>NC_042616.1:765523695-766263070 GCF_901001135.1 Rhinatrema bivittatum
GCAGTGTTCCTGTCGCAAGTCTGGTGGGATGGAGTTCCACAGTGTTGGTCCTGCGGTGGAAAAAGCCCTGTCTCTGGTTGTTATGTGTCGCATGGTTTTGGAATGTGGTACTTGTAAGGATTCTTTGTAGGACTCTCTGATTGGTCTGTTGGAAGTAAATTTTTTGAGAGGAATTTGAAGGTTGAGCTGAGAGTGTTGATGTATGGTTTTGTAAATAATGGTGATGGACTTATATATAATTCTGTAGTGAATTGGCAGCCAATGTAAGTCTTTGAGAATTGGTGATTTTAATGATAGGTTACAAATTTTTACTAATAGGTCTGAAATTTCAGAACTCTGGGGTGTATACCATCTGATCCAGGTGTCACCTTTAAAAAAAAATCTGGGAATTTATGGGTGAAAATCGGTTTACACTGAAAACAAAGGATTCCCTATCCTTACTATAGCTTCTTTTAATTTAGCAGGTTGCCCAAGATTCTCCTTTAGAATGATCTTCCCACTCTGACAGTGCCTCCAAAAAGTGCTCCCCCATTTAACCTAACTGGTACTCTAGAAGTCCAGAACCCAACACAAAAGGAACCTGGACAGACTAGTTGGATACTACTGTCCTTATCATCCATAATATTGTTCTTTGTTTCTTTGTTTTGGCTTGGAAAAGGGTAAGAGAGACAGACCTGAACAGATGAAGGTGGGAGAAGGGAGTGAGTGAGAGAAGGAATAAGATGGAAGAGGGGAAATGGCAAAGGAGTTAGAATAGAATAGAGGGAATGAAAGACTGAAAGGGCTGAAGAGAGAGAGAGAGAGCTGTACAGTACACGTACAGGAGGTGGAGAAGTGAAATAAGATAGAATCAGAAGGAAAGCAAAATGAGAGGAACAGAGGAAAACGAGAAAAGTCTTAAAGGAGGAAATGTAATGAGGTGGCAGATAACTGTGGTGAAGAAGAAAAAGGAATTGAACAGAGAAAGGGTACATCTAATCACAGACACACATAAGAAAGATTGGAAAACAAGCTTGGGGTTTTGGGGTTAGGAGTTTTTCTGTGCTAATCAACTTGGCTTGGATCATATTTGACTCTTTATTTCCATGCCAGAATTTTCAGCTCGCCTTTTGAATTATATGACTTGGCTTTTCCGCCAAGCCTTCCCTTAAGTTCTAATATATCAACATACTTCTCAAACAGACTCAGCCCAATTGGCTAGACTCTCGGTTCAGCCCCAGTATATACATATGTATTCTACCTCTAGTTTTTTGCTATCCTTTTACTTCCTGGCTACCCTAGCCCCCAAGTTCAATCTCCCTGTTATATGTAACTGTGCTTTGGCCTTCCTGTTATATGGTTATTTAGTTAATCCCTAAGTTCCATGTAAACCGGTTTGATATGAATCTTGTCATGAAGATCGGTATAGAAAATGTCAAATAAAAATATGACTTACCCATGTCTATTTTAATGTTCTTATGTTTTGTTTACCATCCCCTCTCCCATCATATCATGTAGCATTGACTGCGCACAGTGTTGTTCAAGCAGGAGTAGATAGAGTGATGAGCATACAGTTTAAGTGGGTATATAGAAATGATATTTTTATGGTTGTTTTTTTCATTTAGATAAAACGTGATCAACCTGAAAAGATACCAGATTTAAAAGCACTAGTGAAGGAGAAATTTTCTGCCCTGCAGGACAGAAATACAGGTGCTGATCTGAGAAGAAATGAAAGATACCTCCAGTTCAAAGACCAGCTGAAGGAGATGAGGAAGCAAGGTATGTGTGCATGTTTTTATTTCTTACTCAATGAGCAATTTTTAAATGTTACAAATCTTGTTATAAAATAATGCACCTTATGAGCAAATTGGCAGGCCGATATGGGGCTGATTTTCAATTTTGAACTACGACTCTGCATTTCATGGGTGCTGAATTCAAAGTCAGTACCATTTATTTTAGCCTCATTTCCTATAGTGAAACAGATCTTATTTTGAATTGCAATAACACCACACTCAATGATTTTGTTAATAAAGGTAGTGTGGAAATGGGTCTATAGTTGCAAAAAACTGATTGGACTAAAGAAGGTTTCTTCAGTAGTGGTTTAACCAAAGCTCTCTTCAATTCAGGGAGCATACATCCCTCTGATAAAGAAAGGTTTACAATTTTGGTAATGTACTTATTCAAATCTTGACACACACTTTTTATGAAGAGTTGGAGTTACCGATTTAAGGGAGAAAGGGATGGATTCAATTTAGAGATAGTGCCAACAATCTCCTCTAATGTTACAGGAGAAAAGCTATCCCAAAAAGAAGAGGTAGGAATTCTAGTGAGCAGAGCAAGCCTGGATTCAGAAGGGTTCCGAGGGCTAACACTGTTACAAATTTTTAATATTTTATCTTCAAAATATTATGCAAATTCTTTGCAGTGCTGAAGATTCCTTGCAATATGTAACTAAAGTCAGGAACAGGGGTAGATGTCATCAAACGTTTTAACTGTATAAAATAAAAATTCTTGACAGATTCAGTAAGATGTCTGTATTTTGCTAAAGCGACCTTGTACTACTCATCTTTATTGTCCAGTGGCTCTTTTCTCCAAGAGTGTTCCAGTTTACAAAGCTCTTGCTTAGCCAACCGTAGAGCAGGGGTAAACCACAAAGTGATGTTTTTACATGTAATAGTATCTAGTTTTAGAGAGGCTAAATCATTCATTGCTGAGGCTAAGGTCAAATTGAAGGCTTTAACTGCCTGTAAAGTACTAGTAACATTTGTTTACCTTTCTCTTTTGTCATAGTTGTTATCCCTTGTTACCAGTTTTCATTGTTATTAATGTTAAATGTATTTGACAAAGGTAACTTTTTTCCTGCACCTCTTGTTTTAATGTAAACCGATATGATTTGTATATTATACAAGAATGTCGGTATATAAAAATAAAAATACATGTTCACAGAAGAAGTCAAGATCTACGTGTTTGTACTTATTAATTGAAAAGGGGCATGGGTTGTATTATTGAAAATATGAGTTTTTCATGAAAGGGAATGTGCAGACCAGGGAACCTTTTTAATGAAAGTTACTTGAGGCATTTACAAGAAACTATGAATAAATTAAATCAAGTAAATACCCATGTTTATGTGCGGATTCTTAAATCTACAGGGTCCAACCAAGGGCCAACATGATTTCAAGGAAGGTCTCGCATGTATTTGATAGTACTGTAGTTTAACATCCATATGGAAGTTAAAATCCCCAAGGACAACAGTGGATTTTAAACCTAAAGATAAGCTAAAAACTCAGTGACCACATATTTAAAATCATGAGCCCGGGAGGACATAAAATAAACATACAGTATGTTCACATACTGGATAGTTAAAAGTAAAACATCAAATGGAGACTCTAGGGGCATGTTGAATGTTTAAAATTAAATAAATATTTAAAAATTACTAAAAACCACTGCCTCTTCTATTAGGACATGTTAAGATAAAACATTGTAGCCAGAGAGATAAAGTTGGTTGAGTAATTCTGTATCTGAATCAGATAACCAAGATTCTGTGACACAAAGTTATTAAGCTTCAGTCACATAATAAGTAAAAAAAATAAATGGCCCTTTCTTGGAAATTGACTGTGCATTAATCAACATTAATTCTAAGTTGAAAGTCTCCATTAGATGTTCCGGTCTGTGCTTTGTTAAAGAAAACAAACCGGTTAATAACAGGATACTCACAGCAATCCCATTTGACTAGATTCCAATTTAGTCCCATGACCATCAGTACTGGTATATGAGGTTCAGGCTTCATAAATCCAGTGGGGGTAAAAAGAAAAGTCAGCAACCGCTTCAGGCATTCCAAGCGCATGAAGGGGGTGCACAAAAGTGCAAGCTCCTTTTGCGCAGTCCTTCCCCACACAAAAAAGTCATAAGGTGTCCTCGACCTCCTCTTAGCCCAGCGCCCAGAGGTGCTGTTGAAGGTGGGTGGGGCTAAAAGTCCCACTGGGCTAAGAGAGGAAGCAATGGTCCACAGCACAGGAAAGCAGCAAGGCAATGACAGAAGCTTCCTGGATGGAAAAGGGAGCAGCATAGGAGCCAGCGTTTAGGCCAGATGACAGCAGGTATTCAGGAAATATATTTATTACAGTAAACATGGTTAAAATCAACAAGGCTATAAGTGAGAAGACCCAGGGTTTAAGATTTTAAAACCATCTCAAAAAAGTGATTACTTAGGCAAGATTTGAATATGCCCAGAAAGGAGACATGAGGCACATACTCAGGAAAGTTGTTCACAGCAAGGTTGTTCACAGCAAGTTGTTCACAGCAAGGTGAAGAGCACAAGTCGAGTCTTAGGCTATGTTTGATTTTTGACATGATTTTCCTATATAGATTAGAAAGTTGCTGTATTGTCCATTGCAATTTGCCAGGTTCTGTCTCCTTCGTCTACCTGTGAGACCAGAAAATGAATTTGTGTGCATAGACAAAGGAACAGGAAAGAAAATTCTCACAGGACAAGCAGGATGGTAGTCCTCACATATGGGTGACATCACAGAACACTTTTGTCAAAGTTTCTAGAACTTTGACTGGCACCTACTGGGCATGCCCAGCAATGCACTGACCCTGCATCCAGCAGGGGTCCCCTTCAGTCTCTTTTTGTCTGCACAGCAGTAGCCACGCGGGTTAAGGAGCTCTCTTGAGATTCCTGACAGGAATTTTCCTCACGGAACTTCTTTAAAAATTTTCAAAAGATTCTACCCCATAGGGGTGCCCCTATTGATATCTGTACTCCGCGGTCAAAAGGTAAGGCTTTACCCTCGCTTGCAGTCAATTCTCGTCGAGTTTTCCCTTCAGGGCTTACCGGCCATTGACCGCACCGCGGCTACATTTTTGTCGAAGCCATGGCATCGGGTTTTCATCGGTGCCCCGATTGTCCTCGGACAATGTCCATCACAGACCTGCATACAGTTTGTGTATTGTGCTTAGGGTCCGACCATGATACCCTAACTTGCACCAAATGTGCCCAAATGACGCCGAAGGGCCGCAAAGCCCGTTTGGAGAAGATGGAGTTTCTTTTTCATTCAAAATTCCCGACTCCATCGACTGCTTCGACTTCATCTGAGCCGGTGCCATCGACCTCTCGTCAGCAATGGGACACCGGTGCTGTCCGACCGGTATCAACTACTCCGAAGGTGTCAACTTCTTCCTCTTCACCTCAGGAAATGGACCGACACTGGCATCGGAAGGCTCAGTCCACCGAACCAGGCAAGTCCTTGGCATCGGCGTCGACAGAGCCACCAACAAAGAAATACCGTCCAGAGAAGGCCCCATCCTCCTCTGCGACCGTGTCAGCGAGGCGTTCCCCACCTTCATCGGTGCAGGGAGCCGTGACTCCACTTTCACCGGTGGACCCTCCGGCTACACCAGTGCTGCCTCCTATTCCGGTGCCAGAGTTCCATGCCCCAGGCTTCTGGGAGGAATTGGATTGGATTATCCAAGAGGCCATCAGTAAAGCACTGTACGGCTTCCAGCCTCCATCGATGCTGATACCAGTGCCCGAGCCGGTCACCGATCCGATTCCCATGGCGCTCGCACTGGTACTAAGTAGATTAGATGCGTTGCTCGGTGCCCTTCCACCGCTGGAACCGAAAACACCGGTGTGTCCTCTTCCTTCAATGCCAATACCTGTGTCATCAGAAGACAAAGAAATACCGATACCCATACCGTCTGGAATTCTGCCACCGACTCATCCATCGATGTCGCCAGTTCCGTTGGTGCCACTGTTGGTGCCGCCATCGATGCCTAGGCCTGGTCCTTCAGGATTAATGCCATTTCTCCTTTCTAAAGATCCTCAGGGAGCTGGTGATCAACCTTATGATCCTTGGACTGATGATTCTTCCCAGGATACCGATGATCTGCCTTCAGAGCCCTCCCCTCCTGAAGATAGAAGGCGTTCTCCTCCAGAGGATCTGTCATTTATTAACTTAATTAAAGAAATGTCTGAAACAATTCCATTTCAGCTTCAGACAGAAGAAGATTCAAGGCACAAGATGTTGGAAGTACTCCAGTTTCTTAATGTTCCTAAGGAAATAATGTCCATTCCCATTCACGAAATCCTAATTGACCTGCTAAAGAGGAATTGAGAGCATCCAGGTTCAGTTCCACCTGTCAATTGTAAGACAGATGCCACCTATCTTGTGCAGTCAGCTCCTGGGTTTCAAAGATCACAACTGGATCATCACTCTGTGGTTGTGGAATCAGCCCAGAAAAAGGCACTACGTTCCAAACCTCATTCCTCCATACCTCTAGGAAAGGAACAGAAATCCCTAGATGCTTTTGGCAGACGGGTTTTTCATGGCTCAATGCTTATATATCGCATTGCTTCCTACCAGTTGTACATGACCCAGTATAACAGAAACCTTTATAAGAAGATACAGGATTTCTCTGAATCTTGACCTGACCAATTCCAGGATGAGCTTAATGCTCTAGCTCAGAAAGGCCTGGATGCTGGTAAGCATGAGGTCCGCGCGCTACGTAAGACATATTTGACACTGCCTCTATGGTGTCCGCAGTGGGGATTAGTGCAAGAAGGTGGGCCTGGTTGAAATCCTCCGACCTCAGACCAGAGGTACAGTCAGGTTGGCTGACCTGCCATGTGCTGGAGATAATCTGTTCGGAGATAAAATTCAGGAGAATGTGGCGCAGCTCAAGGACCACCATGAAACGCTGCGTCAACTTTCTTCAGTGCCTGCTGAGTTCTCGTCCACCTCCAAGAGGACATTCAGGCAAGAAGTTAAGCGACCTGCCTACAAACCAAGAAGGTATTATCTTCTGGCTTCCCGAGGTCACCCTTCTAAAAATTATCAAAAAGGTCAGTCCAGACAGTCCCGACCTCAGAAGACCCAACCTGCTCCTCAGCCAGGACCAACGTCAGGGTTTTGACTCCTTCCTGGAGAGCATAGGCCAACCTCCTCTTCCATCAGAACTGGTTGGCGGTCGGTTGTGCCACTTCATCAACACTTGGCACACAGTCACCACAGATCAGTAGGTACTTGCAGTAGTCACTCAGGGTTACCACCTCAACTTCCTGACTGTACCGGCGGATTCCTCACCTCGGCTGACGTGGAGATCGTCCAACCACTCTCTCCTTCTGAAACAGGAGGTATCAACCCTCCTCCAGTTCCGGGCAATAGAACCAGTGCCCCTCTCCCAACGGGGGCAGGGGTTCTATTCTCGGTATTTCCTCATCCCAAAAAAGTCAGGTGGCGTTCGTCCAATTCTGTATCTTTGCACCCTAAACAAGTATCTGCAAAGAGAGAAATTCAAGATGGTAACATTGGGATCTCTGCTTCCTCTTCTTCAAAAAGGAGATTGGCTATGCTCTCTAGATCTCCAGGACACATACACACACATCTCAATTATTCCATCTCATTGCAATTTCCTGCGATTCCTGGTAGGCCCTCGTCACTTCCAGTACCGTGTACTGCCATTCGGCCTGGTGTCTGCTCCACGAGTATTCACGAAGTGCCTCGTGGTAGTCGCAGCCTTCCTCAGGAGTCAGGGTGTCCATGTCTACCCTTATCTCGACAGTTGGTTGATAAGGGCCCTGACTCAGCAAGCCGCATTGGCGTCCTTGTGTTTCACTCTCCATACCCTGATATCCCTAGGGTTTCTAATCAACTATCCCAAATCCAAGATAGTTCCATCCCAAATCCTATCTTTTATAGGGGCTGACCCTAGACACTATACAGGCGAAAGCCTTCCTCCCTCAGGATCTGGCTTTCACCCTGGCCTCTCTGGTGCATCTTTTACAGACTCGAGTATCCTCAACTGCTCGTCACTTCCTCATACTGCTAGGCCACGTGGCATCCTCGGTGCATGTCACTTCGATGGCCCACTTAGCCATGAGAGTCATGCAGTGGACACAAAATCCCAGTGGGTTCAAGCTTGTCAGCCAGTGTCCAGCATTGTTCATGTTACCACACAGCTCCGACTATCGCTGGCCTGGTGGATGCAACACTCCAATCTAACTCAAGGCCTTCCATTTCAGACTATAGAACCTCAAATTACCTTCACAACAAATGCCTCCAACCTAGGGTGGGGTGCTCATGTAGGCGACCTGCAGACTCAGGGAACCTGGTCTCCAGAGGAAGCCAAACACCACATAAATTTCCTGGAGCTTTGGGCAATCAGACATGCCCTCAGAGTCCTTTAGGATTGCCTCTCAAACAAGACCATCCTGATTCAAACAGACAACCAGGTGGCGATGTGGTACATGATCAAACAAGGGGGAACTGGCTCCTAGCTCCTGTGTCAGGAAGCTGCACAGATATGGGCGTGGGCCCTTTCCCACTCGATATACCTCACAGCCACCTACTTGCCGGGAGTGGACAATGTGTTAGTGGACAAGTTGAGCCATATGTTTCTTCCGCACGAGTGGTCTCTCAACCCCACGGTAGCGGACACCATATTCCAACGTTGGGGTTACCCTCACATAGACCTCTTTGCGTCAGTCCACAACCGCAAAGTAGAAAACTTCTGCCCCCTCACTCGCAGCCACCACTCACAACTGAGAGACGCTTTTGCCCTCTCGTGGGCCAGCGGTCTCCTCTAAGCATACCCTCCACTTCCACTCATATCGAAGATCTCGTGAAGTTACGGAAGGACAAGGGCGTAATGATTCTGATAGCCCCTCACTGGCCATGCCAGGTGTGGTTTCCAATCCTCCAGGACTTATTAGTACACCGCCACATGCTTCTGGGGAAGGATCCGCTTCTGATAACTCAGAACAACGGATGCCTGCACCACCCCAACCTCCAGGCCCTATCTCTGACTGCCTGGATGTTGAAAGGTTAATACTCCAACCTCTTAACCTTTCAGAGTCTGTGTCCCAAGTCCTGGTAGCTTCACGAAAACCTTCCACAAGAAGGTCTTATCATTCCAAATGGAAGAGGTTTACAGTATGGTGCACATCCATGTCCTTAGACCCCTTGTTCCACAGCGAAGTTTCTGGACTATCTCTGGCACTTGTTGGAGGCAGGCCTGAAAACTTCCTCCATCAGGGTGCATGTCAGCGCGGTAGTCGCATTTCATAAAGACGTGGGGGATGTTCCTATTTCGACACAACCTTTAGTAACACGCTTTATGAGAAGTTTGCTATACTTAAAACCTCCATTGCACCCTCTGGCCCCTGCTTGGGACCTTAACATGGTTTTGGGACAGCTCATGAAACCTCCGTTTGAGCCTTTCCACTCCTGTGATCTCCGTTATCTCACGTGGAAAGTAGTTTTCCTTCTCACTATCACATCCGCTCACAGAGTTAGTGAATTGCAGGGTAGTGCTCCGCAATCACCCTAAATTTTTGCCGAAGGTAGTGTCGGAATTTCATATTAACCAATCTATTATCCTACCTACCTTTTTTCCCAGGCTCCATTCAAACCCTGGAGAACAGGTTCTGCATTCCTTGGACTGCAAACGTGCTCTAGCCTTCTATCTGGACCGCATGTCAGCCCACAGGAAATCCACTTAATTGTTTGTTTCTTTCAATACCATCAAATTGGGAAATCCTGTGGGAAAGCAGACCCTCTCCTCCTGGTTAGCAGACCGCATTTCTTTTTGCTACCAGCAAGCAGGCATTCCGCTGCAAGACCATGTAAAAGCACTCTCTGTCAGGGCCATGGCGACATCAGTAGTGTACCTCCGTTCGGTGCCGCTTGCTGACATTTGTAAGGCTGCTACCTGGAGTTCTCTCCATACCTTTGCAGCCCATTATTGCTTAGATAAGGCTGGCAGGCAAGATTCCATCTTTGGCCATATTCTACACAACTTGTTTTCAGTTTAACTTCCCAACATCCTTCCACCGGGTTCAGGATGCCCTCCTAACCAAATTTCCACCTCTGTTGTTGTGCCTGTTGCACGTCTTTGGGTGCATTTGGTGCATTGCTCGGGCATCCTCAGCTCGGTACTCACCCATATGTGAGGACTACCATCCTGCTTGTCCTGAGAGAAGGCAGAGTTGCTTACCTGTAACAGGTGTTCTCACAGGACAGCAGGATGTTAGCCCTCACGAAACCCGCCTGCCACCCCGCAGAGTTGGGTTCATTTACGTTTTCTTATTTTATTTTTCACACGTACTTTTTACTATAAGACGAGACTGAAGGGGGATCCCTACTGGATCAAAGTTCTAGAAACTTTGACAAAAGTGTTCCGTGATTGGGCTCCATCCTGTGATATCACCCATATGTGAGGACTAACATCCTGCTGTCCTGTGAGAACACCTGTTACAGGTAAGCAATTCTGCTTTCCCTTGACTGCCCACAAAAAGTCTGCTAACATTTTCCAGTGATAAATTGCGTCTCTCTTTTTGTTTTGTTTTTTCTTTACAAAATAGGCGCTTTTGAGTCGGAGAGTTTGTAAAGAAACACAAAAACACCAGGAGCTGAATTTTACAATCACATTTGTCACGGACATTGCTGTTATGGCATAGATGTAATGCGACTATATTTGGATTTTAACAGTTAATGCTTATAGTTCCCAATGCAGTATCAAAAGACCTTCAGTTTTCAATCATACTCCTACATTAATCAGTTAATCTGGGTACATGTGAGCCAAAGAGAATTTCTCTTTGTGAAGTGTCCATGTCATAATATCATGTCCATTATGTGCAGATTTTAACATTCTACATATCCAGTTACGTACTTTATTTATTTAGTGATTTATATACCGCATTTTCAAAGCCCTAGGCTGCTTACAACTTTACTATAAGCAATAAGTTAAAATACAAAACAAATTAAGAAAAAAATCAAAACAAGTATGAGTCTTTCAATAAAAAAACCAAAAACATTACTACTTTGGACTTCAACAATCAAATACCAGACAGAATAAATGCGTCTTGAGTATTTTTTTTTAAAATTGTGTACAGTCAGTCATCCACAAGATCAAAGATAATATGTTCCTTAATATGGGATGGCAACAAAAAGTAGTCTGCCTCTCAATTCAGCTAGCCAGACCTGCTTAATATAAGGTACTTCTAAGAGGTTTCATTGTGCTGACTGAAGGGCACAAGTAAGATTATAGATATGTAGTTATTGGTTAATCCAGGGCAGTAAGTCAGTTTTCAGTATTTTATGAATAAGTAATGAAACTTTAAACTGAATCCTTTCTGCAACAGGCAAACAATAGAGTTCTCATCAGTAGACTTGCAAAAACTGTATAGCACGTAATGCATTTTTGGTCAGCCCTAAGAGCAAAGTGTTGCAGTAATCTAATGTTAGCAATACCAAGGCCTGAACCAGAGACCAAATTCGGAGTTCCACTCCCTGCCAGCAAAAGGATGATTCACAAGTCGAAGAAGAAGCCCTGCAGTGTTGTCTATGTTTCTCCCACAGCCGTCAGTGTTTCTCCCACAGTCAGAAGAGGCCCTGCTCTGTAGCCAGAAAAAAAGTCCAAAATGTGTGTGTGATATACATTGGCCCTGTGAGAGTGAATGCCTGTGTGTGAGAAAGACTTTGTGTACGTGTATGAGAGTGAAGGTGGGTGTGGGTGTGAGTGTGAGAAGGTAGGTGGGTGGGTGAGGGTGTATGTGTGTGCATGAGAGGGTGTGTGTGTGTGTTTATGTATGAAAGGGTGTGTGCATGTATGTATGAGAGGGTGTGTGAGTTTGTATGTATGAAAGGGTGTGTGCATGTATGTATGAGAGGGGGTGTGTGTGAGTTTGTATGTATGAAAGGGTGTGTGCATGTTTGTATGAGAGGGTGAGTGCCTTGTGTATGAGAGTGTAGGTAGGTTTAGGTGTGTGTTTGAGAGGTGCCTGTGTGTGTATATGAGAGAGCGCCTGTGTCTATATGTGAATACCTCGATATGTGTGTGTCTGTGAGAGAGAGTGCCTGTGTCTGCGCATCTGTGTGAGTGAAGTTATAGTTTGTGCGCCCTCCTCCAATCTACAACACTTAGGATGACTGGAAATCTAACATGATGCCAAGTCCCAGCACTAATGCCCCAAGTGATCCCCTTTCCCCCCTTAGGTCGCGCCGCAACTCAAAAATCACACATACCAAAATAGTGGCTGAAGAAGGCCGCAGCTTTATTATTGCCAACAAAATTAATCCACCCTGGCTCGTCAGACTGGTGCCTCCGGACTGCCAGCCATTTTGCCTAGCAAGGCAGCCCCTTATGCTCGGACCCCCACCGTAATTTCAAAGAAGGGGGGTTACCCAGGCCGACAAGGTTGCCTGACCAGCTCGTTCATCCGCCTAAATAGCCGCGACAGTGGAACTTAAGAACATAAGAAATTGCCATGCTGGGTCAGACCAAGGGTCCATCAAGCCCAGCATCCTGTTTCCAACAGAGGCCAAAACCAGGCCACAAGAACCTGGCAATTACCCAAACACTAAGAAGAACCCATGCTACTGATGCAGTTAATAGCAGTGGCTATTGCCTAAGTATAATTGATTAATAGCCATTAATGGACTTCTCCTCCAAGAACTTATCCAAAACTTTTTTGAACCCAGCTACACTAACTGCACTAACCACATCCTCTGGTAACAAATTCCAGAGCTTTATTGTACGTTGAGTAAAAAATAATTTTCTCCAATTAGTCTTAAATTTGCTACTTGCTAACTTCATGGAATGTCCCCTAGACCTTCTATTATTCGAAAGTGTAAATAACCGAGTCACATCTACTCGTTCAAGACCGCTCATGATCTTAAAGACCTCTATCATATCCCCCCTCAGCCGTCTCTTCTCCAAGCTGAACAGCCCTAACCTCTTCAGCCTTTCCTCATAGGGAAGCTGTTCCATCCCCTTTATCATTTTGTTTGCCCTTCTCTGTACCTTCTCCATCGCAACTGTATCTTTTTAGATGCGGCGACCAGAATTGTACACAGTATTCAAAGTGCAGTCTCACCATGGAGCGAGGCATTATGACATTTTCCGTTCTATTAACCATTCCCTTCCTAATAATTCCTAACATTCTATTTGCTTTTTTGACTGCTGCAGCACACTGAGCTGACGATTTTAAAGTATTATCCACTATGATGCCTAGATCTTTTTCCTGGGTGGTAGCTCCTAATATGGAACCTAACATCGTGTAACTACAGCAAGGGTTATTTTTCCCTATATGCAACACCTTGCACTTGTCCACATTAAATTTAATCTGCCATTTGGATGCCCAATCTTCCAGTCTTGCAAGGTCCTCCCCATGAAGATACCTCCCTCTGGACCATGTTCCACTGAGTTACTGTCTGCTTTCCCTCATGTTATAGTTCCAGTTAAGGTGGAGCCCATCCTCTAGGAATAGGCTTCCCCTTCCCAAAATGTTGCTTAATTCCTAACAAAATTGAAGCCCTTTTCCCTGCACCATCATCTCATCAATGCATTGAAATTCTGGAGATCTGTCTGCCTCTGGGGTCCTGTGAGTAAAACAGGAGCATTTCAGAAAATGCTACCCTGGAGGTTCTGGATTTCAACTTTTTATATAAAAGCCTAAATTTGGCGAAGACTATTGCCTTTTCAAAAGTGTTACCTGTTCATGGAAAGCGGAAAGCCATATAGATAACTTCAATGCATGGCTCAAAACTTGGTGTAAGGAAGAAAGTTTTGGATATATTGGGGGTTGGGGCCATGTTTGGAACAGTAAAAGGCTCTGTCAAAGATGGCGTACATCTATCTGTGGCAGGAAAAAGATCCTAAATGATAAATTCAAATTCTATGCCATAAGGTATTTAAACTAGAAGATAGGGTGGCAGGAGGAAATTGGAATATTACCCCCCAAATCTCAAAGAAATGGGTGAAGGGGATAACAAAAGTCAGCTGAATAAGGTACAAAAGAAGTCCAAGATGAGCAATAACTGGAAGGAGAGAAGCTGGAAAGCTATGAGCACAAATGCTCTAGTCTGGATAATAAAATCCCAGACCTGCAGGCTCTAATGGTGAAAGCGGATCTGGACATCATTGCTGTTACAGAAACATGGTTTACAGAGTCACATGACTGAGATATAGCCATCCCTGGCTATAACTTAAGGAAGGACAGAGAGGACAGGAAAGGAGGAGGAGTAGAAAATATGTCAGAAGCAATATCCAAGCAATTGAAATGCAAGGAGCATGGGTTAGGGAAGAAGCATTATGGGCCAGCCTAAAAAAAGATGATGATGCTTCCATTTACATTTGTATTGTCCATAGGCCTTCAATTGAGATAGAAGAGCTGGAAAGAGATCTGATCAAAGACATCGAAAAGATGCAAAAAGAAGGGAGAAGTGTTGATCGTTGGAGATTTTAATGTGCCGGATGTAGACTATAGTATTCCTTCTGTGGAATCTACAAGAAGTAGAGAGATAGTGAATGTCTTCCCAGGGGCTATGCTCAAACAAATGGTAATGGATCCCACAAGGGGCAGTGTAATCCTGGACCTAGTGCTCCAAATGGGGATAATGTCTATAATGTCCGAACATGGGCCCACCAGAGTACAAGTGATCATCAAACCATATGGTTTGATATTGTGAATAAGATACAAAGAAGTCACACGAAGACCCAAGTTTTGAATTTTAGATATACACATTTAGACACAATGGGGATGTGCCTGGAGGAAGAACTAGAAGACTGGGAGAAAATGGGTGAGGTAGAACAACAGTGGGTAAATTAAAAGGTGCTATTACAAAGGCAACAAATCTATATGTTAGAAAAGTAAACAAAAGTTCAAGGAAAAAGAAACCAGTTTAGTTCTCAAAGGAGGTGGCTGCAAAAATAAAGGCAAAAAACATCAGTGTTCAGGAAGTATAAAGGATCCCATAAAGAGGAACACAAGGAACAATACCTGGTAAAAATGAGGGAGATGAAGAAAGAAATCAGAAAAGCAGAAGGTCAAGCAGAAGAAAGGATTGCCCAAGAAATAGAGAGGTGACAAAACATTTTTCAGATATATGAGAGAAAGAAGGAAGGACTGAAGTGGTGTAGTGAAATTGAAAGATGACGGGGAGCAATGTGCCGAGACAGACAAGGAAATGGCGGAAATATTAAACAAATACTTCAGTTCTGTGTTCACTAAAGAAGACCCTGGAGAAGGATCATTGCTGGTTGACCATAGAAGGGACTGGGCTAAACGCAACTTCTTTTACAGACGAGTATGTATGGGAAGAGCTAGGGAAACTGAAAGTGGACAAGTACATGGGCCAGATGAGGTACATCCCAGGATACTACAAAAACTCAGAGATGTCCTGGCGGGTCCGTTAAATGACCTGTTCAATAGATCCCTGGAAATGGGAGTGGTGCCAAGAGAGTGGAGAAGAGTGGTTGTGGTCCCGCTTCATAAGACAGGTAGCAGAGAGGAGGCTGGAAATTTACAGGCCTCGCTTCGGTGGTGAGAAAGTTAATAGAGGCACTGCTGAAAGAAAGGATACTGAACTATCTACAATCTGGTAAGTTGCTAGACCCAAGGCAGCATAGATTTACCAGAGGAATGTCCTGTCAGACAAATTTGAATGATTATTTTTGATTGTGTGACTAGAAAATTGGATCAAGGAAGAGCACTCGATATCATCTATTTGGGTTTCAGCAAAGCTTTTGATACCATTCCACATAGGAGGTTTGTGAACAAAATGAGAAGCTTTGGAGTGAGCGCCAAGGTGATGGAGTGGGTTACAAACTGGTTGATAGGAAACAGCGTAATGGATCCTACTCTGAAGAGAGAGCCATGTTAAGTGTAGTGCCACAGGAATCAGTATTGGGACCAGTTCTATTCAGTATCTTTGTGAGCGACATTGCGGAAGGGATCGAAGGTAAAGTTTGTCTATTTGCAGATGGTACCAAGATCTGCAACAGAGTGAACATGCCTGAAGGAGTAGAAAGAATGAAAAGTGATTTACGAAGGATTGAAGAGTGGTTGAAAATTTGGTAGCTGGCATTCAGTGCCAAGAAGTGCAGAGTCATGAATCTGGGATGCAGCAATTCAAAAGAGCAGTATGAGATTGGGTGGGGGGGTGAGGCTGATATGCACGGACCAAAAGTGGGATCTTGGGGGTGATAGTTTCTGGTGATCTGAAGATAGTGATACAATGTGACAAGGCGATAGCTAGAGTCAGAAGAATGCTGGACTGTGTAGAGAATAACCAATAAGAAAATGGAGGGGTGGTGATGCCTTTGTACAGGTCCTTGGTGAGGCCTCATCTGGAGTATTATGTTCAGTTCTGTAGCACTAAATGCTCAGTAGAATCTATATGGGTAGAAATCCCATGTGTGTAGGGTAAGACTATAGTGATAGGAGTATACTACCGTCCACCTGGACAAAATGGTCAGACAGATGATGAAATGCTAAGAGAAATCAGGGAAGCAAACCAATTTGGCAGTGCAGTGATAATGGGAGATTTCAATTACCCCAATATTAACTGGGTAAATGTAACATCAGGACTTGCTAGAGACATAAAGTTCCTGGATGTAATAAATGATTGCTTCATAGAGCAATTGGTTCAGGAACCAACAAGAGAGGGAGCTATTTTAGATTTAATTCTTAGTGGAATGCAGGATTTGGTGAGAGAGGTAACGATGGTGGGGCCACTTGGCAACAGTGATCATAACATGATCAAATTTAAACTAATAACTGGAAGGGAGACAATAAGTAAATCTGCAGCTCTAACACTAAACTTTCAAAAGGGAAAATAGTTAGAAAAAACTGAAAGGTGCAGCTGCAAAGGTTAAAAGTGTTCAATAGGCTTGGGCATTGTTTAAAAATACAATCCTAGAGGCGCAGTCCATATGTATTCCACGCATTAAGAAAGGTGGAAGAAAGGCAAAATGATTACCGTCATGGTTAAAAGGTGAGGTGAAAGAGGCTATTTTAGCCAAAAAAAAAATCCTTCAAAAATTGGAAGAAGGATCCATCTGAAGAAAATAGGATAAAACATAAGCATTGTCAAGTTAAGTGCAAAACATTGATAAGACAAGCGAAGAGAGAATTTGAAATGATGTTGGCCATAGAGGCAAAAACTCATAATAAAAACTTTTTTAAATATATCCAAAGCAAGAAACCTGTGAGGGAGTCAGTTGGACCATTAGATGACCGAGAGGTTAAAGGGGCTCTTAGGGAAGATAAGGCCACTGCAGAAAAATTAAATGAATTATTTGCTTCTGTGTTTACTAATGAGGATGTTGGGGAGATACCAGTTCCGGAGATGGTTTTCAGGGGTGATGAGTCAAACTGAACGAAATCACTGTGAACCTGGAAAATGTAGTATGCCAGATTGACAAACCAAAAAGTAGCAAATCACCTGGACCGGATGGTATGCATCCTAGAGTACTGAAGGAACTCAAAAATGAAATTTCTGATCTATTAGTTAAAATTTGTAACCTATCATTAAAATCATCCATTGTACCTGAAGACTGGAGAGTGGCCAATGTAACCCCAATATTTAAAAAAAGGCTCCAGGGGCGATCCGGGTATCTATAGACCAGTGAGCCTAACTTCAGTGCCGGGAAAAATAGTGGAAACTATTCTCAAGATCAAAATCGTACCGCATATAGAAAGACATGATTTAATGGAACACAGTCAACACGGATTTACCCAAGGGAAGTCTTGCCTAACAAATCTGCTTCATTTTTTTGAAGGGGTTAATAAACATGTGGATAAAGGTGAACCGGTAGATATAGTGTATTTGGATTTTCAGAAGGCTTTTGACAAAGTCCCTCATGAGAGGCTTCTACGAAAACTAAAAAGTCATGGGATAGGAGGCGATGTCCTTTCATGGATTACAAACTGGTTAAAAGACAGGAAACAGAGAGTAGGATTAAATGGTCAATTATCTCAGTGGAAAAGGGTAAACAGTGGAGTGCCTCAGGGATCTGTACTTGGACTAGTGCTTTTCAATATATATATAAATGATCTGGAAAGGAATAAGACGAGTGAGGTTATCAAATTTGCGGATGATACAAAATTATTCAGAGTAGTTAAATCACAAGCAGACTGTGATACATTACAGGAGGACTTTGCAAGACTGGAAGATTGGGCATCCAAATGGCAGATGAAATTTAATGTGGACAAGTGCAAGGTGTTGCATATAGGGAAAAATAACCCTTGCTGTAGTTACATGATGTTAGGTTCCATATTAGGAACTATCACCCAGGAAAAAGATCTAGGCATCATAGTGGATAATACTTTAAAATCGTTGGCTCAGTGTGCTGCAGCAGTCAAAAAAAGCAAACAGAATGTTAGGAATTATTAGAAAGGGAATGTTAATAAAACAGAAAATGTCATAATGCCTCTATATCGCTCCATGGTGAGACCACACCTTGAATACTGTGTGCAATTTTGGTTGCCACAACTCAAAAAAGATATAGTTGCAATGGAGAAGGTACAGAGAAGGGCAACCAATCTGATAAAGGGGATGGAACAGCTCCCCTATGAGGAAAGGCTGAAGAGGTTAGGGCTGTTCAGCTTGGAGAAGAGATGGCTGAGGGGGGGACATGATAGAGGTCTTTAAGATCATGAGAGGTCTTGAACGAGTTGATGTGACTCGGTTATTTTCACTTTCGAATAATAGAAGGACTAGGGGGCATTCCATGAAGTTAGCAAGTAGCACATTTAAGACTAATCGGAGAAAATTCTTTTTCACTCAATGCACAATAAAGCTCTGGAGTTTGTTGCCAGAGGATATGGTTAGTGCAGTTAGTGTAGCTGTGTTCAAAAAAGATTTGGATAAGTTCTTGGAGGAGAAGTCCATTAACGGCTATTAATCAAGTTTACTTAGGGAATAGCCACTGCTATTAATTGCATCAGTAGCATGGGATCTTCTTAGTGTTTGGATAATTGCCAGGTTCTTGTGGCCTGGTTTGGCCTCTGTTGGAAACAGGATGCTGGGCTTGATGGACCCTTGGTCTGACCCAGCATGGCAATTTCTTATGTTATCTTAAAAGGGATAGAGACAGGATGGAGGCGATCCAGAGAAGGTCTACCAAAATGGTGTAGGGTCAGTATCAGAAAACTTATGAGCAGAGAATGAAGGAAATGAATATGTATACCCTGGAAGAGAGGAGGTGCAGGGGTGATATTATACAGACCTTCAGATACCTAAATGGTTGTAATATGTGCAAATATAAAGAAATCAATAGAACTAGGGGTCACAAAATGAAACTCCAAGGAACATCAGACAATATTTCTTCACGGAGAGGATAGTGGATGCCTGGAATGCCCTTCTGGAGGAGGTGGTGATAACCAAGACAGTGAAAGAATTCAAAAAGGCATGGGTTAAATACTGTGGATTCTTAAAGGCTAAAGGATGGAAATGAGGAAAAGAGTGCATGGAATAACTCGATGGTACGGCGGTTATTACCCTTAATCAATAAGCCTTGATACTGTTCTTGCAACTCCATCATTACTGTCTGCTTTAACGGCAGAGGGAAAAGGGAAATTGGATTCATTGCTGATGTGGCGGTTACTACCCTTAACCAATAAGACTGATACTTTGATGCAACTCAGACATTGTTTTCTGCTTCAACAGCAAGGCGTAACAGAGAATTGGATTTAAATAGCAACCAACAAGGGCTAGTGTGAGAAACTGAGAAGCACGGAAGTAACGGGAAATTGGATTCAAACAGCACCCAATGAGGGCCCTGACTTTTATGGTCTGGGAAGCAGATAAGCATGGGGTAACTTACATGGCACAGCAGATACTACCATAAGCTACTGGGCAGCCTGAATGGACCACTTGATCCTTTTCTGCCATCATTTCAATGTTTCTGTGTAACACAGGGGCTGCTAGACTGGAATTGGGACTTGGCTAATATGTCCCTGAAGGTTTCCTTTTCTCTGTCTGCTGTTAATCCAGTTTTTCTTAAATAACAACTTAGGCAGTCTTCTTACAAGTAAAGAACGTTTATTATCGAGAGGAGTAAAAGGAAAAACTACAGCAGCTTTGTTAAAAAGCAAAGTACAAAGGAGTTTTGAAGTGTACTGGGATCTAGTCTCCACCTGCTGCCTACAAAGTAGCAGAAAGAAGATGTCAGTCAAATATTTCCCTGTAGAGCACAGGTTTATACCGTTTCTTATCTCTCTCACACCAATATCCCATCTTGTCCATATATGGTATTACTTCCCGTTCTTTCTTTGTTCTGTATTCCTGCTTCCCGAGGCACGCTCATCATAGTGCTTGATATCTGCATGTTACTTAGCATATCTAGATAGAATCTCTTGATGTGATTGAGGTTAAAAAGTCTTAGACCCATGCATAGGGAAAGATAGGAAATAGTAAAGGCTAAGATCAAAGGTACTGTAAAAATAATTAAAATCAAAGACTTTGCATACAGATTGTTATTTCCTGAGACATTTGAAATGCATCTGGGTCTTATTCCTCATTTCCCTCTTGAAATCTCACGTGCAACACACTCAGAGGTTTCACCACATGTCTGGTCACTGTACACATCCCAGGCGAGAAGCACCTGTCTTAGGTTCAGCCAGCCGGATAGGGACTCAGGCACTGATCCACTATCCCCAACCTGTTACCCATCATTGGGCACCTCTCTCTTCCTGGAGCTAAGTAGCTCAGGACATTCAGAGTCAGCATCTGATAAATGGCACAGGGAAGTATATCGTTCTGATGCTTGGGCAAATAAGGTAGTGTTATTGGTTTGTGAGGTTGAGATAAGATTAGTAAAAAGATGGCGAGACAAGGAACAAATGCATGGCAAACAACAGGTAAGCAATAACAAGATGCAAAAGAAATTCATCAAAAATCCTAATATTCCCTGAAGTCCTCCCCCCAGGTTCTTAAACCAATCCGTAAATGTATACCACCAAGTCCAGGAGGAGGTATCTATTCCTCCCTTAAAATCATCTACATGTAATTTAGCCAAAGAAACAATTTTCTCCATAGCATTCTTTACAATGTAGGTGATGGATAATACAAATGCCTAGTCTTTGACCAGAGATCAAAGAAATGCAAGTGTTCTAATTTCTTTGGAAAATTACCTTTCTTTTTTTCCTATCACTTGAAACAGTCCCTTCAGTGCTGAGACATCGAGCCCATTTCTTGTGAAATCTTGTTATTTCTTTACACAAAAGAGGATTTTCATCTATCACTTTACACAAAGCAGTAGTAGAGCTCATGTTTATTACAAGTACCTCAGATCTTTACAAGTTTATGGTTCCAAAACCTGGTGTTAAAGCAGAAAGAATTGCCTAACAAAGACTGCCCTGGCGATGCAACCATGAAAGGAGTTGCTACCCTTATGAGAAGGTAGTCTTAGAAAAACATTGCAGGAAAGAGAGATCTAGAGGCGAGAAAAAATATCTAAGCAAAGTAAATATCAAACAGATATACTCACGATCGTTGAAAGAAGTTCTCTCTCACGTCGTCTTCCTTTAATATCCCCATGCCGCACAAGTAGCTCACTTGATACGATGTTGCCCCTTGTAGCACAAGTAACTTCACTTGATACTATGTTCCCCAATAGCTGTTACTCACATCTTCACTCGATGTCCCTATGCCGCACAAGTAACTTCACTCGATACGGTCGTAGCTCTATTGTTACTCATGTCTTCACTCAAGGCCCCTATACCGCACAAATAACTTCACTCGATACAGTCATAACTCCGCAGCACAAGTAACTTCACTCGATACTGCTACACAATCCTGTGGCTCAAGCACACCCCTTGATGCCACTAATTTTAGTCAAAAACCACATTCATTAACCCAGTTATTTTTACAAACCGGCTGCAAAAATAATTATAAAAATAGCTAGTTTAACGGCCGTTAACACAGCTTCCTTCCTTTCTCCTCTCAATCATCCTCTGCTACCAAAATGTTAATCTGGTTTTTCTTAAATAATAACTTAGGCAGTCTTCTTACAAGTAAAGAACTTTTATTATCAAGAGGAGTAAAAGGAAAAACTACAGACGTCTTGTTAAAAAGCAAACAAAGTACAAAGGAGTTCTGAAGTGTACTGGGATCTAGTCTCTGCCTGCTGCCTGCAAAGTAGCAGAAAGAAGATTCCCTGTAGAGCACAGCTTTATACCATTTCTTATCTCTCTCACACCAATATCCCATCTTGTCCATATATGGTATTACTTCCCTTTCTTTCTTTGTTCTGTATTCCTGCTTCCTGAGGCAGGCTCATCATAGTGCTTGATATATGTGTGTTACTTAGCATATCTAGATAGAATCTCTTGATGTGATTGGGGTTAAAAGGTCTTAGACCCATGCATAGGGAAAGATAGGAAATAGTAAAGGCTAAGATCAAAGGTACTGTAAAAATAATTAAAATCAAAGACTTTGCATACAGGTTGTTAATTCCTGAGACCTTTGAATTGCATTTGGGTCTTATTCCTCATTCCCCGCTGTCTGTCTTAACTCCTCCAGGTCTGCCACTCTAGCCTGCAGAGATTGGATTCATTCTCTGAGAGGCAAGAGTTCTTTGCATTGGGCACACACATACAGTCTCTCACCAACAGGTAAATAGTCATACATTCAGAGCACTGAAGCCCATTTATTTACTAGAGGGCTTCACTGAGTTCTTAAATTGCTATTTCTTAGCATATGGAGAAGTGGATCCAAAACCAATGGGTTATGCACCTCTACCAGCAGATGGAGATGGAGCAAAGCTGACATCACAGTATATATACCCCTGCACTGACAGCCCACCAATATTCTCCGTCTCCAGCAAATGGTGTACGTGCATCTCCCTACTGGGGATTGCTTAAAATTTTAAAGGAGAAAAGAAGAAAGAAAATTAATTCGCCCCTTTCTCCAGTGGAACCTCCTTCAGTCAAGAATTCCTGAGATATCCTTGGATCCCTCCTTCAGATGAGTGCCTTGGTCTGGTAGCTGGTTTTCAGCCAGCGTGGACTTAACTGTAAAAAAGCAAAAAAAAAAAAAGAAAAAGAAAGGCAAAAGGGTGCAGGAAGCCGAGTATGGCAGTAAAGGTCCTTGCCCTCTCCCCCGCAGCTGGAGATTGATCATATTCTCAACTGGATGGGCTGAGCTCAGGTAATTAAAAAAAGAAAAGAAAGAGAAGGACAAGAGAAGGAGAGTTAAGTAGGGATTCCTCTCCCCTCCAGGGGAGCCTAGGGGACATGGGCAGCTTGGAAGATGAGCAGCCTTTTTCACTAGGCCCCGCTCTCAGGCTTGAGTTTGCCATGTGGTAGGCTGAGGCGGCTTTTTTGTGCTTTTTTCTTGCATGTTAGACTGCCTTCTTCAGTTATGTCGGTTCATGCTTGTGCACCCAGCTGTGCGTCCAGTAGTGCTTCCAGTTTGTGTGCTAGTTAGGTGCCTAGTTGGATGCTTAGTTATGAGCACGCAGACATGTGTGAACTTATTTATGCGCACTGAGTGTCTTAGTGACTGATCAGAACACTGGGTTGAGCACCTAATTTTTGTTGCCGGTGCGCTAAGGAGCGATCCCGATTCCGGGAAGATGAGTGCCCTTGGACCACGACGCAACTGCAGAGAGGAGCTCTGTGGAAGCGCCGCAGCAGGCAAGACGTGTCCAAGCATGGGTGGAACAAGCTGACCACCGGAGCCCTAACCTCTGCTGAACCTGCATGCACCGGTAGAGACCCAGCAATGCAATGCTGGTCTCTGGGGTAGCCCGCCGGCCACTCGATAGCCCTTTTGGACCTGCTGTATGGGAATGGCAAATACGTCAGGACGGACAGAGGTCGAGGACAGGCGATGGAACTGGAACAAGACTTGAGGACTGAAGACACAATCAGATGAGGACTCTTGAAGACAGACGATGATCAGATGATACTTGAAGGACGGGGTCAGACTATACTTGAAGGATGAGGAAAGGCTGAAGAGAAGAACATCAGGGACACTGATGAAGACACTCGATAAGTGGATAGACGACAGAAGAATTAAAACTCAGAATGAAGGAATCCGGCCAAGACTCGTAGCAGCAACCATCCTGGACTGAGCTTTGGGGACCCAGCGTGATCGGCGTAGGCCAACCTGAAGAAGCGAAGGTTTCAGACCCAGCATGGAAGACAAATCAGAAGGTCAATACCTAAGTTGAAGAGAGGAAGGGCCACTAGGAGGTAAAATCTGGAACCAAGACATCTGTGAAGAAGGCTACCCTGACAAGTGAGCCAAAGAGTCTGAAGGCTTCTTTGATGAAGGAGCCAAAAGGGTCTGAATGCTTAACAGCGAAAGGACTGAAGACGAAGACGTCAAAAGGATCTAAAGGCAAAGGCAACTTGACATGAAGACGTCTGGAATGTCAGGACATCTGGACTTCATCCCCCAGGGCACTCAGTCAAGAGCATCCAGGAGGTGTCGAATGAACTGGAGAACGAAACATCAAAGACATCTGGATATCTGGACTTCAGACCCCCCTGGTCACTCAACCAAGAGTATCGAGGAGCATCGAGAGGCACAACAACTGGATGATGGACTTCAGGAAGGACAAGACATCAGAAGGCGAGGACTTCAGGAAGATCTGAAGGTGAGGACATCAGGAGGGTTGGATGACGAAGACATCTGAAGACAAGGACTTAGAATCCACAGAGAGACCAAACATGGAACGAAGATGCAGACAAAGGATCAGGAACCACAAAGGAAAACAAGGGAATTCCCACGAAGAACAGAATGCCTTGAAGAAGCAGGAAAGGATGACATCAGAGACTCCTGGACCGAAGAGCTGGAACGGATGATCCAGGAGCAGTCCAACTCCATGACTGACTCCTTGCAAAGGCGAAGAGGAACTGAAGGCTGAGCCCTTTTGTAGGGCTGAAGAGGAGCACCCAGGATGACATCACGAGGAGGAGCCAGAAGGACTGGCCCTTTAAATCCCAGGGAGAGGCATGGCCTCGCATCTAAGGAGGCAGGACCAGGGACAGCAGCCATGCTGTGAAGAGGCGAAAGCAAGTCCGAGGCGTCAGAGGCAGCTCCTACCGCAGAAGAGAAGCTGGGGCGGCTCCACACCACCTAGGAGGAGCTGAAGACGGCAGCCCTGCCAGTGCTGGGAAATGGAAGATGTCGGCAGCCTCTGGGCTGCGAAGAGGAGCTCTGGGGCAGCCTTCCAGCTGCAGAAGAGGAACAACGATGGCAGCACTCCCTGCCACGAGAAGGCCCCACGTCTGCGGCCTCTGGGCCACGGAGGAGTGGCATCAGCGGCCTCCTGGATGCACGGGAGAAGAAGGACATCGGCAGCTCCAGCCGCAAAGGAAGGGCAACGATGGTGGCATCCTGCCGCGGCAGTTTCCAGGCCGCAAGGCAAGACGGTGACCCGAGCTGTAGGACAACAGCATTGGGACAGCTGGAAGGCTGGCTGGAAAAAGGTGAGAGGCTACTTGTGGGCCTATCCCACAAGCAAAATCGTAACAATTTTTGGGTGCCTTTTTTTTTCAGAGCTAACATAACTGGTTGCATGGTTATCTTATGCCTGTTAGTGCATACTGACAACCTGATGGCACCAATAGCAAAGAAGCCTAAGCGCCTTACCCTTTGTGCTGCTTTCCATATTTGGGCTTCTCAGCCTGGTGTGCTCTTTAATTTGTGTCAGTGCTGTTTGGAGGCTCAGGGAGCATTGCTTTTGTCTGATTTTATTAAGCCTGGTTCTTCCCAGCTTGATGCGGGAATGAAAAAAAAAACTGTCAGAGTTATCACCTGATTTTGGTGCTCCCCTAACTGTTTCCTCAGTGGGGGAAGGTAGTTCAATGGTCACAAGACTGACGGCCCCTGGTTTTAGCATGGATCTCAGGCGCAGTCTTTGGCCCTGGGCCATTTCTTAGTAGTTAAGGGTCACAGGCTGCGAATTCCTGCACGCCTGGTGCTGCAGTTAAGAGTCGAAGTATGCCTGGACCTGCTGCAGGTCTCTCAGATAGGGACCCAAATGGCACAGATGATGATGCTGATCCTTACTCCCTGGAGGATGTGGAAATTCCTCCGTGATTCAAGCCATATAGAACTATGTTGCGTTTCTTTCATAGAGATGAGTTACCAAGTCTTATTCCCAGACTTTAAAGATTAGAGATGTGCATCGCCCAAACCTTTCATTTTCGGCCCGCCATGGGAAATCTTTTTTTCCTGCGGTTCGGGCTTTTGTTTTTCAAAATTTCGGGTTCGTGTACACTAACAGAGTTAGGTCCCAAAAAACATAATGGAAGCCGATCCAATATAGCTGTGTAGCGACAAAAAAAAAGTGGAATCGGTGTATTGTCAAAAAACTTTATTCTCACAGTATATAGGCCCGACTCTGGCCAAGTTTCACTCTATTGGTAGAGCTGCCTCAGGGGCTACTGTGTGAAGTGTTTTACTTTTGCAAAATAAACAACATGGGACACATCATAATCTTTTTGCTCCTTTTGAGAAAGGTGTACTGTGTAAAAAAACAAACTGGAAACTGATCCAATACTGCAGTAGCGACCAAAAAGATGAAGGACCGGTAAACACCAGGCATTCTTTATTCTGCACAAACCATCATAAAAAGCCCGACTTAGGCCATGTTTCGCTCATTTGAGCTGCTTCAGGGGCTACTATTCAAACCACAATTGATGCCGGTGGTTGCCTGCATGCAGCAGTCGACAGCCCATTTCCGGTTTGTAAGAAGCGATCGCGTCAATGCGTTTAGCTTGTGGTGTACACTCAAGAAACCTGTGCTTAGGAAAACATATGCACTGCTGCATGCAGGCAACCACCAGCATCAATTGTTGTTTGAATAGTAGCCCCTGAAGCAGCTCAAATGAGCGAAACTCGGGCTTTTTAAGGTGTACTGTGTATGCACTTGTGAACACATTTTTGCTTCTTTATGGTTGGCGGTTGAAATATCAATTGTTACTATATTGACCGATGTGCCGCGTGCGCCTGCACTCGTTAAATGTGGAATAATGGAGGTACTCTCTCACACCGGCATATCAGCAGGACACACGCCGAAGGTATCGTTTACAACCAGTTTCAACATTTTGGCGCGCTTTTCCCTTTGTGCCGCAAGATCTCAAGTTGTTATAAATACCTTTCTGTGAGACGCCTTCCCAGAATAAACTTCGGCATATCAGCAGGACACACGCCGAAATATGGTTTGTCTATGTACACAAAAATAAGTGATATCAGCCGGTGTGAGAGAGTACCTCCATTATTCCACATGTAACTAGATTATGTTGTGACCCACGTTGTTCATTTTGCGAAAGTCGAACATTTCACACAGTAGCCCCTGAGGCAGCTTTACCAATAGAGCGAAATGCGGCTAGAGTCGGGCCTAAATACCGTGAGAATAAAGTTTTTTTGACAATATACCGATTCCACTTTTTTTGGTCGCTACACCACTAACGGAGTTAGTGTGCGCTAATCCAAAAACCGAATTTTCCTGAAATTTTGGGAAAAATTCCTTTGGTTTTTGGGGTCCCCGAACCAGGACGAGTTAGACAATTTCGTTGAAATTTCATTGAAATTGCCTAATTTGTCCAAAACAGTTGCACATCTCTATTGAAGATGCTGGGGTACCGGGGGCTGAATCCTTGTCTGAGCCAAAGAAAGATCTCATTTTGATTTATTTGCATAAAGCCTCATGTTTCTTCCCTTCTATGGAGGCCATTCAAGAATTGATTAATCTTGAATGGGATGCCCGGAATCTAATTTTAAAGGGGGTTGAGCCTTGGAAGGGCTGTACCCCCTGGATCCGGCTACAAGAGAGCTATTGCGTTTTCCGAAAGTGGATGATATTGTGTGAGCCGTTACCAAAAGGATAACTATCCCTGTAGAAGAGGGAGTGGCCTTGAAGGATGCACAGGATAGGAAAGTTGAGGCTATCCTTAAGTAGGCCTTTGAAGTAATGACAATGAATTTGTAGACAGTTTCTTATTTTTCCCTGGTGGCTCGCTCTTGTTTACTTCTGTCTCAGGAGGGAAATGAAAGACAGTGATGGAGCCAGCAACCACCTTTTTGGCAGATGTGGGCTGCGATTTAGTCCACCCTTCGGCTGGAGGAGTGGCTTTGGTAATAGCGGCCAGGCGTCAGCTATGGCTTAGAAGTTGGTCGGCTGATGTAATTTCGAAGTCTAACCTAACAATATTGCCCCTTGAAGGTTCACTTTTGTTTGGGAGCGAGCTGAAAAAAAAATGACCACTCTTTTCCAGTACAAGAGGTCGTACTAGGGGTTTCAAATGTTTTTGATCCTACAGAGGAGCAACTTTCAGAGTGTTCAACCTTTGGGTAGGTCTCCGTCCTTTCATCTGAAGCAGCCCAGATGGGGCGCAGGATCAGGTAATGGAGTCCCCTCCCCCCGAGTCTTTCAGTGAAGATGTGCTGACCCACTCCCAGGAACAGGAGATAAGAGGTCACCTCTCTCCTTTTTGTCAGAGGTGGGTCAGACCAGTGGGTTCTGCAGGTGATGAGAGATGACTGTACTCTGGAGCTTCACAGTGTTCACCAGGGCGTTTCATGGTGTCTCCCTGCAACTCTTCACAGAGAGAGAGGGAGTGGAGTGTGCTGATATTCCATTTATTTTGTAGTGCCCAAGAAGGAGGGCTCTTTTTGCCCCTTCTAGATCTCAAGGGGGTCATCCATCATTTGCAGGTGACTCATTTTCACATAGAAACCTTACACTCAGGGATAATGACAGTATTGTCGGAGGAGTTTCTGACGTCAGAGGCATACCTTCATATGCCCATCCAGCTAGAGCATCAGCGATTTCTGCATTTCACAGTCTTTGGATGTCATTATCTGTTCTAGCACTGCTTTTTGGTTTGTCTGCCATACCCAGAACTTTTTTCCATGGTTATGGTGGTAGTGGTGGTGGCAGAGTTGAGAAGGGATGGGATTCTGGTTCGCCCGGACTTCGACGATTGGCTGATTCGGGCCAAAAGTCTAGAAGAGAGCCTTCGTGTTTCGCACAAGGTGATTTCCTTGTTGCAGGAGCTAGGTTGGGTGGTGAACCTGACCAAGAGCAATTTTCGGCCATCCCAGACCTTACAGTATCTCGGAGTTTGGTTTGACATGAAGCAGGGCAAGGTGTTCCTGCCAGAAGGTCATATTCAGAAGCTGGCGAAGGTGCATCTATTGACTAACTCTATATGCCCGACAGTCTGGTCTTACCTACAGGTACTTGGATTGATGGTACAAACCCTGGAGGTGTGCCGTGGGCAAGGGTGCATATATATTCATTGTATTAGACTAAGGAAATATATTTCCTGTATTTTCTGTTTTAATGTAAACCGGTTTGATTTGCATTTGATGCAAGAATGTCGGTATATAAAAGTTATAAATAAATAAATAAATATATGCCCCCTTCAGTACAATTTGCTGGCTTGTTGGAGCCCACAGTCTCAGGTCTATTAATTTCAATGTCTCCTTCCAATGGAGACCTGCATACAACTACAATGAATCTTCTAAGAAAGGGGGTTTTCCCTAAGATCACCAGACTGGCTAGTACTCATGACGGATGTGAGCCTCCAGGGTTGACGAGATCACAGTCAGGAGTTGACAGTGCAGGAGTACAGAAGAGTCTCTGGAGCATCAGTCGGCTAGAAGCCCATGCTGTCCAATTAGCATGCTTGCGGTTCGGTGACCATTTGCAGGGTCAAGCACTCCGGATAATGTCGGGTAACACAACGACAGTGGTTTACATCAATCGGCAGGGAAGAGCTAAGAGCCAGCAAGTGTCACAGGAAATAGCCCAAATTATGGAATGGGCTTCACACATTGCAGGAAAAGAATTTTTTTTTTTTTTTGTAAACAATTTTATTGGTCTTTCCAAAAACATATTACAAACATCCTGGGAGGGTTGGTCCCTTCACCCTTCCCAGGCCAATCGCAGCATTTCCATACACATATGGTCCCAAACCCACCCACCTCCCATCCCCTCCCTCCCTTCCGATAAACATTTACAATGGATCTCCGGTGTATTCCACAAAGCAAGAGTAGAACATCAAAAATTG
The DNA here is from genome assembly GCF_901001135.1 of Rhinatrema bivittatum. Taxonomy (NCBI): domain Eukaryota; kingdom Metazoa; phylum Chordata; class Amphibia; order Gymnophiona; family Rhinatrematidae; genus Rhinatrema; species Rhinatrema bivittatum. The sequence goes on from NC_042616.1 coordinate 765,553,496, forward strand.
TCAAATCAAGTCTTAGAGAGGTCACCACAAAGCTTAGGCATCTGAAAGCTATACGGGAAAAGAAAATTTAAGAGCCGACCTTCTCAGAAGTCAGAGTCTCAATCCAGGAAATTGGGAATTGTCAAATGAACCATTCCAACTTGTAGTAGATCGCTGGGGGCCTTCCGTTTCTGGACCTTCTGGCGACTTCTCACAATATGAAGGTTCCTCGCTTCTTCAGTCGCAGGAGAGAGAAAAACTTCTTGGGCATCGATGCCCTCATGCAGGAATGGCAGGAAGGAAGCTGAAGTATGCCTTTTCCTCGTGGCCTATGTTAAGGAGAATGATTCAAAGGATCGAGAGTCACAGGGAAATGGTGCTTCTGGTGGCACCAGATTGACCCAGGAGACCCTGGTATGCAGTTTTGCAAAAGCTCCTGGTGAACTTTCCCCTGCAGTTTCCGGCTCTCAGGGCTCTGCTATGGCAGGAGCTGTTCTTCATGAAGATCTGTTTTGACTTAATCTTGAGGGGGCTCAGTTGCTGAAGCATGGATATTCTACTGTGGTGATTGCCAACTTTCTACGAGCAAGGAAGTTCTCCACTTCCTTAGCCTATGTACAGGTTTCGTGAGCATTTGAGGTTTGGTGAGAAGATCGAGGTGATCTTCCTCGTTCAGTTAAGATTCGGCTCATTTTGGAATTTTTTGCAGAATGGATTGAGTTAAGGGTTTGCCCTTAATTCATTAAAGGTACAGGTGGTGGCTCTTGCCTGATCCTAAGTGAGATGAATGGTGGACTGTTTCTTAAAAGGAGTGAAGCATCTTTGTCCTCCCTTGCAGTTTGTTGGCAGGCCCCACTTTTTTGACCAATGGGTAGCTTCTCCTTGAGATTACTGACCTTGAAAATGGTGGTTCTTGTGGAAAATTGTTCTGCACAAGGAGTATACAAACTGACTGCAGGCCTTGTCTTACTAGGAGCTCTTCTATGGATGACTCCGGGGGCGATATAGCTACTTTCTGTTCCATCTTTTTAGCCAAGAGTGGTCTCGGATTTTCCAGGCATTACCGCATGGATGTGCAGGCCCAGGAGGACCCAACCTTTGCACATGCGGTATTGATTGAACCATTTTGGGAGTAGCTTTGGTACATCCCACTGGTTCTAGATCCACCTGTCCGTATACTAAGAAAGGAGAAATTACTACTTACCTGATAATTTCCTTTTCTTTAATAAGGACAGGTGGATCCACCTTCCCACCCTTGGCTGCCGGATGGTTGTGCAATTGTCCTCCTGCGAGGCTGCATGTTCCAGGAGTTACTGGTAAATGTTACTCCAGTCCCTAGACTAGTGTTGTTACACTCTTTGTCTGAGTGCAATGTTTTCTTGTTGGCTGAGTGCTGGAATGGTTATCTGTTAATAATCAAGTTATTGTTATTTTGTCCACAGTTGACTTTTGCAGAGAATACTGTGGGCTGATGTCAGTGCAGGGGTATATATACAGTGATGTCAGCTTTGCTCCATCTCCATCTGCTGGTAGAGGTGCAGAACTCATTGGTTCTGGATCCACTTGTCATTATTAAAGAAAAGGAAATTATCATGTTAGTAGTAATCTTTAGATGCCCCAAGTTAGCATCAAATAAATACAGTAGCGTGCATTTAAGATATGTGTCTTAAAGCAACTGGCCAGTGAGTGATCTTTATTGACTCATTTCACTGTAGGTATGTAGAAAAGGTGTTTGCTTTAAAATTTGAGATCGATATTTAAAAGGCTTTGTCCCGCTATCTTTTACAGTTAGCCAGAGAAAAATCTAAATTTAAGCATTTCCCACCTCTGAGTGGATAAGTTTTGTGCACACAAAATTTATCCAGCTAAAGTTACACATCGAAGCCTGTTCGGAAAAATACCAATCCTAAAATTATCCAGATAAAGTTATGCATGTATCTTTATCTTGTATACACAGCAGCAGACTTAGGGAAAGTCCTGCTGAATATGTAGCTAAAGCTGCATGCCTAATTTTACCCTCATTATTTAACCAACCCTTTTAAACCCTTGACTGCCCGTTTTACCTGTGCTTTGAGAATTTTGTGATTTTTGTAAAGTTTGTTCAACTTCTGCCATTCTAGCAGTTTGAAACCGAATGCCTGCCATTCTGCTTTCCCAAACAAAGCATGTATATGAGCCAACCCAGCAGTATTGCTGACTGCCATGTGGATGACCTGGGCTCCATTCCTAGGTCAAGTTGTCTATTCCCTAGGTGGCTGGGGATGGGGAGGCATAGTCACTGCCCAATGGCTACACTTCGTAACTGGACTTATTTTATTTATTTATTTATTTATTTAAGGTTTTTATATACCGGCATTCATGATAAAATCACATCATGCTGGTTTACATTAAAACAGAGGTGCATAGAAAGAAAAAACAAACTGGAACTGTAGTGCGGAAGAAAGCAGTTACAAAAAATAGGGATACTTAAACTGGGAGAGGAAGGAAAAAGAAAAGGTTAATAGCATTTTAAATATTTACAACGAACAGTTAAATGAGCTGGTTGTGTTATAGAACTTGAAGTTGAAGGACATTAGCTGGAGTCCGGGAAAGCTTGTTTGAAGAGCCAAGTCTTAAGTCTCTTCCTGAAGGTTGGGAGGCAGGGTTCCTGTCTTAGGTCTGAAGGGATGGAATTCCATAAAGGGGGACCGACGGTGGAGAGGGCCCGATCTCTCAAGGTAATATGTCTAGTGGCTTTGGTTGGAGGAACCTGGAGTGAACCTCTATATACGTCTCTGGTAGGTCTTGAAGAATTGTGTAAGAGGAGAGGAATTTGCAGGTGGATAGAAGTATGTTGATGAATGATTTTGTAGATAACAGAGATGGATTTGTAGAGAATTCTGAAGTGCACTGGCAGCCAATGAAGGCTTTTTAGGATAGGGGAGATGTGATCTCTTCTTCTGGTGTTTGTTGATATTCATGCTGCCGCATTTTGTACCATCTGAAGCGGTTTGGTATAGGAGGAAGGGAGACCTAGTAGGATAGAATTGCAATAGTCTAACTTTGAGAAAACTAATGCCTGAAGGATTGTTCTAAAGTCCTGCAAGTGAAAGAGAGGTCTTATCCTTTTCAAGACTTGGAGTTTGTGAAAACAGTCTTTGGTAGTTTTGTTGATAGAAGCTTTCAAATTCATCCGATTGTCAATTAAAACTCCAAGGTCTCTCAGTTGCGTGGATTGTGGGATGCCAGGGTGAGTGGAAGTGATGTTACTGTTCTCGGGAGAGATGAGCAGGAGTTCGGTTTTGGAGGAATTTAATACTAAGTTTAGACTAGTGAGGAGGAGTTTGATTTGTTGGTGGCAGTTTTCCCAGTGATCTAGTGTTTTCAAGTATGTGTCTCTAACAGGGATTATTATCTGAATATCGTCCACATATAGAAAATGTTTTAGATTGAGGCTGGAGAGGAGCTGGCATAGCGGTAAGAGATAGATGTTAAAGAGCGTAGGGGACAGAGAGGAACCTTGTGGGACTCCTACAGTTGAATTGTAACGTGATGATTCTTTGTTTTGGATTTTAACCTTGTAGCCTCTGTTGTTGAGAAAAGGTTTGAACCAATTAAATGCGGCGCCAGTAATTCCTATTGCCGCCAACTGATTTATGAGGATGGAGTGATTGACAGTGTCAAACGCTGCCGAGAGGTCCAGTAGAATCAGGAGAAATGATTGTCCTTTGTCGAGGCCCATGATGAGGTAGTCTGTCAGGGAAATGAGTGATTCTGTGCTAAAGGCTTTGCGGAACCCATGTTGGGAGGGGAACAGGAGATTATTATCTTCTAAGTAGTCTGAAAGTTGAGTGTTCACTAATTTTTCCATGAGTTTTGTTATGAAGGGCAGGTTGGCGATCGGGTGGAAGTTATTTGGGTCTTTAGGATCCAGATTGGGTTTTTTTTAGGAGTGGTTTGAGAGAAGCCAATTTAAGGTCCTCTGGGTAGAGTCCTTGGGAGAGAGAACAATTAATGATGTCCGCCAGAATTTTGGAAATGGAGTCTGGAATTGTCAAGAGGAGTTTCGTAGGAATGTGATCCGTAGGATGAGAGGAAGGTTTCATTCTCCTTAGTGCTACTTGTATCTCTGTGGAGGAGATGGGATCGAAAGCTTCAAGACGGGTGCTTTTGAAGTAGAGATTAAAAGAAGTCGAGTATGAGGTGGTATTGGAGGGCAGCTGTGTTAGAAGGCTGGCAATTTTGTTTTGGAAAAATAGAGCTAGTTCTTCCGCTTTAGCTTGTGCTAGGTTGCTAGGAACTTCCAGGGGGTTGATTTGGGTAAGGCTAGATACGTAGGCAAAGAGTGCTTTGGCATCGAAGACCAGGTTATGGATCTTGGAGGCGTAAAAGTCCCTTTTTGATTTTAGAGTAGAGGACTTGTATTGGTGTAGTGTAGATTTGTAGGCGGAGAGTGTGCTGGCACATGGGGCTTTGCGCCATTTGCTCTCTTTCTGCCTTAAGCATTGTTTTAGCCTTCTAAGTTCATTGGTGAACCAAGGTTGTCTTTTGGAAGCATTTGAGTGTGTCCTTTTTGTAGATAGTGGGCAGAGCTTGTTGGCTATATCTTCTGTAATTTTGTTCCAAGAGCAGAGAGCCGTGTTCAGGTCGGTGAGGTCTATAAGGGGAAGTTGAGCGGTCAGGAGGTTCTTAAGGTCTTCTGAGGAGCAAGATTTTCTGTAAAGAAATGTGGGTGAAGGAACGTGGGGGGTGCTGGATTCTTTCAGTGAGAATGATTTCAAGGTGACTGTGCTAGGTGAGTTGGAGGGAGGATATAATAAGGGAAAAAACTCTAGGTAGTGACAGCATAGCCCACTAGAGGCCAGTTCCTCTTGAGCTGGATGCCCAAAGCAGCGGAAGAAATGACTGGACCAAAAATGCCAAAACAAAATGGCTACTCATCTGCTTTTTTCCTCTTCATTTTACTCTGAACCACCAATTTTCCTTTAATGCAAAAATGAAAGAATAATGAGAGAAACTGCCTTTCAAAACCTGATGTGTTTTTTAAACTTCTTAATAAAAATATGATCATTTTCATGCCATAATGGCTTTGACAGCCATGTATTTATAGCAGTGATTCAGCTGCACACATTTATATGCCAATCGTTACAGTAGATCCTCGGTAGATGGACTTTTACTTGTTGCTTCATTTTGCATATCTTTGCTGCTGCTGAACCACAACTGTAACTGATTACAGAGATTTTCCAAATCCTATTTGATTTACTCTGACAATATCACTTTAACTGCATCTGCAAAGGAATTAGGTAATTCCTTTTTGTTTGCAGATTTGATGATTTACCAAACTGTCACAGTTTACACTGTGTTGCAATCCTTGAGAGACCTTTGGTTTATCTGCAGAATTACATTCTTGGAAAATGCTTACTTCATTTTCTCAGGTTTACAGCTTCTAGACACGCATAGTGGAACATTGTAGCCTTTTGAAATCAATAGTGATTAATTTCATTTGATGCATCAAGTGGTTAATTTTTAGTTAGTCTAATTGCATCTGCCAGTCTTTTTAAACATGCTTGTCAGTAAATAGTATTGTAAAATAATAGTTGCCGGTTGAGAGTTATGATTGCATGAGTAGCATCATGTGATTGTGCACGAGATTTGGCTTAAAGACTAGCTGACATTCTTTATAGAAGCATAGAATATGGTGGCAGATGATAACAGCAAAGCTTATCTGATCTTCCTGATTTATTTCCTTCTGAAATACCACAGATCCTATTTTAGCTATTCTGTTCCCTCATTCTCCAATACTAAAATTTGTGTGCTTATCCCATGCATTCTTTTCCCATGCGTTTTTTGCTGCTGTATTTTTCTCCATCAGTTTCACTGGGAGCTTGTTTCTGTGAAGAAATATTTATCTACAGTACTCCTGAATCTTTCCTCTTTCAGTCTTATACTATGAACCCTTGCTCTAGAATTTATTTTCTACTGGAAAAATGCTTGCTTTTTCTTCATAATTTATACTTTTGTAGCATTTGAATGCCCTTATCATAACCCCGTCTTCTTTCTCTTATCGCATAGTCTTTATAGTATAAATTGCAGAGTATTGGCAGCAATCCTCTGGATTAAATCTACTTTGTGTAATGGTTGGCAGCTGCAAGAAGGCCCCCAAGTGTCACCCAGGGCCTCCTTATGCGTGAGCCACTCTCGCTTTAAGGACTCCGCAGCGAGAAACACTTTTGCCAGTGCCCAGTGATGACATCACGTGGCTGGGTACTTAAGTCCCAGCCACGCTACAGCAGTCGCTTCAGCAACAGGTCCTCCTGCTCCTGCAGTGCGTCTTGCTATCATGTCTTTGCTTTGCTTTGTCTTTCTCCTGCCTCTGTGTTCCTTGTCCTGCCTTGCCTTATTGTTTGCCATGACTTGGTCCCCTGTCCTTGTCTGTGTCTGTCTAACCTCCACCTGTACCAACCTTGGCCTGGACCTCGACACTGTTTGCTTGCCTCCTGCCCTGACCTCAGCCTGCTTCTCAACTTTGTCTAACTGCTCCTACAGGACCCTCACCTAAGCCCTGTAAGCCCCTGGAACCCAAGGGCTCAACCTGTGGAGAAGGGAACTGGTATAGGTGAAGCCCTACACCGAGTCCTAGCAAGAGTGAAGTCCAGCTGTCAGCGTGGTCCTAGAGGCTTTGCCTACTAGGCTACATCAACCACGCCACCCAAGGGCTCACATCCATGACACTTTGTCTGGGAAGCATGGTTCTCACAGGACAAGCAGGATGGTAGTCCTCACATATGGGTGACATCAGTGGACGGAGCCCTGTTACGGAAAACGTTTCTGTCAAATTTTCTATAAAGCTTTGACTGACACTGGCACACTGAGTGCACTAAGCATGTTCAGCCTGCAATTATCCTTGTGACCACAGGTGTCTCCCCTCAATCTTCTTTTTTCCGCTCTGCAGTAAGCATAGCGGTTAGGAGCTCTGTGAGAAATTCTCACAATTTTTCCTCACGGAAACACTTAGACTTTTACTTCAGCAATGCTTTTTTCCTGCATGGGTCTCCCTTCGCGTACATTTAATCGACGCTTGGTGAGTACTATGCCCTGTTTTTCGGTCGGTTCCTGTCACCTCAGTACGGTTTCCCCGGCCTACCAACCGAATTGCAGCCTTCCCTCTCCCTATGTTTTCACAGTTAGCCCCACATAGCCTGCGAGTGTCCTCCTGTGACCCTCTACCTGATTATTAGCGCTAGTGGGATAGGGACTTCCACGGATACCGTTGCTGCCAGGGCCTCTGTCGAATTCATACCTCGGTACCTTCATGCAGTCGATGCCCCCATTGCTACCGTCGGTACCCCCATCCAAGCCGTCCTGTCTTTTTCGATGCCATTGACACCCCTCCCCCCGCAGTCCGTCGATGCCATCGATCCCCGCATTGATTCTTTCAGTGCCATCAATGTGTTCATCTATGGTGCTGATTTTTCCATCGATGTCATCGATGCCCGGGTGGATGCCATCGATGCATACCTTGATGTCATCAGTGCCATCGATGCCTGGGTTGATGCCATCGATGCCCAGGTCAGTTCCATCGTTACCTGGGTCGATTTCATCAATGCCATTGTCGATGCCATCGATGCCCAGGTCAGTTCAATCGATGCCATAAATTCCATCGATGCCATCGATGCCCGGATCGATTCCATCGATGCCTATGTTGATGCCATCGATGCCGTCGACACGCGTGGCCATGCCGTCGATGCCCATGGCCATCTCACCAATGCCGTCGGCGCCCGTCTCCATCCATTGATGCTTCGACGCCCACATCATTTCTGTCGGTGTCCTCGTCGTTCCTATCGATGCGGCCATCAATTCCGTCGATGCCGGTATCAATTTCCCGATGCCATCGATGTCTATTCGATTCTTCGATGCCACATCGTTTCCATCGATACCTACGCCGATGCCGTCGGTGCCTCCGTCACTGTTATCGTTGCTCTGCCCGGGCCATCAATGTTTTTTCATCTATATTTTTGACAATACCCTCGAGGCGGCTTCTATGCCGCCATTGATACCGTCAGTACTGACATAGCACCTACACGCAATGCCCTCGCTTAAACACAGTGCTCCATGCTTTGGGTTCTTAACTAAAGCACCGTATCAGTCTATGACACTACATAGTGCCAGGAGCAGTGCAGGCATGCTGACAGTCCGTCATCATTCGCCATCTAAGATAGTGAGGGCATCCACCTCGGCGCTGGGGAAAGACCGGGATGAGCACCGTGGCACTCATTGTCTCCGGCACAGTGACCGTCCGCCACTGACGCCATCCAAGACATTGGCGCTATCCTACCCAGTGCTGGAGAATGCCCGGGCTGAGCAACATTGCTACTGCCACCGCCACTGTTCCACACAGTGCTGGCAGTCCTCGGTGCTCCAGAATGACTGGACCGAGTTCCGAGGAATTCTGCACTGGTGTCACGATACATTGAGCCGCTGCAAAGAGGGCCGGGTTCATGAGTCATAATGGCTCCTCTGTACCCGAGGCATTCCCCACCGACACCGGTGCGGGGTTCTGACCCTCCACAAATTACTGTGGTAGTGCCAGACAAGCTCAGCCTGTCTCCTCTGCACCTGCACTACCATACCAGGTTACAGAGTTGAGTTGGGCGTTTATGTCCTTCAGGCTGTCCCTCGATGCCTTCTGAAATCCACGGAGCCATCGATCTTCATCGACTCGTCCTTCTGCGATCCACAACGGATGGTAAGTACTCTAATCCCGCTTCAGCGACAATCCCATTGAGACCTGTTCTCTGAATCAGGCCATATGGTTCGAAAGGTTCTAGGTTGTCCTGTCTTCCAAGAACCGTATTAGTGTCACATATCGCTATTGCCAGCTATGTCGGACACAATACCAAGAGAATCTCTCTACCAATCATTTGGGATTGCATCAGGACATCCTCCCATTGTCAGCAACGGGACTCTGTACTGATTAATACTCTGGCTTCTGGTTCCTAATTAAGGACCGAAATCCCAGATGTATTCGCTGATCTGCTAAACACAAGATCCAGCAAACACTGCCTCAATTGCAAATCCACCTTGAGGCCTGGCGACAGGTCTCGACGTTTTCTTGTACAGCACACAGAAATGCGGGTAAGACTTTTACCGCTCACGCTCCCGTGGGAGATTACATGATATCCAGGTTACATCAGCCCCGCCAGTTGGACACCTCCTGGTCTCTCAACTTGCCGGATATCAGAGCGGCTACCCCACTTGGTACCAAGGTTCAGGGTACAGTCCCCCAGATGCTACAAAGCGCGGGGGGGGGGGTGAGTTTTAATCTCACTATTATTTCTTTCAACAGAAAGTAGTTACTCTCCGCCCATCCTGGACCTCAGAAATATCAACTTTCTTCAGAAGGGACAGGTAAAATGGTGTCTCTCGTCACCATGCTTCTGTACCGCAGTAAGTCGGTTGCCTCTCTCCTCTAATCTTTCTATGAGCTCTATCTTCTTCACGACTCACTATAAATCTACTACCTAGGATTGCTGTTAACTACCATAAATCCCATATAGAACACTTCTGGACACCACAGTCACAACAAACTTTCTGTCCAACAACCATGCAGACATTCTGACAAATTCCTATATGTCTCTGCATGCATACAACATAACCTCAGCCCCTCAATTCTTTCATTGCTGGGCCTCGGGATTTTTTCACAATGCACTTTACTCATAGGTCCAGATATGCTATGTGTAAGATTCAGTGAAATTTCAATTATCAGTGGATCTTAGCTGTTCAACCGCTTTCGTCCCTGATCCATATTGCAGATCTAGAACCAAAATCTAGATTGGTCCTGCTCATGCTCGCATTTACTCAGGGTTGCAGAGTTCGAACTAACATCTTCTCAACCCAATATGCGTCTATTCCACTCCATGCAGAGTTTCACATCAACTTCCTGGAGCTTCGAGCCATGTTATGCCTTTATGCCTTACAATACTGCCTCTGCAACAAACCTTTGTGCATACAGACAGACAGCATAGTGACAATGTGGTATTTCCAACACACAAGCACGCACAACCTCTTAGCTGCTCTGCTAGGAAGCTGCGCAGCTCTACCCTTGGCCCTTGCTCACTTCGTGCATCCCTGGGCCACTTATCTAACAGACTTACTGAACGCACTAGCAGACCTTCTCCATATAGGTTTCCATTCTCTCAGATGATCTCGAACTACATGTGTAGCGAGAAAAATCTTCTAGCACTGAGGTCAACCGACCTTGCCCTCTAAGTATGAATCAAACCATACGGTGGACAGATTCTACTCCCTACACATGTCTCTAATGCGTTCCCATGGACGCCTTTGCTGCAACAAAGGCCTCTTATATGTGTCGATGCCTCTCATAGCCAGCACTCTTTTTATGCTGCACCGGGACGGGGTTCACTGTTTCTCAGACCCACGTCCTGGCCGAGACCAGTATGCTTTCCCATACTTCTCAATCTATCACACCAGTAACCAATTCGCCTTCTCACAGGTCAGTCTCATATCATGGACTCATTGATGTTCTCAGGTACTGGTAGTGTCACAAAAACCTTCCACACATAAATCTTACTATTGAAAATGGCATGATATACCACATGGCGCATATAAAAGGGTATTACCCCCCCCCCTTTTTTTTTTTCTACACCACTCTTTTCTCTTAATCCCTCGGATTCTGCTCCCCAGACATCCTCCCCATGGGTACACCTCGGTTCTAATTGGCGTACCACTTGGGAGTGGGGATACCCGATTAACAGTTCAACCCCTTCTGAGTCAACTTACCATGGGTTATCCACTGATTAAGCCGCCTCTATTTTTACTAGTTACGGAATGGGGCCTATATTTAGTGCTTACAAGACTCATACGATCCCCATTCGTGCCTTGCCATTCCTCTCACTTAACAGTCTGGCATGGGAAATTCTTTCCCTCGTAGTCATCACTTCTGCCAATAGGGTCAGTGAGTTCCACACCTTGTTACATACTCACCCAACCCTGCGTTCCTCCGTGACAGAGTGGTCTTACGTATTCAACTTCATATCCTTCTTAAGGTAGAGGCAGCATCTCACCTTACTCAGAATATACTCTGCCCACTTTTTCCCAACACCTTTCTCTCACCAGAGCGAGAGGATTTTCCACTCCTTGGACTGTAAGAGTGCACTTGCATTCTATCGAGACCGCACTACACTCCATAGGAATTACACCTAACTCTTTCCTTCTGTGGCAAAAGCCAAGCTGCGAGTTCCAGTGGGCAAACAGACCTTTTCCTCCTAATTGACGGTCTGTATCTCTTTTTCCTACCAACAAGCAGGCATTTCACTACAACACCGTGTGTAACCACATTCTGTTAGGGCCGTACCAGCCTCAATAGCTCACCTTCGGCCGGTGCCGCTTGTACATATTTGTAAGGCTGCGACCTGGAGCTCTCTCCATACCTTCGCAGCCCATTATTGCTTAGATAAGACTGGCCGGCATGCTTCCATGTTTGGCCAGTCTGTCTACTCATCTTCTTTTCGGTTTAACTACCCAACATCCTTCCACCAACCCGTTAAGGGTTTCAGGATGCCCTCCTTTCCAAATTCCACCCCCGTCGTTACGCCTTTTGCACGTCTTTGGCTGCATTTGGTACACTCTCAGGCATCCTCAGCTCGGTACTCACCCATATGTGAGGACTACCATCCTGCTTGTCTTGTGAGAAAGCAAATGTTGCTTACCTGTAACAGGTGTTCGAGGACAGCAGGATGTTAGTCCTCACGAAACCCACCCGCCACCCTGTGGAGTTGGGTCTACATACGTTTTATTATTTTAGTTTCGCTTGCGCTTTTTGCTATAAGAAAAGACTGAGGGGAGACACCTGTGGTCACAGGGATAATTGCAGGCTGAGCATGTTCAGTGCACTCAGTGTGCCAATGTCAGTCAAAGCTTTATAGAAACTTTGACAGAAAGGTTTTCCGTAACAGGGCTCTGTCCACTGATGTTAAAATGTAATTTTCCAAACGTAACCTGTTTACTGTAAACCGACATGATGTCCACAACTAATGCCGGTATATAAAAATGTTTTAAATAAATAAATAAATAAATAAATGTCACCCATATGTGAGGACTAACATCTTGCTGTCCTGTGAGAACACCTGTTACAGGTAAGCGACATTTGCTATACTATGGAGTAAATTTTGTTCTATACCTAACTGCAGAGTTCTGTACATAATTTCAAATATGCACAAAGCTAACTGGATTTTCAAACATATAATACATGCATAAATTGTCTTTGAAGATTGGATTTCTGTGCAGCAAAATACATGCTTATGATTTTACCTGTTGCTAAATGGGGCACATAGTTATGTTGTTTATGCACATAACATTTTGAAAATTCAAGTTATTTGCATAAATCTTTAACACACTCTTTCACCTCCCGGAATGTCCCATTTTGAATGGGAATGTTTATATATATATATATATATATATATATATAAAGAACTTAAAACCTGGCTATTTAAGCAAGCATTCACAGCCTAAATTAATGTCCACCCTCAGTCTTTGATTTCTCCACTTGTAAGAACCCCTTACCCTCTCATACTATCTCGACTTCCTTCTACTTAACTCTTCCCATTCTGTCCACTCTCTCTTTTCTCCCATTTTTCACCTTGAACCTTACCACTATAATTTCCACAACCCCTTCACTTTTATTTCTCTTTTTTTTCATCACTCTTCCTCTCCTTTCTGACTTCTCTGTATTCTTAACTATTATTCACCTTTTCTTAAGAAAACCCAAATTCATGATACTTACTATAGTTACGTTTTCTAATAATGTTTCTTATCACTGCTGTTGCTGAGATGTTATTGATAACACTGATGTTTAAGTTTATATTCTCTGTTAAAAAAAAAAAAAAAAAAAAAATGTTTAATGTATGAAGTTGTTCATTGTACACCGGAGTGAAGGCTCCTCGCTATACTTCGGTATAAAAAAGAATCTAAATAAATAAATATATAATGAAATATGCATATATTTTTAGGCCTCTGAAAATCTTTATTGCACATAAGGCCCAGTTACATGTATAATGCCTTATATGCCTAGGTTCCAAATAAACCCACTGTATACCCAGAGACGGTTTTAGGATTTTGCTGCGCCTTGCCATTTAATGCTGTTACCTTCCCTTCCCCCACCTCATGTAAGCAGAGGTTTGTTCTCTGCTGAATGAGATTCAGCAGAGCTGGAAGGCAGCAAATCTTTAGCCAGCCTGCTGCTCCTAAATGATTGTTGCTCAAGACTTATGTCTAATATATGCCTATTGACAAATCCAGGACTGTTGATACCAGATGAGGTTTCACCAGTAGTTTGTACAGAAGTGTTACCATGTCCATTTATTTCTCCTAGTTATAGTCTTCTCATGTGCTCTAGGATTACACTGGATCAGCTCACTGTTGTCTTTTACTGTTTTATTATTGTGAGGTCAACCAATATAAATACTCTATCTAGAGTAAAGCGTAAAGGTGGAGGAATTGTAGCGTTTGTAAAAGCCTCTTTAAAACCTGTTAGGAGACTAGTAGCAGACATAGAACCATTTGAAATAATTATATTAACCACTTCCTCATTAAACGTTATCATTGTTTATAGCCCACCGACTATATTAGAAACTTATCTATCTAAATTTTTAGAATTTATCACATCTTTAAAACTGAATCTAGTGAATACTATAATACTTGGCAATTTTAATTTACATATAAATGCTATTCATAAAACCACAAATACTATTTCCTTTTTAGAATCTTTGAAGGGTATGGGATGGTCACAACTAATATCGGAAACTACTCATAACAAAGGAAACACCTTAGACTTAGTATTTTTTAACCCGTCCTCTGTCTTTATTCCTCTAGACAGTTTAAAGATTGAAAAAGTTCCATGGTCAGACCATCATGTAATATCCTTTTTGGCTGAGATTAAAAAACAAGATAGAATGATAACTACAAATAGAACTATAAATACAAGACAGAAGTTTGCCACTGAAGATTTTCTCACAGCTTTTGAAGACAAATTACCAGTATTACCTCAAGAAAATGCTGAAAAAACAGTTGATAGTTGGAATAAGTCTATTTGTGATATTCTTGACTCAATAGCACCAATAAAATCCATTAAAATTCATAAGAAAAAGCTAAACCAACAATGGTATACAAAAACTCTTCATAAGTTAAAAATACTGTTAAGACAAAAGGAGCGTCTATGGAGAAAACACAAAGACAGTCAGACAAAAAATAGTTATCTTGCCACATTAAGAATATATAGAAGAGAAATAGAAGTGGAAAAAAAGAAATTTTATGCCAATAAAATTAAACTAGCAAACAGGAACCCAACTGCTTTATTTAATATTGTTAAATCTTTGACCTCCTCTCCGAGCTCGGATTTCTCAGAGATTGATAATGACACCTGTGATAAAATAGCTTCATTTTTTCAATCAAAAATTGAAAATATTACATCTGAATTTAAAAACTTACCTTATCCTATATATACGGACTCTATTTTATTATATAATTGGAGTTCATTTGAAGAAGTTTCAGTAGATACAGTCCAAAAAATAATAAACAAGCAAAAGCCTTCTAACTCTCCCTTGAACCCATGTTCTGGTGTTGTCTTCAAAGGATTAGGAGAACATTATCCTAATTTAATATGTTCAATAATAAATCAAATGCTAGAATCTGGCAATTGTCCTTATCAATTGAAACAAGCATCTATAACTCCAATTCAGAAGAAAAAATCAGAATAATTTCTTGATTTCTCCAATCTTAGACCAATTGCTTCATTGACCTCTTTGTCCAAAACGTTAGAATTATGTATTTTAAATCAATTAAATGAATACTTAACAGAACATGATATATTACATCCAAACCAGCATGGCTTTAGAAAGGGCTATTCAACCGAAACCCTGTTGCTTTCTTCATTTGACACATATATTAGAGGATTCGATTCAAACACAGATTTCATGCTCGTGCTGTTGGATATATCCGCGGCATTTGATACCTTGGATCATAAGATTCTTTTGTCTAGACTCCAACAGATTGGATTACAAAACACAGTATTTGATTGGTTCTGTAGTTACTTAACAGATCGTAGTTATCAAGTAAGGTTTAAGGGTAAGTCATCCAGAACTTACTTTCAAACTACAGGAGTCCCTCAAGGGTCATCATTGTCCCCAGTGTTATTTAACATTTACCTCCTGCCTCTGTGTCAAATTTTAACGGCACTGAGTGTTCAGTTTAAGATCTATGCGGACGATATACAACTTTTTGTCCCATATAAGTCCTCTTGGGCCGATACTATCTCTTTATGCAAGTTATACATAAATACCATTGAACAGTGGTTAAGTCATAGTAGACTTAAACTTAATACTAAAAAAACTGAGTTTCTAATACTTAGTGTAATCGAAAACCCAGTAAACAGTCCGCCATTTTCAATTACATTAGGAAATGAGGTTATAGAAATTAAAAGAGTTGCACGGAACTTGGGAATACAAGTGGATTCTAAGTTATCATTAACTAATCATGTTTCTCATCTAGTAAAAACTTCTTTTTTCAAAATACATACTTTAAAAAGGTTAAAGCCACTTTTGTTTAAATCCGACTTTCAAACAGTCCTTCAATCCCTTATATTTTCAGGATTGGACTACTGTAATAGTCTTTTCCTAGGTTTGTCTGACTCTAATTTAAAGCCTCTACAACAGATTCAGAATGTTGCAGCCCGGTTGCAAACAGGTTCACCAATAAGACATCATATCACACCTATCTTAGCTGAATTGCATTGGCTCCCTATTAAGTATCGTGTGAAATACAAGGTTCTATCATTAATTCATTCATTAATTCATAATTCCGATTCTTCATGGTTATGTTCTACGTTAAGATTATATAAGCCAACGAGAAGTCTTAGATCTGCTAATAAGAATCTGTTAGATGTTCCTATAGTAAGAGTAGCGTGGCTGAATTTGACTAGAGAAAGAGCCTTTTCGGTGGCAGGTCCCCTATTGTGGAATTCACTTCCTAATACATTGAGACAAACCGTGAATCACAATGAATTTAAAAAACTAATAAAAACGCATCTATTTAAAGAAGCATTTGGGGATTCAGATACAGGAAAACAATCAAGCTGAAATGTCATACATTATCTGCGTTTATTTAAAGAAGCTCTTGATGATCTAGGCATAGGATCTTTAATTATCTGTTAACCAGCACACACTATTCTATAATATCTATAGTTAATACCATATTATTGCAGCAGATATTTGCACAGAATACAAAATGTGTTATTTTTCAGTTTTATTCTTATTTTTATTTCAATCTCTTTTTTTCTTACCTTCGTAATATAATTTAATTAATTTAGTATAGTTAATTTTAATTACTTAGAGATGTTTATTAGAGGTAGGGTTTATTTGAATTAATTGTATTTTCTCTTTTTCATTACTATTGCTTTTCTTTCTTCTATTTTATTTTTCTTTTCTTTAATTTTATTTTAATTTTACTTTTATTTTACCTTATTTACTTAATTTAGTTGTTATTATTTAATTTAATTTTTATTTTATTTTCTACTTTAATATTTGCTTATTTTGTAAACCGTTTTGGTGAGCGTTCTCGCTTTTGAAAGACGGTATAGAAATGTTTTTAAATAAATAAATCACCCCATAGAAACGTTGAAGATGGCAGTTGAGGATCTGTTGCGTCCGTCGCTGCTCGTCGCCCTCACTCCGCCCTCCTTACCACTGTGGCGACTCCCTCTGGGCCTGATGGACGGCGTGCTGCCACGGCATCTTCTTGCCGTCTTCCTCCGGCGTCCCCGGATCGGCACGACGCTGTGGATCCGCCATGTTCCTGATGACGTAGGGCGCGCGCACTCCGAATGATGTACCAGCAAGGGCGCCAAGCTCAGGGGTGTCCCCCTGAAATGACGTCATCCGCTTCCAATATAAAAGGTCTCAGAAATTGCTAACGGATTGAGTTAGCAAACGGTTTCGCTACCTATGCTACTCTGCCTCCTCGGACTTACCAGGGGTACCCGCTCCTCGGGGGCCTCACTCTCTTTTCTCTATTTCAGATTGCTGATAGGAACTGGTACTCGCTCCTCGAGGGCCCATGTTCCTGAACACAGATACAGACAATTGTGAGTTACCATCGCTCTCTCAGAGCTTTCCCTGGAACCAGGTACTCGCTCCTCGAGGGCCTAACCCTTTCTAGCTACTGAGCCTTCTAAAGACCTTATGTGAGATATGTCATCTAGTTCTGGCTATGAACACAGTATACCTGTCTACTCACTCTCTACAGCTCAGCTACCCTGGGATAGTGGTTCCGGTACCTGAGGGACTTCAGCCTTGCAGGGTGTAACAGCTTACTACTGCCACCTCTGGTGGTTCTACTACCTGTCTAATAAAATAATTCTGTGTCTGTCTCCATACTCAAGCCTAGTCGGTGGTCCCTCTCAGGATATCCTCCTGGGGGCGCAGTCATCTGCCATCGGCCCAAGGATTCACCTATCTACATTCCTCTACAGCTGAGTGTCCTCTCCAAGCACTCCGCTGGTAACAGTTGGCTACTCCTTTCCTACCAGGGGTCTTCAGCAACAGATTCATAACAGCTCACTAACTCCACCTCCTTCTGGAGCTAGTACACAATAGATTCCTACTCCTAGCTCTAACACAGAGCTTTCCTAACAAGATTGCTACTCCTCCCCTCTCAGGAGTCGCTCATATCAGATTGCTAACTCATAGCAGATCCTTTACAGGTTGCAAACATCTATCTGATGTTTCCGCCCATCCGGCATCAGATCCATACCAGATTGATAACTCCTCCCTCTTGAGGTGTCATTCATAACCAACTTGCCAGCTCCTCCCCCCAGAGGAGCCCGCTCATAAATCCCATCTGCTTGCTCCTCCCACCAGACAGCAGATTTACAACAGGATCACTTAGTCCACTGACTCTACTCATTTGTGCTTGCCTCCTGTGCTGCCACAGGTCCTACTTGATCAGTGCTCTTCTCATTCCCTCCTTCCTTGTCTAAGATCCCTTTGTGTTTGTCAAGTATACGCTTGAATTAAGAACATAAAATTAAGAACTTAAGAATTTGCCATACTGGGTCAGACCAAACGTCCCTCAAGCCAGTATCCTGTTTCCAGTAGTGGCCAATCCAGGTCATAAGAACCTGGCAAGATCCCATAAAGTAAATAGATCACATGCTGCATCGCATAGTGATAAGTAGGGGTATACAGGGTTAAAAATTTTGTTTTGTTTTTTTATTTCATTATTGAGGTGTTTTCCCCCACACATTTCATTTCATTTAATGTTTATTTTGTTTTCTTTACTTTACAAAACAAAATAAACATTAAAAAAAATAAATACACCCCAAAGATGCAATTTAAAAAATGGGTCCTCTCTAGGCTGCCTGTCCCCACCACCCATCCCCATCCCTCACAAAAAATGCTGGGGCCAGGATTCTCTCCTGCCCCCACTCACCTGGTCCAGGGAGGATCCGCTGATGAGGACTAGGCCACAGTAGGCCAAGACCTGGGCCCAGACCCAACACCTGGACCTCAGCCTGGATACAGGCCTAATGCCAGGGTCTGGCCCAGTGTCTGGGTCCCAACACCTAGACCAAGGCCCAAGCCCGGATCCGAGACCAGGTCCTGACGCCTGGGCCTCATTCCATATCCAGGCCCAAGGGTCCAGCTTGGAGGCCAGGTTCTGATCCCTAAGCCAAGGCACGGCATCGTGGTCAGGCATAGACCGAGGCCCCTGCTTTGGCCCTTGGGCCTCGGCATAGGCCCAACTGGTGACTTTTGTTTTTCAATTTTCAAAACGAAATGTGAAAACTAACGAAATTTTGTCGGATTTTCAATCATTTCATTTTGAGAATGAAATAAAATGAAATAGGAAATTTTGTTATTTTCTATTTCGTTTCTCCCAAATGCACAGGTCTAGTGATAAGTAGTGGCTATTTCTCGAGTCTACTTGGTTAATAATAGCACTGGGGAACCCAATTTTCGTTGAGTTACATCTGACACTTGTTTTTGACTAACTTTTGACATCAGAATCCAAAAATGGCCCTAGTTTTTCTCCATCACGTCAACTTTTTAAGGTACAGGATACCCTCCCTTTGTCCCAAAAATCATACAAAATGTACATACAAAGGAAATAAAAGAAAAAATACCTGAATATACTGTTTATTTAGAGTTATTTTATTCATTTTACTGTAAGTCAAATTGTGTACAAGTAGTAAAGTTCTGCTACCAAACATACAACCTAGCTTGATGGACTCTCTAACTGGGTAACATCAAGCTAGGTTGAGAGAACATTGCACAAATCTCATCTTTGGGTGAATTTCCTCACTCCGAAGGTCATCAGATCTTCATAAGAGTACACTGTTCTGTTCGTACGTCACACTCTGAATGTCAAAATTGCCCCTAACCCCTACACTAATACCTAAACCTCACCTTGAGTAACTAGGTGGGCCTCCTATAGAGGTATAAATACCTACCTAGTATGAAGGCCTTATAGCTAGGCACTCTCTGTCTCTCCCCCTCCCTCCCTCCCTCCCCCCCAGTGGTGGTGGGCTATGCTCTGTCTCCCTTAATACCATAAAACACGCCCCTTTTCCTATCGCATGCGATATTTAGTGCATTTTGATAAATCCAGGCCTAAGATAGGCTGTAGAGAAAAAACTTGACGTGATAAAAGAAAACTAACTACTGTTTTGAAATCAGCATGCCTATTTAAGTCTAAAACAGCTGAAAAATCGAACTCAACAGGAATTATGTTAAAAATTGTTCCCCAGTGTAGTTTATTGATTGCTCCTCAGGAACTTGTCCAAACATTTTTTAAACCCAGCTGTGCTAACTGCCTTAACTACATCCTCCAGTAATGAATTCCAGAGTTTAATTATGCACTGAGTGAAAAAGAATTTCCTCCAATTTGTTTTGAATGTGCTACTTACTAACTTCATGGAGTGTCCTCTAGCCTTTATATTTTTTGTGAGTAAATTACCAATTCACTTTTACCTGTTGTATTCCAGTAATGATTTTATAGATTTCTATGATATCCCTCTCAGCCATCTCTTCTCCAAGCTGAACAGCCCTAACCTCTTTAGCCTTTCCTCTTGGGAGAGCCATTCCATCTCTTTTATCATTTTGGTCGTCCTTCTCTGTACGTTTTTGAGATGCAGTAACCAAAACTGCACAAATACTCCAGATGTGGCCTCACCATGGAGCGATAGGGATGCATTATGATATTTTCTGTTTTATTCTCCATTCCTTTCCTAATAATTCCAAACAATGTATGCTTTTTTGATCGCCGCCACATATTAAACGAAAGGATTTCAACGTATTGCACATTATGACACACAGATCCTTTTCCTAATATGGAACCTATTATCATGTAACTACAATGTGGGTTTTGTTTCCCCATGTGCATCACTTTGCTGTGGTCCACATGAAATTTTATCCACTATTTAAATGCTGAGTTTTCCAGTCTTGCAATGTTTTCCTGCAATTTTTTTACAGTCCGCTTGTGATTTAATAACTTGGAATAATTTTGTGTCTCATTGTTCCCCTTTCCAGATCATTTATAAATATATTAAAAAGCACCGATAGAAGTTTATAAAATTATGCATGAAGTAGAATGAGTAAATAAAGGTTGGTTATTTACCCTTAGAAATAATAATGAAACTAACAACCAGCAGATTTAAAATAAATTGTAGAAGGTATTTTTTTTACACAACATATAGTCAAGGTGTGGAATCTGTTGCCAGAGGATGTAATCAAGATGAGATTTGGCAAGTTCCTGGTAGAAAAATCCATAAAACATTATTACGGTATCCAGGTAGACTAGAGAAAGTGATTGCTATCCGTGTGAGTGAGTGACAAAAATAGATCTATTTTTTGAGATCTTCCAGGTACTTGTGACCCAGACTAGCCACTTTTAGAGACGGGATTCTGAGCTTGATGACTTTGATCTGACCCAACATGGTATTTCTTTTATTCTTATGTAAATGGGTCGTATCACACCCAGAACTATAGCTTGGTGCTTATGGCCTACAGGTCTCCTGCAGGGATTCTTTTTTCTACTATCCCAATTATTCCAAGGCATATATCCATCTACTTTCATCAAGATACTTTCCTAAAACTTTCAAGAAGTCCTCATCAATATGTAATGTACCAGATATGATGAGTACTGTCTTTTCACCATACTTTTCAGGCATGTTCTAGTGTTTGATCCATCAAATTACAGGTTTCCTGACCAGGATTTATGAAATTTATGGCATGGATGTCATCATCCATGCCATGTGCCACTATTTTGAATCTTCATGAAATAATGGCAGAAGTCCAGTTAAAAAGGTTCTGGACATTTGTTTTTAGTAGTGGTATGAAATGCAAGCTATGTTATGTTTGTTACATCATCTTCTATTGCTGATGTTTGCAACCACTTAAACTCAAGTGCTTTCGGATGAGAAAGAGCCTCATGATCTGACCTCATGTCCATATCTGTAGCATCAGGAAGTTCAGTTTCTGTTTTGGATAGATAATTTGAGGAAATTACAGAACTGATGTGGCATTAAAGGAACTGATTTGAAGGATAAAGTTTCATAATTGACTATATTTCTTGATATTCTCAGAATAGATGGAATAGGGTGTTGAAACAAAGACATGCTGGTTTCATGAAAAGAGCAATTGGCAGTTGCACTAGACAAGTTGTGATCTCTGTTATCAAATGCTGAAGTATTTAATATCCCTGTCTTTAGATTTGGAGGATACATCTTTTCTTCTTCATAATGCCTTACTGCAGCATTGCAGAGAGAAGAAGTAATCCTTAGAAGGTGAGGAAGTAATTTTCAAAACATTTACGTGCGTAAAGCTGGGTTTTATGCACGTAAATATGGACTTTTAAAAACTGCGACTTTTACCCATGTAACCCCTTTGAAATTTCAATGAATTTTCAAATTGTTTTATGTGCATAAATGGATTTTGAAATTGCTACAATATATGCTACTTTTACCTCCAATGTGTATAAAGCTGACTTCTGCAGAGTGAAGGCTATTTACAACTTTCTCTCCTTCATCTTTGCATGAGTATGGATGGTGAGATAAATAACCAGTGTTACAGCAATGTTCTAATGGCATCTGCTTGTTATCATTGCCTATAATTTAGGGCTTCTGAGTTTGAATTTTAAATGATAAAACACTCCTGATGCAAATAAGTGTTTATTTGATAAACTTCTGAAATGCACTACTTGCCCTAGTTTTCTGTCAGCCTTTCCCTTGCCTGACTTGGACCACCGCTCTGTTTCTGTGCCTTTTCCAAGCTGTTGATTCTTCAGCTGCATAAATGTGCCCTACATGCTGCCCATAAATTACCACACCCCCGGGCTCATTTTGTAGCCAGTTCAAGAGTGACCGCTGATGTCTCTTGCTGCAATCTGCTAAGAACAGAGCACAAGTACTAGCCTAGATCTGAGCATCAGGCAGTGGTGACTTGTCTTTGCCATAATCTGATCAGGTCTGAAGGCACACCAATGAGCCATGGCATTCTGGTTGGAAAATACTTGACATAGTGTTCTATAATTTCACCACTCTCTGAGTAAAACCTTCCTTCCATTTAAGGTGGTGAAAATCTGTAATCTCTTAATTTTAGGGAATGTTCTCTTGTTTTGAATACAGCTGCTTCAATATAATATGTGCTTGTGAGATACTTGCAGGGATCTACTCATATGTTTGCATATCTTTGTTAAATGTCTTTTTTAATGTAAATAGCCCCAGTGTGGACAATCTGTCTTCACATGTAAACCACTGTGTTTCATTACCTGAGTGACTCTTCTCTGTATCTGTTCATAGACATGTACCCAGCATTGGCTACAGCTACTTTGGCATTTTATTTAATTTTTGTTTTATAATTGAATGTTTATTGAAATCATAGCAATCAACCAAGATGCTATCAAAAAGCAAACAATGACAAAAGGTTTTCATCAGTCTTCACTACCCTCCCCATAACAATCATTCCGCTGATCCTAATTACAAACATTCAGCATTGCTGGGTTTTTTTTATCAACTAATATACTGTGATCCTTTTCCTGCTTAACTTTAGCAAGTATAATGTACCTGCCTATTCTTTTGCCCAAAATGCATTACCCTACACTTATTCACATTAATCTCTTTAGTCAGTTCTCTGCCCATTTGTCTAAAACCATCTGTCTTGCAAAATAATTGGGTCTTGTTATATATTTACTGTATGATAAAGTTTGATGTCAACTGCAGAAATAGGAGGATTGCTGTTTATTTCTTCTTCCAAGTCATTGATAAATATATTAAGCAAATATGGTCCTAGCATAGATGCTTGTGGAACTCAACTTTGGCACTTTATTGCAATTAGAATTTGTTCTGTTAGTTGCCCCTACAATTCCTAATTTGCTTGAAAATGTCATCTTTAAACCCCCATCTTTCTCCGTTGACAAGCAGACATGAATTTGCCATTATGCATGGGTGATATCATCTAATGGTGTTGACCCAGACTGAGCTCTCAGAGCTCATCAGAAACTTTACAGAGCATTTGCGGGAGTTTCCACCCAGGACCAATGTTGGATGATTTTGAGAACCACCTCACTCCCTCGTCTGGTGGAAAGAATGGCTCCAGTCATTTCTTTCAGGATGGCTCATTACCACTAAGGATCAGTGGGTCCTGAAAATTGTGAGTAAGGCTGTCGTTTACGCCTCTCTCGCTCTTTTCTGTCCTAATGAACTTCAGTCCTCAGCTCTGACCTCTCAATCCACCCAACTGCAATTGGAAGTTAAGTTGCTTCTTCAACAGAGTCAGTCAAACTTGTCTTTCTTAAGAGGTGTGGCCAGGGTTTCTATTCCAGGCATTTCCTGATTCCCAAAAACTCAGGAGGGATTAATACTTATACTGAACTTGTGGAGGCTGAGCAAGTTGTTGGGGAGAGGTTCAGATTCCTCCAAATTCTCCCTTTCATTCATTTGAGGGATTGGATGTGTGCTCTGGATCTGAAAGATGCTTATGCCCACATTCCAATTCATCCCATCCTTTTCAGCTCCTCAGGCTTGTGGTGAAGGACGTGCACTGCTAGTACAAGGTAATCCCCTTCAGCCTTTCTGCACCTTTGAAGGTGTTCACAAATTGCGGGCTGTAGTGGCTGCAAAGCTTTGTCAGCAGGGAGTCTGTGTTTTCCCATACCTGGACAATTGGCTGGTGATGGATTTATCTTCATCTAGAGTCCTTCAAGAAGACTATATATCTCCTCCAATCCCTGGGATTCCGGGTCAACTTTACCAAGTCAAACCTGGATCCAGCTCAAAGAATTTATTTCATAGAAATCTGGATAGACTCACTTCAGGAGAAGGCATTTATCCAAGTCAAAAGAAATGCATTACTGATGGGCTTGAATGTCTCTTCTTCAACAAGACTGAGGGTCATCACAGTCTGTCCTTCCCCTTTTCGGACACATGGCAGTTGTGGTGTATGTGGTTCCTCTGACTCACCTGCACATGCAAGGCCTTCAAAGCCAATGGTATCAGCTCTATTTGACTTTGTCCCACCAAATCTCAGTGACCTTAACATGAGAGCATCCCTTTCATTGTTGGATGAATCCAGAAGTTCTAAAGATGGTCCTTATGTTGGGTCTTTCATCACATCATGTGACTCTGACTACTGACATTTTCACCTAGGAGTGGGGGGCACACATTGGAGCAGTATGGACCCAAGGATCATGATCTCCACCAGAGTCATCCATAAATAAACCATCTGGAGTTGCAAGCCATCTGTTCTGCTCTAAGCCTTTCTCTCACTTTTCAGTAAACAAAATCGTGATCCAGATGGATAACCAAGTGGCTATGTTTTCCATAAACAAATAGGGTGGTGCAGGCTCTTATGCCTTTTACCAGGAAGCTTTCTAAATCTGGTCGTGGGCAGGACATTACAGTGCCCATCTCTAGGTGACTGTCCTTCTAGGATTTCAAAACATATTGTCAGATTGTGTTAGCAGTTACAAGCTGCTCAGATGCATGGAGCAGAACTTTTCCAATTTTTTGTTGTCCTCTGAGGCAAACAGGTTGATCTGCAGCCTCCCCCTGGTGATTAAACAAGTCTCGAATGACTTGTACTCAGAGGGCAACAGAAAAGTGAAGTTGTGCTCCATGCATCCAAGCAGCTTCAGTGCAGCTCACGATTTTTTGTGCTAGAGTAGTGTGTCTGTCTACTCTCTGCATGCCCACCAATTCCTCTAATCACCAGAACCATCCAGAAGTTCCTTCAGTGCCAGCCTGGCTACAGTAAATGTGGTATCTATATCTCGTCTGTGTGTCACTTCAGTCTCTGACTCCTTTGGGAATGTCTCCAACTCTCATCATACAGAATGATGGACTTCAATATCTGTTCTTCCTCTTGTCCTCAGGCTTTAGCACTTCTTCAGTCAATTTCATCTCAGTACCACCTGGAAAGTGTCGTTTCCTAGAGTAAGTAAACTCTCTGGCTTCATATTCACCATACCTACAATTTTTTCACAATAGGACGGTTCTTCAAAATTCAACCGAAGTCCTTCTGAAAGTGGTAGCTGTGTTTCACATTTATTGTGCTATCTACATTGTTTCCAAGACTACATGCACAAAAAGGGGAGGGGGAGGGAGGGGCTTTCAGTTCATGGATTGTACGAGAGCTCAATTTCACTGGCAAGTTTTTCAAATGTTTGTGTCCTTTGATCTCAATAAATTGGGAAGGGCAGTTGCAAAACAAACTCTGTCCAATTGGTTAGTGTACTGTTGCGCACTGACTGTCGTACAGATTACAGATACGGTGAAGGCTTACCAAGTGAGAGTCTTGGCAACTTCAGTGGCTCATCTCGGGGCCACTTCTATTAAAGACATTTGCAAAGCTCTACTTGATCATCTGTTCACACTTTCATGGCCCACTAGTATCTGGATAACATGCCCTGAGGAGACAGTAATTTTGAACAAGCATTTCTGTGCAGCTTGTTCTCCCAGTAGTCAACTCTCTACTTGGTGGGGCCAGGTAAGTACTTCTGTGCAACCCTCAGCTTGGGAGTCCTCATGTACAATGACTAATTCATACCTGCTTGTAGATGGAAAAAGCAAGTTTTCATACCCATAAACAAGGTACTGTATAGACTACTGGATGAAATAGCCATACTTAATATGTTCCCCACCCTGGAGAGTCGACACCCCACTAAAACGCAAGCTCTGAAAGAGAATGAGGAGCTCACAAGGCATTACGCACGTGTTTGAAGTCCTGTGCATGCTCAGTAAAGTTTGTACTGAGTTCTAAGAGCTGGGTCTGTGTCTGTGTTGTCGAATGATGTCACGCATGTGTAATGGTTAATTCATCTTGCTGTCTACTGAGAACTCTGTTCACAGCATCTTTCTTAATTTTAAATTTCATGTGGTGCAATATCAAAAGCTTTAGAAAAATCTAGAAAACTTATAGGTATCAAATTTCCTTATCAAATTGGCAGTTTATTTATTTAACTTATATTCCACCTTTTGGCACTTCAGTAGATTACATTCAGTTAAAATTCCCAGAAAACTCAAAAAGATTAATTTTGCATGTGAACCATGCTGATTCTTGCTAATTATTCTCTTCCCATTCAGATGAATAATTGTCTCTCTTTTCCCCTGATAGTGTCAAGTATTTGTTTTTGTTTGAAGGATTGACATATGAATAGAGTACCATTACTATTGCATTCTGGAGTTTAAGAGAACAAAGGCCGAGTCAGGGTTTCATCCTGCTTGTGAGAAAAATATCTGCAAAGAAAAGTGAATGGAAAAAAAAACAAGGCATCAAAATTTGAGATAGGTGGCTGAAACAGTACACCGGAAAATTTAGTATAGTTTATTCTATATGCTTTACAATATAGTTTTGTATATTTATAAAAGTTTTGCTTTGGAATCAGAACCTAAACATTCAACAACATAAAGAATATTCTCTGTCTTGGCTTCCATGAGAAATCTAGTTTACTTCCCTCGTATATAATCTTAAGTAAATAAACATGACATCATTTTGATAAAAAGCTTATATCTTCATGACCAAATTGGAGACAGTAAGAAAAATAATGAGGTTCCCAACAGCAGTGTTCAAAGATGGATATGTATTCCATGCATTGAGAAAGGTAGAAGGAAGGTAAAATGATTACCGGCATGGTTATAAGGTGAGGTAAAAGAGGCTATTTTAACCAAAAGTTCTTCATTCAAAAATTGGAAGAAGGATCCTTCAGAAGAAAATAGGATAAAGCATAAGCATTGGCAAGTTAAATGTAAGACATTGATAAGACAGGCTAAAAGAAAATTTGAAAAGAAGTTGGCCGTAGAGGCAAAAACTCACAATAAAAACTTTTTAAAATATATCCGAAGCATAAAGCCTGCAAGGGAGTCGGTTGAACTGTTGGATGATCAAGAAGTTAAAGGGGCATTTAGAGAAGATAAAGCCATTGCGGAAAGGCTAAATTATTTCTTTGCTTCACTGTTTACTGAAGCAGATGTTGGAGTGATACCCATTCCGGAGAAGGTTTTCATGGGTGATGATTCTGATCAACTGAACCAAATCACGGTGAACCTGGAAGATGTGGTAGGCCTGATTGACAAACTGAAGAGTAGTAAATCACCTGGACTAGATGGTTCTGAAAGAACTAAAAAATGAAATTTCAGAACTATTAGTAAAAATTTGTAACCTATCATTAAAATCATACGGTTTATTTGAAGATTGGAAGATGGCCAATGTAATCCCTATATTTAAAAATGGATCCGGGAAACTATAGGCCGGTGCGCCTGACTTCAGTGCTGGGAAAAATCGTGGAAACTGTTACAGTACCTGAATGTAAACCGATGTGATATCTCAGATCGAATGTCAGTATATAAAAAATAATAAAGAAAGAAAGAATAAAATCACAAAACATTTAGATAGACATAGTTGATGGGACACAGCCAACATGGATTTTCTCAAGGGGATTTTTGAAGGGGTGACTAAACATGTGGAAAAAGTTGAACCAGTAGATGTGGTGTATTTGGATTTCCAGAAGTCATTTGACAAAATTCCGCATGAGAGTCTTCCGAGAAAACTAAAAGTCATGGGATAGGAGGCGATTTCCTTTTGTGGATTGCAAGTTGGTTAAAAGACAGGAAACAGAGAGTAGGATTAAATGGTCAGTTTTCACAGTGGAAAAAGGTAAACAGTGGAGTGCCTCAGGGATCTGTACTTGGACCGGTGCTTTTTAATACATTTATAAATGATCTGGAAAGGGATACGACGAGTGAGGTGATCAAATTTGTGGATGACACAAAATTATGCCAAGTAGTTAAATCTCAAGTGGATTGTGATGAATTGCAGGAGGACCTTGTGAGATTGGAAGATTGGGCTTCCAAATGGCAGATGAAATTTAACATGGACAAGTACAAAGTGATGCGTATAGGGAAAAATAACCATTGCTGTAGTTACTCAATGTTAGGTTCTATCTTAGGGTTTACCACCCAGGAAAGAAATCTAGGCATCATCTTATGTTCTTATCTGCTAGTGATACTGATAAAAAGGAGTTTGATCATACATAAGAAGAGCCATGTTGGATCAGATCAAGGTTTATTGAGCCAAGTATTTGATCTCCGACAGTGGCTAGTCCGGGTCACGAGTACCTGTCACATCCCTAATGGTTAATTCATTTCTTGATTGCACTCCCAAGGATAAGTGGTGGCTTTCCCAAGTCTACCTAGCTAATTGTATTGTTTATGGACTTTTCCTTCAGGAACTTGTCAGTCCTCTTTTGAATCCCACTATCAGGCCTATACAGTAAAGCGCGGCCGCGGTTACCCTGTTTCTAACCCGCTTTGTACCCACAATTTGGCCGCGTAAGTCTAACCCGCGATTCACTATCCGTTTTTACCAATCCTTACCGCTTCTTTAAATCGACACGTATCCCTTTCCGCCCACGGCATGTATATGATATGTAAACGATCGGATTAGCTATTCCCTCCCATACAGTAACGTGCGGCCCGATTATCACCTTTTTAACCAACTGTTTTGCCACGTCTTTAACCCGCTAATTTACCGCCTACCCTGACCCTGGCGATAGAGGGATGTGACAGCAATAGGAAGGCTCCTGTCAAATAAGTGGGTGGGTTGGTGCAAGCAAGTAACATGGTGTGGCCTGGTTCTCCTACACTCGGGCATCGGGGATTGCCAGTCCTCTCTCCCCCCCTCCCAAAGCAAGGCGCAGGGCGAAAATTGACTTGACATGTTATTAAAGCAAATAGAAATTGTAACAAAAGTAAATTTACTGCATGCTTCCAGCAGCCCCAGTCCTCTCTCCCCTCCTCCCCAGGCGCGCACCGCGGCTCCCCTGCCTCCCGGGGGCAGCCGGCGGCGAAGGTGCATGAACGCACATCCAATTTGGGCGCTCAAGGCAGCGAAGGCGCATGAGCGCATGCCGTAACCTGAGTGCCCAGATGGATGTCCGAGGTCACGGCGTGCACTCATGTGCCTTCGCTGCTTGAGCGCCCAAATTGGACGTGCGTTCATGCACCTTTGCCGGCGGGGCTGCTGGAAGCCGGTTTCGCCGCCGGCTGCCCCCAGGAGGCAAGGGAGCCGCGGTGCGCACCTCGGGAGGAGGGGAGAGAGGACTGGGGCTGCTGGAAGCATGCAGTAAGTTTACTTTTGTTACAATTTCTATTTACTTTAATAACATGTCGAGTCGATTTTCGCCCTGCGCCTTGCTTTGGGAGGTGGGGAGAGAGGACTGGCAATCCCCGATGCCCGAGCGTAGAAGAACCATCCACTTCTTGGTACCTGTCATTTGAAATGACAGGTACCAGCGCACCCAGGATACTGTATAGGCACTGTATAGCGCTCTATACAGTAAAATGGATTACGCTTCATGGGCGCGGCTTGCATTTGCGTCTAATTTAAATACTGTATCGAGTGGTATGTGATCCGAACTGTGTACGCGGCAAACGAGCGGGCGCCCGGCACTGCTGCACTTTTTCTTACCGCCCTTACTGTATCGGCCTGTATGTTAGTTGCTTCATAGAAACATAGACTTCAACGAATGAACTTAGGTATTCAGTTCATTGTATGTGTAATTCCTTTTTGGAACATAGCAATACTAGCTTCTTTTTTCTAAAATGATTTTTTTGTCACAGTCACTGCTTCACATACTACTATGGATAAAAGGATAAAATTAGATTTTAAACTACTCATTTGGAATCTGAGAATGCTATTTGCAAGACTATAGCCAGCATGAACTGATTATAGTCCATGTATTTCAAACATGGATGCTGCTTGGGGAGTGCTGGAGAATAACTGGAAAATATAAAAAATGGTGACTAAAAAGAAACACTACAGTCTGTGTACTATGCAGTATTTAAGAAGGGCGCATGAAAATAGCATTTTTTTCAAAAGTCCTTTTACGCGCATAAATCCTTTTGAAAATTACTTCCATACTATAAATTGACAAAGTACAACTGGAGAGCAGTGATACTCTGCATCTACAACACATTTTACTATTAAAAGAAGGCTGCACTTATGTATCTCAAAAAGGATGGAGGCAGTCCGGAGAAGGGCGACCAAAATGGTGTGGGGTCTGCATTGGAAGACTTATGAGGAGAGGCTGAATGATCTGAATATGTATACCCTGGAAGAGAAGAGGTGCAGGGGAGATATGATACAGACCTTCAGATACCTGAAAGGTTTTAATGATGTGCGAACTTTGAATCTTTTCCATTGGAAAGGAAACAGTAGAACTAGGGGGAATGACTCAGATCAGGCCTGGAAGGCCCTTCCAGAGGACGTGGTGAGAATGAAAACAGTAAACGAATTCAAGAGGGCATGGGATGAACACTGTGGATCCCTAGGGGCTAGAGGTTAGAAATGAAGAACAGGGTGCATGGGGGTTACCTGCATGGAGCAGCAGTTACTACCCATTGGGGCATATTTTAAAACCTGCGCGTGGGCACAGATTTGTTTGCACAACTCGGCACGAACAAATCTACGCCCGATTTTATAACATGCGCACACTGCCACGCGCATGTTATAAAATTCAGGGTCGGCGCGCAGGGGGGTGCACATTTGTGCAACCTGCGCGTGCCGAGCCGAGCAGCCTGCCTCGAAGGGAACTTCCCCCCCCCCCTACCTTTGTTGAGAAAGTTATGCCTGCCCTGGCTGGCTAGGCCCCGACACAGGCTGCTGTGTCAGGGCACTCGGCCATGCCCCCGGACCGCAGCTATGCCCCTGGACATGCCCACAGCCCCCGCCCACAGCCCCACCTATTTTCAAAGCCCCGGGACATATGCGCGTTCCGGGGCTCACACGCGCTGCCGAGCCTATGCAAGATGGGCTCAGCTCGCGCATGGGTAGGTTTTCGGGGGTTGCGCGCGTATCTTAAGCATGCAACCCTTTGAAAATCTACCCCTTAATGAGAAGGAAAAGGAATTACTACCATTAAATGATTAGCCTTGATGCTTTTGGTGCAGCTGCAACAACATCACACTCTGCTTCAACGGTGGGGGGAAGGGGGAAAGGGGAATTGGATTCAGATAACACTGGGCCCCGATTTTAACGGTCCAGGATACTGATACACAGACATCAGGGAAAAAAAGCACAGGACTGCTTCTATGGCCAAGTCCAAAAGCAAAGCACATTCAAGCAGCATTGTCTGATTGTAAATATTACTTATCAAAAGGCATGGGGGTTACCAGCCCGGAGCAGCAGTTACGTCCCTTAACAGAGACATAGGGATAACCTACATGGACTGGCGGTTACTACAATATGAAGCTTGCTGGGCAGACTGGATGGACTATTTGGTCTTTTTCTGCCGTTACTATGTATGTTACTATGTAAGTAAGTCTGAAATATATTCTAGCCACTCAAATGTCTGACATTTAAATGGAATGCATTTATAGGAAAGGTAAGAGAGGACTATTCTGTACTAACATCTTGTGTTCAGTCATTACCTTTTAAACTCTTTAAGCTGCTTTTGCTTAATTCCCCCAAATTTCATGAGGCACCCTTTTCAGAATAGTGTCACAAATTGGATCACATGGAATGAGATCAGATTGGTTCTTCAACTATGTGACATTTATTGTATTGTTTTTTTATTTCGTTTGTATTTTTATTATATAATCTTATTTATTTAATATTTTGCATGTACCATTATTTTAACATAATTCTAATATTTATTTAAATCATAATTTGTTTTAATTGTAAACTGCTCTGGTGTAAATTTTTTATGGAAGATTGGTATATTAAGTACATAAAAAGAATATAATTAAAATAAAACTAAACATTTTGTGAAATCATGGCAAACACAGATCTATTTGCTTTATGAAGTATGAAATAATTTGACACTCTTATCTAAACTGGCTGCTCCCAAGTGATTCAGGATACTTACCAGCAAATTTTAGAAGTAATGCACACACTCCTAAATGATACAGAGTAGATTTTCTACTTTAACACATATAACTGCTTTATTTATTTATTTTTTACTTTTGTATACCGGGGTTCCTGTATGGGATACAGATCACCCCGGTTTACAATAAAACTGCAACTTCGCGCAAAGGCAGTACATGAAACAAGTGAATGCAAGAACTAGTACAACTAGAACATGAAACCAGCGAATACAAGAGCTAGTGCAAGGAACTTAAACTGAAACATTCAAAGTTATGAAACGGTCCAGGAGACTGTGGCAGAGAACTTAATGGGAGAGTTTGTATAATCGAAAATAAAGAGGGTGGCGTATGAGAGTACAAGGGTACGTACATTGAATTATAGTATGCGAACTACACTGGGTGAATGTACATAGGGAACTGGATAGAACTGTTATTAAACCAAGGCCAAAGTAAAGTGAGAGTACATTGTGGACAGGACCAGGCTGATATTAAACCAGGGCAAAGTTTAAGTGTCAGGGAAGGCTTGGATGAAAAGCCAGGTTTTTAGGGTTTTTTTGAAAGCCGCGGGGCATGGTTCAAGTCGTAGGTCCGGGGGGAGCGTGTTCCATTGATGGGGACCTGCTGTAGATAGGGCCTGCTTCCTTAGTGCTGTTCTCGCCGGAGGGGCATACAGTGTGCCTTTGTGTGCACTTCTGATGGGTCTGGAGGAAGTGTGCAGTTTCAGTTGAGTGCTTAAAATGAGAGGAGAGAGGTTGTGCGCCACTTTGTGTATAATTGTGAGAACTTTAAAAAGGATCCTGTATTTGATGGGCAGCCAGTGTAAGGTACGGAGGATGGGGGTGATGTGTTCTCTTTTATTGGAGTTGGCGAGAATTCTGGCGGCATTCTGTACCATCTGTAAAGGTTTGATGGTGTTGGTGGGGAGTCCTAGCAGGAGAGAGTTACAATAATCAATCTTAGATAGAATGATGGATTGTAACACCAGGCGGAAGTCATTGACGTGAAGGAGTGGTTTTAGCTTTCTGAGGACTTGCAGTTTGTAGAAGCACTCCTTGTGGTGGTGTTTATAAATTTTTTTAGGTTTAGCTGGTTGTCCAGCCAGGCTCCTAGGTCCCTGACAAACCGTGATAGGTTAAGGTTTAGGGTTGTAGGTGGAGAAGAGCTTGGTGGGTTGAGCAGGGCGTGATTCTCATCTTGAGAGAAGATGAGCATCTCCGTTTTGTTGGAATTGAGGACTAGATTAAGGCTGGAGAGTAGTTGCTTGATTGACTGGAGGCAGTCATTCCAGTGGGTCATGGTTTTGTGAAGGGATTCTGTGATCGGGATGAGAATTTGAACGTCGTCTGCGTAGAGGTAATGAGTTAGCTTTAGATTTGTGAGTAACTGGCAGAGTGGGAGCAGGTAGATGCTGAAGAGCATAGGAGAGAGGGAGGATCCTTGTGGGACTCCCTGATCAGAGAGGACGGGTTGAGATTCTTTGTTGTTTATCCTAACTTTATTCTTTTGTTGTTTATCCTAGCTTTGAAAGTTTCACCCTATAGGGCTGAATTTTCAAAAAGTTTTACATGCATAAATGGGCTTTTTAAATTTGCTATATTATATGCTACTTTTTTGCTTGTAACACCTTTGAAAATTCACTCCTAAATGTATCTCTCTGTTGAAGTTTTCATCATTGTGCCATTCAATTATTTTCTCACACTGTATCCCAGGCATCACAGTTACCACAAAAATCTTCACATTCTGTGGTCAGAAAGCCAGTAGAAGGAAATGCACATTTATTCACTCTTTCCTCTGGGAAAAGTAAAATCACGCAGTAACATCTATGCATTTCAGTGCACACAAAACATGTGGCTACTTCTGGGATTTAAATAACAGGATAGTTTCTTCTTCCCCCCCCCCCCCCCCCCCCCACCAGTTCCTAGTCAGCTGAGCTCTGCATGTGACTTTGGAGTTGCTTTGTAATGATGGATTGCATTATCTGCTAAAACACTATTACTGTAGTAGCCTTCAGTATTAATTCTGAGTATTGTGAATTGTATTCTTACTATTCAGGCAATAATCTCCAACAGACAGGGTATTTATTTGCAGTTGTTGACCTCCTGTAATGTAGACATAGCACTGACTGACAGAAATGTCCTGGGCAGAGAACATCATTGCTATTATAAGGTAGCATCTGCTTATTTCTTTGTTTAATTTTCCCAGGATATTTTTAAAGCAAGAGCCAGAGAACTTACGTTCTCCTAAGAGTAAAGAACATTAAATAGAGAGTTGCTAGGGAATTAATGTCCTTTGTTTCAACAAATCATCTTGCTCAGAATCAAATTGCTCACTATAACTTAGTTTAAAACACGCAGAGTGATGGGCTTGTTTCCTGCAGAGGGAACAGTGATTCTCTGTTAAAAACAGGAGATTCTTAAATATAACTTCTATTCATATCATTGAAAAGCTTATTTTTTTGAGCTATATAGCTATAAAGATAATTTGACTTTTTTTCTGAAGCGGATTTAATTGAAATAGAAATGATATTGTAATGTAAAACAGTTTATTCTTTCATTGCTGATGCTCATTTGCATACTCTGTTTTTTGTTCTCTGGTATTTGCTTTTAAGGTTCTTACACATAGTATTAGTGATATATACTGCAACACTGAAATAACCTGGCCCTAACTTAGGTAATTATATCACTGCTATCAGAAGTTTAAGGACTCAACTATAAGATTATATATTACTTTATAAAAAGCCCTTCAGTGGCATTGCCTCTCTGAATTTAATATCTTTGTATCATTTTGCTTTTGTTTCCTTTTTCTTTAATTTATAAAAGCCTTGCTTAAAGAGAAGGGGAGAGCTTGGAATAAGTAGGCTACATCTTGATGTTTACAGAACTGGAGATATTTTCAACTTCCTGTTGTAGTTATATAAGAGTGAAATGGCCACAAGTGCATTCCTCTATCCCAAGGCAAATTTCTTTACATATTCCAGATAAGATCAGTCCAAGCTCCTGAGTCAAACAGTGAATTTTGTCGAGTGCCATCGGTAAAATCAGTAGATAGCCTCATTTCCATTCCTTCTCTTTACAAATATGATTTTCAAACTATGGTGCAGATTTTCCTTTTAATTTAGAGAGTAGCAATCACTTCTTAGCAGATGTTACTGAGTTATTGCAACCTCATGCTCCTAAGTATCTGAGAGTCATGTACTGAAGGCGTCGCTTACATTACATACGTAGCACAAACAAAATAGGTTGACACTGTGAACCCGGACCGGACACAGTAGATTTCTCTCCCGCAGTCCCTGAAGCAGGCACACAGTGCCGAAACATGGCCAATGTCGGGCAGGCGAATCCGAACCCATAGGAAGTGATGAGGGCGGCAGCCTTGATGAGTATATGAGAATAAAAACGGACAAGTGGGTCGAATAAGCAGCCAGGGAGAAGGGATTTTATAAGTAAAAAGTAAAAAAGCAAAAAAGATAAATATAAAATGTGAATAATAAAGAGCAATATAAGGGGCAAATGAGAGGGATAACTAAAAAGTGGTTATCCTTAAACAGAGCCACCGTACAAAAAAGACCACCGAGCAAGGTTTTCCCTTGAACCAGTGGGTGTTGGAGAATTATTCTGTAAAGGGAAAGAGGTTAGTTGGTGCCTAAGTATCTTGTAGCAGTGCTAATGCTTCCTATCCTGCTCACCCTGAACAAGAATGCAGATAGGAAATTCTTAGTCCAGAGAGCTCCTGCTTTAGACTGCTTTATTATCCCCCATAGAAGCCTAATAATGAAATAGTCTTCTGGTGTGCCCACTCTTAAAGATCTCATGTATCATCTCTATCTGACAATGAATCTAGAAAGTAGGATTTAAGTTGAAGGTGTGTAGACCATTCCTTATTGTTGACTGTTTGTAGATTACCAGATCTCTGTGTCCATATAACAAAATGGAATTGTACCAGGTTTGTTCCTCTGGATGAACATGATGGATTCCATTTTTAATGATATATGCTGGCAGTATTTGATATCTATGGTGTAGCAGCTGATGGCATTGCGACTGCTACTGATGCTTCTAGGCATGTATGACTATGGGTTGCCAAGTCTTCAGCCTGAGGGTCCAAGACTATTTCCATGACCTACTAAGCACAAGAAAGTATCTTTTTTAAGATAAAATGGAAGAAGCCTTAGGATCAGAAAGAGCTAGACCACCTTACTTGCCTTGCTAGCCATCTTCACTGCTAGGGTATGTGGGTAGTTCTATCACAAAAAGATTGTCTCTTACAAGAGATCTGTTTTTGTGATTTCCTAGGAAAGCCAGATCAGTGGTTGGCATGGCAAAGGGCTCTAAGCTCCACAATGCCATCCTCTCAAAGTCGGGTTTCGGTTTTAAGTAATTAATTTTGAGCTTTGGGTATAAGTCTTGTTTGAGACTTGTTTGAGATAGTGTCAGAATTGTACTTTAACTAGTCGACCATCTTTTCTGCATTTCTCCCTTTCCCACATAATTATATATTTACCTAAATGTCTATTCACAATGTCACCTCATTGAATTAGAAAATCTAGTATGCATGTACCCTGAATCTCACACACTGGGGATGTTGATATGTGATGACTACCTCTCTTGGCTTTTTTTCCTCCCTGCTCACCTCCTTGGATTGTGATCATTGCTTCCATCAACCTTTTCAGGCCAACGTGTATTCTGTCTGCTGCCCATTAATTCAGTCTGTGGTGGAATCTGCCAAATAATGTGAGCAAAAAAAAGTACAGGAATAAAATGCATAATAAATTGTGAAATAGTTTGGCAAAGCCACAACTAGAGCTCAGCAGTTCTTAGCAGCATAGCCTTTAGTGCTACAGTCTGTATTTGTGATGGAAAAAATGTGATACCCATGACCTATTTTTCAGAGTAAACAAAATTACTTGCTGCAAGAAGTTTAACAAGGCCATGTAAAGTTTCTCAATATATAAATAAACCTGTTTTTCAAATGAGCAATTAGAACAAGATTAATATTTATGGGCAATAATGTGATTTTGCAGAGAGAGAGAGAAATATATTCCATTGTCATTCTTATTGTTTGTTGTGCCAGATGCACTAACTGATTTTTCCCATTTTGTGTGTATGAGAAAGTGCTTAGTATACATTGCTCATAGCCTTTAATAGATAATTGAATGCCAAATCTGTCTAACCTGGGCCCAGTGACCTATATTAATTTCTATATTTCTATAGTGATGGGAATTTTAAAGCTGAATTTGTTGGGTTGATGGGCAGACTAGATAAGCCATAACGGTCTTTTTCTACCATCACATTTCTGTGTTTCTTGTGGTTTCAAACTGCATTGGGTAATACCTTGGATCAATCTGATTGTAAAATGGTATAAAACTGAAGCGATTATTTTCCAGGCTTTGCTATTATTAATCCAGAAATTCATAGATCATCATTCAGACATACATTAGATATATGTGTGTTTGGCTGTGAATGCAGAAGAAATGGGGAGTGGAGGAGGGCACTGGGTGTTGAACTAGTTATTGAATCATGTATGCTCATTCACCTAGAACAAGCTAGAAACCATGGAGGTTAGGTGGGCCAAATGGTCTTTATCTGCTAACCTCTGTTTATGTTACTAAGTAATCCACAAAATACTTCCTTGACAATAATATGAAACTTAACAAGTTCATGTTAAACTCACTGGGGAGTTACATAGTAGTATTGCTAAACAGAGAAAATTTCATAATATATTTTCATGTTCTTGCAGTCAGGAGCACACCTTTCTACAACAAGGAGAAGATTCTGTTACTCTGTAGACTTTGTACTAAGGAACATCTGCACAACCACTGATTTGTGTTGGAAAATGGCACTCAAAATAAAGTCACAAATAGATGTGCAATATGTACATGATGTAGATACAATATTGCTCATTGAATATATATGGACTGCTATGGGAAATCCATAGCATTTTGGGTGTGTTCTCATCATAACTGAAGCGTGGACTGTATATCCTCCAACAGCTTAAAGCAGCTCTTTATAAAATCCAGCTAACCAAATTGTCAGAGTGAAACAATGCTTGCGCATACTGCCAAATAGTGAGGTAGATCTTCAAAAAATATACGCACGCGTACTTTTGTTCGTGCCACCGGCGCAAACAAAAGTACACCAGATTTTATAAGATACGCGCGTATCTTATAAAATCCGGGGTCGGCGCGCGCAAGACTGCGCAAAAACGGCAGCCTGCGCGTACTGAGCCGCGCAGCCTGCCTCCGTTCCCTCCGAGGCCGCTCCGAAATTGGAGCGGCCTCGGAAGGAACTTTCCTTCCACGTCCCCCCACCTTCCCCTCCCTTCCCCTATCTACCCCACCCCCCAGCCCTACCTAAATCCTCCCCCCCTACCTTTGTTGGGCAAGTTACGCCTGCTTGAAGCAGGCGTAACTTGCGCGCGCCGCCCCGGCATCCCCCGGCACAGGCCGGGGGACTCAGGACCGCCCTCCCAGCCCGCCCCCAAACCGTCGACACACCCCGGACACGCCCCTGGACACGCCCCCTCCCGCCCCTTTTAGGAAGCCCCGGGACTTACGCACGTCCCGGGGCTTTGCGTGCGCCGGCGCCCATAAATCTGGGAGGATTTACACGCGCAGGGGTTTTAAAATCTACCCCATAGTATTTTATGGCCTTGAATTTTCTTCTAGGTGCTATGTACCTACCTGCACCTTATGCTTCACTGAGACTGTTGTGGAGCTGCTTTAGAAGCATAGTACTCCCTGATGGGTTTATTAGGAGCCTGATGCTCTGTAGGGTATTTATTTATTTTTCTATACCGATATTCGATTCGAAATATCACACCGGTTTACATACAACAATGTACAGTATAACAAATTAACCGTCTCTGACTGAGCAAGCTCCAGATTAAAGAATATAGCCTCTGCTCCTTGTTTCCTTTGGCAAATCTTCCAAGATTCTGCAGCAAGGTTTAGCAATTTCTGTGGCAAACGTTTCAAAATTCTGTGGCAATTCGGTGACATATTTGCATAATTTTAAATGTATTTGCATATTTATGTGGATTTTAATTTACTTTATAAAACTTAAGTCCTTTTCTGACATTCCACTTAATTTAAGTGGTTCTTTATTAGAGTAAAAGGGATATTAGTCATTGGTGCTAGAGAGGAAAGGATCTGAAAATGGGGAGAAAGAGGATCTTTAAAGAGGGACATGAAGAAGGGATATCTGGCAGGAGGGTTAAAGAGATCCGAGAGAGTAGGATAGAGACACCGATTGAGGAGAGGAGAGAAACGGGATCAAAGAAGGAGGAAGAGGAGAGAGATCTGGGGTCAGGAGAGGAAGGAATGATCCACTCACACTATTCATCCAGACATTGATTCTCTCACCCATACCCCATCCCGCCTCCAGTCTGCTTGGTCACTCTCTTCAAACACACTCCTTCAATCTCCTCTTTCAAGGAGCACAGCACCTCTGAACCCCTCGCTCACTAATTTTGCCACATCTCCTCCGAACCCTTCACTCATGCCTCTCCAGTCACTTCTATATGGGTTATAAAACAGTCTTGAAATGAACATCCACAATTGTTGATATATTTTCCCCGGAGGCATCCTCATACATTCAGATAAGTGCTGTTTTTGCATATAAGCATTGAAGTTAATAGCAGACTGCAGCTTTTTTTTTGTTTTTAAATGCAAAAGAAAACATTAAAAAAATATAATTGATTGAAAAGGAATTCACATGACCAATGATTATAATTTGAGCACATATAAGAGGACTTTTAAACATTGTCAGTGCATGTTGAAGTCCAGTGCTATATGAAGGACACTATTCCATGTTCTACTTGTCCCTATATTGCATAAAGTGAGATTGTATACAGTGTTGTTTACAGTAGATTCTCCAATCACCTCTGCATGTCTCACTTTCACTCCTTCTCTCTACCACCCCTCAGTCCCCATTCTTCCCTCCAGTCACTGTAATGTGCTCGTCTCTACCACCTCTCAGATCTCCTTATTCTCTTCCCTCCAGTCACCCTGTGCACCTCTCACTCATACTCTCTCTACCCTTCAGATCCCCTCATTCCTTCCCCTCCATTCACCTCACACCTCTCACAATCCCTCTCTCCACCACCCCTCAGATCCCCTCACTCCCTTTACCCTCTTTCTCTTCTCCCAACAGAAAAAAGTTGCATAGGGTATTTTTCTCTACAGTTTGAGCTTTCTTTTGCTCTCCGCAGATCGTCATTAAAGTTATTTAATAAGGAAAAGGAAGCTAGATTGCAATACAAATTCCTGCTAGCGATTCTTATCTGGCTAAGCCAGTAGGGGGTGGGGGGAGGTTTGAAAGTGAGTCTACAAGGATTTCGCACAGCCCTCTGCAGATAGGGCTGCATGTAGAAAGAGAACAATGGCAGCAGTTTAGCTATGTCTTGCCTCTGTTGCACTGGTCTAATTGCTGCTTTTAACCTTGAGGTTTCCTCCCGGTTAATAGCAACAGTTGGGCCTGGGTGGCAGAGGAAGATGCTGCCGTTGCTCTCTTCCTCCATATCGCCCAGTCTGCAGAGGATTGGGAGAGATCAGCTGGCGGAGGGGGAGGGGAGTTATTGGTGTCGCTGCTTTTGTTGCCTGATCCAATTAGGCCTCCTATCTCCTGCGGGAATTTTGTGGTAACTGGCCAGTGTTGAAGTGTTTTACAGCCCTTTCTGCGGCCAGATTCACAGGAGACTAGGTGTTCTGACTCTTTTTATTAAAATGTCGTGTTATGCAATGGCTATGTACTACAGCGCCTTGTAAATGTTTTCACATCCTTGTACATTTTTCACATTCTGCTATCTAAAAACTTATTGGAAGCCACTTTTTCAGCAATAACAGCTATGAGTCATTTAGGTTAAGTGTTTACTAACTTTGCACAATGGGATGGCGCAGTTTTTACCATGCTTCTTGGCAGAAGAGCTCAAGATCCTTCAGGTTAACAATATAAGAACATGCCATACTGGGTCAGACCACGGGTCCATAAAGCCCAGCATCCTGTTTCCAACAATGGCCAATCCAGGCCGTAAGAACCTGGCAATTACCCAAAAACTAAGTCTATCCCATGCTACTGATGCTAGTATTAGCAGGGGCAATTTTCTAAGTCAACTTAATTAATAGCAGGTAATAGACTTCTCCAAGAACTTATCCAAGCCTTTTTTAAACCCAGCTACACTAATTGCACTAAACATATCCGCTGGCAACCAATTCCAGAGTTTAATTGTGTGTTGAGTGAAACTTTCTCCGCTTAGTTTTAAATGTGCTACATGCTAACTTCATGGAGTGCCCCCTACTCTTTCTATTATCCAAAAAAGTAAATAACCGATTCACATCTACCCGTTCTAGACCTCTCATGATTTTAAACACTTCTATCATATCCCCCCTCAGCCGTCTCTTCTCCATGCTGAACAGTCCTAACCTCTTTAGTCTTTCTTCATAGGGGAGCTGTTCCATCCCCTTTATCATTTTGGTCACGCTTCTCTGTACCTTCTCCATTGCATCTATATCTTTTTTGAGATGCGGCAACCAGAATTGTGCACAGTATTCAAGGTGCGGTCTCAACATGGAGCAATACAAAGGCATTATGACATTCTCCATTTTATTCACTATTCCCTTTCTAATAATTCCCAACATTTGGTTTGCTTTTTGACTGCCGCAGCACACTGAACCGACGATTTCAATGTGTTATCCACTATGACGCCTAGATCTCTTTCTTGGGTGGTAGCTCCTAATATGGAACCTAACATTGTGTAACTACAGCATGGGTTATTTTTCCCTATATGCAACACCTTGCACTTATCCACATTAAATTTCATCTGCCTTTGAGATGCCCAATTTTCCAGTCTCACAAGGTCTTCCTGCAATTTATCACAATCCGCTTGTGAATTAACTGCTCTGAATAATTTTGTATCATCTGCAAATTTGATTACTTCACTAGTTGTATTCCTTTCCAGATCATTTATAAATATATTGAAAAGTAAGGGTCCCAGTACAGATCCCTGAGACACTCCACTGCCCACTCCCCTCCACTGAGAAAATTGTCCATTTAATCCTACTCTCTGTTTCCTGTCTTTTAACCAGTTTGTAATCCATGAAAGGACATTACCACCCATCCCATGACTTTTTACTTTTCCTAGAAGCCTCTCATGAGGAACTTTGTCAAATGTCTTCTGAAAGTTGGCTCGGGTTCATCTAGTGAGTGCAATCTTCAAGTCTTGCTACAGATTTTCTGTTGGATAAAGTTCTGGGCTTTGACTGAGCTACTCAAGAACATCCACTTTCTTCTTGCTGAGCCACTCCATTGTTGCTTTTCCTTGGTACTTAGGATTATTGTCCTGCTAAAAGGCAAATCTTTTCCCAAGACCCAGGTCTATGGCAGACTGGAAAAGGTGGATCTGCCTGTATTTTGCACTATCCATCTTTTCTTTGATTTTCATAAGCCTCTTGCCACCATCACGTGTTACTGTAGGGATGGTATTAAGATGACGTGCTGTGTTTGCTTTATACCATACATATTGCTTAGCATTGAGACTAAAAGTTCCATTTTGGTTTCATCAGGTCACAAAACTTTTTCCCATATGCATGCAATGTTCCCTAAGTGTTTCTTTGCAAATGCTATGCAGCTGATTATATGGCTTTTCTTCAGTTTTGGCTTCGATCGTACCACCCTGCCATACAGGTCATGTTTGTAGAAGAATCTTGAAATAGTTGAACAGTCAGCATTTTCTCAAGTGACAGCCAGAGACCTCTGTAATTTTTTTTAAAGTAGTCTTGGGCCTCACAGTGATCTTCCATAGCAATTTCCGTAATCCATGGCTTCTGAATTTGGAGGGACGCCTGATTGTGGCAGTGTCTTGGTGTTACCAAACTGTTTCCACTTTACAATATTCGATCTGAGAGTGCCCCAAAGGAAATTCAAACATATTTGTAACCCTTACCCGGAGAGTTTAGTCCCAAGGGCACACAATCATATTTATAACCTTTGGGGCTGCTCCGGCTCGCTGACTCCTCAGCTTGACTCTTGATCCCTGGGAGGATTCTTTCTATGGGGGGAGTCTCTCGTCTATCGCCCAGACAGTGAGAAAGAACTTTAGTGTGTGTTTTTGTAGCTGTGGCATCCCCAGGAGGTAGATGCTGCAAAAGAACAGGCAGGACCAGGAACTGAGTGTTAAATAATAATTTACTAAGTAGTTTAAGGCAAAATAAAGTCCAGTATGCAGAAGTGTAAGACTACATCATACTCAATGCACAGGAATGTCTTTTGGATAGGTAGGTATCCTTTGTTACAGACAAAAGGATAGCGCCCATGGTGATTTTAAATGTGCATACTGTCCCAGCGGCTGTAAGGGATTCCTATGGAAGGGGTCTCACTTGCATTGCAAAAATCCTATTTTTAAACCTTTTCTTCCCCTCAGACAACCCAGCCTGTCACAGTCACTTGATGTGCAGAGATCCTGTTGGGGTCTCTTCCACTTGTTCTTTCTTCCTTTGATTCAGTTATTCCTT
This sequence comes from Rhinatrema bivittatum, assembly GCF_901001135.1. Classification (NCBI taxonomy): domain Eukaryota; kingdom Metazoa; phylum Chordata; class Amphibia; order Gymnophiona; family Rhinatrematidae; genus Rhinatrema; species Rhinatrema bivittatum. Next base: position 765,597,385 of record NC_042616.1, read on the forward strand.
TTCCTTAGCTGTTACTTCTGGGATTTCTCTTGTGGAAAAATCAGGGGATCAGGCTATTTCTCAGCACTGCCAATCAGTGGAGAAGGGGATCAGAAAATCTCCCCATTTAACTCTAAGTTCGAATCATACTTTCAGAAGTTAAAATGGATATCTTCTCTGCCCTCATTGTCTTTCACAGCAGGATCCATCACTGGTGCTTGCCTACCTACAGGCCGATACTGAACGGTGCGCTCAGTCGAGCGCACCGTTTAGCCCCCGTTTGGCCACGAGTTTTTGACACACTATTATTACCCCTTATACTGTAAGGGGTAGTAATAGCGCGTGGAAAACGCACACAGTCATGCCATGCAAATGCATGTTGATGAGCCTATTGTCACCCAAAATACAGAAAGTAATGCCTGCCAAAGGCAGGCGTTAATTTCAGATAGCACCAGGCAAGTGTACAGAAAAGCAGAAAAAAATGCTTTTCTGTACACCCTCCAACTTAATATCATAGTGATATTAAGTCGAAGGCCCCAAAAACAAAAAAAAAAAAAAAAAATCTGACCGCGGGTTGGAAAACGGACGCTCAATTTTGCAGGCGTCCATTTTCCAAACTTGTGGCTGTCAGTGGGTTCGACAACCGACACCGGTAAAATTAAGTGTCGGCTGTCAGACCCGCTGCTTCCGCTAATAAGGAGGCACTAGGGACGCGCTAGTGTGCCTAGTATCTCCTTATTAACGTGGGCACTAATTTAAATAAATAATCGTGTGCCCGAGAGAGGTGCCTGGACACGCATCGGGAGAGCGGGCACTCGCCTCGGAGCGCCGGCTCTCTCGTGGAGTTTATTGAATTGGCCTTCTAGTGAGTACAGTAGGCTCACAGGTCTTTGATCCCCTGAAGGGCGCCCCTTCACCCCACAGGAAAATCAGGCTTAAAATCTATCTCTCTGTAAATAGGGGAAGAACTCTCAGGCAGGGAGTGTCACTTCTAAAAGAAACTCCTTTGGGTGAGACTTGGAGGCCTTACCATATAGAAACATAGAAATGACAGTAGAAGAAGACCAAATGGCCCATCCAGTCTGCCCAGCAAGCTTTCGCACTTATTTTTTTCATACTTAGCTGTTACTCTTGGCCCTTATAAGTTACTTTTTGGTTCTATTTCGCTTCCACCCCCGCCATCAATATAGATAGCAGTGCTGGTGCTGCATCTAAGTGAAGTATCTTGCTAATTGTTTAGGGGTAGTAACCACCGTAATAAGCAAGCTACTCCCACGCTTGTTTACCCAGCCTGAGCAATTCAGTCCTTATTGGTTGTTGTCTGAATATAAATCCTCTTTTCTTCATTTCCCCCCTGCCGTTGATGCAGTGAGCTGCGCTGGATATGTATTCCAAGTGAAGTATCAGGCTTAATTGATTCTGGGTAGTAACCGCCGTAACAAGCAAGATACTCCCTTGCTTTTCTGTGGATGCAAATCCTTTTTTCCACATTTCCTCTTGCCGTTGAAGCATAGAGCAGTGTGGTGTCGCATTAACTGTGTGTATGTTTACTGAATAGGGATATTAATCTCCAGGTAGTAGCCGTCATTCCCGCAAGCCACCCCCATGCCTCTTCTCTTCATTCACATCCTCTAGACTTTATGGATCCACAGTATCCCACGCCCCTTTGAAATCCTTCACAGTTTTGGTCTTCACCACTTCCTCCGGAAGGGCGTTCCAGGCATCCACCACCCTCTCCGTGAAGAAATACTTCCTGACATTGGTTCTGAGTCTTCTTCCCTGGAGCTTCAAATCGTGACCCCTGGTTCTGCTGATTTTTTTCCGACGGAAAAGGTTTGTCATTGTCTTTGGCTCATTAAAACCTTTCAAGTATCTGAAAGTCTGTATCATATCACCTCTCCTCATGCTTTCCTCCAGGGTGTACATATTTAGATTCTTCAGTCTCTCTTCATAAGTCATTTGATGAAGACCCTCCACCTTTTTGGTCGCCCTTCTCTGGACTGCCTCCATCTTGTCTCTGTCTCTTTGGAGATACAGTCTCTAGAACTGAGCACAGTACTCCAGGTGAGGCCTCACCAAGGACCTGTACAAGGGGATAATCACTTCCCTTTTCTTACTTGATATTCCTCTCTCTATGCAGCCCAGCATTCTTCTGGCTTTAGCTATCGCCTTGTCACATTGTTTCGCCGATTTCAGATCATTAGACACTATCACCCCAAGGTCTCTCTCCTGCTCCGTGCACATCAGCCTTTCTCCCCCCATCGAATACAGTTCATTCAGATTTCCACTCCCCATATGCATGACTCTGCACTTCTTGGCATTGAATCTCAGCTGCCATATCTTCCATCACTCTTCCAGCTTCCTTAAATCCTGTCTCATTCTCTCCACTCCTTCCGGCGTGTCCACTCTGTTGCAGATCTTAGTGTCATCCGCAAAAAGACAAACCTTACCTTTTATCCCGTCCGCAATGTCACTCACAAAGATATTGAACAGGAGCGGTCCCAACACCGATCCTTGTGGTACACCGCTTAAAACCGCTCTCTCTTCAGAGAGAGTTCCATTTACTATCACACATTGTCTTCTGTCCGTCAACCAGTTTGCAGTTCAGGCCACCACCTCAGCACTCACTCCTAAGCTTCTCATTTTATTCACCAGTCTCCTGTACGGGACCGTATCAAAAGCTTTGCTGAAATCCAAGTAGATGACATCGAGTTCTCTTCCTTGATCCAATTCCTTGGTTACCCAGTCAAAAAAGTCAATCAGATTTGTCTGACAGGATCTTCCCCTGGTGAATCCATGCTGCCTCTGGTCCATCAATTCTCCCGACTGTAGATAGTTCACTATTCTCTCTTTCAACAGTGAACGCCATTACTTTTCCCACCACCCGAAGTGAGGCTAACCGGTCTGTAGTTACCAGCCTCTTCTCTGTTCTCACTCTTGTGAAGCGGGACCACCACCACCGCTCTTCTCTAATCACTCGCACCCCTTCTGTTTCTAGGGATCTATTGAACAGGTCACACAGCGGACCCGCCAGCACATCTCTGAGCTCCCTCAGTATCCTGGGATGAACCTCATCAGGCCCCATGGCTTTGTCCACTTTCAGTTTCCCCAGCTCTTCCCATACATTTTCTACTGTAAATGGAGTTACTTCTACTCCATTCCCCTCCAGTTAACTAGCGATGGTCCTTCTCCAAGGTCCTCTTTAATGAACACAGAACTGAAGTATTCGTTTAATATTTCTGCCATTTCTTCGTCTCTCTCCACACATTGATCCTTTCCACCTTTCAATTTCACTATACCACTTTGAACTTTTCTCTTTTCACTGATGTATCTGAAAAATGTTTTGTCACCTCTCTTTACCTCTTTGGCAATCCTCTCTTCCACTTGACTTTTTGCCGTCTTGATTACTTTCTTCATCTCCCTCAGTTCTACCAGATATTCTTCTTTGTGCTCCTCCCTTTGGGATCTTTTATATTTCTTGAACACTGTTCTTTTAGCCTTTATTTTGTCAGCCACCTCCTTTGAGAACCAGATAGGTTTCATTTTTCTTTTGGTTTTCTTTACTTTTCTAACATATAGATTAGTTGCCTTGGTAATTGCTCCTTTTAGATTGGTCCACTGTTGTTCCACATCTCTCTTGTTCTCTCAGCCTACTAGTTCTTCCCCCAGGTACTTCCCCATTTCATCAAAGTCCGTGTTTTTGAACTGCAAAACTTGGGTTTTGTGCTTCTTTTCCATATCCTTTTTGTGAGATTAAGCCATACCGTTTGATGATCACTGGTGCTGAGGTGGGCGCCCACCTGGACATCAGAGACATTATCTCCATTAGTGAGCACAAAGTTGAGTATAGCTCCTTCTCTCGTGGGTTCCATTACCATTTGTTTGAACAAAGCTACTTGCAGGGCATTCACAATTCTCTACTATTGTTAGATTCTGCAGATGGGATTCTCTAGTCTACATCTGGCATATTAAAGTCTCCAACAATCACCACTTCTCCCTTCTTTCCTATCTTTTGGATGTCTTCAACCAGATCTCTGTCCAGCTCTTCCTTTTGGTTTGGAGGCCTGTAAACCACTCCAATAAAAATGGATGCCCCATCTTTTTTTAGGTCGGCCCATAGTGCTTCTTCATTGCCCCATCTTCCTTGCAGCTCAGATGCTTGGATATTGTTTCTGACATAAAGAGCCACTCCTCCCCCTTTCCTATCCTCTCTGTCCAGAGTGTGGAAAAGATATATCTTGCTCTCTGACATCTCTCTAATTGAATCCCACGGTGTCTTAAAATGACTGGGCTAAATAGCACTGAGTCATCCAATCAGGACTTCCAGGTGGGAGGGACTGACGGGTATGGATGACTTCCTAACCAAGTGTATTATAAGGACAGGGATAGCGTTATCTAGTGGCCAGACTGGGAGGGTCTGCCCACAAATTCTCTTATAGATTTCTTCCAATCTTTACCTTTAAATAACATTATCCCAGAATTATTTTGGCAGCTCGTTTGGCAAACTTTGACCTATGCTTCAAATTCAATCAAGACTTTTTGGTCTTTTGTTCTTAATTACTTTTGTAATATTTCTATAATTGTTTTTTCATGATGAAAAGATATTGTATGTTGTGTAGATCAATGAAAAAAAGTCCTACTTTAATACATTTTGTTTTGTATTTTTTAGATAGAATGTGAAAAATTTACAGGGGTGTGAAGACTTTTACAAGCCACTGTATATAATAAATTGTAAGGTGCATTTCAGCTTTGAGTCATTTTAACTGAAATGCTGCTGCTGCTGCTGCTACTACTACTGCTACTGCTGCTGCTGCTGCTGCTGCTGCTACTACTACTACTACTACTACTACTACTACAACAGTGGCCTGGATTGGCCACTGTTGGAAACAGGATGCTGGGCTTGATGGACCCTTGGTCTGACCCAGTATGGCATTTTCTTTTGTTCTTATGTTCTTTCTACTATTACTGCTTATTATTTCAACAGTGTTACTAGACATACAAAGTGCTGCTTTAGGACCACAATAATAGTTAGCTTACAAAGCACACCTGTTTCATAGTTTATTAAGATTACAGTGTATATGTTTTAGAAGGCGAGACCACATTTATGAAAGTAAAAGTCTGCCAAATGGAAATATTAGTTCCATGATTCTTCACTTTCTGCTGTTCTATTATGTGCATGCCCTCCTTTTCCCTAATTTGTTTGTAGATCAGCACATGGGGTGCAGGATTTCCAATGTACATGGAGGAGGAGTGAGAGTGCAGCAAAGCTTGACATAGTGTAGTTTACCTTTCAAATAGTACTAGAACTAGGGAACACTCCATGAAATTAGCAGGTAGCAGATTAATACAAATTGGAGAAAACATTTTTTCACTCAAGCACACAATCAAACTGCAGATATGAGTCAGGCATCTAGCATAGCAGGGTTTAAAAGTGGTTTGGACAAATAGAGAAAATGTGCATAAACCATTATTAGCCAGATAGATTTTGGAAAGCCACCATTTAATCCTGGGAATGAGCATACATACTCTTTATGATCTTCCAGCTATTTCCTAATAACATGGATTGGTTACTGTCAGATAGGGAGGACACTGAAAAGAATAGAGTCCCATCTGTCCATGATAATCTTGATAGCCCCAGACCAGCCAAGGATACCATGGTATGCGGATTTGATAAGGCTACTGGCAGAAACATTGGTATATTTTCCCAGGGAGCTCAGGTTGTTGTGGTAGGGCCCAATCACAGTGGAAGACCTATCTCCATTTTGTCTTGTGGCCTGGCCCTTGAAAGAGCACACCTTTTTAGGAAGAGCCACTCTTCCATAGTCATTCCCACAGCACTAGTTCTTCTTACCAAAAATGGCCCACTAGGGCCATGATCCACGAGATCATGCTAAAAGCTTTTAGTATATATTCAGATCTGGTGCATGTTTGAAAATTTCTGCCTTCCAGGTTCCTCCCTGGAAGGCAGATATTGTGTGCATTTTAAATTTTTTCCAGAAAGGATTAGACAAGACATTATCCCTTAGTTACTTGAAGGTACATTTAGCAGCCGTATCCTGCTATAGTGGGCCAATTAAAAACTTGCAGGTAGCTGCACACCCAGACATAGTCAGTTTCTTTAAAGAGGCCAAGTGTATCAGACTCCCCTTTAGGCCATTGATCTTGCAATGCCTCTTAATGTAGTCCTTAAGGCCTTAATAGGGCTCCCCTATGAGCTATTAAGACAATCATCTCTAAAAGGATCTTTCTTTACAGAATGCCTTTCTAATGATCATCTGTTCAGCTAGACATACCTCTGATTTACAGGCTCTGTCATGCAGGGACTCCTGCTTAGTATTTTTCTCAGATTCAGTCACCTTCCCATCGATACCTTCCTTTTTGCCCAAAGTTATGACCCTGTTTCAGCTGAATCTGATAGTATCTTTTCCAGCTTTCAAAGATGACAGGTCACAAAATAGAAGCTCTGAACTTTACCTATTGGACGTACGGTGTATACTCTTAAGGTATCTAAAGGTTACAAACCCTTTCTGAAAGACAGGCTGTTTGTACTTTATGGAGGTCTGCGGAAGGAAGAAGCCCCTTCACCCCACAGGGATATCAAGCTTAAAATCTATCTCTCTGTAAAATAGGGGCAGACAGGCATCTGCTGGGTTCCAAGCGCACCATCAGAGCACAGGCGACATCATGGGCAGTGGTGTCATTAGTGGCTTCCGAAGAGATCCGAACAGTGGCTACCTTGTCCTTCCTACATTCCTCTACCAAGCAGATGCCACCTTTGGAGCAGAACCTGCTTCAGAGGTAAACGGAGGGAAATTTCCAGAAGTTGCGACCAACTATAATTAAGTTAGCCATAAGTATTAATATATTAGGTAGGCTAAGGTTTATAGCATGTTTGAAACCACCCATGGTAAAGAACTTTCTTTAGGGTAAACATAGTGAAAAGTACTTCTTAAACAAACATTTTTTAATAATAATATTAGATCCACTCAAATCAACCCTGATGACAAGAATTCGAAAGAAAAGCCCGATTTGGCAGTACTTCCAATAAGAAGGTTTAAATAACAGATGAAAGAGCACCAAAACTAGAGTCACATGATTAGAGATATCAATCAGGGAATGTCAGAGCAAAGGGGAGTGGTTAATATGTCAATCAAAGAAATATGAGAACAAAGAGAAAGTAAAACAATGTATGACAAAAATGAAAAGAGGAACATTACATGAAAACCAACCAATCCATTCAGAATTAAGTCCATGGGGGAAATTGTTCAAAGTATAGATCCATCTTTGCTACCAGTAGAGGAGGAAGTGAGCAAAATCGCTACCCTGAGAAGCGGGAACACATTTATTAATAACAAAAAAGATAAGCTCATCAGAGCTGTGTTGTGCTTCTATCTAATGTTGGATGGGGGCCATTTTTCAGACGACGTGTAGGCAAGAGCAATGTTCATATATGTACCTTGTGGATCATGCGTGAAGGCTTGCCAATGTATAACAGAGAGCAGGGTGGCAGTTCACATAAATGACCCCCATAGTAGAAAATTCTAGATGAAGGGGTTTATGCAAAGATGGGTGTATAAAAACAAATATAGATAGCAAGAGAGCACAGGTTTTGCATCTACCGCAAAGGGGAGGGTCAATGGTGTTAGTGGTATTGTTGGTGCTTTGACTAGTTTGGTTCTCCCACCTTGCCTACTGCTACTGGATGTATGGAACAGCCAAACACAACAAAATCTCACTTACATTCAACATAAAAGTGTCCTGACAAAAATAAATACTTAACCTCGTCACACTATTATAAAAAAAGGAGGAAAAGACCTCAGATAAGAGCAAATCATGTGCAGGTTACTTGTTTCTATTGATTCATTAATCTTTGGTCAGAAAAACCTCCTGATTTCATGAATAACACTTTTTAAATTTTCAGTTTTTTAGAATTATTTAGTGAAAAAACAACTTCCAATGGAAGTGATGGAGGCAAAAATAGTATAAGAATTCCAGAAAGCAGAGGACCTTTATTTAGTTAGTTAGTTATTTTATATACCATCGTTCCAAGTGAAGATCACAACGGTTTACAAAAGTAACATTTGTCCTCTTTGTCATTACATTATGGTGTAACACATATTGGTCTAACACATATTATAGTAAAATACATTTTGGTATTACATACACTTTGTAAGGTACATTTTTTGTTTAATACAGATTCATTGGAAGAACTTTATAGGGTCATATGAATCTGGGGTGATGTTTTTATATGTCTCAATTGAGGAAGGGTACAAAAGGTTAGTAGGATAGGGAATCTGTTTAGTGATTTACAAGGTTGTAGGGAAGTTGTCATGAGTTAGTTCTCTTATTATTTGATATTGTTTTTTATTCTTGTAATTGTTAACTTTGCATTTAGAGTGAGTTCAAGTTAAACTGTAAGTTCTTGTTGACACAGCATTCTTATAGAATTTGTTAGGTTATAAACATTTTTAAAAAGCCAGGTTTTTAGTTCATGTTTGAATGTCTTTCTATCTGGGATCGGTCATATTGTCTCTGGTAGTGAGTTCCATAGTTTAAGGCCTGCTATGGAGAGCATGCAATCTCTTATCTGTGACAAGTGTGTGGTCTGGATCGTAGGTGCTGCTAATAGTTCTTTGTTTTGGGACCTTAGGGTTAATTGAAGAGTGTATGGTTGAAGTGTCATACCTGTTAGTCCTGGGTTATCGTTTTGTATGATGTTAGAGATTAAAGTTACAACTTTGTAGTATATTCGGTATTGTATCGGTAGCCAGTGCAGTGCTATAAGTGAGGGTGTGATGTGATCAAATTTCCTGGTTCCCATTACATCTTGCTGCAGCGTTTTGTAGAAGTTGTTTTTTTAATTGGCTAATTGGGAGTCCTAGGAATAGGGAGTTGCAGTAGTCAATATTAGAGAAAATTAGTAATTGTAGAACTGTACGGAAGTCTTCTGTGGTTAGTAATGGTTTCAGTGGTTAGTAATGGTTTCAGTCTATGAAGTCTAGAAGGCAGGTTTAGTGATGGCGGTTTAACAATGGGGGAGTTTCTCCTTAACCAGATGAGTTTGTTTTTTTTTATATTGAGTGTTTTAGATTAGAGAGTTCTAGCTATACTGCCTTCATATATTTTGCGAGTGTCGATGCTGTCTTTTCAAAAGAGGAGTCGAATGAAATGTAGAACTGAATGTCGTCTGCATATAAGAAGGTGATTCCTCTTTCCATTAGTAATTTATACAGAGGAAGCATATAAATGTTGAATAGGGTAGCCGAGAGTGCTGAGTCCTGGGGGACACCTGTATTGATGGGGAAGGTGTCAGAAATATTGTTTCCCAGTTTTACTTGGAATGTCCTGTTAGATAGGAATGAAGAGAACCATTGGAGGACTCTGCCATCTAATCCAATTTTTCTCAGCTTTTGGTAAAGCAGGGTATAATCCACCATGTTGAAGGCTGTTGTTAGATCTATTAGCACTAGAATATAGGATACATTGTCATTAAACCTGCGTAGTATGGGGAGTAAAGTCTCAGCTGAATTATTTTTTTCTGAATCCGAATTGGTTAGGATGTAGGATGTCATGGTCTTCTAGGTGGTTTTCTAGTTGTAGCACTGCTTTTTCAAGTATTTTTGAAAGGAAAGGCAGGTTGGATATTGGACGGTAGTTGTCCTAATCATCAGTTCTACCTTTTGCTTTTAAGGATTGGTTTTATCACTGCTTGTTTTGTCCCATTTGGGATCAGTCTTTTTGAGAGCGAGAGATTGATAATTGTTGCTATTGTTGGGGTGATTACTTCATTTACCAGCTTCAAAGAATTTGCTGGGATTGGATCACATGGTTGTGTGGCAGGCTTAATTTTAGAAATTATTTAACTGATTTCAAGTTTGGTTATTTGCTAGGAGGTAAAGAATCACTAAACCAATTAAGCTGCATTAAAAGCACATTATAAAAAGTCTAATAGGCAAGGAAGCATCGAATTATTGTTTGTACTATTGTGCTAAAATGACAAATTTATTGAAAATGTTAATAACACCACTTATAGTTGACAAAAAGTGTTTCATAGGGTTGTGTCTTTGCACAGTAAACTATACATAGGAGAAAAAGATAATAGATACCCATTTGCCCCTGCCTGTGCTACTGTAGCTAAGGATATTGCCCAGCTGTCAGCCATTCAAACTTGACTGCCAACTCTGTTCTATCTGGGGTTATTACCCTTCCTAATTGCCACCCACTCACTGCACTAGGGATATCTCACACTTCTCAGTCTTATGAGCTTGACTACCTGAACATCACTCCTCCTCCTCCTCCTCCTCCACTTAGCTAGGAAATATAGCCAAGTCAGCCTACAGTCATTCAGGCCAATACAGTACAGTGTGCTCCGGCGGAGCACACTGTACTGTATTGGCCTGTTTGGACTGGCTAGCGCGTTTGGACGCGCTAGCTTTACCCCATATTCAGTAAGGGATAATAGCACGTTGAAAACGCGCAGCCAACCCCCCCTGAAACTAATAGCGCCCGCAACATGCAAATGCATGTTGATGGCCCTATTAGTTATTCCCGTGCAAATCACTAAGTAAAATGTGCAGCCAAGCCGCACATTTTACTTTCAGAAATTAGCACCTACCCAGATGTAGGCTTTAATTTCTGCCAGCACCTGGAAAGTGTACAGAAAAGCAGTGAAAACTGTTTTTCTGTACACCCTCCGACTTAATATCATGACTATATTAAGTCGGAGGTCCCAAAAGTAAAAAATAATAAAAAAAAAAAAGTTAAATCAACCCACGGCTCGCGGGTTGAAAACTGGATGCTCAATTTTGCCGGCGTTGGTTCTCAAACCCGCTGACAGCCACGGGTTCAGAAACCGGACGCCGGCAAAATTGAGCGTCGGCTGTCAAACTCGCTGACAGCCGCCGCTTCTGTCAAAAAAGAGGCGCTAGGGACAAGCCAGTGTCCCTAGCGCCTCTTTTTACCGCGGGCCCTCATTTGACTACTGAATCGCGCACACAGGAGAGTGGCCTGTGCGCGCGCTGGGAGAGCAGGCGCTCTCCCGTGACTTTTACTGTATCGGCCTGAATGTTAGTTCCCCTTTTACCACCTATGATCGGTGCAGGCCTCACTTCATCTGACTCTTGTGGCCCTCAGTGTTCTCCTTCATTTGCACATTTTTCCTTGTTGTACCCTTTCTTTCACTGTCGGTACCAACAAGTTTGCCTTTACATTATGACTCAAAGCAACACCACTCTTTTGGTGTCAACTGCTAGAACCCCAGCTCATGGTTCCCTCTGCTTCCTTAATACTGTAATCATTATAAACCATTCCTCACTTGTCTGTCCCTATCAAGGTTTACCATTGAGCTACCTACCAACCACCCTCTATATTTATTTTGAGTTCCTTGTGAAATGTTTTCTTTTTATGTTTTGTCTTTTTTATCCTCATTTTCTTGTTCAGCATTGATAAAATAATAAGTAATGTGCAGAAAGCATAGCTACCACTACTTACCACTGTATAGATACAAATGACGCTGCTATATTAACAGCTAAATACAGCTGCTTTCATGTAGACAGACTTATTCATCTGTGGACTAAATCTAATTGCTGAAATAATCTGTTAATAAGTAGTTTTTGTTTATCATGAATCTGTAAAAATGCTGTAATAATGTCTTGAAAATCTTTTTCTGAGTGTTAAATTATACATCTGCTGTCATTGCTCTCAGAAAAAATATATCTTAATGTGGATTCCTGGAATTCAAAATGATTAAGCAAATGACACTCCATTAATCTTTCTGAAAGTACCCACCTGAGGTGGCAAGCTGAGATGCCTTTCTAATGGTATACAACGAGGCGCTAACATAGCTCTGCACTCTGCCAGCTGAATACTGCTTAATAGCATCCTATCTGTAGTGTTCCACACTGTGACTCTACAGCTTTCAAAATGGTTAACCAAAACGTGTTATGCTATTTTATGATTTGTATAAACCACCTCTGCAAATGTATTTTTCCTTAAAATCAATTTCTTGGTGCGAGACCAGGCTGCTGGTCCCACTTCCTGCACTGGAACATCTTGCCCAGCTGGACATGAGTGAGAAGGAGGAGCCGCGAGAAGAAAACCGACGCGGCGGCGCTTGAGGAGAGCGCGAGCCCAGGCTGCTGGTCCCACTTCCTGCACCGGAACATCTTGCCCAGCTGGACGTGAGTGAGAGGGAGGAGCCGCGAGAAGGAAACCGACGAGGCAGCGGCGCACCACCGAAAACATAAACATAAACAGAGTTTATGCGTAATGCAATTGTTGTTTCAGTTCAGGCTCTAATGGACATAAGTATACATCAATTAAAATGAAAAAAACTCTAATTGACACCTTTTTCTGAGTCTTGATAAAAAGTAACATAATAATGTAATAGTTGATGGCAGATAAAGACCCAAGTGATTCATCCAGTCTGCCCAGCAAGCTGCTTAGGGTAGTAGTAATTTCATGCATGTTACCACTATGCCATAAAAACATAAGAAACGAGCTAGTTACCAACCACTCTCTATACTTTGTTATTTTGGGTTCCTTGTATAACTTCTTATTTTTATGTTTTGTTCTTTTCATCCTCCTTTTCTTGTACAGCATTGATAAAATAATAAGTAATTTGCTGAAAGCATAGCTACCGCTACTTATTTATATAGTGCTACTAGATGCACATAAGTAGCACTGCTGTATTAATATTTTGTCCTCATGCTGGGTCAGATCATGGTCCATCAAACCCATATTTCTGTTTCCGACAGTGGCCAGTCCAGGTTGAATATGTCCCCAATATTTGATCTGTTTCTTGTACCACACTCCCAAGGATAATCTCTGGCTTTCCCAAGTCTATCTGGCTAATAACTGTGGACAAACATTTCCATCAATAACTTGTCCATCCTCTTTTGAACCCCACTATCAAGAAAATTTTAAAAGGAGCATGCGTGTGCCCATAAACACATGTATTGGGCATGCGAGCCAAGATACGCTTAATTTTATATCGTGCGTGCAAGTACATGCGTATCATTTAAAATATCCACGCATATTGATTTCTTTCTCTGTTCCCCTGCCTTGGTTTCCCCTTATCGGGCCGATATAGTAAAAATCACGGGAGAGCGGGCGAGTGCCCGCTCTCTTGGCGTGCGCACAGGACACTCTCCTGTGCGCGCAATTCAGTAAATTAATTTATTTAAATTAGGGCTCGCGGTAAAAAGAGGCGCTAGGGACACTAGCGCGTCCCTAGTGCCTCTTTTTGGACAGGAGCGGCGGCTGTCAGCGGGTTTGTGGGGGGGGGGAGGGCGAAAGAGAGACAATCTGACACTATATATCTCCCTCTATAAGAGGGGCACTTTCAACTCAGGGTGGGTTTGGGGGGAGGGGCAGTGTTACAAGAGTCTGCAAACCAATGTAACTCCGCCCCCCTCCAAAATCCACCCTGAGTTGAAAACGCCTCTCTTAGAATGGGAGATATATAGAGTGTCAAATTGTCTCTCTAAAAGAGTCTCTCTCTCTCCCTCTCCCCAGCTCAAAATCTCCGAACTTGTGCCTCATCAGGACCAGTAGTAAAGTTACGCAGTTAACATGGCGCACATTACCATATTCAGCCTTTGCAGAATTCAGGGTTACACGTGTTAAGTCTTGGCCCCATACCGGAATATCCATGCCCTGCCCCTTTTCTGCCTCCTTATTCTTCATACACGCACAGGTTTATACACACGTACTTCCTGGTTTCTTAACATTCGCGTTGCTTGCACGCAGCCCGTATACGTGTGTATGGGACCGTTTTTTGCATGAGCAACATTGATCTACCTGTATGTGGCCTTGACCTTGTCTTCTGGCAACAGATTCCATAGATTGATTGTGCACTAAGTGAAAAAATGTTTCCTAAGATTTGTTTTAAATCTGCTGGTTACTAGTTTCATGGAGTGTTCCCTAGTCCTAGTGTTGTTTGAAAGGGTAAATAACCATCCCTGTTTACCCCTTCCACCCCACTCATGATTTTATAAATTCCAATCATATCCCCTTTTGGTTCTTTCTTTTCTGAGTTGTAGAGCCCTAATCTTTTTAGCCTTTCTCTGAAGGGAGCTTTTCTGTCCCCTATGTCATTTTTGTCTCCCTTCTCTGTACCTTTTTTATGTCAGCGTATGGATCTATCCAAATGCATTATTATATTTTCAGTTTTATGCTCTATTACTTTCCAAATAATTCCTAACATTCTATTTTAAATTTTTGACTGCTGCCACACATTGAGCCAAAGATTTCAAGGCATTTTCCACAAGGACTTCAAGGTCCTTTTCCTGGTGACTCCTAACAAGGAACCCAGCATCATGTACTTGTAGTTGGGATTCCTACATGTATTATTTTGCACTTGTCCACATTAAATTGCATCTGCCATTTAGATACCAAGTCTCTAGTCTCACCAAATCCTACTGCTGTTTTAAGGACTCAAAACAATTTTATGCCATCTGCAAATCTGGTCACCTCACTTGTTATTCCTTTCTGCACATCATTTATGAATATGGTAAATAGCACAGGTCCCAGTACAGACTCCTAGGGCACTCCACTAACAACCATTTTCCTGTTAGAAAACTGACCATTTAGTGCAGCCCTCTTTCTTATCTTTTATCCAGTTACCAATCCGCAATAAAACATTGCCTCCGATTCCATGACCTCCCAGTTTCCTGAGGAGTCTGTTATGAGGGACTTTCTCAGATACCTTCTGTAAGACTTCCGGTCGTGCTCTGAAGAAGGCAGACACATGTTGACTGAGCTCTCGCTTACCTTCTGTTAATTAACCCGTTTTCTATTATTTTCGCTGTTCTGCCTTGCCTGACACGAATCATGTTTCGAGAAACCTCCTTCCTCAGGGGCTTGAGTGGCTTTAGTAGCCACTGTCTTTAGCTCTGGATAAGAAGCAGGATTTTTCAACCAGGGTACAAATTGCTGTTCCTCAGGGGCTTGAGCGGTATTAAGAGTAAGGAGGTTTCTTGAAACACGATTTATGTCGGGCAAGGCATTTCAGCATGAGCGTCTCTCTGGGCATGAATTCTGCATATTGTTCACCTGACTAACTTAAGATAAGTGTAGATGGTTTATGTTAATGAAGTTATTACTCTAAATGTAATTTTGAAAAAAAAGAAAAAGAAAAAAATATATTTAGAGAGAGGACCAATGATTAAAAACCTGATGGGCATTAAATCACTTTTAATAGTTTAAGAGCAGTTATAAACAAACCACATATAAGTGAATCTTACAACTACCCAAAATTATATGAGCTTTTAAAATTTTAGCAACTTTTGATTTCCACATTTATATGGCCATCTTTGAATTGTAAGTGACTATTGCCATATAGCATTCAGTTTTTCATTTCCTCTCTTTTTTTGTCGGCAATGGGAATTAATATATTTGACAATTATACGTCTACTCGTTTTATCTTTTGCTGTTTATGAATATTTTTTATCACTGTTGTTTCTTACTGCACCTCAGTTCTTATGGCGCTATGTGCCATTTTCATTTGTCACTCAGGATATATATACTATGCAGCTTGTCTTTGCTTACCAATTTTTCTGCTATACTATGTCATTTTGTTTCATTAGTTAACTTTTCTTTTACTCCTGGAATTTTTAAGTTGTATTTTAATTTCCCTTTTTTTCAGTACTTGTTAAAGCTATTGTACTGTTACCCTTATGGCAGAGGGGTCCTTTTTCTTTTTCTTTATTGGAATGGATGGTTTTAAAACTTGTAGAGTTGGGAGGAGGGTGTGCTGGGATGGGTTGGTGGGTTTTCTGGTTGGAACCAAATTGTGGAGGGTGGGTTCACTTTCCCTGACATGGTTTACTTTGGTTTGGTTCCTGATGTGGGTTGGTTATGAGTTCTTATTTGGTGTTGTCCATCCCCTTGAGTCCCGATGTCTTTCCAACTCAAGGGGTTTCAGGCTTGGGAGAAATTTTTTTTTCTTCATGGTTTTTCTGTTAGGTAAAAAGGTTGGATGGGGGTTTATTTAGTTCTGTGTTCACCTTGTACATTAAGAGTCCTGGAGGCCACCCAGAAGGAGCTTCAGTCTCTGGACATTGCCAAAATTGGTAGAGCTCTTAAATAGACGAAGTTTAAATTCTGTGAACATGGTGACAAACCGGGTGCGTTTCTCGCCAGAGCAGTTAAGAAACGAGCTGGCAGAGTCTATATCTCTAAGGTACGGCAGTCTAACGACACTCTTTCCTCTTGTTATAAAGAAGTGGAACAATATTTTGTTGACTTCTTTACAGAGTTGTATAAAGTTCCTGTTACTGCTTCTAAGGAAGATATTAATAGATTTTTAGAGGGCCTGGAGAAGTCTAAGTTTCAGCCGGATCAGATCGACCGATTAGTGGTACTGATTACCCTTTTGGAAATGCAGACGGCAGTGAAAACACTGCTGGGGGTAAATATCCTGGTCCCAACGGATACCATATTGAATTTTATAAAAAGTTTTTCAAGAGGTTGCACCCTCCATTTCCTTGATTTTTAACTAGGTTGGGATGGCTGCTTTTTCTATGTGGGATATGGCCGATGCTACAGTTACGTTTAGTCCTAAACCAGGCAAGGATGCTGTTGAGCATAGTTCATATCATCCAATCTTCCTTCTAAATCTTGCAGCTTTGATTGGAATAAGTGCTTCCTTGCTTGATTCACAATGACCAAACTGGATTTGTCAAGGGTAGGCAGTCTACCTCAAACACTAGGTGTCTATTTAATATCTTATATTTAGCAAAGCAAAAAACGTATCTCAGTTCTTTTGCTGTCTTTGGATGCGGACAAAGCATTTGACAGAGTGTCTTGGCCATTTATGTTTGAGGTATTGGCCCGTGTGGGTATTCCATAACAGGTTTCAGCGAGGGTTCTGGCAATGTGTGCGCCCCTCAGAGCACGTTTGCTGGTGAATGGACATTTATCCCCTTTTTTTATGATTGCACGGGGCACTCGTCAAGGATGTCTTTTGTCTCCTTTGTTATTTAACGTGGGTTATAGAACCCCTGGCCAGGGCATCCTGATATTACAGGAGTGCAACTTGGTGGTCGGGAGAATGTTATCTCCTTATATGCTGATGATGATCTTCTGTATCTCACAAAACC
The DNA here is from genome assembly GCF_901001135.1 of Rhinatrema bivittatum. Classification (NCBI taxonomy): domain Eukaryota; kingdom Metazoa; phylum Chordata; class Amphibia; order Gymnophiona; family Rhinatrematidae; genus Rhinatrema; species Rhinatrema bivittatum. The sequence goes on from NC_042616.1 coordinate 765,614,466, forward strand.
TCGCATATCGAGGCCTGCATTGATTGTCTTTCAGGATATAAAATAAATTTAGATAAGTCTGAGCTTTTTTTCCTTATTGGTCGTATATCCCTCCCAGACTGTCTTTCTGTTTTTCGCTGTGTCACGGATGGATTCAAACATCTAGAGATTTTTATTACTAACAATTTCAAAACTTTGTATAGTGCAAATTATGGTCCTGTGATAAATCACATAAAAGAGGATATGCTTGCGTGGGAGCGTCTTTCTATTTCCTGTGGGTGGGTAGGATAAGCTTACTTAAGATGAATATTTTACCGAAGCTGATGCATTTTTTTTAACTATTTATAATTTTCAAATCAAATATACAAAATATATTCAATATGGAAATATTGGCACATTGAAAACAGAAATATTATACAGTAATCACACTAGAGGAAAAATATTCAAATTGCCACTTTAGACCACAATATGTGGGAGGAGGAACATATAGGAAAGGGCCATGGGGAATGGCTTTAAAACAATATGCAATTTACTCAATAAACAGGAAGGTAGCTGCTTAACAGAAAAAACAACCCACTTTACACAATATGCACTCTATCTATCAGGCCGATACAGTAGGAGTGCACTGTTTACCTGCCATTGGACGCGCATTTTCCTTTAACTCTTATTCAGTAAGGGGTGGAAAACGCGCGTCCAACCCGCCGAACCTAATAGTGCCCTCAACATGCAAATGCATGCATGTTGATGGCCCTATTAGGTATTCGCGCGCAATTCAGAAAGTAAAATGTGCAGTCAAGCCGCACATTTTACTTTCAGAAATTAGCGCTTACCCAAAGGTAGGCGCTAATTTCTTCCGGCACCGAGAAAGTGCACAGAAAAGCAGTAAAAACTGCTTTTCTGTGCACCCTCCGACTTAATATCATGGCGATATTAAGTCGGAGGTCCTGAAGAGTAAAAAAAGTTAAAAAAAAAAAAAAATTGGAAGTTGGCCGGCGGCCGTCGGGTCGAAAACCGGACGCTCAATTTTGCCGGCGTCCGGTTTCTGAGCCCGTGGCTGTCAGCGGGCTCGAGAACCGACGCTGGCAAAATTGAGTGTCGGCTGTCAAACCTGCTGACAGGCGCCACTCCTGTCAAAAAGGAGGCACTAGGGACGCGCTGGTGTCCCTAGCACCTCCTTTTGCACGTTTCTACCGCCAGGCCTCATTTAAATACTGTATCGCGCGCACAGGCAAGTGGCCTGTGCGCTCTCCCGCGGACTTTACTGAATCGGCCTGCTTATTAGGAAGGGTCTGAATTCCCCGACAAGCTTCCAAGAAAGATTGTAACTGGATAGGATCAAACTGGATAGGATCAAAGAAAACAAATTTGGTAGAATCAAGAGTTATTACACATTTACAGGGATAACAAATAATACAGGTTGCTCCCAATGAAAGAACTGAGTCCTTCATTGCTAAGAACTTCTTTCTCTGTTCTTACATTGCCTTAGTTATATCTGGAAAAATCCAAATCTTTTGGTCTCTAAATAGTCTTTATTTTGAAAATATAGATGCAGAATATTATTGCAATCTTGCATAAAGACAAATGACTCTAATAATGTAGCTCGATCAATCACAGTTTCTTCTCCAGAATTTTCAAGAAAATCAGTTAGATTAGAAGGAACATCCACAGTATTATTATCCAGTGATCTTCTATTAGCTGGAAGAAAAAAGACCTTCTCTATAGGAGGAAGTGCTTTCTCTGGAATTTTTAGAACTTCTTTTAAATACATAGAAAAAAATCAGAGGATGTATTTAGAGGAACATGAGGAAAATTAAGTATCCTCAAATTGAAGATCTAAGAGAATTTTCAATATTCTCAAGTCTTTGATGATATTAACTTGTACATCTTGAATTTCTACTGTAGTAGTTTTCACCTCAGTCACCTTCTGTTCCAGAGAGACCAGCCGCGTTTCAAAAGTTTGAGATTTATTATGTAGGTCTGTAGTTAAGGAGACCAAAGTGGTGAGAGATTTATTAACTGACATTAAGACAGTCCAAAGATTGTCCAAAGTAATAACATCAGGCTTGGCACATTCAGAGAGATTAGGAAAAACTATAGAAGGAGACCCAGTAGATATAACAATATCTGCCAAACCTGCTTTTTTCGAATCCTTTGTCAAGGGAGAACCCATGCAGTTGGGTCAGTTTCAGCTCTAGATGGAGAGAAGCAGAGGCGGAGATAGCATAACTTCTGTCTTTACTGCGCAGCTCAGGGGCATTTTGCTAGCTACTGCCCTGAGAAGCCGGGAAAACCTCTGAACTCTGGTTTAGTTGGGAAGACAATCCTGGGCTTTCCTGCCTTCTCTCCACAGCTGGTGGTTTCATTTTGTCTTACTTTCGAGGAGACCACCATTCAAACTGATGCGTTGCTAGATTCCGAAGCAGGTGGCAACTTTATCGAGGAAGTCACTAGTCCATTAGTATAACCTGCCCGCGACCACACTGGCCACACCCCTCACCATTTCCTCAGTCTATGGTTAGCCTCTGGCTATATGACCACGGTCATGTTACCTCTCACCATGCAGACCAACCTCCATCAGGAAAGTATCATTTTCTATGTGCTACCCAGAGCAGTTAACCCTGTCATTCTCAGGGAGCTCTGGCTCAGGCTCCACCAACTTGCTATAAATTGGGGTACATTGCAAATTGCTCATTGGGGTCCTTCCTGCCAGGTGCACTGTTCCTCTTGGATCCTGCCATCGATCATGGTGTTTCAAACAATCATGCCTGACCTGCCAGCACGGCCACTCCTATACACAATTATTACTGACATATGCAACAAGCAACAGCCTGAGACCCTGCTGCCACATAGCTCTGCCATGTGATCTACTGCCAGGGAATATGCTCTTTAGAGGCAGGGTCCATTTGTTATCCACTCCAGAGACTGAAGCCATTCAGGCATTTAAATCTCTCAAACCAGAACTCCAGCATGATTTTTGTCACCCCCATCTGGATTCCTCGACGCCTTATGGCTTGGAGGTAGAAGCCATTGCCATTGAGATAGGGACTGTCCTCCTTCAACACGATGACTCAGTGACATTTGTGCCTTGCCCTCACTTCCCTCAGAGCCCTAAGCCCAGAGGCCTGGCTTAGAAGGGTGGGTACTGTAACATTCAGGCTGGCTGCAGGAAGGCCCTGTGACCGCCCAGGATGATGCAGACATCTTCGCAGCAAAGATGCTGCCAGCTCCTTTCCGGCCTGTTGTGACATGCCTCCCCATAGGCACACACATGTGCGCTTCCAGCACCTTTATAGGCCCCAGGGTGGGAAAGCCCCGAGTTGGTGCAAGCTGATGATGTTATGTGGCAGGCTATTTAAATCCCCGCCATGCTATACTCCGATGCCTTCTTCCCTTTGGTGTAATGCATTTACTTCCTGATTTTGCTTCTAGTGTTCCTGTTCACCATGTACCTGTTCCAGCTTGTCCTGCCTCATACAGCCTGTCCAGCCTGCCTGGCCTTGTCTGGCCTACTCTGCCCCAGCTCTTTCCCTGCCTTCTTCTGGTCCCTTGCCTGCCTGATCTCCTGGTATTGACCTCTGCTATGGATCCTGACTATACCCTGCTCGCCGCGTGCCCGGAGACTTGGCCTGCACCTGGTATCTGTCTCTTTGCTGCCTGCCCTGCCCTCAGCTCAGTTCTGGACATTTTCTCTGTGACCACCCCTAGGGACATTTTCTGAAGTCCTGCCAGCCCCTGGAACCCAAGGGCTCAACCTGCAAGGAATAGGGCATGTATAGTTGAAGGTTCAGTTCATTCCCATCAAAGGACATGTCTGCCAGGTATTGGTGTGGGCCTATTAGGTTTTCCTGCTAGGCCTCGTTAACTACACCACAGCACAAGGGCTCACAACCCTAACACTAGAAAAAAAAAGTAACAAAATAGAAGGCCATACCCAAAGGCTTCAAGGACTACATTTTGGCTGCAAGATGTTCATAAACTGATAGCCTCAACATCTTCTACAAGTTTCTGGGACTTGTTCATGACTTAGCTAATTGCTATGACTGTTATTGGGCATCACCTAAATCCCAGCAGAACTTGGTTTGGAAAGGGGAAGAGTTCTGCAATTCAATAAAGAGCAAGAGCTGTTCCTCTCAGAGTGGAGGCTCCTTTGGCTTCCTCTATGCCAAGTCGAGTAAAACCTCCTTGATCATGGCTTCCCCCACGTGTGGTTACAGTCTCCGGATCTGCCACAGCCCACGGGTCATGCAAGGTACAAAAGTATCGAACATAGGAACCGGTACATTCCTGAGTCTCTTCTCCCTCTAAGCTGGGCTTGCTGGTGCTGAAGAAAAAGCACCATTCGGCTCCTTCAGAGCCAGTGGTGTGGGAGCCATCTGTGTGTATATGCATCAATCCTTGGCATCATTGATGCACTGGCCATTGATACGATTGCACCAATGCCAGTTGTGGCCCAGACACTGATAGGCCCCAGCAGGATCTCTTCACAGCTTCCCTCTTTCTTTCTGAAGTCTTTATGGCCATTTCACTTTCCCTTTCTGAATTCCAAGCCTATCAGGGCCCCTTCAGTGTCATCTGCATGAAGCACTCAGCCTGGGTCTCTCTGGACCCGGTAGTCCAATATGAGATCTCAAACTAGAGTCCAATATGTGCTTCTCAAGATGATGATTTAATATTGGTTTCAGAGAAGGGTGCCTCCTCTTCAACTCTGGCCCAAAGGATACATCATCCATGAACAGCCTAACAGAACTGGTGAAGACTTTCTTTACCTCTTTGGCGGCCAGTGACAACTAGAGCACTCTTCAGGCTCTTCTGTCTAGGATGTCAAGATTTGTTCCCTCAAGAAGGAGACTCTCTCACTTCTGTGCTGCAGGTATTCCCTTCAAATCCCAGCAGAGGAATATAGTCCACCCCAGTCAGTCAGACCATTTCTCTCTGTGGAGAAATCCCGCCACCATTCCAAAGATGAAGTGTGGGGCATAGCCAACTGGGACGTGCCCCTGGTGTTTTCTCCTCTGACAATCTAGGACTCTGCCCTGATCACAGTCATCTTCATTGAGGTCATGGGTTAGTGGCCCTCTAGCAATCGGTTTGGCAGAGAGGTCTAAGTGGATCCCCTCAGACATCTTACCTGATCTGCCGGAACATGTGGCCCCACCAGAAGACTTCTCACCCTCCAGGTTCCTGGACAAGATGCGTAAAGTCATTAGAGTCAATGTCTGGAAGGACAAGGATTCCCGCACCAAAGACTTTGGCCTACTTCAGATTCTGTAAGCTCCTTGTGAACTGGTAGTGATCCCAGTTCAGCATTCCTATGGGATCTTCAAAAGGGAATGTGAAATATCCAGCCTCTTGCCCCTGGTAGCCAGGAAACTGGATCTTAAATACAGAATACAACAAGCTCCTGGATTTGGCATATTCAACTACTGCACCAATCAGTAGTGGTAGAGTTGGTGTTTAATGTATGCTAGAAGGACCAGGATTTTTTCTAACATGCCCCTGGTTAAAGACCCCAGGTTGCTAAACACTTCATGTAGAAAGTCTTCCCGAACTTGATAATAAATGCCTGCATTGCAGCTCACCAATTCTATATGCTGCAGTACTTACACAACTGCATTGACAAGTTGAAGCCTCTAGTGGAATCCCCGAACAAGGAGCAAGAGAGTTATCAGCAGGCTCTTCTGCATGCAGGAAGAGTGTGAATGCCATATTATCTGGTCAGTGTATGTGACCTTTGACACCACAGAAAGATGTTCAGCAGTAGCCATTAGGGCATGCCAGATGGCCACACTAAGAGCCAGCAGCCTGAATGAAAACATTCACGGCAAGTTAACTGATATCCAGTGTCAGAGAAACCAGTTGTTGCAGTTAGTGTAGCCAGGTTTAAAAAAGGTTTGGATAAGTTCCCCTCCGCTTACACAAATCCACAAGACCGACCAGAGAAGCTTACAGAGGATGCCTCCATGTTCCACCTACCAAAACCACTAATCACAGCACCTTAAGAGACCGAGGCTTTTCCACAGCAGGCCCATCTTTATGGAACTCCATCCCCCCAGATCTCAGAAATGAGCCATGCCTGCTAACCTTTAGGAAAAGACTCAAGACATGGCTGTTCAGGCAAACTTTCCTGAACTCCAACTAATACGCCTCACCAGCAAATATTCTACTCAGCAGCTGTATATATAGTACACTGTATATATTGTATACTTGTATATAATTAACTTCTTCTATCTCTCTTTATTTCCTCCACCCCAGTTCAATAGCCCTTGTTAATTGTAACTGCATCTCTTCATCTTGTTTATTTATGTTCGTTATTGTATTCATTGCACCCCTGTTTTTATGTAAACCGACATGATGTGAATGCTTCATGAATGCCGGTATAAAAAAACCTAAAATAAATAAATATTAAAATACACATGCATAAAATAAATAACATCATTATCAAATAAAACATCAAATAAATAAAATCAGCCAGTCATTACATTATACATATGCTTTTAGAAAAAAAAAACATTGTCTGTTGTTTTAGTATCCTTTCAAGATACCTCTCTCTGAACCATGCACTGCTGAGTGACTGTCTTCTTTCAGTATATTCTGTCCTTCCTGAATGGTTTGATTTTAAAACGCCTACGCCTGCCGGGCCCGGCAAAGCACATAAAGCCCTGGGATGCGTGTATGTCGCAGGGCAGAGCTAGAGGTCCCATGTACAGCGGCCATTTGACACTGTGCCAGGGAATCGCGTGCCGGCAGGGTGCCGGTGAGTGCAACCTGCGCCTGCCCCAAGACATGCGCAAAAGGTAAGTTAAAAGAATGGGAGGGGGTTAGAATAAGGCTAGGGGATGGGAAGGGGTAGGAAGGATAGAGTAGGGGGGAGGGAACAGGTGAAGGCTGCGGGCATCAGTGCATGGAAGATGCATTAGTGTGCACCCCCTTGTGCGCGCCGACCCCTGATTTTATAACATGCGTGCACCTGGGCCATCGATGCCCTCAATTCCATCAAGGTGCGTGAGTGGCCACCATCAATGCCATCGAGGTATGTGGCTTCGATGCTGCTACAGCCCTCAATACTGTTGAGGTGTGTAGCCTCCATGCCAAGGCCGCCCTCGGGGCCATTGCGGTGCCTGGCCCCGATACCATCAACACCTTCAATGCCATCAAGGTGCAGGGCTGCTGTGGATGCCATCGGGCGAGTTGTCCACCGATGCCTTTCATTGCCATTCTTGACAAGGTTGAGCACCACCAATGAGGCACTGGGATCTCCATTGAACGCCCTGGTCGTCCCCAAGGCCAACAACCACCAGAGCTCCCAAGGCCAACAACCACCAGAGCCCCCAAGTGCCACTGAAGCCCTCAAGCAACAGGGATTTTGGCCTTGAACAGATCGAGTGCTGGGATCGCCTTTTACTCAAGGCACCCTGGTATGCTGAGGCATCCAGGCACAGTGGGCTGGTGTCCTCGAGGATCCTTGGCGGTGTCAACTGAACCAAATCAGGGTGAACCTGGAAGATGTGGAAGGCCTAATTGATAAACTGAAGAGTAGTAAATTATCTGGATCAGATGATATACACCCCAGGGTTCTGAAAGAACTAAATAAAATGAAATTTCAGAACTATTAGTAAAAGTTTGTAGCCTATTATTAAAATTATCTGATGTGCATGAAGACTGGAAGATGACCAATGTAACCTCTATATTTAAAAAGGGATCCAGGGGTGATCCAGGAAACTATAGACCGGTGAGCCTGACTTCAGTACCGGGAAAAATCGTGCAAACTGTTATAAAGAATAAAATCACAAAACATTTAGATAGACATGGTTGATGGGACACAGCCAACATGGATTTTCCCAAGGGAAGTCTTGCCTCACAAAACTACATTTTTTTTGAAGGGGTAACTAAGCATGTGGACAGAGGTGAACCAGTAGATGTGGTGTATTTGGATTTCCAGAAGGCGTTAAACAAAGTCCCGCGTGAGAGGCTTCTAAGAAAACTAAAAAGTCATGGGATAGGAGGCGATGTCCTTCTGTGGATTGGAAGAAGGTTAAAAGATAGGAAACAGAGAGTAGGATTAAATGGTCAGTTTTCACAGTGGAAAAAGGGAAACAGTGGAGTGCCTCAGGGATCTGTTCTTGGACCGGTGCTTTTTAATATATTTGGAAAAGGGTACAATGAGTGAGGTGATCAGATTTGCAGATGACACAGAATTACGTTGAGTAGTTAAATCTCAAGTGGATTGTGATGAATTGCAGGAGGACCTTGTGAGACTGGAAGATTGGGCTTCCAAATGGCAGATGAAATTTAACATGGACAGGTGAAAAGTGATGCATATAGGGAAAAATAACCCTTGCTGTAGTTACACAATGTTAGGTTCTATCTTAGGAGTTACCATCCAGGAAAGAGATCTAGGCATCATAGAGGATAATACAGTGAAATCGCCAGCCCAATGTGCTGTGGCAGTCAAAAAAGCAAACAGAATGTTAGGAATTATTAGGAAGGGAATGGAAAATAAGAGGATGTCATAATGCCTCTGTATCGTTTCATGGTGAGACTTGAATACTGTGTGCAATTCTGGTCACTGCATCTCAAAAAGGATATAGCTGCCCTGGAGAAAGTACAGAGAAGGGCGAACAAAATAAAATGATGCATGTAACTGCTGCCCCATGAGGAATGGCTAAAGAAGTTAGGGATGTTCAGTTTGGAGAAGAGATGACTGAGGGGGGATATGGTAGAAGTCCACAAAATCATGAAAGGACTTGAACAAGTTAATGTAAATCAGTTATTTATTCTCTCAGATAATAGTAGGACCAGGGGGTACTCCATGAAGTTAGCAAGTAGCTCATTTAAAACAAATTGAAGACAATTCTTTTTCACTCAGCGCATAGTTAAACTCTGGAATTCATTTCCAGGACATGTGGTTTCAGCAGTTAGTGTTACTGGGTTTAAGAAAGGTTTGGATTAGTTCCTAGAGGTTAAATCCATAAACTACTATTATGGTAATTAATATGTAATAGTAACTTGTGATCTATCTAATTTTGGGTACTTGCCAGGTACTTGTGACTTGGATTGGCCACTGTTGGAAACAGGATACTGGGCTTGATGGACCCTTGGTCAGACCCAGTATGGCATTTCTTATGTTCTTAAGTACTGGCGAGGAAGGCGTCATCACACACTCTGTGATCTGCCTTTTGGTGGCGCACAGCTACCGACTCTTGTGAGTGCTGCTCGGTCTTTGCTGTGCTGTGGAATTCTACCCACAAGCATGGTGAGTTGGGTGATAGGTTGCTGCCGTCCATAGGATGGATTATCACTGTATGAGTACTGATCAGCACGCTTTTACAGTGAAGGGCTCTATTCTCCTGTTGCCCTCTACTTTATGAATGTGTGTGTGTGTTTCCCTCGTGGCGAGCACAACAGGTTGTGCGCCACAGCCACAGGACTGACCTAGGACTGCATTCCTGGTCAAACCCTAAGGGGAGAAGACACCAGGAGGGTAGTGTTGGGAGTCTTCTCCTTCCTCAGAAGAGGCATATGTCTTTCGACCCCTTCTGTGTCACAAATTCTCTTTGTGGGGAAGCCCCTGGGGCTCTGTCTCTTGCAGGTTTATCGCTGAACTGGAAACTCAGTTCTTTGAACCAAAGCATCTCCTTGTTGGCCAGAGCCAGGGGACAGCAGCGGTGGTCATCTGACTGTTCTTGCTGGGGCTCCTTTGTTGATTACAGTGGTGGCCTTCCCCATCTGAGGGTGGCTGCCATTGGCACATTGATCACTTGTGATTGTGATTCAACTTTCAACTGGAGAATTTACAGGTTTTTTGGGATCTGGAGGTCGCAATTCCCGTTGCTTTCCTGTCCCCTCAGGAAAGGGAGATTTGACTGGGTTCCAGGGCAACTCTTATGGGTTCCCCTCTGGAAGCCTGGTTGTCCACCCCTACAAGGGGTGTCCCTCGTTCTCCGTTTCCCAGAGAAGGCATGTCACTGCTTCTGACTGGCAGTCACTCTTGGTTCCTCGTGGGATCTGAGAGCCAGTCGAGCGGTAGCATTCTCCTTAGGTCATCCTAAAGCAAAGCAGGTCTATTTCATGAGGGAGCCTTTCCAGAGTAGCTTCCCAGTGAAGATTAGGGGTTTCTCCCATCCAGGAGTAACTTTTGATACCAGCTGAGCTCAATGAGCTTTTTTTTTTTTATAAGGGCCACTAATTGCCAGTTATTCTGACCTGCGGGACCCTTCCTCAATGAGGAAGGTTCTAATCATTTTAATTGGTGAGTATGCCTTTCAACCTATCACCATATCCATGGCTGAGGGAGTTGGGGGACGAGGGACCCCCCCAACAGAGGTGCTGCTCTTTGGTTGCAAAGTATGGCTTGTAAGCTATACGTCCCCATTTTAGGGATAACCCTGTCTGTAGTCAAGGGAGTCCTGATTCATGCAGCAATTGTTCTATTTACTGGACCACCTGCTTCCTTGGTGTAAGTATATGCTATCATGGCTGAAGTATTAAACCTAAGCCAGGTTCGGGGCAATCTGTTCCAAGATCACCCTTGCCCTGCCCTGGTAGAGTTTTCCAGACTGGTGAAGAAATCCTGTTCAACAGGGGTTTGCATTTGTGGCACCCCGGCTTCCTGTCTCTTAGTGGAGTGTTTCTGGATTTCTTCCCTGTGGAATTCGCTCTTGTTTCAGCTGTTCCAAGCAGGCTAAGCGCTCTATCTCGGTGGGTAACACCCTACTGGAATTGGTGGTAAGTTATTCACTTGAGGTTGAGTTATACAACCTAGCGACTTGTGTTTACCCCCAGCACTCCAGCATCTGCCTCCTTGGGTTCTTCGCGCCTTGTGTTCTTCCAACTTCCAGTTGGAAGTTTGGTGGGGGGGAGGGGAGAGGGGAAGCTAAGGCATTCATGTTGTATCTTAGTGTGTACCTATAGGGAAAGATTCACCATTTTCCCCTATATTTTTGCCAATTTCTGGACAATACTGCCTTTAGCAACTATTGCACACAGCTTTATATATTCTCTCTGACTTTAGTTCAGTGTCTGCAAGTTAGGTGTTTCAATTTGCACTTTATCCAGGAAGGTATTTCAGTACTAAGAACATAAGAACATGTCATACTGGGTCAGACCAAGGGTCCATCAAGCCCAGCATCCTGTTTCCAATAGTGGCCAATCCAGGCCACAAGAACCTGGCAAGTACCCAAAAACTAAGTCTATTCCATGTTACCGTTACTAGTAATAGCAGTGGCTATTTTCTAAGTCAACTTAATTAATAGCAGGTAATGGACTTCTCGTCCAAGAACTTATCCAATCCTTTTTTAAACACAGCTATACTAACTGCACTAACCACATCCTCTGGCAACAAATTCCAGAGTTTAATTGTGCGTTGAGTAAAAAAGAACGTTCTCCGATTAGTTTTAAATGTGCCACATGCTAACTTCATGGACTTGCCCCCTAGTCTTTCTATTATCTGAAAGAGTAAATAACCGATTCACATCTACCCGTTCTAGACCTCTCATGATTTTAAACACCTCTATCATATCCCCCTTAAGCCGTCTCTTCTCTGAGCTGAAAAGTCCTAACCTCTTTAGTCTTTCCTCATAGGGGAGCTGTTCCATTCCCCTTATCATTTTGGTAGCCCTTCTCTGTACCTTCTCCATCGCAATTATATCTTTTTTGAGATGCAGCGACCAGAATTGTACACAGTATTCAAGGTGCAGTCTCACCATGGAGCGATACAGAAGCATTATGAAATTTTCCGTTTTATTCACCATTCTCTTTTTTAATAATTCCCAACATTCTGTTTGCTTTTTTGACTGCCGCAGCACACTGAACTGACAATTTCAATGTGTTATCCACTATGACGCCTAGATCTCTTTCTTGGGTTGTAGCACCTAATATGGAACCTAACGTGTAACTATAGCATGGGTTATTTTTCCCTATATGCATCACCTTTGCACTTATCCACATTAAATTTCATCTGCCATTTGGATGTCCAATTTTCCAGTCTCACAAGGTCTTTCTGCAATTTATCACAATCTGCTTGTGATTTAACTACTCTGAACAATTTTGTATCATCTGCAAATTTGATTATCTCACTCGTCGTATTTCTTTCCAGATCCTTTATAAATATATTGAAAAGTAAGGGTCCCAATACAGATCCCTGAAGCACTCCATTGCCCACTCCCTTCCACAGAGAAAATTGTCCATTTAATCCTACTCTCTGTTTCCTGTATTTTAGCCAGTTTGCAATCCAAGAAAGGACATTGCCACCTATCCCATGACTTTTTACTTTTCCTAGAAGCCTCTCATGAGGAACTTTGTCAAACGCCTTCTGAAAATCCAAGTATACTACATCTACCGGTTCACCTTTATCCACATGTTTATTAACTCCTTCAAAAACGTGAAGCAGATTTGTGAGGCAAGACTTGCATTGGGTAAAGCCATGCTGATTTTGTTCCATTAAACCATGTCTTTCTATATGTTCTGTGATTTGATGTTTAGAACACTTTCCACTATTTTTCCTGGCACTGAAGTCAGGTTAACCGGTCTGTAGTTTCCCGGATTGCCCCTGGAGCCCTTTTTAAATATTGGGGTTACATTAGCTATCCTCCAGTCTTCAGGTACAATGGATGATTTTAATGATAGGCTACAAATTTTTACTAATAGGTCTGAAATTTCATTTTTTAGTTCCTTCAGAACTCTGGGGTGTATACCATCCGGTCCAGGTGATTTACTACTCTTCAGTTTGTTAATCAGGTCTACCACATCTTCTAGGTTCACCGTGATTTGATTCAGCCCATCTAAATCATTGCGCATGAAAACCTTCTCCAGTACGGGTACCTCCCCAATATCCTCTTCAGTAAACACCGAAGCAAAGAAATCATTTAATCTTTCCGCGATGGCCTTATCTTCTCTAAGTGGAGAGAAGATAAGGCCCATTAACCAACCCATCAACCCATTAGCCCCTCGATCATCTAACGGTCCAACTGACTCCCGCACAGGCTTTCTGCTTCGGATATATTTTAAAAGGTTTTTACTGTGAGTTTTTGCCTCTACGGCCAACTTCTTTTCAAATTCTCTCTTAGCCTGTCTTATCAATGTCTTACATTTAACTTGCCAACGTTTATGCATTATCCTATTTTCTTCTGAAGGATCCTTCTTCCAATTTTTGAATGAAGATCTTTTGGCTAAAATAGCTTCTTTCACCTCCCCTTTTAACCATGCCGGTAATCGTTTTGCCTTCTTTCCACATTTCTTAATGTGTGGAATATAGTACTAGTCTTTGATCTCCCCATTTGTTAAGAGACACCATATGTCTTAATTCATTATTAGCTCAATGGTATCGGTACTAGTCTTTAGCATTTGATCTTCCCAGTTGTTAAGAGACACCAGATATTATCTTAAAATTGTATCAGCTCATTGGTGCCAGGAAGTCTCAGAGATGAAGGAAACAAACGTGATAGTGTTATGCCTTTAAACATTCCCTGTACTCAACTCATATGCAGGAATCATCTATCATTAGAGCCTGTTCTGATCTATCACAAAGTCTTCTGGGAATCTAGCTAAGCTGCCTAAAATTATCTTCTTACACTAATGAATCTTTCTGCTTGGGGGTTTAGGCTAGCAATCCCATTCAGAGATTGCCTTTCATGCCCTGAAACCTTTGATGCTGTCCTGCTTGTCAGCTATGTCTGGTGCTTCGGCATGTAGGGTCTGTCACAGACCCTGCCGTTCTTGCTGATTATTCTTCCAAGGGCCCATTTTGCCTATTAGCCATACATGGGCTCATTTCTGCAGAGACATTCTGTCCTTCGGATGTCAGTGAACCACAATTTCTTTCTGGTGAGTTCTCGAACCCCCATTTGATTGTGCAGTCTTTGTCCAAGAGACATTCTCTTGTTTATATCTCTAGAATTTTTCTTGTTCTCAGGAGGTTCTAGACCTGCTGTCATTGTCAGAGTTTACTGATCTGAAACCCTGTTTGTAATGTTTTCCGTGTTGCGGAATATGTTTCTTGTTTGCATTTGTATCACTCCCTTGCCTTAGGCACCTCTGCTGTGCATCGGGGGTTTGTGTCTCAGTCTTTTCTATGGTTTTCTCTTTGTAGAACCCAACTCTTTTCCCACCTAGACTCCTTTGTGGGTCGGCTGCCTCATTGTGCATGCTTTCAGTACAATGCAGTTTCCCACTTTGTCCTGCTTGGACAGCCTATAGCTTGGGATTCCACCACCCTTTCTGTAAAGAAATGCTTCTTTAGATTACTCCTGAATCTACCCTCTTTTACCCTCTTCACATGATCACTTGTTCCAGAGCCTTACTTATTTTGATCTTTAAGTCTGGCCCCATATGCAGGCCTGGATTTGTAAATAAGCACACTAGGCCTGTGCCTAGGACAGCAGAAATCTGGTAGAAGCAGACTAGCTGAAGATGTGCTGCCTTTCAGCTGTGTTGAATCTCACTCAGCAGAGAACAGTCCTTTGTTTCCTGATCCAACCCATCCCTTCTCCTCCCAGGCAGTGTGCAGGGACAAGAAGGGAATGGAGAAGTAGCTTAGTGGTTAGAGCAGTGGTCTGTGAACAAGGGAAACCAGGGGATAGGGAAATACCTACACTACCTGAATGTAATCCACTTTGAAAGTGCCTGAAAAGCGGAATATAAATCAAATAAATAAAAATAAATAAATGGGAGGGGTGAGCCTGGAGCAGACAGAGCAAAGGGAGATAATTTTGGGGAGGAGAAGATGGGGGTGTGAGGATCATTGGCAGATGAAAAGATATGAACGGGTCCAAGGAGGAGCAGAACTGAAACACAGTAGGGTAACCTTCTGCCTTCCCCACCAATGCTGTTCAGATTCTCTCTCCATCTCTCTCAGATTCTTTCCCACAGATCCTGTAACCCACCCCCAACCCTTCCTACTCCCTCCTCCCCTACTCAATCCCAGAACCTCCCTCCCTCTCCTCCTCTTCTCCCATTGCAGATTTCTAATCTTCGCTTGCCCCCACCCCCATCCTAGATCTTCCCCATCCTCAGGCCTCTCTTTCTCCCCATCCATAGTTCTTAACCCTTTCTCACCCCATTCCTGGTCCCTTTTCCCTTCTCTTCCTTTTCCTGCAACTCACCATCCCAGAAATCTCTTCCCTCTACCAATTTATGAGATCTCTTTTCCTCACCAACAGGTCGATACAGTAACGTTCAGTTAAAGATTCCCCGTCTGTAACGTGCTGGGAGCGCACAATACAGACGAGTAAGGCGGTCCAGCGATACAGTCTCCAGTTTCACGCGTCCTTAGCGCTTCCTAAAATAAACACATAACCCTTTCCGCACCCAGCATGTAAATGAACGAAAAAGCTGTATAATGAAGGAATTAGCTATTCCCCTCCGATACTGTAACGGGCGCTGATATTATCTCCTCAGTAACCCGCTGTTCTGCCGCGGCCTTAACGTGCTAGTTTACCGCCTCCCCCTAGTAGGAGTTAGTGTAGTGTAGTGTAAAAAAACATTGCTTACCTGCCCTGGTCCCCGGTCCAGCCGTCCGGTGTAGCCCCAGTCCGGTCTCCTGCAGCCCCGTCCGGTCTCCTGCAGCCCCGTCCGGTCCCCTCCTCCCGAAGCAAAAAAAAAAAAAAACCGAAAAAGTAGCAAGGCTCGGGCCTGCTACGGTAGTCCCTTCTCCCTTCCTCCCGATTTCGCGGGTAAGCGGCAGCGGGGGGGGGGGGGGGGGCAGCGGGATCCGGGGGCAGCAGCGGCAGCGGGGGGGGGGGCAGCAAAGAAGCAAAAAAAGCGGCATCCGGGATCCGGGGGCAGCAGCGGAATTGATGCCCGTGCGATTTTGGCGCTCATGCCATGAGCGCCAAAATCGCACGGGCATTCATCCAGGCAGAGGGAGCCGACGGCGAACGACCTCCGGCTCCCTCTGCCTGGATGAATGCACGGCCCCCGCCGGAATGGATGCCCGTGCGATTTTGGCGCTCATGCCATGAGCGCCAAAATCGCACGGCCATTCATCCAGGCAGAGGGAGCCGACGGCGAACGACCTCCGGCTCCCTCTGCCTGGATGAACGCACGGCCCCCGCCGGAATGAATGCCCGTGCGATTTTGGCGCTCATGCCATGAGACACAGCAAGAAGTAAGTCGCTTCGCCGCTTCCCTCCTCCCGGTGCCTGTCATTCCAAATGTCATTTGAAATGACAGGTACCAGCGCACCCAGGTTACTGTACAGGCGCTGTATTAAGCGCCTATACAGTAAAATGGGTTGCGCAGGCATAACCCTTCCCTATCGCTTCACAGCCGCGGCATGCATTTGCATGCGATTAGAAGAGAGTATCGGGGACTTAGTGAAGAGAACTGTGCGTGCGGGGAGGAAGGGTGCGCCTGACACTGCCGCACTGTTTCTACCGCGGCCTTACTGTATCGACCTGCAAGTAAAAACAAAACAATGATACAAACACAAGCAAGGTTGGAAAATTACTTTTTATAACATAATATAAAAGACAGACATGTTTACCATTGTGCTTCAGATATTATATTTGCCACAGAAACTTCCCCCCAGGCTGCCACAGGCGCTGTGCTGTAGATGTAGACCACCTGTTCCCTGTTTTCTGACCTTATTGGAATAAAGGGCCAACATCAGTAACAGTGCCTATTGACTGCAAAATCATAAATCTATCATAGCCCTTATTCATTATAATGAAGAGCATTGACGATTTTAGTAGCCATCTTCTGGAACGAATTCATCCAGTTTATATCTTTGTGAAGATAGCTGTCTCACCCGGTGCTTCTTAAAATCCAGACCCACAGGACTCCTGTGTGAAAACCCTTACCAGAGTTTAAGAACTCAGGACCTGGAAGGGTTAAACAGGACCCCGGGGAGCAGGCAGAGAACCATCCTAAGTCGAGACCTGTTGCATTTAAGGGACTGTGTGTTACCGGAAGTTAAGGTAATCTGCACTGATTGCTTTGATTTTGTTTTTTACACTGTAAATAAACTGTACCTAAGGAATAGCCAGAATCTGCATCCTTATTTCTCTAACTGTTTCCAAACCGCTGTCACCCAAGTCACCCCAAATGGTGTGAGAAGTAGGATCTTTTGCCTAAGCGGGAAGCACAGCCAAGAGCCTACAGCCGCAGCAGTAGGGGAAAAAAAAGCCCTTTTTCCTGGGGCCTCCCAATTCCACCCAGCCAACCTTCGCACAACAGGCCAAGGGAGCTAGCCCACCAGTGTAGCCAGGGGTCAAGCAGTGAGTAAAAGGCCAGCAGGCTTTTTTTTTGTTTGTTTTTCCCCTCTCCTTTCCCCAGATAGGTATTTAGTTTGGAGGCAGCTCAGTAAGCAGGGAAGATGGAACAAGTTATCCAGGCCCTTGCTACAGGTCAGCAGTAATTGCAGAATGCCCTGCAAATGCGAATTGAGCAGCAGCAGGCATTGTGTGAGCGGGTGGTGCAATAGCTTGCAATTACTCAACAGTTAAGAAAGAGGACTTGACAATCAAGTGGGCCTTAGAGGCCTTACGCTACTGTCTGCAGGAACGGCAGTTCATGCTCATAACAGACCACCAGTCGCTCCTATGGATTTTATTTATTTATTTATCTAACTCTTTTCTATACCGACATTCATGATACAAATCATACCATATCGGTTCACAAGGAACAGGGGGGATGTAACAATAATATTGAAGAGGAAGAAAAACAAGGTTATGTGAACTTGGAAACAGAAATGTGCCGGAGACAGAGGAATAACGTTGTAATCTTAACAAGGCTATACTGGAAGTGCATTGGGTCAGAAATAAGGCACTCTAAATATATATGTAGAACTTTTATACAATTATGAAACTGGTTAACAATGCGGGGCTGTGACAGTACTGGGGGAGGAGGAGGATAAATAGAAATAAGGAGTCCAATGCGAGTTTGATGAGGTGGTTCCTGGCCCTATAGCCCTTCAACTATCGAATACGACATAGGGTAAGAAAGGAAAACACATTTGCGGATTTCCTGTCCAGAGAGGTGTCCCTTGTACAGGCATCCCTACAAAACTGAGCTGAGGGGGAGGATGTGTGAGGGAGTATACAGAAAACCCCCTCAGACTACCTTAAAGGAGCAGACACAGCTGTCTCCACAAGGAATCCTGAGTCACCAGAGTTTAAGAACGCAGTGGTTTTGCTTTTGATTTTTTCCACTGTTAATAAACTACACCTAAGGAACAGGCAGAATCTGCCTTCTTATTTCTCTGGCTGTTTCCAAGCTGCTATCGCCCAAGTTACCACAGGGCAGCATCACCTCCTTTTTTTCTGCTGATCATTTCTCTCTGTACGTACCCAAGCATTATTCTGGCTTTTGCCATCACCTTATCCATCTGTTTGGCCACATTTAGATCATCAAATACAATCACCCCAAGATCCCATTCTTGTTTTGAGTGTAGAATAATTTCACCCCTATCCTCAGGTTCTTGCAGCCTTGTCATCTTCCTCTTTTTGATTCATACAAGACCAGCACTTAATCCAACTTCAAGGCTCCCTTCCATGTCTGAGGACCACGTTTTTAAGAATCTATAGTCACTAAAATTTGTAAGACTGTTGTCCAAAGATCCATGGTAACAAAGTCCTTTTCAATCCAAAAGTTACATATTTACCTTTAAACACAGAGTGTCTATTAGGTTAGTAGCTTTTAGTTCCAGCTCACATTTGTGATCTCCATGGAAGGAGTCCTCAGGGGCTCCTCAGATCTGTCCACTGAGCAGTTTGATACCTTGAAGTGAGGTGGCGTGTGTGCTTTTCGACTTCTTTCATTGCTGAGTCTGCCTTGATACAATGTACAGAATAGTGATGTCTGCTCATGTAACATAAAAACTATGAACAGAACTAATACTTAGTTAAAACCTAAGTTTTAATGTTGATGGGTTTATAATTGCTGGAAACTTTTTCATCTTTAATGAAACCGTACCATCAGCCCCCATTCTTCCTTAAAGGAACAAGGTAACCAATGCTAATGATGTTTTATGGTTTGCTTGAGTGTATGAAAACTAATGCAGCAAATCAAATGATGACATCAGCCGTGAGAGAATTTGTCCTATTATTTTAGTGCATGGTGTGGATCATTCTCCTGCACGTTAACAGTTCAAAACGAGCATTTTAAATTATTAAACTGTCAGCCGAAAGAAGGTCACTAAACAATAATTAGTTCTTTCCCAGCCCCTAAAACGTGCTGTGGTGCTGACAAACTCTCCTTGCCTTCTCCCTTCGGTCCCCAACTTCCCTGCTGCTTGGTGCCAGCATTTGACAAAGGGTGTTTGCTTTATGGGGGCAGTATCAGCTAGTTTTCCATGGAACAGTAGTCTCATTCTTAGTCATCTGTTGACTTTGCAGGTAGGAACAAACATCAATGTAGTCACCAGCAGGCAGAGAAAATGAAAAAAGTGGTTAGTGTTTGGTGTCAGTCCCGGCTTGCGCTGCAGGATGTGAAGTGTGTAAACCTTGCTTGGATCTGCTGCCGTCACTGGGTGTTTTCTGGAGACCTTCTGCGATGGCTTCCTGCCCAGACAAGAAAAGCCATGTATAAATATACTGCACTGAATATCAGCACCCAGTCTTTGGCATTTGGGTGGAAGAGGGAGGAAATGAGACAGACTAAGAGAAAAAAAAATGGAAGAATAAAAAATGATATGCAGAGGAAATTAACTTTTAAAATGTTATTGCATTTCAATCCTGCACTGGAGATATGTGGCATTTGGTGCTTTTGATACTGTTTCAAAAATGAGTTTAACCTGAAAAGATTTAAGAATTTAGAAGAAATAAAGGCATATTTTATCAGTTCAAGCTTACCTAGCAGTTTTTATTATTATAAATCTCATTGATTTGTGCTTTTTTTTTTTTAACCCAGCAGCTTCTTTCTCATCCTTTAGGCTTCCAGCTCAGTTGGAAGCAGGGCTTGGGATCTGGCATATGTAATTCACAACTACCTGAGAATTTTGTTCTCCCTATTTTATATCTCCTTGCAACTTTCTTAACAACTTGGGGGCAGACTGGCTGGGGCAATTTAGTCTTTGTTTGACATCATTTGCTATGTTCCTTTAGTCTGGTCATTGCAGCAAAAGTCTTCAGCGATGGGGAGGCATGCACCAAGGGTCCTTCTGGAGCCCTGCAACCATGGGCTCTATATACAGTAAAATAAAACCCAAAAGAAAATAGTCAAATCCCCCAGAGTGACACTATTCAATCAGCCTATCATTATACATCTCTATAGGCAAAGTTTGAGGTAAAGTCCGTTTTACCATAAGTTGCTTATTTTTATAAATATTGTTTATCTTATATAAATGAAAACACAATTAAAGCAGCGGATTTCCATTAATGTCCACATGTGTGTTGAAAAAAAAAACAGAAAAGCATAATGTCCAAACATTACTTAATTTAGAAAATAGACCATTGAGCCTGACTTCAATGCCAGGAAAAATAGACATTTGACAAAGTCTCTCAAGAGAGGCTTCTAAAAAAAACTAAAATGTCATGGGATAGGAGGTGATGTCCTTTCGTGGATTACAAACTGTAAACGGAGAGAAGGATTAAATGGTCAGTTTTCTCAGTGGAAAAAGGTAAACAGTGGAGTGCCTCAGGGATCTGTACTTGGACCAGTGCTTTTCAAGATATTTATAAATGATCTTGAAAGGGATAAAATGAGTGAGGTGATCACATTTGTAGATGACACAAAATTATTCAGAGTAGTTAAATCACATGCAGATTGTGATAAATTGCAGGAGGACCTTGCGAGTCTGGAAGATTGGCATCAAAATAGCAGATGAAATTTAATGTGGATGAGTGCAAGGTGATACATAGAGGAAAAAATAACCCATTCTGTAGTTGCACAATGTTAGGTTCCAAATTAGGAGCTACCACCCAGGAAAAAAGATCTCTGAGTCATAGTGGATAACACATTGAAATCAGTGGCTCAATGTGCTGCGCCGGTCAAAAAAGTAAACAATGTTAAGCATTATTAGGAATGGTGAATAAAATGGAGAATGTCATAATGCCTTTGTATCGCCTTACGTTGAGACCGCATCTTGAATACTGTGTGCAATTCTGATTGTCACAGCTCAGAAAAGATATAGTTGCACTGGAAAAGGTACAGAGAAGGGCAACCAAAATGATAAAGGAGATGGAACAGCTCTGCATGAGGAAAGGCTAAAGAGGTTAGGGCTGTTCAACTTGGAGAAGTGGCGTATGATAAAGGTCTATAAAATCATGAGAAGATTAGAACAGGTAAATGTGAATCAATTATTTACTCTTTCAGATAATAGGAGGACTAGAGAGCAGTCCATGAAGTTGACTTAGGGAATAGCCACTGCTATTACTGTCATTAGTAGCATGGGATCTATTTAATGTTTAGGTACTTGCATCCTGGATTGGCCACTGTTGGAAACTAGAATTTGGACTTGATGGACCCTTGGTCTGACCTAGTATGGCAACTTCTTTGTTTTGATGGCTACAATGCACCCTGACACGGTACTGTATTTTGTATTTTGTCCAGTGCTGCATCAGGGGTCTTCTAACTGCCTCTTAATCCTACATATGGCAACCTCAACTCTGCTCATGATCCACAACAACAGTCTTTTCCTTAGCGTCTCATTTCAATATTCTCTGCAAATGGAGGAAAGACACTGAATTTAAAAGGAAACAGAAATGACATCAGAAAAACATTGGGGGGGGGGGCACCAGTATTTGCCATCATGCAGTGACTGACTTCCTTTCTCCTTTCCCCCAGAGGTTATAAACACTTTCGGCCGGATTTTAAAAGGGTTACGCGCATAAGTTATGCACGTAACCCTTTTAAAAAACCCCTGCGCGCGCCGAGCCTATTTTGCATAGATTTGGCGGCGCGCACAAGCCCTGGGACGCGCGTAAGTCCCGGGGCTTCGCAAGGGGGGCATTTTGGGGGTGTGCCAGGTGGGCGGCACGATTTTCGGGGCATTTCGGGGGCGTGTCGCCAGCCTGGGGGCGTGGTCGAGGCCTCCAGACCAGCCCCTGGGTCGGGTGATGGCGCGCGCAGAGTTATGCCTGTCTCCGGCCGGCGTAACTTTGCCAACAAAGGTAGGGGGAAGGGTTAGATAGGGCCGGGGGGGTGGGTTAGGGAGGGGAAGGTGCGGGGGGGGGGGGGGGTGGGTAGAAGGATTTCGGAGCGGCCTCGGAGGGAACGGGCAGCACGCGCAGGGCTAGGCGCACGCAAGTTGCACAAATGTGCACCCCCTTGCGCGCGCCGACCCCGGATTTTATAAGATACGCGCAGCTATCAGGTACCCCTTTGTCTACAGCATCCTGGTTCGACTTGGGATGCGGAAAATCTCACCCGGGAATCAAATCCGGTCTTTCTCATGGCAGTGCATAGTCTTTTATTTATATAAATTAAAGATAAAGCAGATTAGGAAACTGGGATGTGGAAATGGAAAGTGCAGCTAGTTCCCTATAGCTTCAAAATAGTCATTTACCACACAACTGATATGCTGATTACTGAGTTTTTTATTGATTGCGGTTCAGAGAGCTGCCAAATGTCGTAACTGTTTCTGCAATTAAAAAACTGTCAAATTGCCAATGCCATGGCTTCTATTGTATAGGTTGGCCAGGGTGGGGGATAATGTGGAGGCAACATTCATTGCATGAAGGGGGAAGAGTATCACTGCCATTGTACAAATGCAACACCTAGGGCCCAGATTCAAAGTGCATGTGTACTGGGAATCATCATTTGTGACCCCTGGCCCAGGACTGTCATTACAGTAACTAGACTAGATGGGAGGCGGTTTATAAAAAGGGGAACAGACACATAAAGAGATTTGATTAGCGCAGTTCATGCTACGTCAACCTCTTTTGAAATCTGCTACTAGTTGTCCAATATATGTGCTCATACTTATCTATAAAAAGGAGAAAAAAGTCTGGATAATGTAAATAAAGGCTTCCGGCACCCTAATACAATAGAGCTTAGCTCCAAAGGAACAGGAAGAATCTGCCAGTCCAAAAATAAATTTGACAAATGAACAAAACATGATAGGGTAATTTAAGAAAAATTGTCATCTTTCTTCCTTTTACTAAAAGCTATTGAAGACATAGTAATAATTCTGTTAGCACCTTGCGACCCCCAGCATAAATGTCACCTACTCCCTATACACAAAGTTCTGTTTTAGATGGCTGTAGAGTGTTTTTTCATCTTGTTAGTAATGGATTTGGCATGTAAATAAACCATGAAAGAGGTTTTGGAAAAAAAAAAGTTTGTGTTGATTTCTGGTGACTCTGAGAACACTGGTATGCATGATCATTTACTGATAGTTTTCTTGACACTTTCTGATCCAGATAATTGATTGGGCTGGCATGCTTTAGGATCAGGGCTTATTGTTGACCAGTGGTGAGCAGAGCTATTTTTATCCTTTTGCCAAATGACTGCAGTGAAATTTCCTAGTTAAACTATCTAAAAAATATTGAACTATATAGATATGTCTTATTGTAACCACTGAAATTATTAATGGGAGTAATAAACATAACAAACATAGAAATGATGGCAGAAAATGACCAAATGGTCCATCTTGTCTGCCCAGCAAGCTTATGGTAGCATCTATTGCTCCATACAAGTCACCCCTATACTTAGTTTCCCAGACCTTCAATGTCAGGGCCCTTATTGGTTGCTGTTTGAGTCCAATTCCCCGTTACCTCTTGCTTTTGAAACAGAGAACAATGTTGGAGTTGCATCAAAAGTATCAGGCTTATTGGTTAAGAGTAATAACTGCCGAATCAGCAAGTTAACCCCATGCTTATTTGTTTTCCCAGACTGTACAATTCAATGTCCTTGTTGGTTGCTGTCTGAATCTAATTCCCCTTTACCTCTTATCTCCCTGCCGTCGAAACAGAGAGCAATGATGGAGTTGCATCAACAGTATGAAGGCTTATTGGTTAAAGGTAGTAACCACTACACCAGCAAGTTACCCCCATGCACTCTTTTCTTCATTTCCATCCCCTAGCCTTTAGGGATACACAGTGCTTATCCCATGCCCCTTTGAAATCTTTTGCTGTTTTTGTTTTCATCACCTCCTCCGGAAGGTCATTCCAAGCATTCACCACCCTCACCATGAAGAAATATTTCCTGATTTTGATTTTGAATTGTCCTCCCTGGAGTTTCATTTCGTGACCTCTAGTTCTTCTGATTTCTTTCCAACGGAAAAGGTTTGTTGTTGATTGAGCATCATTAAAACTTTTCAGGTATCTGAAGGTCTGTATCATATCTTCCCTGACCCTTCTCTCTTCCAGGATATACATATTTAGGTCCTTCAGCCTCGCCTCAAAAGTCATTTGATGGAGACCACCCACCATTTTGATCACCCTTCTCTGGATCGCCTCCATCCTGTTTCGGTACCTTTTGAGATACGGTCTCTAGAACTGAACACAGTACTCCAGGTGAGGCCTCACCAAGGACCTGTACAAGGGGATTATCACCTCCTTTTTCTGACTGGTTATTCCTCTCTTTTTGTAGCTCAGCATTCTTCTGGCTTTAGCTATCACCTTGTCACATTGCATTGCTGTCTTCAGATCACTAGACACTATCATCCCAAGGTCTCTCTCTTGCTCCGTGCACAACAGCCCTTCACCCCCCATCGCATACAGCTCTTTTGAATTACCACACCCCCGATGCATGACTCTGCACTTCTTGGCATTGAATCCCAGCTGCCACATCTTTGACCACTGTTCAAGCTTCCTTAAATCACGACTCATTCTGTCCACTCTGTTGCAGATCTTAGTCTAAGCCGCAAATAGACAAACTGTATCTTCTATCCCTTCTGCAATGTCGCTCACAAAATATTGAACAGAACCGGTACCAACATGATCCCTGTGGTACTCTCCACTTAACACTGTTTTTCTCTTCAGAATAGGTTCCATTTACCATCACACGCTGTCTTCTATCCACCAACCAGTTTGCAATCCAAGCCACCACCTTGATGCTCACTCCCAAGCTTCTCATTTTATTCATGAGTCTTCTATGTGGGACCTTATCAAAAGCTTTACTACAATCCAAGTAAATCACATTGAGTGCTCTTCCCTGATCCAGTTCTCTAGTAGTATTTCATTGATGGCTTTATCAAAAGGCATAGCTCTTTGCCAGATGCATCACATGGTTATTTGCTTCCTTCTTCCCCTCAGCTTTACACATTTGTGTTTAAATATGCGTGATTAAAATAACTTTCTGAAGATCACCTGCATCTTTTGTGCTCTGACCATATTGAATACAATGCCATCCTAAACTAGGGCTCTTAGCAAGGGCAAACATGTCTGGTTTTCTGGAGATCCACAATGAATATTCATCAGCTATATTTGCATATATCTTTGGTATAAGAGCCAAATTAATTAGCATATTTTGGTTAACCTGTTAAACAGGCTTGTTTCTGACTCTCAAAGCTGGTGTTGCACACCTCAGAGCATTGGGACGTGATTCTGCCAATGTATTCCTTCAGGTCAAATTGAGGTTATTAGTGGAACCTAAAGAAACTCACATGCAAATTGTTTGTATCATACTTAAAATAAAAAAAAAAAGGTCAGGCATCATTTAATTCAGTTCTTATCCAGTCTCAATCACACATATAAAAAATACAAAAAAATACCAGTCTATCACTATTGTTTTCTGTTTCTTTCAACCCTATGTTTTTACTGGAAATTTAAGCACCAGGTCACATGTGAATAAGAAAATGAGGGTAGGACTGAAAGAGCATGATGCAATGGATTTTGGCTGGCAACGTTGTACCAACTTGATTTCGACATAGTGCCTGTTCAGTTTATACATAACACAATGCACACAAAAGAACCTTTTATGGACCAAAGCGAGGCTTTGATGAACTAGCAGACTGTGCTTCACACAGAAGCAAAGCTGGATACTAGGGCTGAATTGTTTTGGCTCTGTAAAATGTAAGAACACCTGTTCTGTCTTTTTTTTTTATGAGTGACTGTGGATGCTGTTGCTAGTTCTGATAGAATCTTGCATCAGAATTTTTAATAATCTTTCTAGAGTTGTGAACCAGGATGTAAGATATGATGCAAATCTTTCCCTAAAGTACTTAAGATTTTTTATACAGAATATGGTATGGGGGAGGTAGGGAAGTTGAAATCAAGCTGGTTGGTTACAGTTGTTCAAAGAAAAGCAAACCTTGCAGCCTATCTTACAATGTCACGTTATTTAAAGAGAATGTAATGGCATTCCGTTACAGCTTCTCCAGTTGTATCTTTTACATGTTTTTGGTTGGGGTTTTTTTTTGGGGGGGGGGGGGGGGTTTGTCTAATTCTGTGTCAGGATCTAATTAAGCTAAAATTGTTCAGCCACATAGACTACCTTATGTGGCCAGTTTAAAATGATTGATTCCTGGCTCCAGATATGTTTAACACTGAAACCGCTATTTATTTATTTAGATTTATATTCCACTTTTCACACTTCTTACAGTGCTTCAAAGTGGATTACATTCAGGTACTGTAGATATTTCCCTATCCCCAGAGGGCTTACAATCTAACAGGCCAATACAGTAAGGACACGTAAGAAAAAGTGCGGCAGTGCCGGGCACCCACTCGCTTGCCGCGCGCACAATTTGGTTCACATATCGCTCGATTCAGTATTCAAATGAGAAGCAAATGCAAGCCGCGTCCAAAGCGCGTCTGTGAAGCGGTAGGCCTGAGCAATCCATTTTATTGTATAGAGCGATATATGGCGCCTATACAGTATCCTGGGTGCGCTGGTACCTGTCATTTCAAATGTCATTTGAAATGTCATTCCACCAGGTAAGTTCTTTTCTACAGACCCCGCTGTATGAGCACCAGGCTGGACGACCAAGCCGCGACCTCAGACGTCCGGCTTGGGCGTCCAACCGGGCGCTCAAGGCAGCGTCGGGAAGGCCCATACAGGAAACCCTATTATTTACTATCTATATTTAAAGTATTTATGCTACTCACCCTCTAGTTCTTTGGAGGGCCACAGGGAGTCCTAGTTGTTGCTGCTCATGGCTTAAGGCAGCGGGAGGTCGCGGCATCCGTTCAAGTACCTTCCCGCTGCCTTGAGTGCCTGGCTGGGAGCCCAAGCCGCTTGGGCGCCCAAAGCAGCAGGAGGTCGCGGCGACCGTTCATGGACAGATTCCTGGGAGAGGGAGAGACGAGACGAAGCTAGAGTGTCTCCTTGAACCAGCGAGATGAGCCGCGACCTCCCGCTGCCTTGAGCACCTGGCTGGGCTCCCAGCCAGGCGCTCAAGGCAGCGGGAAGGTCCATGAACGGACGCCGGGACCTCCCGCTGCCTTAAGCCTTGAGCAGCAACAACTAGGACTCCCTGTGGCCCTCCAAAGAACTAGAGGGTGAGTAGCATAAATACTTTAAATATAGATAGTAAATAATAGGGTTTCCTGTAGGGACCTGGCCAGGCACTTAGGACAGGGTTTAAGTATTTTCACATGAACGGATGCCGCGACCTCCCTGCTAAACTGCTCCGCTACACTCGGGGAGGAGAAGGGAAGGCTTTCTGGGTCTCCAGCTTCCCTCTCCTCGCGGGGGGGGGGGGGGGGGAGGGGTTGTCGCCTGCAGAGAAGGTTGAAGGAGGGATCCAGAGGGGGCGAAGATACAGCTCAAGGCAGCAGGAAGCTGACTGAACACCACACTAACGCCAGGGTCAGGGTAGGTGGTAAATTTGCAGGTTAAAGACGCGGCAAAATAGCTGGTTAAAAAGGCGATAATATGGGCGCATGTTACTGTGTTGAAGGGAATAGCTAATCCGATCATTAACATATCATATACATGCCGTGGGCGGAAAGGGTTATGCGTCCATTTCAAGAAGCGGTAAGGATACGTAAAACCGGATACTGAATCGCGGGTTCGCCTTACGCGTCCAAATTGTGCATCCAAAGTGGGTTAGAAACGGGGTAACTGCGGCCGCGCTTTACTGTATTGGCCTGTAAGTTTGTAACTGAGGCAATGGAGGGTAAAGTGACTTGCCCAAGGTCACAAGTAGCAACAGCAGGACTCGAACCCTGGTCACCTGGTTCGTAGCCCACTGCTTTAACAACTAGGCTACTCCTCCATAACATATTGTTAAATGGACATTTAATAATATTTTAGGAATTGTGGTTTATAAGAACTAACATATGGGCTGATACAGTAAACTGCACGGAAGAGCGGGCGAGTGCCCGCTCTCCTGGATGTGCGATTCAGGAAGCAAAGATATGCAAATTAGGGCCCGTAATAAAAAGGAGGTGCTAGGGACACTAGCGCATCCCTAGAGCCTCCTTATTGGCAGAAGCGGCAGCTGAAGCTTAATTTTACCGGCGCCGGTTGTCGAACCCGCTGACAGCCAGGAATTTGGAAAACGGACGCCGGCAAAATTGAGTGTCTGTCTTTCAACCCGCAGGCTGCGGGCAGATTTTTAATTTTTTTTTATTTTTGGGGCCTCCGACTTAATATCGCTATGATTTTAAGTCGGAAGGTGTACAGAAAAGCAGTTTTTTCTGCTTTTCTGTACACTTTCCCTGTGCCGGCTGAAATTAACTCCTGCCTTTGGGCAGGCGTTAATTGCTGAAAGCAAAATGTGCAGCTTTGCTGCACATTTTACTTTCTGTATCGCGCGAGAATAACTAATAGGCCCATCAACATGCATTTGCATGTTGCGGGCGCTATTACTTTTGGGGGGTTGGCCGCGCGTTTTCCATGCGCTATTACCCCTTAATGTATAAGGGGTAAAAATAGCGTGTCGAAAATGTGTGGGCCAAACGGGGCTAAAGGTGCGCTCGGCTGAGCGCACCATACTGAATCGGCCAGATACTGGGTCAGACCAAGGGTCCATCAAGTCCAGCATCCTGTTTTCAGCTGTGGCCAATCCAGGTCACAAGTACCTGGCAGGATCCCAAATAGTAGATAGATTTTATATTGCTTATGCCCAGTAATAATCAGTGACTTTCCTCAATTCTACCTGCTTAATAACAATTTATGGACTTTTGCTCCAGGAACTTGTCAAAACCATTTTTAAACCAAGCTACTTCCTTTATCACATCTTCCGGCAGTGATTTCCAGAGTTTGTGTGTCAAGTGAAATACTATTTTCTCTGATTTGTTGTAAATGTGCTAGTTAGTAACTTCATGAAGTGTCCCCTATTCTTTTATATTTTGAAAGAATAAACAACTGATTGACATTTACCCATTCCACTTCACTCATGATTTTGTAGACCTCTATCATATCTCGTCAGTCTTTTCTTCTCCAAGCTGAAGAGGGGAACCATTCCAGTCCCTTTATTATTTTGGTTGCTCTTCTCTGAACCTTTTCCATTTCCTTTATATCAGTAATCAGTATATCAAATCTCCCTTCCCAATATTCCTTCTCAATCGAGACAATCATCCGCCTGATTTCGTTTTAACATTGATGGCTCTTTTCTCACATTTTGTATAAGAATAGTTACCAATGGTTTTTTAAAGGTTTAAATGTTTAAGTGTTCCTCGTTTGTTTCTATGTAATGCTCATAAGCACTCTTATTTGTTTGATGTTCTTTGTTCCATGTAATGCTCCTAGGCAAGTTAAATTGTTTCACTGTAAACCGGTTTGATTTGCATCCAATGCAAGAAGATCGGTATATAAAAACCCAAAAATAAATAATAAATATCTTTTTTGAGATACGATTGCTCTTCTCTGAACCTTTTCCATTTCCTTTATATCTTTTTTGAGATACAGTGAACAAAATTGCAAAGAGTACTCTAGATGTGTTCATACCATGGAGCAATACAAAGGTATTATGATATTCTCTGTTCCTTTCCTAATAATTCCTAACATTGTTTGCTTTTTTGACTACTGCTGCACACTAAGCTGAGGATTTCAATATATTGCACATGATGATTCATAGAGTCTTTTCCTGCATGGTGACTCCTAGTATGGAACCTAACATCATGTAACTACAGTTTAGATTACTTTTCCCTGTGTGCATCACTTTGCATTTCTCCAGATCAAATTTCATCTGCCATTTGGACGCCCAGTCTCTTAATGTCCTCCTGCAATTTCTCGCAATCTGTTTGAGATTTAACACTCAGAATAATTTTGTATCATTTGCAAACTTGATCACCTCATTCGTCCTCTTGTCCAGATCATTTATAAATAAAAGCATCAGCCCAGGTACAGATCTCCAATGTATTCCACTATTTAGTCCTGGGGGAGTGGAGGAATAGCCTAGTGATTAGAGCAGCAGGCTGCAAACCAGGGTTCAAATCCCACTGCCTCTCCTTGTGATTTTGGGCAAATTAGATTGTGAGCCCTCTGGGGACAGCAACATACATATACACTACCTGAATGTAATCCGCCTTGAAGTGTTTGAAAGGCAGAATATAAATACATTGGATTAGGGAAATTCTGCACAGTGCAGAATTCCCCTTGCACAGAATTTACATGACTTTGCAGAATTCAGGAGGAGCTGGCTTGTTTCATTGTGGCGGTTCTGTGAGCCAGCTCCACGAACCAGCAAAAGGGAGAAGAGCCAGTGCAATCATGATACCTAGAACTTCCAGGTTGTTCTAGCAAGACTTGAGAGCAGCAGAGAGTGTGAATCACCCCAATACCTAGAGAGCCCTGCAGTGGGGGGAGAAGACAGATGTTTCAGAGGAAAGTTCCTAAAGACAAGTCGGGAAGTGAGGCAGGAGAGAGAAGACTGTAGAAGCCTAACAGAAGCAGGTCGAGAGAGAGAGAGACTAGGGGAATTAGTTAGGGGAGAGCTTGTGAGGAGGGGACCATGTTGGTAGAAAGACAATCTGAGGAGGGACCTATTGGGGGAGACAGGGTGAGGGAATGTCTGGGAAGGGAATAACACATCTACTTGTGGTTGGTTGGGGGGAATACTACAATTTGAAGCTAGGGTATGTTTGAGGAGGGTATGTAAAAAGAGTTTTGGAGAGAGCTGGAATGGGGAGAGGGAGCGTGAGTGTTCTTGGTAAAGAGAATGGGGAGGGGGAGTGAGATTATGTACGGGGAGAGCAGTCTACAGCACCTAAGAGGAGCTAAGGGCAGCAGTGAATTCTTTCCATTGCTGTGATTTGTAGCAACAGCAATGGACAGCAACCTTACTGCCACAAGTATTGGCAGCTGGAGGAAGGCAGCACTGCACTGAGCCTGCAGCTCAAAGCTCCTCTTTAAATTACTAAAGTGAAATTGCCAAAAACCCAAAGACCTTGTTATGATGTACGATTACTGCACTCCTGGGGGAATTCCGTACCAAAACACACACAAATTTTGTATCTTTCAGTAAGAACTTGTTTCCATTTTGAATTTTAAATTCATTACTTAGAGACAGTGATTGTATTGCACTATTTTGATATTGTGTGCACAATTTTTAATTTTCCTGTGCAGAATTGTAAAATTGTTTTGCACCAAATTCCCCCAGGAGTAACTATTTCCTTTCCTTTCCTCCATTGAGAAAACTGACCATGTAATCCCGCTGCCTGTTTCCTGACTGTTTGTATGCTTTGTGATGAAAAAGGGCTCAGGGTTATGTTCATGGGGTTGAGGCCTCTGCTTCTGTATGCCAGTGGCGATCTCCTAGTCGAGAAGTAAACATGATCCCTGCAGTTTAGTGCTGTTTTTGCTTCCCCCCCCCCCCCCCCCCCCCATTAAAATTATCCAGTTCTACTAAAAATAATTTGAAAGATGTATTTGAAATGACAATTGTATTACAAATCACACTTTGCAGCTATTATATTGTTGAAGGAAAAGTTGAATGAAAAGCTGTTGGCGTGAAAACGCATTTGAAATAGAGTTGCTTACACAAATGTAAATAAGCATGTGCCATGTTCCTTACCAAGTAAGAAAAGCGTTGGAGGAACAGTGAGAAATAAACTAGTAGACTCTGATTTTTTTTTTTTTAACAGACCTAATTTCTTCTTATTGCTAGATTGCATACCCTTCAAAAACTTAGAAACGGAACAGGGCTCAAACCGAGCATGTCGTGCACCCAGTTAGAAATGTGAGATGAGCATTTTCCCATCGTTTTCTTTTCTGGCTAACCTCCCGCATTTAATTACTGCGTGTTATACCATAAACATTGTGCAGAGGCTGCCATGGAAACAGTTGTTTTCCCGAGTTGCTAAATTTACTCTGAGTTGAATATTAACACAGTGCCTGGCAGTACTTTAAAAGCAAAAAATAGCTCAAGCGTGACTCACTATGAGTCATTCACAGCAACTCCTGCTATACAGCCTAAAGCCTGACATTGAAAGAGCTGGCAACATGCGTTGCTACATTTTTTCTAGGAACTCTGAGCATATTTCATTCTTGTGAATTCTGTTGTGCAACAGTGTTGAGCAGAGCAATTTGTTTGTTTTCCTTTCAAGAGCAAATGGAGCAGAGAATGGCGAAAGCAAGTATTTTTGTGGGATATTTGGAAAAACCTTAGCTTCTGAGAATTCTGGCACTCCTAAGGGGGGGGGGGGGAATCAAAGGTTAGTCAGGAAAGTAAAGTCCACCAGGTTATTCAAGTTCAGTTTCGTAGCTACTAAGGACAGTGTGGTCCGGATTTACCACCCAAAAAGTCTGGATTAGTATTGAATCATGGCACACTTTCAGAATTTCCTTCATGTATTCAAGCAGGTGAAAGTTTCTCTGAGAGCTTTTCTTTTGGGTAAGCGCTATTCAGTGGAAACATAGGCTTCAAGAGGCACATAAGAGTAGTCAGCTTTATTTCTATTGACTGAATCATTTTATTAACCCAGCCTGGGAGAGTGTCCTGCTCACGAAGAACCCATACAGATTGACCAATGTTATTAATTCATAGGTACGCTCAGAGAAACCCTGTGCAGCTAACCAAGAAATCTGATTGGACATGTAAATTGTAAAACTACAGCGACCTCCTTCTGTAACTATCTCTTTAGAGCCAATAGAGGCTATAATGAATGTCTTGTGTCCCATTAATAACTCTTGTATGGTATTTGTTATAGAAATCAAACTCTTAGTAAAAAAAAAAAAAAATTACCCACAAAAATAACAAATAGGCTCATAGCCCATGTTTTTATAAAAGAGAACATTTGTAATTGGTTTTCTCATGACATTTAACTGAGCCACTGTTGAATATGTAAAAGAGTAATATGTAGTAGGGTGGAGTTAAATAAAATTGTATTTGCATGAGTCAGGGATGATTGCATTACTCACGAGTGGTAAAGCCACAAATGAGTAATGCAAGGCTATCCCTAACAAATGGAATATGGACTTACTTTTTTATTATGCCCAATGCATGTTTTCATGCTAACATTTCTTTATAGTCCTCCTGGTTTTCTCTTCTCTTTGCTACTGTTGTTTGCAAACCATGTAGCCTTCTCATTTTTGCCTTATCGAAGCACAGCCCTTCCATAGAACTAATCCAGGGGGGGCAGAACATCAGCGAATGAAATCGGAGCATGCTTGCAAAGGTAGAGAAACAGGCATTGGCACGTGATGATGTTCTCAGACCTGCAGTTTCCTCTTGTTTTCTTCCTATTTGCCTGAGAGTTTATCTTGCACAGTTTAGGTTGTCTGGTGTCACAGAGAGAGAGAGAGCATGCAGCTTTACCATACTATAAAGGCAATTTTAGCACATCATCAGTGTGTACACCAAGGAAATATAATATATTCCTTCCCCTGCTTTCCTTTGGGCCAATGCAATAAGATGTGAGCGGTACAGTTTAACCCTCTGCACATTTGTTATCCACAGACTTTATTGCTGATGCAGCAAGGAGTTTTGTACACACAACAAACTTGAGTTAAAGCTAGCACCCTCACATGGAAATTCCATGCTAATGATGGCATTAGCTATTACCCCCAATTCAGAGAGGGGTGCTAGCTTATCTCATGTTTTCTTAGCACTGGTAACTTAACTTAACTAGTCTGCTGGCAGAAGCTGGAGTTTCAGTGCCAGGACCTGTAGTTGGGATTGTATGTGCAGAAAACATGCTTTTTGCACAAAAAGAATATTTGTCATACCTAAAACATGATTTATTCACAAGAAAAATACTTTCCATACTAAAAACATTTGTGTGTAAAACTCATGTTTTATGAACAAAAGATAGGTTTTGTGTGTATAAATCATGTTTTCCAGGCATAAAATATGATTTATGCCCAAAAAGTGCTTTCTGTGTACAAAACATTTTTTGTGCACTTCATTGACATTTTCAGTCAGTTTGGGGAGAAGAGGGCCATTGTATAAAGCTGACAAGTGAATTTTCACGCATGTAAATGTAATTTTTAGCAATTTTCCAAGCTCATTTACCCACATTAAGTGCACTTAACACAGGTAAAACCTATTGATTATTCAGTGCCTTATAATGTAGCAATTTTAAAAAGCTTGCTTACATAGGTAAAATGCATTTAGACATGTAAAACCCATTTGTAAATGCTTTGAAAATTAAGCCATGGGTGTTCAAACTGAGCTGAAATTCAGTGCAGTTTCTTAACACATAATCTTTTTTTTTATTTTTTAACTCCTGATGCAGTAAACTAAAAGTATGCAAATGCATCAGGAGTGTAAAAATGCATGCAAACCAGAAAATCTGCACAATGAAAAGGCTAAAGGGGTAATTTTGAAAAGGATTTATGCATTTAAAACTGGGTTTTATATGTGTAAATGGGCTTTTGAAAATTGCTACAATATGTGCTACTGTTACATGTGTGAATTCTTTTGAAAATTACCCATTTAGCATAGAGCAGAACATGATTTATGTCCAGAAAAATTAGGTATGTGCACAAATCATGTTTTTCACAAACAAAATATGATTTCTGTGCAAACATTTTTTGTGCAGAATGCATTTTTTGTGTGCACAAATCATATTTTCTGCACATGAAATTTCATGTCTAAGGGGCAAAATCTGTGAACCTGAACCTATGTTTAGCTCTTTGTAAAAGAGCACAGGAAAATGAAATAGTTTGATTAGTAATAATTGGGTTTTGGGTTTTTTTGCACACTCCTAAAGGGATATTTGTGAAATATCTATCTTTACTTCTTTTCCTTTGATACTGAGTATATGTATATAGGTATATGTACTATATCTCTCAAATGATCCATTTTTTAAGCTCAGGGCATGACTGAGCATGCAATATGATGAAACTTTATGCAATTTCTGGGCAGTGTAAGTTGCAAAGCTTTTCCTTTGAGCCTCTTAACATACCTGATGCATACTGTAAGCCTTGAGTTTCGTTTAGTGCATCCAGTCATACCTTATTGCTTGCGTAAGTTGCCATCAGTTAAAATTCCAATGGGGTGCTAAGTCAGCATGACCTCCACAGAATGCAATATGAAGGCAAGTTTTATGATGGTCTGAAATTTAGATCATTAGGTAATATGAATTTTTTGGCATATTGTATAAAATAATGTGATTGTCTGGCATGTTTTGTAAGTGGATGGTAATGTAGCCTATTAGTTAGAGCACAGGGCTGGATAAAATGAGATTTCTATGAGTTCTCAGGTTTAAATATCATCTTTGCCACTCATGCTAAAACTGAGAAGCTCTCAACTTCTCTTTCTTTTCTTGATTTGGATTACAGGGTTTTAGTTAAAGGAACAAGTCATTACTTTAATATAGCAAAGCTCTATTCTGTCCTCCACAGCTAAAACAAAGTTTTGCATTACAATCCAACTTATTTTCTTCTCTATCTCAAAACATTGCTCTGTATCCTACCCACTTGTCCAGCTACATATTTGTCCTAAATTCTTGTTCCCTTCATAGAGCATGTGCCTGTTACAGTACCATCTCCTCTTCTGTCTTTCATTCCATGTGCAACACTTACCCTACATCACTCATGCCATCATCTCCTTTTTTCTGAAAGTTTTCTTTTGTGAAGTAAACCTCAGTCCTGCCTCAAGAAGCATTGTTTTAGAAAAGCATTCTATTAGTCTTCATGAAATGTATCTGTCTGTAGTCAGCCACTACTCTATCCTTTCCCCACTAAGACTGTAAACTCCCAAGAACATATAAGATCCTTATTTTTTGCACATACCGTATTTGCCGGCATATAGGATACGGTGGCATATAAGACGCACCCCCTTTTTTCTACACATTTTTAAGGAAAAAATATAATGGCTTCCCCATTGCCAGAGTAAGAGGATTAAAGCTGCTAAGTGTCGCAGAAAGCTAACAGCGTCCAGTGGGGGGGGAGTGATGCGGTGGCATCAGGGAGCGAGGGTGCGCCGCCCGATTAGCTGGTGCTGGGCAAGCCCCTTTTGCCATACTGGATCAGATCGAGGGTCCATCAAGCCCAGCATCCTGTTTCCAACAGTGGCCAATCCAGGCTACAAGTACCTGGCAAGTACCCAAAAACTAAGTCTGTTCCATGTTACTGTTGCTAGTAATAGCAGTGGTTATTTTCTAAGTCAACTTGATTAATAGCAGGTAATAGACTTCTCCAAGAACTTATCCAAACCTTTCTTAAACCCAGCTACATCAACTACACTAACCGCATCCCTTGACAACAAATTCCAGAGTTTAATTGTGCGTTGAGTGAAAAAGAATTGTCTCCGATTCGTTTTAAATGTGCTACATGTTAACTTCA
Organism: Rhinatrema bivittatum; assembly: GCF_901001135.1. Lineage (NCBI taxonomy): Eukaryota > Metazoa > Chordata > Amphibia > Gymnophiona > Rhinatrematidae > Rhinatrema > Rhinatrema bivittatum. The sequence goes on from NC_042616.1 coordinate 765,650,940, forward strand.
TGGAGTGCCTCCTAGTCCTTCTTTTATCCAAAAGAGTAAATAACCAATTCACATTTACCCATTCTAGACCTCTCATGATTTTAAACACCTTTATCATATCCCCCATCAGCCGTCTCTTCTCCAAGTTGAACAGTCCTAACCTCTTTAGTCTTTCCTCATAGGGGAACTGTTCATAAGAACATAAGAAAATACCATACTGGGTCAGACCAAGGGTCTATCAAGCCCAGCATCCTGTTTCCAACAGTGGCCAATCCAGGCCACAAGAACCTGGCAAGTACCCAAAAACTAAGTGTATTCCATGTAACCATTGCTAATGGCAGTGGCTATTCTCTAAGTGAACTTAATAGCAGGTAATGGACTTCTCCTCCAAGAACTTATCCAATCCTTTTTTAAACACAGCTATACTAACTGCACGAACCACATTCTCTGGCAACAAATTCCAGAGTTTAATTGTGCGTTGAGTAAAAAAGAACTTTCTCCGATTAGTTTTAAATGTGCCCCATGCTAACTTCATGGAGTGCCCCCTAGTCTTTCTACTATCCGAAAGAGTAAATAACCGATTCACATCTACCCGTTCTAGACCTCTCATGATTTTAAACACCTCTATCATATCCCCCCTCAGTCGTCTCTTCTCCAAGCTGAAAAGTCCTAACCTCTTTAGTCTTTCCTCATAGGGGAGTTGTTCTATTCCCTTTATCATTTTGGTAGCCCTTCTCTGTACCTTCTCCATCGCAATTATATCTTTTTTGAGATGCGGCGACCAGAATTGTACACAGTATTCAGGTGCGGTCTCACCATGGAGCGATACAGAGGCATTATGACATTTTCCGTTTTATTCATCATTCCCTTTCTAATAATTCCCAACATTCTGTTTGCTTTTTTGACTGCCACAGCACACTGCACCGACGATTTCAATGTGTTGTCCACTATGACACCTAGATCTCTTTCTTGGGTTGTAGCACCTAATATGGAACCCAACATTGTGTAATTATAGCATGGGTTATTTTTCCCTATATGCATCACCTTGCACTTATCCACATTAAATTTCATCTGCCATTTGGATGCCCAATTTTCCAGTCTCACAAGGTCTTCCTGCAATTTATCACAATCTGCTTGTGATTTAACTACTCTGAACAATTTTGTGTCATCTGCAAATTTGATTATCTCACTCGTCGTATTTCTTTCCAGATCATTTATAAATATATTGAACAGTAAGGGTCCCAATACAGATCCCTGAGGCACTCCACTGTCCACTCCCTTCCACTGAGAAAATTGCCCATTTAATCCTACTCTCTGTTTCCTGTCTTTTAGCCAGTTTGCAATCCACGAAAGGACATCGCCACCTATCCCATGACTTTTTACTTTTCCTAGAAGCCTCTCATGAGGAACTTTGTCAAACGCCTTCTGAAAATCCAGTATACTATATCTACCGGTTCACCTTTATCCACATGTTTATTAACTCCTTCAAAAAAGTGAAGCAGATTTGTGAGGCAAGACTTGCCCTGGGTAAAGCCATGCTGACTTTGTTCCATTAACCATGTCTTTCTATATGTTCTGTGATTTTGATGTTTAGAACACTTTCCGCTATTTTTCCTGGCACTGACGTCAGGCTAACCGGTGTGTAGTTTCCCGGATCGCCCCTGGAGCCCTTTTTAAATATTGGGGTTACATTTGCTATCCTCCAGTCTTCAGGTACAATGGATGATTTTAATGATAAGTTACAAATTTTTACTAATAGGTCTGAAATTTCATTTTTTAGTTCCTTCAGAACTCTGGGGTGTATACCATCCGGTCCAGGTGATTTACTACTCTTCAGTTTGTCAATCAGGCCTACCACATCTTCTAGGTTCACCGTGATTTGATTCAGTCCATCTGAATCATTACCCATGAAAACCTTCTCCAGTACGGGTACCTCCCCAACATCCTCTTCAGTAAACACCGAAGCAAAGAAATCATTTAATCTTTCCGCGATGGCCTTATCATCTCTAAGTGCCCTTTAACCCTTCGATCATCTAACGGTCCAACTGACTCCCTCACAGGCTTTCTGCTTCGGATATATTTAAAAAAGTTTTTACTGTGAGTTTTTGCCTCTACAGCCAACTTCTTTTCAATTCTCTCTTAGCCTGTCTTATCAATGTCTTACATTAACTTGCCAATGTTTATGCTTTATCCTATTTTCTTCTGTTGGATCCTTCTTCCAATTTTTGAATGAGATCTTTTGGCTAAAATGGCTTCTGTCACCTCCCCTTTTAACCATGGCCGGTAATCATTTTGCCTTCTTTCCACCTTTCTTAATGTGTGGAATACATCTGGACTGTGCTTCTAGAATGGTATTTTTTAACAATGACCACGCCTCTTGGACATTTTTTACTTTTGTAGCTTGCTCCTTTCAGTTTTTTTCTAACAATTTTTCTCATTTTATCAAAGTTTCCCTTTGGGAAAGTTTAGCACGAGAGCTTGGATTTGCACACCTGTTCCTTTTCCAGTCATTAAATCAAATTTGATCATATTATGATCACTATTGCCAAGCGGCCCCACCAACCCGTTACCTCTCTCACCAAGTCCTGTTCTCCACTGAGAATTAGATCTAAAATGCCTCCCTCTCTCGTCGGTTCTCCTGAACCAATTGCTCCATAAAGCTATCATTTATTCCATCCAGGAACGTTATCTCTCTAGCGTGACCCGATGATACATTTACCCAGTTTATATTGGGGTAATTGAAGTCTTCCATTATTACTGCACTACCAATTTGGTTAGCTTCCCTAATTTCTCTTAGCATTTCACTGTCCATCTCACCATCTTGACCAGGTGGACGGTAGTATATCCCTATCACTGTAGTCTTCCCTGACACACAAGGGATTTCTACCCATAAAGATTCAATTTTGTATTTAGTCTCATGCAGGATGTTTATCCTGTTGGACTCTATGCCTTCCCGGACATAAAGCGCCACACCTCCTCCCGACTGCTCCTCTCTGTCATTGCGATATAATTTGTACCCCGGTATAGCACTGTCCCATTGGTTATCCTCTTTCCACCATGTCTCTGAGATGCCAATTAAGTCTATGTCATCATTTACTGCTATACATTCTAATTCTCCCATCTTACTTCTTAGACTTCTGGCATTTGCATACAAACATTTCAAAGTTTGTTTTTTGTTTGTATTTTTATTCTGATTTTTAATTGAAAGGGATAAGTTAGAATTTTTTAGGTCAGGTGAGTTTTTAGTTACAGGCACTTGGACTACTTTTCTAATTATTGGAACCTCACTGTCGGGATGCCCTAATTCTAATGCATCATTAGTATCCTTTAAAGATACCTCTCTCCGAACCATGCGCTGCTGAGCGACTGTCGGCTTTCCCCTTTGTTCTAGTTTAAAAGCTGCTCTATCTCCTTTTTAAAGGTTAGCGCCAGCAAGTCTGGTTCCCACCCTGGTTAAGGTGGAGCCCATCCCTTCGAAGAGACTCCCCCTTCCCCAAAAGGTTCCCCAGTTCCTAACAAAACTGAATCCCTCTTCCTTGCACCATCGTTCCATTTTCTTTATCATATTGGTTGCCCTTCTCTGCACCTTCTCCATCATAACTATATCTTTTTTGAGATGCGGCGGACCAGGTAATCAAATTTGCAGATGATACAAATTATTCAGAGTAGTTAAATCACCAAGCAGATTGTGATAAATTGCAGGAAGACCCTTGTGAGACTGGAAAATTGGGCATCCAAATGACAGATTAATGTGGATAAGTGCAAGGTGATGCATATAGGGAAAAATAACCCATGCTATAGTTATACAATGTTAGGTTCCATATTAGGAGCTACTACCCAAGAAAGAGATCTAGGCGTCATAGTGGATAATACATTCAAATTGTCAGTTCAGTGTGCTGCAGCAGTCAAAAAAGCAAACAGAATGTTGGGAATTATTAGAAAGGGAATGGTGAATAAAACTGAAAATGTCGTACTGCCTCTGTATCGCTCCATGGTGAGACCACACCTTGAATACTGTGTACAATTTTGGTTGCCGCATCTCAAAAAAGATATAGGTACAGAGAAGGGCAACCAAAATGATAAAGGGGATGGAACAGCTCCCCTATGAGGAACGACTAAAGATGTTAGGACTTTCAACTTGGAGAAGAGATGACTGAGGGGGGATATGATAGAGGTGTTTAAAATCATGAGAGGTCTAGAACAAGTAAATGTGAATCGGTTATTTACTCGTTCAGATAATAGAAGGACTAGGGGGCACTGCATGAAGTTAGTATGTGGCACATTTTAAAACTAATCGGAGAAAAGTTCTTTTCACTCAATGCACAATTATACTCTGGAATTTGTTGCCAGGGGATGTGGTTAGTGCAGTTAGTGTAATTGGTTTTAAAAAAGGAATGGATAAGTTCTTGGAGGAGAAGTCCATTACCTGCTATTAATTAAGTTGACTTAGAAAATAGACACTGCTATTACTAGCAACAGTAACATGGAATAGATGTAGTTTTTGGGAACTTGCCAGGTTCTTATGGCCTGGATTGGCCACTGTTGAAGACAGGATGCTGGGCTTGATGGATTCTTGGTCTGACCCAGTATGGCATGTTCTTATGGAAGAGAGGGAGGTGCAGAGGAGATATGATACAGATCTTCAGATACCTGAATGTTTTTAATGATGCATGCATTTTAAACCTCTTCCATTGGAAAAGAAACTGTGGAACTCTAGGGGTCTTGAAATGAAACTCAAGGGGTGATGACTCAGAACCAATATTAGGAAATATTTCTTCATGGAGAGAGTGGTGGATGCCTGGAATGCTATTCTGGAAAAGGTGGTGAGGACAAAATAGTCAAAGAATTCAAAGGGGCATGGGATAAACTCTACGGAGCCCTAGAGGCTGGAAATGTAGAAGAGGGTGCATGGGAGTAACCTACATGGAGTGGCAGTTACTACCCTTAATAGAAGGCAAGAGGATTACTACCCTTAACCAGTTAGCCTTGATGCTTTTGAAGTAACTGCTAGAATAAATACTTATTTCTCACCATATACTGGACTTGTAAGACAGATTCACTGTGAAAATCCTGCAACCATCATACTGCACGCCGGTTCCCATGTGTGTATCGGGAAACCTACAGGAGCTTAGAAGTGCTTCATCGTGCTAGAGATTTAATCATTGGTTGCTTTTGGATTTAATGTCTCTTATGCAGCTAGTATATAACTCAACTATATGCAAGTTAGTAAAATATTTAACTTGTGTACGATGATAGAGGGATGTCCTCTGTATTTAAGTGTTGTCAAGTGCCGCGTTGAATTATGCTCGGGGGAAAAGGTCCCTTTCAGGTACATCTTTGCGATATGCCGGTATGGCTATTTAAATAGACGTCCTGTCAAAGGGTTGCTTTCAGGTATTCATGCCGCTCGCTGACAAAAACGCCCGACTCTGCAGGGTTTCGGAATCTCTTCCTTCCTCAAGGGTGCAGCAAGCAAACTGTTATCTTAAGATCAGCGCTGATTTTGGAAAATCTTCCTGTCACGCTAAGGTAACAGTTTTGCTTGCTGCACCCCTGAGGAAGGAAGAGATTCCGAAACCCTGCAGAGTCGGGCGTTTTTGTCAGCGGAGCGGCATGAAGACCTGAAAGGAACCCTTTGATAGGACGTTCTATTTAAATAGCCATGTTGATGGTCCTATTAGGTATTCCCGCGCGATTCAGAAAGCAAAATGTAAAAACTGCTTTTCTGTGCACCCTCCGACTTAATATCATGATGATATTAAGTCGGAGGTCCCGAAAGTTAAAAAAAAAAAAAAATTTGAAATCGGCCCACGGGTTGAAAACCGGACGCTCAATTTTGCCGGCGTGCCGGTTTCCGAACCGTGGCTGTCAGCGGTTTGAGAACCGACGCCGGCAAAATTAAGCTTCGGCTGTCATACCCGCTGACAGCCCGCCACTCCTGTCCAAAAAGAGGCGCTAGGGACGCACTAGTGTCCTAGCCTCCTCTTTTTACCACCGGCCCTAATTTAAATATTTTAGTTTACTGAATCGCGCGCACAGGACACTGGCCGCTCACCCCCTCTCCCGCGAACTTTACTGTATCGGCCTGATAAGAGGTTCTTTCTTGCCTAGTTTTGAAGTAACTGCTGCATTGCTCTCCACTTCAACAGTGGAGGGAAAGGAGAATTAGATTCAGACGACAGCCAATGCTGGGCCCCGACTTTCACGGTCTGGGGTACTGATATGCAGACATTAGGGAAAAAGCACAGGACTGCTTCTCGGCCAAGTTCAAAAGCAAAGCACATTCAACTAGCATTGTCTGAATTATCATGAAAGCTTCTCACCCAGTAAAAATGTTGCTAGCAATAATTTTCTTATGGGTTTGATAGTTTGATTTTTAATGGAAATATTATTAGATCTGCATGGAGTGGCAGTTACTATTCTTAACAGAAATGTAGGGGGTAACCTGCCCGGAGCAGCAGATACTACCATAACAAACTTGCTTGGTCTTTTTCTGCTGTCATTACTGTGTTACTGTGTGAGTCCTTTACATGTTCAGATGAAGGGTAGGCTTGCCTGTCAGAACTCTCTTTATCCCAGGACAAGCAGGATGCTAGTCCTCACATATGGGTGATGTCACTCACGGAGCCCTAATGCGGGAAAACTTCTGGCAAGGTTTCTAGAAGTTTTTAACTGGCAGCCTGGGGCTACTGAGCATGCCCGGCATGCCATGATATTCCCTGCCACAGGGGTCTCACTTCAGTCTTCTTTTTTCCGCGCTGCCATCGACATCGCGGTCACAGGAGCCCTGTGAGGTTCTCCTCACAACTTGACGAGAAAGTTAAAAATTTTCGTTAACAAATTTGCCCATTTCGGGTCTCATACCGTTTGTCACCGGCCGGTGACAAACAATTTAGTTTTCGCTAACAAATTCGGATGTTTTCCATCGACGGACGTCGAGTAAAAATGTCATCAGGCTTCAAGAAGTGCCCAGCCTGCAACCGAACAATGTCCATAACGGACCATACCGAATGCGTTCGATGCCTTGGACAGCATGACATCGCTGCCTGTCCAAAATGCCAAGAAATGACGGTAAAAGGCAGAAAACTCCGCCAAGAAAAAATGGCACAGATTTTCCAGATTCATCGGGGCCTTCACTGACGACTTCTACAAAATCATCGCCGGTAGGCCTTACAAAAAAGATCTTGATCAAGAAAAGACTTCCAGAGGGTTCGAGGGATGCCCCTTCTCCAACACCTTCCACATCATCGACAAGGTCGGTATCCGAACCACGATCGAAGCACAAGCACCAACTGCATCGATCTATCCCGCCGCCGGAGGAACCGACTGCTAAGAGGCAAAAGACTCTCCTCAACTACGGTGTCATCAGTTCCGGAATCAATACCGTCGACATCGCAGCAAGTATCAACTTCGATTACTGACTTGACTGCTTTAATTAAACAAATAGTCACTGATGCCTTGCAGCATCAAATTCCGGCGTCATCGCCAATGCCGACAACCATTTCGATGCCGACCACCGTGTCGATGCCGGCGCGATCGCCGATGTCCACCGTTCCTTCGATACCGGCTTCACAGCCGATGCCGACACCTCAGTCGATGCCGGCATATACGCCGATGCCAGCGATGTCTTCATCGATTCCGCTGATGACTTCTTCGATGACGGATCCAGTTCCAACATACACACCATCGATACCATCAGTTCCTTTACAATTCCCGATGCCTTCGATGCCAGCCAGACCTATATCATCGATGATTCCAATATCGATGTTTACCTTCACTACTTCATCGATGCCACCGATTACACAATCGATGTCTCTCTACACTATGGCACCGTCTAAAGCACTTTTGCCAAGAAGAACATCTTCCACACAAAAATCATCGGGGAAATTTAAACATTCTTCACTGAAGACTACTTCCACAGTTCCAGACACTTCTAGTTCTGAAGCACAGTTACACAGCATCCTCACTAAGAGATATCAGGACCTTCTGGCTTCATTGCCCATAATGCCTGGGCAAGAAGAAGAGAGAGAGAGCTTCACCGGATCCCAAGATCCCTTGCAAGGACCTTCAGGGGTACCTCCACCTCAAAGGCCTGAACCTCCTCAATATCACATACCTACTTCTGATACTTGGTCAGATACAGAATCTGAGCCTTCCTCAGAAGATTTCTTGTCTGATGCCTCTCCACCTCAAGCCAAAAAGCAGTCACCTCCAGAGGACCTTTCATTTTCATCTTTTATTCAAGAAATGTCTGAGTCCATACCCTTCCAACTCCAGGCTGAAAAGGATGAGAGGCAGCAAACGCTTGAAATTTTACAATTTGTGGATCCTCCTAAGCACAATCTGGCCATCCCGGTACACGAAGTGCTATTACAGCTTCAGCAGAGGATATGGGAACATTCATGTACAACCCCTGCTGTGAATAATAGGGTAGACTCTACCTATCTTGTTCAAGCAGCCCCAGGATTTGAGAAACCTCAACTTCCCCACAATTCCCTTGTCGTGGAATCTGCTCAGAAAAAATCTCGTAGAACCAGAACTCATGCCTCAATCCCTCCAGGAAAGGACAGTAGATTTTTAGACCTGATGGGAAGGAAAATCTACCAAGGAGCCATGCTCAACTCCAAAATTGCTGCATATCAGCTTTACATGATGCAGCACCAGAGGAATTTCTGGAAGCAGATTGAAGAGTTTCTACCCTCTCTGCCTCAACAACACCAGGAGGCAGCACAAGTCATTATCCAAAAGGGTTTGCATGCAGGAAAGCATGAGGTAAGGGCAGCCTACGATGCTTTTGAAACATCCTCTAGAACAGCAGCATCTGGCATCAGTGCCAGAAGATGGGCCTGGCTAAAGGCTTCTGATCTGCGCCTGAAGTCCAGGACAAATTAGTAGACCTTCCCTGTCAGGGAGATATTTGTTTGGCACCAAATGGCAGGATGCCGTCGCCCAACTTCGAGAGCATTCAGAGACACACCAAAACAAATCTCTATGCTGCCTCATGACCCTGCAACCCACACAACTCGCAGGCCACCACGTAGAGAAGCGAAACGTCCCTTCTATCGCCCAAAGAGATACTATCCTCCGCTTCTAGGTCAAGACCTCCAAGGTCTCAACAACACAACAACAGCGGTCTGCGAGCCCCAACCACCTCCTCAAACAGGATCTACCTCGGGCTTTTGAAACAAATTTCAGAGCACAAGCCAATATCCCAATCCCTATGCCACCTTGCCAGTTGGAGGGAGAATATCCCATTTCTACAGGAATGGACAACAATAACAACCGATCATTGGGTCCTGTCCATAATTCATCAAGGCTACTGCCTAGACTTCGCATCTCTCCCTCAGGAGTTTCCACCACAAAACTCCCATCTCAATCACATACCTCAATTACAAACAGAATTATCTGCTCTTCTACAAGCAAAAAGCCGTGGAACAAGTACCACACAGTCAGAAGGGCAGAGTATTCTATTCCTGGTATTTCCTCATTCCAAAGAAAACCGGAGGCCTACGTCCCATTCTAGATCTCAGAAATCTCAACAAATTCTTAAAAAAAGAAAAGTTTAGGATGGTTTCACTAGGCACCATGCTTCCACTTCTACAAAAGGGAGATTGGCTTTGTTCTCTGGATCTTCAAGATGCTTCACACACATTCCTATATTCCCGCCTCATCGCAAGTATCTGCGATTCACAGTAGGACATCAGCATTTCCAATACCGAGTGTTACCATTCGGCCTGGCTTCAGCTCCCAGAGTATTCACCAAATGCCTGGCAGTGATAGCAGCACACTTACACAAACAAGGTGTTTCATGTTTTTCCTTATCTCGACGATTGGCTCATCAAAGTCAATCACAACAAGGAGCAACAACTTTCTCTGAATTACACAATAGCTATACTTCACAAACTGGGATTCCTCATCAATTATCAGAAATCCCACATGAACCCTTCTCATCTACTCCAATTCATAGGAGCAGAATTAAACACAGACATTGCACAGGCTTTTCTACCAGAAGATCGTGCAGTCACACTGTCCCTATTGGCAACACTCAATTTCCATGCACAACAAGCGACAGCCCATCAGTTTCTTACCTTACTAGGCCACATGGCCTCAACAGTTCATGTCACTCCTATGGCATGACTCGCCATGAGAGTAACCCAATGGACTCTACGATCACAATGGATCCAAGGCCATTCAACCATTACATTATCCAATCCAAGTAACCCACCAACTACGCTCATCGCTACAATGGTGGACAACCAAGGACAATTTACGCAAGGGCCTACCCTTCCAGAAACCGGTCCCTCAGATAACATTAACTACAGATGCATCCATCTTGGGGTGGGGAGCTCACATAAACTCTCTTCAAACTCAAGGAACTTGAACAAAACTCGAAGCCACATATCAAATCAATTTTCTGGAACTTCGAGCTATACGTTATGTGCTGCATGCGTTCAAGGACTGCCTTTCACACAAGACTGTTCTGATCCAAACAGACAATACAGTAGCCATGTGGTACATCAACAAACAGGGAGGTACGGGCTCGTATCTCCTTTGTCAAGAAGCTGCACAAATTTGGGACTGGGCCTTGAACCACTCAATGTTCCTACAGGCCACTTATCTAGCAGGAATTCAAAATGTGCTAGGAGACCGACTCAGTCGTCAGTTCCAACCACACGAGTGGTCCCTGAATCCCTCAGTAGCCACCAAGATATTCCAACGTTGGGGACAACCAACAACAGACCTCTTTGCGTCGCATCTGAATCACAAAGTAGACAACTTCTGTTGTCTACACAAACAACAGAACCAGCTGGCCAAGGATGCTTTTGCTCGCCCTTGGAACTCAGGCCTACTATATGCGTATCCTCCAATACCGCTTATAACGAAACTCTAGTGAAGCTACAACAAGACAAGGGGACCATGATACTCGTAGCCCCATACTGGCCTCGACAAGTATGGTTTCCCACACTGCTAGACCTTTCAGTCAGGGATCCACTACGCCTGGGAGTAGCTCCCAATCTCATAACTCAGGATCAGGGTCGGTTGCTCCATCCCAACCTTCAATCCCTATCCCTGACGGCATGGATGTTGAAAGCTTAATCCTACAACCACTCAATCTTTCAACAAATGTTTCTCAAGTGCTTATAGCTTCACAAAAACCTTCCACTAGAAAGAATTATTCTTTCAAATGGAAAAGGTTCACTTTGTGGTGCAGACAGAACCATATTGATCCTTTCACTTGCCCCACTACTTCTCTTCTAGACTATTTGTACCATCTTTCAGACTCTGGTCTTCAAACTTCATCAATCAGAGTACATTTGAGTGCAATCTCAGCTTATCATAACAAGATGGGAGATGCACCTATATCCACACAACCTCTTGTCAGTAGGTTTATGAGAGGTCTAACTCACCTTAAACCATCAATTTGGCCTCCAGTCACAGAATGGGATCTGAATCTGGTTTTAACAGCATTAATGCGTTCTCCCTTCGAACCCATTCATTCTTGCGATCTCAAATTTCTCACATGGAGCCATCACATCAGCTAGAAGGGTTAGTGAGTTACAAGCACTTGTCACGTATGAACCTTATACAAAGTTTCTCCATGACAGAGTGGTTCTCCGAACACAACCAAAATTCCTTCCTAAGGTAGTTACAGAGTTCCACTTAAATCAAACCATAGTTCTACCCACATTCTTTCCAAGGCCTCATTCTCACCAAGGAGAAAGAGCTTTGCACACTTTGGACTGCAAACGTGTGTTATCCTTTTATCTGAATCACACTACGTCCCTCAGAAAATCCAATCAGCTTTTTGTCTCTTATGATCCAAATAAGCCAGGTAAAGCAGTGGGTAAGCATACTCTATCAAACTGGTTAGCAGATTGCATACAGTTTTGCTATGAAAAAGCAGGCCTTCCTCTCCAAGGGCGAGTAAAGGCGCATTCAGTAAGAGCAATGTCAACTTCAGTAGCACATTTTCGTTCAGTGCCCATCATTGACATATGTAAAGCAGCAACATGGAGTTCTCTTCACACCTTTGCAGCTCATTACTGTCTGGATAAACAAGGACGACAAGATTCAGCCTATGGACAATCTGTCTTTAAAGAACTTGTTTCCAGTATAATCCCACCTCCTTCTACATCCAACCTGCTGTGATCTTCGGCTGCCTCATTTCCTCAACAACGCATCACTGCTAACTATATGGACAATGACTCAACCTCTAGCTTGCTAATCACCCATATGTGAGGACTAGCATCCTGCTTGTCCTGGGATAAAGCAAAATTGCTTACCTTGTAATAGGTGCTATCCCAGGACAGCAGGATGTAGTCCTCACAGAACCCACCCGCCACCCCGTGGCGGGTGGGTTCTGTGAGGACTACATCCCTGCCACCCCTGGGATAAAAGTCTGAGGCCCAGGACGCCACCCCTGGGCCTCAGACTTTTATTATTTTAGTTTGCTAACGCTTATTGCTACATACCAGACTGAAGTGAGACCCCTGTGGCAGGGAATATCATGGCAAGCCGGGCATGCTCAGTAGCCCCAAGCTGCCAGTTAAAAGCTTCTAGAAACTTTGCCAGAAGTTTTCCCGCATTAGGGCTCCATGAGTGACGTCACCCATATGTGAGGACTACATCCTGCTGTCCTGGGATAACACCTATTACAAGGTAAGCAATTTTGCTTTATTGTTGTTATAAAGGCAGAGCACCATAATGGACCTGACTTGGAGACAAGCCCATACCAGATCAAGATCTTAAGTGTTCACCATTGTCTCATTGCACTATCTTGGAAGTTGGCAAAAGAATGAAGAAACAAAGTAATGGAATACAAAAATTTAGATTTATATAAGCAGGTTGTAAAAGTGTACCCTAACCATCTGCCATGGTATATGATCAAATTTTAGAGAGCCCTCTGGATGTTTGGCTTGAGTGAGGAATAACTATTTTGACTAGTATCCACTAATTCTGAGATGAGAAAACCCCAATTAAAAGTTTCATGTCTTTCTATAAATAGAAAAATAGTTAATTTTTCCATTAGGAAGTAGTAGTAGTAGGTATTATAATAGTTGTGTACTCGGATAAATTTTAGCCCTAGGAAGAATTTTCAAGTTCAGATTTACTATGATACAGAAGTCAGTACTACTATAATGAAAGGTAACTTCTTGCTTAAAGGGAGAAGTGAACTCTCCTGAAAATGATGGAGTTAACTGAAGGAAAAACTTGAACTATTGTCCAATGTGTTCTTTTGTTTTTGTCCAAAACAGTGTTTTAATCTTATTTACAATGTACAAATATATAGTTTCATAAATAAGTCAAAATATAAATGCAATTCATAAATATATATGCAGTTCAAAAATAATTGTAAAAAATTAATGACAGTATAATAAATTAAAAAAAAAAATAATAATTTAAACCCTAGCAACCGACTAACTCTAATCCTTACTCTCAATCAGGGGCAGTAAACTACAGCAAAAATCTCAAAGTAATATAACAAAATGAATTATAAAATCCTAATCCCATCCCAACTTACCAAATATGCCCTATGGCCCTACTCACTTACTTCCTTCTCCATCATAAATAACCTTACCCAGAAAAGTACTATTTAGACCCTATAATGGGCATTTTGATCATCCCTTCGGAGAAGCTCTGCCCCGGAAGCAGGCCAGTGTTGAAAGTCAGCCTGCAATGACCCTTGATGCCGTCCCCTACTGTAGGGGACGGCATCAAGGGTCCTCAGCATTAACCAGAACAGTAGAATCCAGCAGAAATGCAGGCATCCTTCAGCAGGATGGAATGGTCTTGCAGCAGTGGTAAAAGTTAGCATCAAGCTCTCTGTAGATCACAGATGCTGCCCATGTCTGACTCCTCTCCAGAAATGTTATAGCACACTTGTGGTACAGAAGCAGAAACTTGTAAACAATACATGTATTCTCTTTTAAGTGTTAAATCATCAGTTTGGAAACTAACTTGACTTGGCCCCAACCAACATATAGGGGTAGATTTTAAAAACATATGCGCGCACGTCCATGTGCGCATGCTACCCGGTGCATGCACATGGACACACGATTTTATAACACGCGCGCATGTTATAAAATCCAGGGCGGTGTGTGCAAGGTGGGTCAAATATTGCAATTTTTGAGCGGTAACCCATCACGGCCTTCCCCAGTTCCCTGTACGCACCAGATCAGTCCAGACTCCTGGTTTACTTCCACACCAGCAGATGGAGACAGAGCAAGATTTGACTGGCTCTGCCATATATACCAGGGTGCCACCCACAGTCAGCCAGTATTACTCTGTCTCCAGCAGATGGTCCGGGTGCACCACTGACAAGTTTGATTTAAAAAAAAACCAAAAACCAGGGAGATAAGTTAGAATTGGTTTGGTGTTCTTAATTGATTTGAATTGTTCTTTATTAAAAAAAAAAAAGAAAAAGGGGGGGAAATTCTGAATGAAGAGAAGGACTCCTGGCTGACGGTCTTCGCCTCCCAGGGGGGTTGGCAGGTCCTGAGGGGACCATCCCCCCTGGTTCTGCAGCCAGCTGTGGCTAAGGGTCGAGGGCCCTATCTGTGCCTTGTAGGCAGCCCAGCTTGGGGTGATACCGGGGAGCCCAGATCACTCACCCCAACCAGACCGCTTCAGCGGAGCAGGTTAGGCAGCATTTTCTGTTAAAAAAAAAAAAAGCTTTTTTTCTCTGGCGGTCTGGCCTGCGTCGCTTGTGCGGGCGAATCACGCGCGGCTCTCGCGGGATGGGCTGTGCTCTGCCTGCATCCCCAGAGGTGATGGGACATTGTGGCCGGTCAGGAGGGTGCTTGTGAGGCGCATTTCAATGGTGATCGCCATCGGGGAACTGCCTGTGTCGTCTCACAGACCGGGGCCGGTGAGCGCAGGAAAAGCTGCAATTTTGGGAGCCGCTTCTATCGCGGCTCCAATCGTGGGGGGGGGGGGGGGGATGAAGATTTCCTGACCCCCTCTCCCCGCAGCAGACAGCTGCGAGGCTAGTTACGATGGCGTCGGCTGCAGGGGGAGGACAGGCTGACGATACAGGAACAGATTCAGAGAGTTCCTGTTCATGTTTTTCTTCAGATTTTATTTTAGCCATGCATAGAACCTTTAAGGCTCGCAAGGTCTTAAAAGACATGCTCCTAAGTCCAGAGGCTTCGAGGCACCGCCCCCCCCCCCCCCCCAGCCAAGAGGCAAAGCCAGTCGCTGGACCCAGGGAGGTCTTCCAAGGCTCAATGTCCATTATGGGCTATCCCACCCAGGGAGGATTCGGACTCTTCTTCGGTGTCCCCAGATCCAGAAGATCCGGATGAGGCTACCCTGCCCCCAAGGGGAGGGTCGAAGGAGTCGGCGACCAGCCTCATGGGACTGCCCAGCAGAGTCAGGTCACTGAAGGTGATGATCCTAAGATGGTCCGCCTGTTCCCTAGGGATGAGCTGGGTCCCCTAATTCTTGCAATTCTGGAAGAGCTAGGGATTGCTGCGCCCCCTGAAGTGTCCCATTTGGGCTCAATTGACCCAGTATTGTTGGGCCTGAGTGGTCCTCCTATAGCCTTTCCCTTCCATTTTTCGACTACGGACCTGCTTTTTCGTGAATGGGATCCCCGGATTTGGGGTTGAAGGTCACGAAGGCTATGGATAAGCTTTATCCTCTTCCGGAGGATGCTTTGGATATGCTTTGGGTTCCGAAGGATGCTACGGTTTCTGCGGTGACGAAAAGGACTACCATTCTGGTTATGGGGGCCACAGCTCTTAAAGACCTTCAGGATCGGAAATTAGAGGTGCAGCTTAAGAAGATCTTTGAAGTCTCCGCCCTAGGAGTCCGGGCAGCGATGTGTAGCAATTTTGCCCTGAGAGCGGGGGTTCGCTGGGTGCAACAATTGGTAGCCAATGAGGGCCTTTCTGAAGGCAATGCACGACAGGCAGGCCGCCTCGAAGTGGTAGTGGCCTTCAGTGCTGATGCCCTTCATGATCTTCTGCGCACTTCAGCTCATTCCATGGTCTCGGCAGTATCGGCATGCAGGCTGTTGTGGTTGCGAAATTGGTCGGCGGATGGAGCCTCCAAATTCTGTTTGGGTTCCTTGCCCTTTAAGGGGAAACTTCTCTTTGGGAAAGAACTGGAGGATATGATTCAGTCCCTGGGCGAGAATAAGGTTCACTGCCTGCTGGAGGACAGGACGCGATCCAGGGGATCCTTCTCGGCGTAATCCCGGTTTCGAGGGGCTCGCAAATCTCTCCCGACTTGTACAACCACTTCTTCCTTTCGTCCCGCACCAACACGCCAGCAGTCTTGGTCCCAGCCTTCTCGTGGCCGGCGCTTCGGTAGGCCTGGGGTCTCCCAAACGTCTTCAGGTGGGAAGCCTGCATAATGATGTCCAGCCAGTCCATTCCTCAGTACCAAGGGTAGGGGGCAGATTGTCTCTGTTTTACGAAGAATGGGCCACAATCATATCGGACCAGTGGATGCTTTCCATGATAAGACACTGCTACGCTTTAGATTTTGCACGCCGTCCCAGCTCGCGATTTCTAATATCCCCGTGCAGATATCCTGAAAAATGGCAAGTGGTCAAACACACTTTGCTTCGTCTTCTAGATCTGGGGGCAATCGTTCCGGTGCCACCCCCAGAACAGTGAAGGGGACGTTATTCCATATACTTCGTCGTTCCTAAAAAGGAGGGTTCCTTCCGACCCATCCTCGACCTAAAGCGTGTCAACAGATGTCTGCGGATCCCCCCGTTTTCACATGGAGACATTACGGTCGATCATCGCTTCCTTTCGGCCGGGAGAGTTTCTGGCTTCTCTAGACCTGACAGAGATATATTTACACATTGGGATCCGACAGGACCACCAGAAATATCTGAGATTTTTCATCCTAGGGAACCACTACCAGTTTCAAGCTCTACCATTCGGTCTTGCGACAGCTCCCCAGAACGTTTACCAAGATTATGGTGGCTGTGGCAGCTCAACTTCACCAGGAGGGCTTGTTGGTGCACACGTACTTGGACGATTGGTTGATTCGGGCGAAGTCCGAAAGTCTGTGTCAGTCGGCAATCCACCGGGTGCTACAGTTGTTGAAGTCTCTCGGTTGGGTGGTCAACTTAGCCAAAAGTCACCTAGTCCCATCCCAGTCATTGGAGTTTTTGGGAGCCTTGTTCGACACCCGTCAGGGAAGAGTTTACCTTACTTCGGATCGCGGTCTCAAGTTGCGGGACCAAGTATCGACTTAGCTTCAGCAATATATCCCGACGGTCTGGGATTATTTACAGGTGCTTGGTTCCATGGCCTCAACGCTGGAATTGGTCCCGTGGTCATTCGCGCACATGTGGCCTTTGCAATCGGCCCTGCTCTCTCGTTGGAGTCCCATTTCTGAACAGTTCTACCTTCCCCTGCCATTGACGGAGTCCGCTCGTTTCAGTCTAGTTTGGTGGCTGTGTTCAGACAGCCTGCACAAGAGTGTCCCACTGATGGTGCCGGAGTGGACGGTGGTCACCACAGATGCCAGCCTTTCTGGTTGGGGAGCTGTTTGTTTGCGGCAATCGGTTCAGGGACTCTGGTCTCCAGCGGAGTCTCGGTGGTCGATCAACCACTTGGAAACCAGAGCAGTACACCTAGCGCTGCAGGCCTTTCTTCCTCTCATTCACGGGAAATGGGTAAGAGTGCTGTCCGACAATGCGACCACAGTGGCCTACATCAATCGACAGGGTGGAACCAGGAGTCGGCTGGTAGATTTAGAAGCTCGACTGTTGATCCAGTGGGCGGAACTTCACCTAGCCGCATAGTTGCGTCCCACATAGCAGCGGTCAACAATGTAGACGCAGATTTTCTAAGTCGAAATCAGTTCGACCCTGGAGAGTGGGAACTAGCGGACAGGGCTTATCAACTCATCTGCGACAGATGGGGCATGCCATCTATGGATCTCCTGGCAACTTTCAAGAATGCCAAGGCCCCACGCTTCTTTGCACGTTGCAGGGGCAGAGGGCGTGGATGCTCTAGCTTTGGCCTGGCCGACGTTTCTGCTGGCCTCTGATCGGCAAGGTGCTTCGTCGCACAGAGACACACCCGTCGGATGTGATCCTAGTAGCTCCTGAGTGGCCCCATCGGCCATGGTTCGCAGATCTGCTCAATCTTGTAGTAGAGGGTCCACTGTGCTTCCCGCTTCTTCCGAACCTTCTTCATCAGGGTCCCGTTTGTTTTGATCAGGTAGATCACTTTTGTCTAGCGGCATGGCATTTGAGAGGAGGTGTCTAAAAGGTAAAGGTTACTCGGACGTAAAGGTTACTCGGACATGGTCCGAGTAACCTTTACCTTTTAGACACCTGAGGTCGCGCAAGGTGTCGACTTCACTATCTTACGTATGGGTTTGGAAGATTTTCGAGTCATGGTGTGTTGAGCGTCAGGTTGTTCCCACTCGGGCGTCGGTATCCAGCGTTCTAGCTTTCCTCCAGGACAGTTTGACCAAGGGCTTGTCCTGTAGTTCCTTGCGGGTACAGGTGGCAGCCCTGGGCTATTTGCGCGGATCTATAGATGAGGTGGCATTGGCGGCGCATCTTGATGTTTCTCGGTTTCTTCGCGGGGCAAAACATTTGCGCCCACTGGTGCGTTCTCCATGTCCATCCTGGAATTTGAATTTTGTTCTTAAGGCTTTGTGTATGCTTCCTTTCAAGCCATTGAAGAGAGTGACTATGAAGGACCTCACTTTGAAGGTGGTATTTTTGGTAGCAATTTCCTCGGTGCATCGGGTCTCTGAGTTACAGGCGTTATCATGCAGGGAACCTTTCTTGAGGATCTCAGATTCCGGGGTTAGTTTACGAACTGTACCATCTTTTCTTCCGAAAGTGGTGTCCTCTTTTCATTTGAATCAGTCCGTGGAACTTCATCATTTTCCAATTTGGATCGGTCGGATCCTCTTTCCAAGGATTTGAGAAAATTGGATGTTCGAAAGGCATTTCTGCATTATCTGGACATTACTAATGCTTTTAGGGTCTCAGATCATCTCTTTGTTCTCTGGAATGGACCAAAGCGGGGTAATAGGGCCTCCAAGACCACGATTGCTCGGTGGCTAAAAGAGGCCATAAATTCTGCTTACTTGCTTTCCGGAAAGCCTTTGCCGATAGGGCTTAAGGCGCATTCCACTCGATCCTAGGCGGCTTCCTGGGCTGAGTGTCATCAAGTCTCCACACAAGAGATTTGCAGAGCAGCAACTTGGAAGTTGTTGCATACTTTTGCACGACATTACAGACTCGATGTAAAAGATCCGAGGGAGGGAAGTTTCGGGGTAGGCGTGTTGAGAGCAGGCCTCTCCGGTTCCCATCCCAAATAAGTGCAAGCTCTGGTACATCCCAGGAGTCTGGACTGATCTGGTACGTACAAGGAAAAGAAAATTAGGTCTTACCTTCGATAATTTTCATTCCTGTAGTACCAAGGATCAGTCCAGAGTCCCGCCCGCTGTGTGCATAAAAGTTGGGGAGAGTCCGCTACTGTTATTTGTTTTTTGTTGACCTATGATCTGCGGATTTTTCCTGCTGTTCATACCCTTATTACGGGTCTGGTTTTTTGTTGGGGTCAGTTATCCATATGTTAAGTTGCATTTCCTATAGATAGTTTGATTTGAGAATCATTCTGCTTTGGCATTGCGTAATACTGGCTGACTGTGGGTGGCACCCTGGTATATATGGCAGAGCCAGTCAAATCTTGCTCTGTCTCCATCTGCTGGTGCGGAGGCAAAACCAGGAGTCTGGACTGATCCTTGGTACTACAGGAACGAAAATTATCGAAGGTAAGACCTAATTTTCTTTTCCCTCCCAGTCCGCTCCAATTAAGGGAACTTTCCTACCCCCCTACCTACCCTCCCTCCCTCTTCTCCTCTCCTCTCCCTTAAGAGTTCTTACCTTTTTTTTTTTGGTTTGTTTCAGAACTTATGCCAGCTCCTGAGCTGGCATAAGTTGCGCACGCTGACAGTAAATCCCCCAGCACAGTGGCACATGGCCACTGTACCGGCTGCATCTAGCCCTGCCCCCTAGATGCCCCTTCCTGCTCTCTGGACCGCCTGCCCCCAGACCGCCCTTTTGCTGAGTCCCGGCTCTTGTGCACGTAATGGGGTTACGCGCATGGCCGAGCCCCTTCTAAAATGCACGCGGTGTGCGCAAGACCCGGCCGCGCCCATAACCCCCGTATTTTATACGCATGGGCGAATTAAAATTCGCCCATTAATATTTCATAAGAAGAGCCTTATGAAATTCTCTGTAGCCTGATAAACCACTGAACTATTGATTATCTGTTATGTTGCAGAATTTATAAAGGGGGCAGGCTGCTTTCGCAAATCGAGTGCTAACAAGCAGCAAAATGTGAAGATTGCACAAAAGAGAGTTCCTGTTTACCACCTTACTGTTCTCATTACAACATCAGATCAGACGGAGGTCCTTCGTCATTTTCATTTGTGTGCTATTTCCAGGTCTTAAATGAAGAGGGAAAAAGGGAAACCTAAAGCAGCTGTCAAATATTAATATTCTTGTGATTAATACTGTATTTCCTAGCGTGTAGCAGATGGACTCAGAACAAGTGGGTATAGTGTGCTCGTGCTAGCAGTTGGAGACGGATCTGACGTCAGCACGGGTACATATACCCCCACAGGAAGTGAAGCAACTCAGTAATTTCTGTCTCCAAAGCAGTTTGGAGCTCCTGCACGCTCGCTGAGCGTGTTTTCCAATACTACTTTCTACTTTCCAAATTTCTACGAAGATACCAGACGACGAGCCCCACACTCCTGCGGTGATACCCTCGGGTCCCTCCCCCAGTTGAGTTTCCCGAGGTGATTTCCGTGATCCCTTGGAGGTCTATGCCTCGGTCCGGTGGCCGAACCGCGGCAGGGATCTAGCCCCCGAGCGAGAAGGGCTTGGGCGCAGCTGAGAGGCTCCTCAGTCCCGGCGAGGACTTAGCCCCGAGCGAGACGAGTTTGGCGGCTTAGAGGCAGCGGGTGCACTTCCTCGAGCGCGGCGGTGAAGGTATTTCCCCTCTCCCCTCGCAGCCGGAGACCGCCCGGGTTACAGCCGGGAAGCGCCGAGGATCAGGTAAGGCGTACATCTCTTACTTTTGGTCTCCGAGGTACGAGGATCGGCGGCGTTGTCTGCATGCGGCACGCCGTGGAGGTCGCCATTTTGTCTGCCTTGTTCAGGTATTGTTCGCCCACGGATAGGCGCCTGTTGATAGGTGCACAACGCAGCATATTGTATATTATTGTGCGCATATTGCTGAACACATATTATTGAGCTCATCTTGCTGAACGCATATTATTGAGCGCATATTGTATATTATTGTGCGCATATTGCTGAATGCATATTATTGAGCGCATACTGCTGAACGCATATTATTGAGCGCATATTGTATATTCCTGTACGCATATTGCGCGCATATTGTATATTCCTGTACGCATATTGCTGAACGCATATTATTGAGCGCATATTGTATTTTATTGAGCGCATTTTGCTGGACGCATATTATTGAGCGCATATTGTATATTATTGTGCGCATATGGCTGAACGCATATTCTTGAGCGCATATTGTATATTATTGTGCGCATATTACTGAACGCATCTTATTGAGTGCATATTGTATATAATTGAGCGCATTTTTTGGCAGCAGACGCGATGGCACATGTGAAGGCCCCGGCGTCTCCAGAGGTGGCACCTCCTGAGTCCGGCGTGAAAGCTCTTGGCCTGTGCTCAGCGTGCCAGCTTAGAGCCTCGCAGAGCGAGGAACCAGACTCCCTTTGTGCCCAATGTGAGGAGGCCGTGGGAGCCTCGGGCCAGGACCACCCCGGAGTTAGCGGGGCCTCCTGAGCAGCCCGGGATTCCGGGGGACCTGGTACCCTGACGGCTAGACACCGCTTCTATTTCCTGGGTAGACTTGTTTAAGGGGATTCACACCTTTGTACAGATGCAGTCGGCTTCCCATCCAGGCCCTGCTGCCCCGGCTGACCCTGCCCCGGACCCTCTCGCCCTTATCGCGGGCACCCGCCACTGGCCAGTCCGGCTCATGCGGATCCTGAGGTCTCGGAGGACGAGTCCGAGCCCCCCGAGGAGGGGGACCTTCCCTCAGGGATTGAGCCATATCGAACCATGAGGTGGTTCTTCCCCAAGGAAGATCTCTCTGACCTGGTTTCTCAGTGCCTGACGGAGTTGGCTATTCCCGGCCCCAGCACCATGGAGGCATCTACGCAGAACCCCCTGCTGGAGGGTCTTCATCCCACAGCCCGCCATTTCTCCTTCCTGCAAGCGGCGCAACAGCTGATCGATTTGGAGTGGAATGCACCGGAGGCCTCGTTCAAAGGGAGTCGGGTCCTGTCTGGCATGTACCCCCTGGACCCGGCAATCACGGATATGCTGGCGTGCCCTAAGGTGGACGCCTTGGTTAGTGCTGTGGTCAAGCGCACTACCATTCCAGTGGAGGGGGGGGCGGCTCTCAAGGAGGCTCATGACCGACGCCTGGACGCCATCCTGAAACAATCCTTTGAGGTGGCAGCTCTGTCCTTGCAGATCGCAATCTGTTGCACAGTGGTGACACGGTCCTGTTTGTCACAGGTCAGGAACAATGCTCCGACAGCGGATATGGAGTCCACTCTCTCCTTCCTTACGGATGCCGCCTCCGACCTAGTCCGTACGACGGCCAAAGGGGTCTCATCCTCAGTAGCAGCCAGGAGGCAGCTCTGGATCCGGAATTGGTCAGCCGATGCCCCTTCTAAGACACGGCTCACTAGAATGCCGTTCAAGGGTTCTCTTCTGTTCGGCAGCGAATTAGATAACCTGGCCAGCACATGGGGTGCCTCTCCAGTACCTTGACTGCCGGAAGATAGGTCCAAGAAGAACCAGCGCACCTTTCCGAGGCCCTCCAGAGGTAGAAGCTCCCAACGCTTCACTCCTTATAGGAGCTGCTACCAGGCACCTCGTCCTCAGGCCAGGAACCAGTCCTTTCGGACCACACAGCGCAAGAAGGGAACCGGCTCGGGGTCCGGCCCCGGCCGCACCTCACAATGAGAATCAGCCAATCCATCCAGGGGACGAAGCCATAGGGGGCAGGTTAACCCTCTTCTACCCCAGATGGGTCGAGATTACGTCGGACCAGTGGGTCCTCGCCATCATCCAAGAGGGATATTATCTAGACTTTCGTCACATCCCTCCGGACAGGTTTGTGGAATCCTCGTGTCCGATCCACAAGAAGGCGGCGATGGAAACTACCCTGGCAAGGCTCTTGTCCTTGAAAGCCATAATCCCAGTACCTGCACGGGAAATGGATTCTGGGCACTATTCCATTTATTTCATGGTACCCAAGAAAGAGGGCACCTTCCGACCCGTCTTGGACCTCAAGTCAGTCAATCGATACTTACAGGTCCCGAGGTTTCGCATGGAAACTCTACGCTCAGTCAAGACAGCGGTACAGCCAGGGGAATTCCTCATGGCCTTAGACCTGTCGGAAGCCTTCCTGCATATCCCGATCCATCGGGATCATCAGTGCTACCTGCGCTTCAAGGTTCTGGGACGACACTTCCAATTCCGGGCTTTGCCCTTCGGGTTGGCCACGGCGCAGCGGACCTTCACCAAGATGATCGTAGTGGTAGCAGCGGCGCTCCGACGGGAAGGAATCCTTGTCCATCCCTACCTAGACGATTGGCTGATCAGGGCGAAATCACGAGAGGAGAGCCATCAGGCAACCAACAGAGTGGTCTCCCTTCTGGAAAGCCTGGGGTGGGTAGTCAACCTAACCAAGAGTTGCCTACAGCCCTCCCAATCACTGGAATACCTGGGAGTCCAGTTCGACACCCAGGCAGACAAAGTCAGTCTCAACACCAAGAGAAGGTTAAAACTCCAGTCCCGTCTACGGTCCTTGATGGGAGCCAGCCGGCCCATAGCTTGGGATTATCTGCAGGTTCTCGGTCTCATGGCATCCACCCTGGAAGTAGTACCCTGGGCGCGGGCCCATATGAGACCACTACATCGCTCCCTCCTCGCTCGCTGGAGCCCACGCTTCCGGAATTACTCCATGCATCTACCTCTACCAGCCAGAGTGCGGACCCAGCTACGGTGGTGGTTGCAGTCCAACCACGCGAGCAAGGGGTCGAAGATGTCCTCCCCCACGTGGATTCTGCTCACCACAGATGCCAGCCTGAGCGGATGGGGAGCACACTGCGAAGAACTCACCGCCCAAGGGCGGTGGAACAGAGAAGAGTTGGGGTGGAACATCAGCCGTCTAGAGGCACGGGCAGTCCGGTTAGCCTGCCTGCAATTTGCTCACAGACTGCGGAACAGGGCAGTCAGAGTGATGTCCGACAACGCCACCACAGTGGCATACATCAACCGTCAGGGCGGAACCAGAAGCCGACAGGTGTCCCTAGAGATAGCCCCGCTGATGGCTTGGGCAGAGGCGAATCTCCGGGACATCTCCGCCGTCCACATTGCTGGATGGGACAGCACCGCGGCAGACTTCCTCAGCAGGGAAAGCCTAAATCCGGGAGAATGGCAGCTGTCCCCCACAGCCTTCCAGATGATTGTGGATCAGTGGGGGACTCCGGACATGGACTTACTAGCGGACAGGTCCAATGCTCAAGTACCCAGATACTTTAGCCGCAAGCGGGATCCGTTCTCTCACGGGATCGATGCCCTGGTTCAGCCATGGCCTCCCAGGACACTGCTATATGCCTTTCCGCCGTGGCCCCTGCTGGGCGCCCTTATACACAAGATTCAGAAGCACAGGGGCCTGGTTCTTCTAGTGGCACCAGACTGGCCAAGAAGACCCTGGTACGTGGACATGAAAAGGCTACTAGCAGGGGAGCCCCTTCCCCTGCCTCCTCTCAGGGACCTGCTACGTCAAGGTCCCATCCTCCATGAGGATCCGGCTCAATTCTCTCTTACGGTCTGGCCATTGAGAGGGCTAGACTGAAGAAAAGAGGTTACTCGGAGCCAGTGATAGATACACTCCTCCGAGCCCGCAAGTTTTCCACATCCTCACCTACATAAGGATCTGGAGAGTATTTGAAGCCTGGTGCGACATTCATGGCACCAATCCACATGCGACCAAAATCCCTATTGTTCTGGATTTCCTGCAGGACGGGCTTCAGAAGGGTCTTTCCCTAAGCTCCATTAAGGTTCAGGTGGCTGCGCTGTCTTGCTACAGTCCCAGGAGGGATGGCAAGACCATTGCCAAGCACCCAGATGTTTCCCGCTTCCTGAAAGGAGTCAAGCACATTCGTCTGCCACTGAAGTGGCCAGTGCCTTTGTGGAACCTCAACATAGTTTTGGATTTCCTCGCGGGATCCACCTTCAGGCCCCTCCGGGGTCTGTCTCTTTGTTCTCTCACTTTGAAGATGGTGTTCTTGCTGGCCGTATGCTCAGCACGTCGCATTTCGGAGCTACAAGCGCTGTCCTGCCGTGATCCCTTTCTCAGAATCACTCCAGAGGCTATCCATCTTCGCACAGTTCCCTCCTTCTTGCCTAAAGTAGTCTCACAATTTCACCTCAACCAAACCATATCCTTGCCAACCACGGTGGGTTTGAAGAAATCAGAAGGCGTTTGCTACGCCATCTCAACATCGGCAGATTGCTTCCCAGATATCTGGAAATGACAGAAACAATACGAAAGACGGACCATCTGTTCGTCCTTCACAGCGGGAAGAAACAAGGAGAAGCGGCCTCACGGCCCACCATCGCCCACTGGATTAAAGAAGTTATCAGAGCGGCCTACGTAGAGGCCGGGAAGTCTCCGCCTCTTCAGGTCAAGGCTCATTCCACCAGAGCGCAGGCGGCCTCTTGGGCAGAATCTAGGATGCTGTCGCCCGCAGAGATCTGTAAGGCGGCGACGTGGTCCTCCCTCCATACCTTCTCCAGATTTTACCGTCTGGACGTCCAAGCCCGGGAGGACACAGCATTTGCGAGGGCAGTCCTACGCGGTCCTCAGGCAGCATCCCGCCCAGTCCGGGAGTAGCTTTTGTACATCCCACTTGTTCTGAGTCCATCTGCTACACGCTAGGAAATGTTGAGATTACTTACCTGATAATCTCCTTTTCCTTAGTGTATGCAGATGGACTCACCATCCAGCCCGGCTGCCAGTATACATGGGTTTCACCAATTCAAGGTAAGGCATGTCATTTATTACATGAGAGCGTCCACTCTACCAGGTGTCGACGCCTTCCGGTTGGGAACGCTGGCGGTCTCCAGCTACTATCAATCGGTCAGGGGAATCCTGTTTCATTAATTAATTGATCGGTCAGTACACATATATCCATAACAGCTTTTGCAAGGAAGATTACTGAGTTGCTTCACTTCCTGTGGGGGTATATGTACCCGTGCTGACGTCAAATCCGTCTCCAACTGCTAGCACGAGCACACTATACCCACTTGTTCTGAGTCCATCTGCATACACTAAGGAAAAGGAGATTATCAGGTAAGTAATCTCAACATTATTTCTCACCCGGTGCAATGAAACCATTTCCTGATTGCTCAGTGCTCACTTTGTTTCATGTTTTTATTTAGCAATCTACTGGTTGAATCAGTAGTTGTGTTGGAAGCATGCAGACCAGTAAGAGGTTATATTTCTCAATGGCTTTTTCATATGAAGGTGACGAACTGTATTGCACAATAATGATAACATTCCACAGTTGCAACCCATGCTCAATGGATTGCACAACTGCTAACTTTGCCATGTACAGCACATTACAGTACACCCAAAGTATGAGAAAGGCAAGCTTTTTTTGTTTAGGATTTTAATCCTGTTTCTTAACTGTTTAATGACATCTTCTTCTTTTATATTTGCTAGCTTTTTATTGTCTCTTGCCAGCTTGTCTATTTAGCAGCATTATATTCTTTATTTCCATGACAGTAGAGATAAGTGTTGCTGAAATAATATAATTAGCCATGGGCAGCCAAGAGCTTGGCTTATATTTGTTGGCTGTTCATGATGCCTACTAAATTTCGAAATAGGGAAGTTTGTTTCCATTTACGAGAGAGGCACTATATTTGGTACACATGAAGGTGTGTTGGGATTACACTGGATATTCACAGTGAGATAGATTTGCATGCACAGGCTGCATTAAATACATTTCATACATATTCCTTATGGATATCTTGAAAACCAAACCTGTTTGTGGCTCTTGAGGATTGGAATTGGCCACCCCTGGCTTATTGTTTTATGTTCTTATCAAAGGGATAATATTTGAAAATAGCTTGCAAATTGGATTGTCCTCCCATGAGCTAAACATGCATGGTCTTTTAGTTTGATTGGGAAAGCCAGATCAAGACAAAAAACTTGAGACTGATATTGAAAAAGGCTGAGCTCCTAAATTTAGGCACCTATATCAGTCAAGAGCCTAAATTTTCAGCTGAAAATTCAACTACATTTAGGGACCTCAAACTTAAGTTCCTAAATTTAGGGCTGCTTTTCTTTTGCCTAGATTTAGGCCCTTAAGTTAGATGTCTAGCGCTTAAAATCGGTGCTAAGTACCTAATTGTTTTTTTCTGCCGAGTTCACCCCTTCAGCTACTTTCTTTTTAGGATCCTAAATTTAGGGTCCTAATGAAACTAGGAGCATACATTTAGGGACTTATCCCTAGTAAATTTTCAATTTAGGGGCCTAGCTTTGAAAATTGGCCTCCTTGTTAACTCAGTCACGTTAGAACTGGGTATGATTTGTACAGAGATTTAAACTACTGTTCAATTTATCTCTACTCTTCCCTCTTAGATATACTGTGATATTTATGTATTTATTTGTTTGTTTTTATATACCGACATTCACCCATGGATATCACATCGGTTTACATTATGACTTTTTGATAATGTGACGGCGGTCATATTATCATTACATTGTAATATTGCAGCATTGTAAAATAATATTGTAGCATTGTAGAAATTACATTACATCTATGGGTTGTAATGTTGTAGCGTTGTAAAATTACATTACATCTATGGGTTGCTTTAACAATTATAACATTATGACATTGAATAATATTTGCTATTTGGTAACTTTCTATTTTCGTTAAAATAGCTAACGTTAAAGAGGTCGTATGAATTTTGTTGGAGATGTTATGAGTTCTCTTAGTGTGCGAATAGCGATGGTTGTTTGGTGCTGGATCCCAGAGTGGTGGGTTAATTGTTGTCGGGATATGTTTTTTGGAAAAGCCAGGTTTTTAGGGCTTTCTTGAAATTTTGTGATGAGGGTTCGGAGTTCTGTTGGCAGCTTGTTCCACAATGTGGGGCCTGCTATTGAGATTGCGCATTCTCGTGTTGAGGTGAGGTGAGGTGAGCCTGTTTGATGAAGGGGATTGTAAGTAGCCCAGTGTTTTTAGAACACAGGTTTCTTTGTGAGGTGTAAGGATGAAGGGTGTCCTTTAGCCAGTCAGTCTTTTCATTGTTGATGGATTTGTGCAAGAGTGTAAGGGCTTTATATTGAATTCTGTGGGTTATGGGGAGCCAGTGGAGTTCTTTCAGTGTGGGGGTGATGTGTGTGGAGCACTTGCTGTTTGTGAGAGATCTGGCTGTCGCATTTCGAAGTAGCTGGAGTGGCTTGAGGGTAGAGGCTGGGAGTTCGAGGAGCATGGACTTGCAGTAGTCGAGTTTAGATAGTATGAGGAATAGCCCTCTTTTATTATTGCGTTTATGAAGGTTTTCAGGTTGAGCTCGGAGTCTAGTGTGATGCCTAGGTCTCTTGCAGTTGCAGCAATTTGGCTTTTGTTTTGAGTGGAAGAAAGGACTTGGATATTCCAATGTTGAGGGATTATTAGAGATGTGTAGGATTTCAGTTTTCGAGTGGTTGAGGGTGAGTGATATTTGTGATAGGAGTTTTTCTATTCGAGCCAGGATGGAGTTCCATTGTAGGAGGGTGTTCTGTAAGTCTTCTTTCATGGGGAGAAGTATCTGGATGTCATCGGCGTATATAAAGTATTGTAGGCCCAGGTCAGTGAGGAGTTTGCATAGTGGGAGCATGTAAGTGTTGAATAGGGTGGAGGAAAGTGATGATCCTTGGGGGACGCTGTGTGGGATGGGGAACTGTTTTGATTCTTTGTTGTTGAAGGTTACTTTGAATGATCTGTTAGGTAGGAGCCGAACCATTTGATTGTGGTACCGTCAAGTCCTATCTCGCTTAGTCTGGTTAGAAGGGTGTTGTGATTGATGGTGTCGAATGCGGCAGATATGTCCAGTAGTATAAGAAGGTAGGATTGGCCAGCGTCAAGGCCTCTGATTGCTGAGTCGGCAAGGGAGAGTAGTAGGGTCTCCGTGCTAAGTGTTTTTCTGAAACCGTGTTGCGATGGGTTCTGCGATGATATAAAATTAGCATAGCTTCTTTGCAACAAGAATTCCTATTGTTAGCTGTGGTCCATAGTGTCAAATGTAGTTTCATTCATGACTTTATGGTGAGGCTTCTTAAATATATTAAGAGCTTTATTTTCCCTACCACTTGATCCACTTAGAAGAGATGATACCTTTCTGAGGACTGAATTGGAGATTGCCCATAGAATAAGCCTGATATTTGTCAGGGGATGCCATTGATAACTCATGGGTGAATGAAGTAGAAAAGAGAGCCTGTACCTCCTAAATGAGCCTGTTGGTCTAGAGCAGTGGTCCCCAACCTTTTTTGCACCAGGGACCGGCTTCAAGCAAGACCATTTTTCCATGGCCCGGCAGGGCGGGGTGGGGGTGGAGCAGGGGTGGGGCTTTGGTCATATGTTCAATGTATGGGTCAATGTATTTATTGACTTTTTAAGTTAATGTTCTGATTCATTCTCTTTACACTGTTATGAATTTAAATGTAACTGGTTTGGTTATAATGTAAACCGGAGTGAAGGCTATGTCAGCTGTACCTCGGTATATAAACAAATGCTAAATAAATAAATAAATAAAAATATGGGGGTGGGGTTATGGAGGGGGTTAGATTTTAGTGCACACTTATTTAATTATGACATTTATAATGTGAATGTGGCTCAACTCACCATAGGTTCTCACATGCATGACACACTGACCCATGATCGTCACGGGGCTAGATGTAAAAGTACAGTTTGCATCCACGGGAACCCCCCTGACCCACAATAATGGATGTAAAGCAGAATTATGACATTCCCCATACAACTCACCCTACAAAAAAGATATTCTGGTTCTGGTGTCATCTCAGTAACAGCAACTCAAACTCCTACTTCCAGGCTCAATAGCCCTACTTATGAAAAGACAGCAGTTTACCACCAATGCATGTCCTCTTGAGAAAACACAACAAATAAGACCGATACAAACACTTACATGCTAGTAAAATATCTCGGTAACAGACACAGAACCGACGTAACATACTCCCAGGATCTGTAGTAATGCACATAAACTAATCCGCACACAGTTACACCAGCATTGTGGAATACACTCAAACAGGAGCAACCCTATCTATGAAAAGGCAACACTACAAATATTAAATCAGGTCTTAAAAACCAATACACCTCTTATTAGAAAAACAGAACTAGCAAGCAGCTATAGATCCCCACTCAGAAATAATTGTAAAACTATACTAATAAGCAGAATAAATGTTTCAAAACAGCTATGAACAGAATAACATCCAACAATTAAAAACTCATAAAAACTATTAAACATGCTCCAAACACCAATAAAATATTTCAAACAAGCAGACATCACACAATTAAAATGGCAGTCAAGAAAAATAAACTTAAAAAGCCACCTTTACTTACCTCCTCCAGCAGCTCTCCTACTCCCCTTCCCTGCAGGCCGTGGCACACACCAGAAGCAGCAGTAGAAGCTAAGCTCTATACTCATGGTCCTCTTCCTTAGCGCCCATGTCTCTCACACACACGCCATATCAGTCATGCCCCCATGACCAGTTTCTGTCTCTCACACACCAATCATCTCCCAGTCTTTGGCACACACACACCAGTCACCTTCCTGAACATTTTCTCTCATGCCATACACACACACAGGCTTCCCACTCCCATGTTCTACTTACATATATGGGCTTCTCACTCTCATACAGGTCTATCCAGTAAAGTGCGGCCACGTTTACCCCGCTCCTAACCCGCATTCTACTCACTTTTCGGCCACGTTAGCCCTTCCTGCGATCCCGAATCCCCTTTAACCTACTCCTACCGCGTCCTAAAATCCCCGGGCAACCCCTTCCGCACGCGGCATGTATATTGCATGCAAACGAGCGAATTAGCTATTCCCTAGCATCCCGTAACCCGCGCCTTGACTATCGCTATCTTTCCCTGCCGTTTTGTCGCGCGTTTAACCTGCTAACTTACCGCCTACCCTTACCCCTGCGGTAGAGGCAGGGGTAAGGGTAGGCGGCAAGCTTTCCCCCAGCCCCCGCTCACCTGCCCCGGCCGCGATCATGGGTGCCGGTCTCCGGGGCAGCCCCAGTCCTTTCCCCTCCTCCCGAAGCAAAAAAAAAAAAGCGAAAAAAACGTTGCAGCCCCCTCCGATGTCCGGAGGGGGCTGCAAAAAGTAAGTCGCTTCGCCGCTTCATACTGCCAGCCCCTTCTTCCCTCCTCCCGGAGCAAGGCTGCTTTTCGCGCCCTGCTTCAGGAGGAGGGAAGAAGAGACACTCACAGTGTGAAGCGGCGAAGCAACTTACTTTTTGCAGCCCCCATCGGACCTCTCCTGCCTCCCGCTGCGCGACTTACTTTTTTTTGCAGCCCTCCGGCCATCAGCAGGAACGGATCGTGGCTCCCCTGCCTCCCGGCGAAGATGGACGCCTGCACGGGGGAAAGCGGCCCCTGTGCGTGCAATTGGCCGCTCAAGACGTGACGTCACATGCCGTGACGCCAAACGTCGTGACGTCACGTCTTGAGCGGCCAATTGCACGCACAGGGGCCGCTTTCCCCCGTGCAGGCGTCCATCTTCGCCGGGAGGCAGGGGAGCCACGATCCGTTTCTGCTGATGGCCGGAGGGCTGCAAAAAAAAGTAAG
Source organism: Rhinatrema bivittatum (assembly GCF_901001135.1). Lineage (NCBI taxonomy): Eukaryota > Metazoa > Chordata > Amphibia > Gymnophiona > Rhinatrematidae > Rhinatrema > Rhinatrema bivittatum. The sequence continues at coordinate 765,682,845 of NC_042616.1, forward strand.
TCGCGCAGCGGGAGGCAGGAGAGGTCCGATGGGGGCTGCAAAAAGTAAGTTGCTTCGCCGCTTCACACTGTCAGTGTCTCTTCTTCCCTCCTCCCGAAGCAGGGCGCGAAAAGCAGCCTTGCTCCGGGAGGAGGGAAGAAGAGACACTGACAGTGTGAAGCGGCGAAGCGACTTACTTTTTGCAGGCGTCCATCTTCGTGAGCAGCTGGAGGCAGGAGAGGTCGTCCGATGTCCGGAGGGGGGTGCAAAAAGTAAGTCGCTTCGCCGCTTCGTACTGCCAGTCCCTTCTCCCCTCCTCCCGGAGCAAGGCTGCTTTTCGCGCCCTGCTTCGGGAGGAGGGGGAGGGGGGACTGGCAGTCCCGACTTCCTGGTATCTGTCATTTCAAATGACATTTGAAATGACAGATACCAGCATGGCCGTGAAGCGTTAGGCCCGCGCACCCAGGATACTGTATAGGCGCTCTATCCAGTAAAATGGGTTGCGCAGGCCTAACGCTTCACGGACCCTTCTTAGCGCGGTTTACATTTGCATGAAATTATAGTTCAGGATCGAGCGATAGGTGAGCTGCACTGTGCGTGCGGCAACCGCGGGTGCGCCGGGCACTAACGCAGCTCTTCCTACCGCTCGGTACTGGATAGACCTGAGAATCACTTTCTCTGTCTCTCTCACACACACACACACACACCAGTCTCTCACTCCCATGTTCTCTTTCAGATATACAGGCTTCTCACTCCCATGCTGTGTCTCACACACACCCAGGTTTCTCAATCCCATGCTCACTCTCTCCACATGCACAGGCTTCTCATTCCCATAATCACTTTCTCTCTGTTACACACTACCAATCTCTCTCATTTCCATGCTCACTCTCCACATGCACAGGCTTCTCATTCCCTGAATCACATTCTCTCACATTCAATCACACCAGTCACCTTACCAACCAGTCTCTCTCTCTCATGCATGCACACTCACCCAGGTTTCTCACTCCCATGTTTTTTTTCACCCCCACAACACCAGGCTTCTTACGCCCATGCTTTTTCTCTCTCACACATCAGTCATCTCCCTGAGCAATCACTTTCATTGTCTCTCACATACACACACACATCAGCTCTCTGACCAGTCAATCACACACAGGCTGGCTGGCTGCTTCTCTCTCTTTCTCTCACTCACACAACCCCCCCCCCCCCCAATGGGAGCTGCAGCAGCCCCCGCAGGCCAAGAAAGTAGAATCCCATCGGCCGCGGGAGGCTCATCCTGCTGTCTCCTTTCCCGATTACCGGCTGCTTCGATTACACGGGGGCCAATGCTGCTGCCTCCGCTATTTTCCACGCGGCACGGCTCTTTCTCCTTCCCGCGCACCACTTCCTGTTCCGGGTCACGGGGGGGGCGGGGGGGCGGGGAGGCAGGCGCGGGAAAAAGAAACGGCCAGCCATGGGTGCCTCAGCTTCCTCAAACACCGCTGCCGTTCCCGCTGATAGCCCGGCGGCAACGGCAGCAGGGAAGGAGCAGCGGAAGAGACTGAGAGCACGCGGCACATGGCGGCGCCGCCGCCGCAGAGCGGTGGTTGGGAACCCCTGGTCTAGAGAAGAAGGTAAACTGAAAGACCTGAGGAATCCATTCCTATCCCCACTCTACCCGCCCCCTTCCCACACATGTGCATATTTTTGACCTTTTGTGAATTTCTGGCTTTGCTTGATATATTATAATCCTTGATAATATGAAACAATTTTGATGCAAAGAATGAAAATAACTGTCAGTGTCTTTTAAAAAGAAAACAAAGAAACATTGTAGTGAGTTCTGAGGTGGGCTGAATGACTTAATGGTTGAACAGTTCTGCCTATTATTTTCTTAGTAAAACAAGAATGTGCAGTTCTGGAATGACTTTGTGAGGGATGCCAGTACACACATTTTGAAGAATTCCTAGAAAAAAAAAAAAGCTATGGGCTAGCTGTGCACAATAGAATGTTTCTATACAATATGCTAAACACTTCAAAGCTTGCACATAAGCAGCAGGATTCTTCATGCAATTTGTATAATGTGCATACTGTAATGTACTTACTAAGTATGTCTTTAATAAAATCACAGAACTGTTTATATTATCATAGTATCTCACCTGATCTTACAGTATCCCATTAGGGAAGTGGCTTGTGTATTATTTAAATTTATTTATTTGTTTAATTATCTAATAGACCTCTGAGCAAGGAACAATAGAAAATACTTCATTAAAATAAACATATATATCCTTGGATAAATATACAGTTGTTCAATAACAGTAATCATACAGAGCAAAATAAAGCCATAAAAATCAGCAAAGGGCAATATCCCACTATCAATTAAAAGTAGCTCTAAAAAGCAAGCTTTTCATTTCCTTATGGAACTGTAAATAATCATGAATACTTCTGATCTCTGATAGGAGCCAGTTCCATAATTTTGGGCCTATAAACCTAAAAGTTCTTTCCTGTGTGATAAAAATGTATTCTTCCTTTAAATGTGGACTTGTCAAGTAAAAGCCATGAAAGGACCTTAAAGTATTATGGTGCTTAGAAGACACAAGTCATTTCCTCAAATAGCCCCCTCTTGAACAACTTTAAAAACTAGAACATTTTCATGTTTTTCTGAAAAACGCAAATTTTGGGAAAAATTGAAATACCGTAAATACAATGCTTATTTTTGTGCAATATTTAAAATTTACTGTTTTCAAGATACTAAATGAACTACGTACAACTCATTTAGCACATAAGATTTTTATTTTTTTAATATAAACTAATGCATTTTTACTTTTATATTTCATAAGTATACCACTCATTTGCTACAAATATATCCAGTACTAGAGATCTTCTTACAAGCTGCTACAACCTGAGTATTTGAACAGGTCTGAGATTTTGCTAGCTGAAAATTAGGTAGTGGAATTGAAAATAAGAACCATCAACATTGTAGTAAATAAAAGGTAATCTTGTGACAGGTGTGAGTCCTTGGGCTGTGGCATGATTGATGTAGCCTAGTAGGCAAACTACTAGGCTCATGCTGACGGCTGGAGCTTCACCTTTACCAGCCCTGCAGGTTGAGCCCTTGGGTTCCAGAAGCCTGCAGGACTTAGGTAAATGACCCTAAGAATGGTCAGAGAGAGAGTCAGTGAAAAGGTGTAATCATTGAAGGCAGCAGCCCTATAATGGCTTTATGCAACAATTTAACAAGAATGGTTTTATTTTGCTTTCCTTACTTTTATCTGATTTTTCTGTACTTACTGAAGAACTTAGCAGAATATGTAGGCAATTGCGTTTGGCAGGGCTTCCCAAACCTGTCCTGGGGACCTCCATAGGCAGTCAGGTTTTCAAGATAGCCACAGTGAATACGCATGACATAAATTTGCATATCATGGGGCCTCAGTATATGCACATTTATCTCATGCATATTCATTGTGGATATCTTGAAAAACCTGACTGGCTGTTGGGTCCCCAGGGCAGGTTAGGGAAGCCCTGGTGTATGGCATGGTGTGCCTAAAGGGATATCAGTGCATGCCCAGAAACACATCTGTCTAAAATGATCATTCTGTGACTGGGAATAGACAAGTACAAGTAAGAAATAATATGCAACAACATGTGCATTTAAAGGATTTTAGTGCTCTCCTTGTTTGCTGTTGGGCATGAGGCCAAAGGCCAACTGCTTTTAGCAGGTAGTTATGTACTGGTATCCTGTCATGTGATATTCTACCTACAAAAATGTTATGATCACAGCGCCACACAGGTTTTGTTTTTAAAATGAGAATGTTATCTTTTAAGCTTTTTAAGAATTTAATTAATTTAAAATTTTAGTGATGCTAGACTATAGTGTGAAATCATTAGGGACCTTTGTTTTCCATTTTTATTATAGTTTTCCTGTTAATTTATCAGTGTATGTTGCACCAAAACAAGAGAAATCAGTGGAAAAAAATGACTTGTCATTTTTCTGAGTTAATATTTTTGTTTCATTTCATTTATTATATTTATAAACTGCTTCTCAGATATTGCCCAAAGCAATGTACAAACATTAACATTTATATACTATATTAAAATCCATAAAAATTACAACAGATTAATATAATCCCAAAAACTAAAGATCAAACAAACATTCACACACAAAACATTCTGAAGTCGATTTTAAAAATATTGCCCATGCAAAAATGCCCACATATGCACGTATGTGGGCTGCATGCAAGTAACTCAAACTTTAAAAAACTGCAAATTATGCACGTATGTACCCATGCACGTGTGAAGAATAAGGGGGTGGAAAATAGGCGGGACGGTGCCAAAGCTTACTCATGTAACACTGTATTTTTATTTTTATCATTTTCAGATTTTATTGTACTTGTATCTTTCATTTTATTGTTTTTAGTTTTTAATAATATAAAATATTTAGTTTTATGAACACTGAGTTGAGTTTATATTGGATTTTATTGTATTTTTCTCTTTTTGAAGCTATGTGATGACTTTTTGTTTTTTATTTATTTATTTATTTGTTTGTTTGGTTTTATATACCGTCTTTCGGTGTGGCCATCACAATGGTTTACAAGATTCAAACAGTATACAGATAATTAAACATTGTTGATCATTGTAAAAATAACAGTAGGAGGGATGAAGGAAAGGGGGTGAGGGAGGTGGGGAAAAGGAAGAGATGGAAATAAAGGGAAAGGAAGATGGTAATGATATTGAGATTTATTCATATTAGATGCGGATTCTTAGTGTTGTTTTTTATAAGTTCATATTGGTATGATTATGGTTGATGCCGGTTGTTGTTTCTGTTTCTTTCTTTTTATGTATGTAAACTGTAGAGATAGAAACTTGCTTTCTGTGCAACAGTATATAAAAACTGTATAAATAAAACAAACAAATATATTAAAACCTAAAACCGCAGAGCATATATGTGAAATATCTGTAGAACTTTACTGTTGCTGTCTGTAGATCTCGTGTTTTAGGGCTTATAGGACAGGGTGAGGGGGTCCGGATCAACTAGGCAGTGAGCACGATGAAGAACCAGAGGGGTCTGAAAGCCCTCAATATTAACTGGACAAACTGGTGGACTAATTGGAAAATTGGGAACGTGACTTGCACAAGCATCTTTTAAAATCTGCTTACATATGCGCCCAAAAGCCAACAAAGTCCTATGGAAGACACATGCGCTAGCTGTGCTTGTGTAACTCTTAGAATTAGATGCATACTTATGCGCAGTTGGTGTATTTGTAGATATCCTGAAAACCTGGCCTGTTTGTGGAACTCGAGGACTGGAGTTCGCCATCCCTTCCTTAAGATGTCCAAACAGATAAATAGTGATAGCAAAAGCCAGAAGGATGCTTGAATTTATAGGGAGAGGACTAGCCAGCAGAAAAGAGAAGGTGATATTGTCTCAGTATGCCATTAGTAAGACCTCATTTGGAGTACTGTGTATTTTAAAATGTGTGTGCACAATTAAAAATTCCAGCATATCTTCACTCACGCGCCAATATGTGCGTGTGTGAATGTTAAAATTACCATCCAGCTGAATAGGTTATTATCTCTTTCTGTCCCCTTTTTACTCTCATTGCATTTTGATGGGCTAATAACCAGGTCTTTCATCCTTTATGAAACCTCAGAAGATTAGTTTCTTCTCTAAGCGCAAGTGGAAGTATATGCCCCAACTCCAGGAGGGCTGCTGAACAAGTTTTCTTTTGCAAATGTACATGACAAAATGCCTTCACCAAAGGAAGTTGTAGCTGACATTTCTGATTAGATCTCACCGCATGCCCACTAGCATACCAACATAACCGACCCCTCAACTGAGGGCGGAAGCAACCTCACAACATTTTAAAGGCCAGTACCAAAACTTAAATTGACAGCATAAAGGGTTGGTAGTTATAAAAGCAAAGGGGTTGCAGAAATCTGATGTGAACTGCCAATTAGTAGTTGTGCTGCTGCAGACAAAAGGTAACAGGTAACCAAAAGATGGTGAGGCATTTGACCTTCATAAGAGCTTGAATCATTAAGGAAAATGGAGGGGAGCTCATCATAAAAGGTATCTGTTTAATTTATTTATTTCTAGTATTTATTTGGCAGTCTTATCTAGGATACCTTTCAAGAAGGAAGTTGCATGACTGTGAGAAGATGGCGCAAAAAAAAAGTATAAATACAACAAAATAAATGAAGACTACTATGGCAGCCACGGACTGGAAGAACATTTTCAGCTACTCAGCTGATCATGTGGCAAACATTGCCCAGGAACAATCACTTTTTTCTGATTCTGCACCTCCTCCACCAGTTACAGATGCATTGGCCGACCTTACTAATTTACATAAAAGAAATGTCCGTGCTGAATTGCACGGCATAACATTGATTGAATATGTAAAACAACAATACATTCCCAGGGGTCTAAGAATGAACAAAGAACCCCTGATGTTCACTGAACACCCTGAATTTCTCTCCAAATGGGTTGCTATTTTGAACAAATGCTCCCTGGACTTGATGTTGCTAATCATTGAATACACGAAAATAGTCATGGATGAGATCAAAGCGGAGATTATTGTCATTGAGGATGACTATAAACAGAGGCAAAAAAACTACACACCAACAATCCCGAGACGAAGACACCTCATGGCACAAGCCGTTCACCCGGTCTCAATCCAGTCGTCAGTAATCAATCTTTCACATCATGCTCTCACACCTGTGGAAGAATCAGCCTTGAAAGACTTTTCTGCCTAGGGTGTCTAAGAACTTTTGTTCTTTGCCAGGCAGAGTTGATGAATGAGGGCATATTCTCTTTGATTTTTCTGGGCAGATTCTACCACCACAGATTGGTGTGGAATTTGGGCCCTCTGATAACCAGGAATGTGCTGCACCAGATAGGTGGTGTTCATCCTTTTGTTAACCGGTGGTACGGAGCATGTATGTTCCCACAGCCTGTGTTGCAGGTCTACTAGGACTTCATGTACCGGAATTGCTAGCACCTCCTTAGGAGGGTCCACAAACTGTAGAACCTCTAAGCTCTTTGGTCTGGTATCTTCTTCTGACACTAGTTGAAAGGGAATAGTGTCAGCCATCTCCTTTACAAAATTTGTAAAAGATAAGTCCTCTGGGGGTGATTGTTTCCTGTTTTCAAGTGGGGATGGCTCAGACAGGATGTCCTCTGAAGATGTCTCGGTGTCTCTGGGGTTAACAGTGCGCTCCGTCGGCTGAGGGGGGATATGATAGAGGTGTTTAAAATCATGAGAGGTCTAGAACAGGTAGATGTGAATCGGTTATTTACTCTTTCGGATAGTAGAAAGACTAGGGGGCACTCCATGAAGTTAGCATGGGGCACATTTAAAACTAATCGGAGAAAGTTCTTTTTTACTCAACGCACAATTAAATTCTGGAATTTGTTGCCGGAGAATGTGGTTAGTGCAGTTAGTATAGCTGTGTTTAAAAAAGGATTGGATAAGTTCTTGGAGGAGAAGTCCATTACCTGCTATTAAGTTCACTTAGAGAATAGCCACTACCATTAGCAGTGGTTACATGGAATAGACTTAGCTTTTGGGTACTTGCCAGGTTCTTATGGCCTGGATTGGCCACTGTTGGAAACAGGATGCTGGGCTTGATGGACGAAGATCCTGGAGAGCTTCTTTCACTGTCTGGCAGATAAATCCATTCAGTTCCTCCCTTATAGCTGGCGAGGTCAGAGCAGCTATAGGTGGTGGCAGAGAAGGCGTCATCGGCACTTCCACATGTCTCTGTGGTGGCTCGTTGCCCAGCACCTTTGCAGGTGGGGAACGCCTCGGAGTAGTAGGCCTCTTCAGCGATGGCTGTCACCGTGCGCATGCCGGGAGAGCGGGCGTTTGCCTGCTCTCCCGCGGACTTTACTGTATCGGCCCATTTATCTGGCTTTACCTTTGCTTTCTTGGTGGTAAGGATAGGAGAGTAAAGGTAAGCCAGAAAAAAACAAGCAAATTATAAGGAAAAGCAAAGGGAGGCAGAAAGGGCAGTTAAAAGAACAAAGGCCCAAACTTGAGGTGAAAATTCTCCAATCAATAAAAGGAGGAGATAAAATCTTTAGACACATAAGAGAGAGGCAAAAAAACAAAGAAGAAATAAGTAAAGGGAGATAGGGGAATTTTCAAAGAGAACTGGAAGAAGTTCATTGCTCAGTATTTATGGGCAGGCCTCGTTTTAGGCATAGGCAGCAAACTAAGGTGCTAAATGCCCAGGCCAAAGAGGGGCATGACTCTACTTGCTTTAGGACTGTGTACCAGCGGAGCTTCAAAGGCACACTGCCTATGGGCGCCAAACCCCTAAATCTGACCCTGTTTATGGACCGGAGGCAAGAAAAGGCATTAATAAATGTGAAATTACAGAGGAAGGTACTTCAAATACATACACAAACAAGAGTAGATAAGACTATGGGATCCAATAGTGTATATACCGGGATACTAAAAGAGCTCTAGAATGCGCTGACCATGCCCCTTGCAATTCTTTTCAACTTGTTGTTAAAGATGGGAGAGGGTCAGGGTAATGTAATCCACTTTGAAACATTGCAAAAAGTGGAATATAAAATAAATGAATAGGTAAGAGAGCATATGTAGTCATGTAGTCCTGTTACACAAAATTGGGGAGAAAGAGACAACAAACTATCGTCCCATTTCAAATTCACCTTCATTAGCTAAAGTTTTGGAAAAATGTGTTGCACTGTCAGGTAAAAAAAAAAAAGCCATTTTTAAGATAACGATTATTCATAAAATGTATTCTGAAAATTGTACTTGTTTAAAAAAAGTACATACATTTCTGTTTTCCTACTTATGTTATTGGTTGAACAACTTCATTATGTATTTATACATTACAAGAAACATGTTCCAGAGCATTTTCTTATATGGGACCTATTTTGTGCACTGGATTACCAAACAAATTGAGAGCAATATGTGATTATCTTCAGTTAGAAATAAAAACTAAAGGCATTCCTTTTTGGTGAACTTTTGCAAATTAATTTATAATTTTATTTATTTTATTAGAAATATTTGTTTTATGATTTTGTTTAATATTTATAGTATGTATGCTATATGCTCCATGTTAAACAATTACATATTGGAAACCACAGAATACAAGAGATACAAACATATTAGTCTAATTTTAATAGTGGCAAAACTTTGGAAACAATACTAAAGAAAAAGATAGTGAAGCACCTTTAAACAAGTAGATTGCAGGACACTGGACAATGATTTCACAAAGGGAAGACTGTCAAATAAACCTGATTAGGTTCTTTAATGAGATGACAAAAGTGTGGATCAGGAAGGTGCAGTAGACGTTGACTATCTAGACTTCTGTAAGGATGTTGACTCACCTTCCTTCATAGAAGATTTGTAAGCAAACTGTATTGTAGACAAGAAAATTGTTAATTGGACGAGGAACTGATTAAAGGGCAGGACATAGAGGCTTATGGAGTCTGATGAAGGCAGAGTGACCAGAGAAGTACTTCCTGGCTTGGTACTGAGACAGGTGTGTTTTTCAATATTTAAATTAGCAACATTGCTGGGGAACTTTGCAGAAGATAAATCAGTATCAGAGTAGAAATATGAAAAAATAACTTGTTTACTGAGAGGGTAGTAGATGTCTGTAATAGCCTATGAGTAGAGACAATGGCAACAAAAACTATGATAGAATTTAAGCGTGTTTGGGACAGACACACAGAGCAGTGGGAAAGAGCAGGAGTAGATTAACAAGTAGAAAGAATGAGGAATAGGGTTTCAATTTTGCATCAGGTATGCAAGAAGACTGGGTAACCTGCACAAAGTGGCCATAGATTATACAGCTGCATCAGGCATGTAAGAAGACTGGGGTAACCTGCACAGAATGGCCATAGTGGATGATTGGATGACCTGAATAACAGACTGCCTAGTTTTTGGAATACTTGTTGGTAAGACATTGGAGCAGGCTTGAGTGTTATCTTTGGTATGAGATTTTTAAAAAGCAAAGAAGATGGCAAGACCTAGAATAGCCTACGAGTACAATTGGTGGGAACCCAGCACTATTACTGAATGTAAAAATGCTTGGAACAGGATTGAGGATTGAGTAAATGACCTGGAGGGGAAGCTGATGCTGCTTTAAATATAGAAACTTGCGTGTTTATCTACCTAAAGTGCTAGAGAACCAAAGAGAAAGACAGCTGGGCAGACTGGATGGGCCATTTGATTTTTATCTGCCATCATTTACTATGTTATTATATAAGAATCCTCTGTACTTGTTCCAAATATTCTTAAATTTTGAAACTTTTATTTATACACTTCTGTATACATCAATTGATGTCATCCATTTCAGTTATCATGTGAGCATTGCTCATTTTTATTACAATTGGTGTTCAATATGAGTATGCATTTGCCAAGTTTTGCACTGGAGGTGGACCCTTGGCCTAGCGCAGGATTGGTACAGCCCTCTGAGGGGACCCAGAGGGCACCTGCCGCCGGGAGGCAAAGCACACAAGGAGACAGAGGCTAGCTGGAACTTCACCAATAATGGCCCGGGGGCTCCTCAGGTTGAGCCCTTGGATTCCCGGGCTGCCTGGGCTTAGGTGGGCCTCTAGGGGTCTCCCGGAGAGATGATAGAGAGGTATGCCCACGAAGAATAGAGGTGCGCGGCTGTCAGTGAACAGACGAGCTAGACCGGAACAGAAAGTACCGGAGACCACCAGTACGAGGCAGGAACTGAAGGTCCTCTGGGCAGAGTAGGCAGTGCCTAGTGGTCTAGCTCGAGGAAGGCCGCAACGTAGGAACACTGGAACAAAAACAAGAACAGATGCAGGGACACTGGAACAAGCACAGGAACGCAGGAATGAGGACGGCAACTAGCTCACACAATGGTGTCGACCCGTTGCTAAGGCGAGGAACTAGGGAAAGGGCCTTGCCTTAAGTAGTCGATTCAGGTGACGTCATCCCCGTGTGCCGCGGAGTGAGTTCCCGTCGTGGACCCTTTAAAGGGCCGCGGGATCCGAGTGGCCAGGGGAGGTTGAGGGCCCGGACGGAGCAGGAGACGCCGACGAGGAGCGCCGGGGACGGCAGCGACTGGCTACGGCTGCGGGAGAAGCTGAACCAGGGCTTGTTGGAGCGCGAGCAAGGTGAGCAGGACCGTCCGCGGTCGGAGCACGCAACAGCAAGACTTAAGGCCTTGCTCTTGTTTTGCTGCAATGGTTCAGTTCCTGCACTTATTTTTTAATAATGGTTTTGAAAAAGCAAAAAAAAACCAAACATACTTTTAAACAGTCTGAATTAAAAATAAAAATGGTTAGTTGAAAAACAAATGGAATTGTTGAGAAAGAAGGAAGAATAAGTTTTATTGTGAGGGGGGAGTCATTTTCACTCATCAGTTTAAACTGTTGATCCCATATCAGAAGCTGCAACAGTAGAGATGCTTTGCTTTTTGTAGATTCCTGCTTTGAGTGCTAATACTAAGAAAGAAGAAAGAAATGATACCATTTCCACAAAAAGGGATGGAGACCAAGAAGCGAGAGAAGTGCCACGAAATGATTCATAGAAAACAATTTGAATACAAAAAAAAAAATATTTTGCCATCCGAGTATCATGTAGGTGTGCTGTCGTGCTGTAATTATTGCCTTTGTCAGACAAGTTTCCTAGAAGATGAGCATTTGACACTCCTTCCATGAAAAGCAAGGCTGGTCTTTGTGCAGTATACAGTGGGAATGCTGAATTTCTGGTTTCTAGTTTGAAAGAGCATTGATAGTATTTTACTCGATAATTTACGCATATATGTATTTTAACTATTTTTCTTAGCTGAACACCAATGGAACCAAATGAAAACGTGCATAAAAAAAATTACTGTGCAACTTTGAAAAGATATTAATATTATAAGAATACTTTTGTAATCAGAATTATTTCCTGCTCTGTTGCAGTGCTGTTAGTGTTGCACCTGTCAGTCTCATGCTCACCTCTTTTTTTCCCTGCACCGTCAATCATGGGAAGAGTGGCGGCCTACGCCGACCTCCCCGGGACAGCGTGGGCACTGCTGACCACCATCTTACTTACGGAATCACCTAGGCGCGCGCGTGCAGGGCCTCCTTTTGTATAAGTCATGGCGGAAACCTCGGGGGCGTCCCCTCCCGATGACGTCAACCCGCTGGTGTACTTAAGCTGACCGGTCCACTGCTAAGTCGAGTTAGCAAGGAGGTCTCTCGTTGTTAAATCCGCTCCACTCTTGGATCTCCTGTTCCAGTATCTCTTCGTGGCATTTGGACATTCTGGGTAACTGCTCCATGGGGGCCCTTCTGCGTCTTGGCTATCTGTTCCTCGGAGGGCCTTCCTGCCTTGGACTTTACCCGACCCGCTCCTCGGGGGTCTCTCTCCTGGAACTTCCTTGTGTGAGTACCTTCTTCAATTCCTACAATACCAACATTGCTGAAGTCTCCACGGTGTACCCCGTGCCTCGGGACACTACCGTTCTCCAGCAGCATCGCTTCTACATAACCTGAGTTGCAGGGTATTGCTGAAGCTACTCAAGACCCTCTGCTTGGTTCCTGTATCTCAGACCTCATCTACCTCGTCACCTACAATACAGTCATCCTCGGCATATCCGGCACTGCGGGCCACTAACGGATCTGCACTTCTGAGGTATCTCCACCAGCCTGCAGGAACCTCCTGGCATTCCCCGTGCTGCGGGCCACTACCGGACCTTCTCATCTGCAGTACCACCCTGGGTAAATCTTATTGCTAAAGAACTGTGTTATTGCATTTCCCGCTCCTCGGGTTATGCCTTATCTTTTCTCTCTAATAAAGTCTCTCTCACAGCTGTGTCCTAGGTTGCTGAGACCACGCCCACCGACGGTGAGGCTCACAGGGCTCCTCTCTGTGGGCGGATACATCTCTCATCTCGGCCCGGGGTTCACAATTTCCTACAAAACCATAACAGTTATTTAAACAAGAGATTATTCCTCAGCTAAAACAGGCTGCAAGAAAATAGGTTTTTAAGATGTGCTCGCTGCATCAGTGAACAAAAGTTCATTCCCCCATAGCACCAGTTGAGCTAGAAGAGCTCTAGAATTCCATAAATATATATTAGCCTCTGTAGTTAAATTGCTTTGAAATGTATTAATCTCAGTGTTTATAGTCACGCTCATGACAAATACTTGATTTTTCAGGCTTGTATACTGGGGAATATAAGGATCAGTTTGCTTTGAAAAGAGTCAGGGAAAACATTTACATTGGTTAAAAGCTAATCAGATGAGGAAATGTGCAAAAGCAGTTACAAGATTAGCAGTTTGTAAAGATAAAATTACTATTAAATATTTCATTAAAAGCTAACATGCAGTATATGTATGTAGGGCTTCTAATTCTTGGGTTGTATAAAATATAAATTTAGGAAGTTATTTTTCATGCAATTAGGGGGTTTGTGGGGTATCAAAAATAAATGCTTAATAGTGTTGTCACTGTGCAAATTGAAATGTTTGGTGCTTTTTTAGATAGATTCAATTGAATAAGGCATGAATAAATTTCACATACTTTGTTGCGTGGTGTGTGTATGTGACTGGAAAGGAATGGAGAGCGGGCGGTGTGTGGTTGGCTGAAGGGGATCGCAGGGTGTGTGTGAATATGGCTAGAGTGGATGGCAAGGTGTGTATATGTAGTTCTTTCCACCCCACCTCTCTTACCTCCGCTGTTTGAGGTCTCCCGCAGCCAGAACCCTAGGGCCATACCTCATAGCTTGCACGCCAGTGTGGCGCCTGTGTGCTGCCATGTTCCTATTTGTCCTGGGGCTCCCTGTAATTGTTTTCCCTGACTCTTTTCAAAGCAAACTGATCCTTATATCCCCAGTATACAAGCCTGAAAAATCACAAGAACATAAGAATATGCCATACTGGGTCAGACCAAGGGTCCATCAAGCCCAGCATCCTGTTTCCAACAGTGGCCAATCCAGGCCATAAGAACCTGGCAAGTACCCAAAAACTAAGTCTAGTCCATGTTACCGTTGCTAATAATAGCGGTGGTTATTATATAAGTCAACTTAATTAATAGCAGGTAATGGACTTCTCGTCCAAGAACTTATCCAGTCCTTTTTTTATGTTGAAACATTTTATTAATTTCCAATAATCAGAATAATACAACAATACTATGAGGCGTGGACTCTGAACACCTCACAGTGCAAACCGTACAACAATATAAGAAATCAAAAAAATTCCCTCCCCCCCCTCCCATCCCTCACCCCTCCCATTCCCCCCACCCCTGAGTGAGTGGTCTTGATAATAATCCATTCAACATCAGTCATTAACCCAATAACATGAAGCCATGAGCAGCATCTGGTATGTCATTTACATCCCTATCCACTTAGGCATTTAGGACCAAACTGCGGGCCTTGTGTGACAACGATTGTATATATAACTCCCACCGGGCGAGGAATTTACAACTATTCTGAGGTGTTGATTTAGATGCCATCTTTTCCATGAGCATCATCTGATGTAGCCCATTTCTCCACGCATAAAAAGAGGGGGATTCCAAGGACCTCCACTGTATAAGGATCATTTTCATCCCGACCAAGCAGGCCTTGCGTAGTAGCATACAAGCCCAGAATCACGGATGCGTATAGGGGAGATGCAGCCAAAAAGCATCCACAACGGAGAGATTGGGATGGCCCGTTGTTGTGGTTATTCGCTTAAAGCAACTACGCAGGATGGAGGCTGTCACCTTAAAGTCCCCATCTCCATTCCAGCGGGCCTCCAACACTGTACAGTGATCTAACTCCAGACTCCTTCGCAAAGATTTATAATACCAGGATAAGGACGGCGTCCCTTTATCATTAAAACAGAACAGATTGTCTAAGGTAAGAAATACCGAGGTACTTCTACTGTCTGCTGGCAGTGACCGTATATAATGGCATATCTGGAGATAGGGAAAAGTGTGTGTTGCTCCAAACCCGTATGTATTCAGGAACTCTCAGAATGGGAGTGGAGTCCCCTCCTCCGTCATCAGATGGCCCAAATATGTAACCCCCCATTCTGCCCATTTTCGAAAGTAGGCGGAGGTACTGCCCGGGCTAAAATCTGCGATCCCTACTACGGGGAGAAGATATGCACACTGCGTTCGTATCTGCAATAATTTTAGCACTCTACACCACGTTAGCCTCAGGGGTCGGACCAATACTGTTTGGACAAGAAAGGGCGTGAGAGGTGCTGCACTGGACTGTACCACATAGGACGGTGTCAACGAATACATCACCGCTCTGTCCGCCCCACGTGGGGTATAAACCGTCCCCTGTAACAACCAATCCCCAATGATTCGGAGATTACTGGCCCAATTATATGTCACCAAATCTGGAAATCCCATACCCCCTTGGCTCCATCGGGCCTGTAACCAGGCCATGGGCAACCTAGGTCTCCCCCCCCCCCCCCCCCTTCCAGAGAAATCGTCTCACAGCACTTTCTACTTTTTTGACATAGTTTTTCCCCAGTATTAAGGGCAAATTTTGGAGCGCATAAAGCCATCTCGGTAAGATTACCATTTTAAACAGGTTTATCCTGCCACTAAGTGAAAGTGGAAGACCCCTCCACCCGGTCAGGTTGTCTATCGTGCTTCGCATGAGATGGGGAATGTTGGCATGGTAGAGAAGCTCCGGATCAGCCGGAATATGCACCCCCAGATAATGCAATGTGTCTGTAGCCCATTGGAGCGGAAAGTCCTCTGACCAGGTCTCCTTAAGCATTGAAGGGTATGATAAAACTTGGGATTTGGACTCATTCAATTTGAATCCTGAAAATACCCCAAAAGCCCAGATCACCCGCAATAAAGCTGGCAAGGAGGCCTGGGGAGACGTTATGAAAACCATTAGGTCGTCTGCAAACGCCACACTTTTAAAAATTTCCCGATCCATACGCACTCCTCTAACTTCCTTGGCCTGTTGAATCGCCAAAAGCAGTATAAATAATAGTGGCGACAAAGGGCAACCCTGCCTCGTGCCCCGGGTCACCTCAAAGGGTTCAGACTGTGCACTGTTTGCCCAGATCATTGCCATAGGATTCGTGTAAAGAAGTTGCAGGGCCCGCAAGTAAAACCCCTCAAATCCCATACGGGTTAAAAGGGCAAATAAATAACTCCATTCAACCCTATCAAACGCTTTTTCAGCGTTGAAGCTTATTGTTAGATAAGGCGTATTCATTTGACGACACATAATCATGGCAGCTAGGACTTTGCGGATATTGGCAAGAGCATAGCGTCGACGGACAAACCCCACCTGATTTCCCCCTATTAAAGATGGTATAACTAGGGCCAACCTATCTGCCAGTAATTTAGCCAATAACTTGACATCAGAGTTCAGCAGGGATATCGGGCGATAGGATTCAGGCAACTGGGGGTCTTTACCTCCCTTCGGGATAAGGGTAATCTGTGCCAAGTTACCATACTCGGGAAGTGTTCCCCGTTCAATCATAGCCGTAAATCCTGCTGCTAAGGGACCCACTATGTGATTCACCAGAGTCTTAAAAAATTCTGAGGTGTACCCATCGGGGCCCGGCGCCTTGAGTGACTTAGCCTTTTGAATCGACTCCCTAACCTCCGCCTCCGTGATGGGGCGATTTAACCAGTCTCTCTGCCCCTGCGTCAGACTGGGAATCTGCAATTTAGCACAAAATGTCTCATAGGCCTCCTTGTTCACTCCTCCTGAGGAATACAACTTAGCATAAAATTCTCTGAAGGTGCGTAATATGGAAGGGGTATCCTTAAGTATCGAGTTACCAGTACCCCTTAACACCGGAATATATCGATTAGGGCGATGTGAGCTAATCAGATTGGACATCATACGTCCCGTTTTATTAGTGTACTGATATAACCGAAATTGGTAGTAGAGAAAACTTTTCTTACTCCATTCATGGATTAGGGAGTTCAGGGCTGCTTGGATAGAGCGGTAATCATCCCTTGACTGGGCCGTTAGGTGCGCGCTTAACCGTACACGGGCCTGTCGGAGCTGAGCTGTTAAGGCTAAGATTCGTTTATTGATCATCTTATTCCTATGCGATACATAAGAGATAATGGCCCCTCTCAGTACCGCCTTGGCGGCATACCAAAAAAGAACTGGTTGGGAGCTATGCATCTGATTTGAGAGTGCGTATTCCTTCCATTGTTCCCGTAAAAAACCTTGGAACCTGGCATCCTGTGCCAAATAATAAGGGTATCGCCAAACTCTTTTACCTGACTCACCACCTGCCAGCTGGTATTCCACCCAGATCGGGGCATGATCGGAGATTACAATATTCCCGATACTCGCATCCCTGAGCCTCGAAAAACTGTGGCTGCTCACTAAAAAATAATCCAACTGTGAGTGGGATGAGTGCACCCGAGAGATATGGGTGAAGTCCCGCTCCAGGGGATGCAAGATTCTCCAAGCGTCTAACAAATGTAATTTATCTTCCATGAACTGAGGACCTTTGCCTAACCCGGGTTCACGCCGCCGCGAGGGAGCTGCATCCAGCTCCGCATCGCGGACCATATTAAAGTCTCCACCAACTATCAGGGTATCAGATATATATGGGAGAAGATGAGCATATATAACCCGATAAAAACTGGGCTGGTATACATTGGGTGCATAAATATTACAGAACACCATCCTATGACCGAATAGGTCCGCCACTAATATCAAATACCTACCCTGAGGGTCGCTAATCTCTTGTATAATTGTTAATGGCAAATTCTTGTGAATAAGAATCGCGACTCCCACGGAGCGCTTGTAGCCGAGGCCGAGTGGACCTCCCCCACCCAGTCACGTCGTAGTTTAGCGTGCTCCTGTTCCATAAGATGCGTTTCCTGCAAGTATGCTACTTGAGCCCTCTGCTTTTTCAACCATGTTAGAACTTTGGAGCGTTTAATAGGAGAGTGCAGCCCACACACATTCCATACTCATGCGTCAATCCTAAAAAGGAGCCATTACCCATCATCGTCCTAGAAAACCCGTACGGTCGGAAAGCCCCCCCCCCCCCACCCCAGCTAGGGTCTTCCTCCCAGTCCCCCTATGTCCACCACCCGAATGAACACACCAATGCCACTGTAATGTTCGATTGGCCCACTTTCCGCGCCACTCACTCCCCACTCCCCTCAAGCCCCTCTGTGACCCCCCTCCTCACCTACCTTTTCCCCTCCCCCCCCCCCCACGGCCAAGAGCCCTTGACCCGTCTGCGCCACCCGAACCCCCAACTCTCATAGTCACCATATTCACTAGATCACGCTTCTGATGTACCCAAGACTTCCCTCCCCCATTGTACAGAGAACAACGTACAAACAACCCCCTATACCCTTCTGAGCTGCCTCCAGTGCTGGTGTTATCCCCGGACTCCCACGGCACTATGCCCAGCACAAACTGCCCTCACATACTCAGTGTTAAGATAGGACAGAAACAAGAAAAAGAGAATTATTTAAAAAATAACTTTGTAAACACAGTCTTATAACAGCCAGAGTCCGAAGTTACACACCGATGTCCAGCAGGCACTCTTCGTCCGCGAAGAGTTCAGGTGTCTTGACATAGCATCTCGCTCACCGGTCCGTCTCCCTCACTAGATAGCAGACCTCCGGCTCCAAATCAAGCAGCGGTCCCACGCAGTTCACACCGAGATGGGCCTGCATCCCACTGATCCGGAGACCCCACTGGCGATATAACTGGCAAATCCAACATCTCGAGTCCAACTGGGAACCTCGGCCATAACACAACTTTAATGGCTATTCAAAGAGGCAAGTATATACCAGGAGCTGCATAAATCTCTGTCCTCCTAATCCCCAGCCACGACTCGGGGATCCGCACTCGGTGGTCCCTGGGTCTATTGTGAGATCTACTGTCCCGAAATAACCTGCCTGGTCCCCTACGCACTCTCAAGTGTCCAGGGTATTGAGGAAATCCTTTGCCCGGTCTGCAGACTCAAAGGTGTGCACTTTCGCCGCGTGCCAGATTCTCAAGCACGCCGGGTAGAGCAGGGCGAACTTTAATCCTTTAGAGTGAAGTGATGAGCAGACTGGGGAAAACCCTCTTCGTGCTGCAGACACTGAGGCTGAAAAATCTTGGAATATGCGGATAGCATGTGTTTGGTAAGTCAGGTCCGCTTTAGCCCGAGAGGCCCTCCATAGTTCCGCTTTGTGCGCGGAGTTTAGTATTTTGGCAATCACTAAGCGTGGCCGCCCCGAAGCCTGCACTTTCGCGCCAAGGCAATGTGCCCTCTCTACCACCAGTCGCCCTTGGAGATGGGGAAGAGCCAGTGCCTCAGGAAGCCAGGATTCTAAGAGAGATCTCAGCTCCCTCTCCTCTATAGACTCGGGAAAGCCTAAAAAACGGAGATTGTCCCGGCGGGCCCTATTTTCTAGGTCTTCTATTTTGCTTTGTAACTCACGGATTTCTTTTTCCTGCGATGCCATTTTGGAAGCTCTCACCACCCCTGCATCTTCAAGGTCCGAGATCCGTGCTTCAGCCGCCTCTAGTCTCGGGGGAAGTGCCGCCAGGGAATCACGGACCTCCCCTAACTGCTCTGTCAACACTGTCCATTTTTCATCCAGTGCCTCTCTGATCGCCTCTTTAATGTCCGCGATCGTGAGAGGCACCGAGGGGAGTGGGAACCCGCTGCTAGCTGCGGCGGCCATTTTTGCCGCTGGTGTCTTTATTTTTTCCCTCTCCTTTTTACCCGATTTCGTTGTCATCAGACCGGCTGCAGTCAAGACGGGCGGTGCCAGCGACTTTCCCCTACTTCCCCGTTCCTCCGGCTTGCAAATACTGATCAGGCCCGCGGTCGGAGCACTCGCGTTGGGGGAGGAAGCCTGGAGCCGAGAAGAAGCACGTCCTTCCCCGCTACTACATCACGTGATCTCATCCAGTCCTTTTTTAAACACAGCTATACTAACTGCACTAACCACATCCTCTGGCAACAAATTCCAGAGTTTAATTGTGCGTTGAGTGGAAAAGAACTTTCTCCGATTAGTTTTAAATGTGCCACATGCTAACTTTATGGAGTGCCCCCTAGTCTTTCTATTATCCGAAAGAGTAAAAAACCGATTCAAGTATTTGTCATGAGCGTGACTATATACACTGAGATTAAATATTTATTTTTTTTTTTTTTTATTTAAACTTTATCGTTTTCATTACAAACATCTTCATGAAATAACAGGAAAATATGTTATACATTCAATATTCACATCATATAATATATAACCAACTCTTTATACTTGCAAACATATCATATAATAGGGGGAAATTAAGGAAATAATATATATTTATTCATATATATCTTATAATCTAGGAATTCTTTTCTAGAAATGGACTCCTAGTACAAATTTCACCTAAGAGAGAAGGAGTGCTTTACTTTTATTGGACCTCATTCTCTGAACACACTGCTTGATTTTTATCTGACAAGAATACCTCTAGATGTGATGGGTCAGAAAAGGCAAATTTTTTACCCTGATATGTTATAAAACATAAACACGGAAATTTCAAAAAGAAAGTGGCTCCTAACGCCAACACTTGATCTTTTAATTTCAGGAAATGTTTCCTCTTTAATTGTGTGGCCCGAGCCACATCAGGGAAAATTTGTATCTTTTGACCACAAAAAGGCACATCTTTACAACCAAAAAACTTTTTGAATACTCCCTCCTTGTCCTGCTCTGTTATAAAGGAAATAAAAAGGGTAGCTCTTTTGTTAATTATGTCAAGGGATTCTTCCAAAAATGTAGATACCCCTATACTAGAAGGTGTTTCTGTACCCACATTTTCTTCCTCCTTTTTAGTTCTTTTAAAGGGAAAATAAAATATTCTAGATACCTTTGGGATAGCTTTATCTTCATAAAGTAATATTTCTCTCAAGAATTTTTTAAACATCTCTTCCGGAGATAATAAGTGTGTTAAAGGAAAATTTGTAATTCTTAGATTTTTTGATCTTAGCATATTTTCTATATGTTCAATTTCTTTATGCATGACTATGCTATCACGAATAAACACATTACCAGAATTCTGCATTAATTGTACCTTATTAGACAAAACATTAACATCTTTCTCACATTGAGTAATTTTCTTAGTATGTACTTCTATTAGCTCCCTATTTGCATTAATTACTGTGGACAAGGAGTTATTCATCAAGACAACATTGTGATCAAGCCGTGATATCATTCGCCCTAAATCAGCCAATGTAAAATTATCCGGTATTACTACCGGGTCCATACTACATTGTATATCAACTGGTAGCTTATCTTTAGATACTTCCAAAGATAAGGAAGGTCTTATAACTTCAGTCTTAGAGGTGTCAGGTTGTTGTAACCTTCCTGATTCCCCATAGACTGCTCCTACCAGATTGATTGCTGTCTCTCCTGATGTTTCTGGATTCGGTTGGGGTGGAGAAGAAGGTCCATCGCCAGGACTAAGGGAGACTAAGGACACAGCTCCCAAACTGTCCTCTTGTGGCTTTTCCACCAGTCGAGTGACATGGTGGTCCATGGGGCCGGTGCGATCTTGTGGCACTGGTGAAGATGTGAAGATTTTTGCCTTCCTTTTCCTGCCCATGAATAGGAAACAGTTAATCGCTCGTAAAATATAACAGATGGACGCCGGACTCCGGACTGCTCCGGACTAAGCCGGACCAAGCCGCGCGCCCCTTCGGAGCGCGCGGCTTAGGAGGCGCGCCGGCGGCGATGATGCGCCGCACTTCCGCTGTTCTTATCGTCGGTGGAGGGACGCCCTTGCTGACGTCACTCAGCCGCGCCCCCAGCACTTCCTGCCGGCAGATGATTCCACGGGATCCTCGGCACCTGGTAGGGCTCGGGGAGGGCAACGACCCCCTCCTTCACTCTCGCTCGCTTCCCCGGTATATGCTCTCAGCACCGCTGCTCTTATCGTCGGTGGAGGGACGCCCTTGCTGACGTCACTCAGCCGCGCCCCCAGCACTTCCTGCCGGCAGATGATTCCACGGGATCCTCGGCACCTGGTAGGGCTCGGGGAGGGCAACGACCCCCTCCTTCACTCTCGCTCGCTTCCCCCAGATTAAATATATTTTAAAGCAGTGCAGTGCACAGCTATATTTAAAGGGCCTGTGGCTGGAAACTTGGACCTGGCACCCTCTGATGACATCACCCACTCCCACTATATACTGCATTTGCAGTACATATTGCTCTTGCATTCCTGTTATTCCTGCATGTTTCTGGTTCCTGCCTAGTCTTCTCCATCTATGTCTTCTCCAGCCTTGTCTTGTCCTCTTCTCCTTGTCTCTTCCATTGCCTTTAGGTTCTTTGTCCATTCCAGCCTGATCTCCTGTATCACCCTCTTGCTTTATTAAAATGTATTTATTTATTTAGTTTAGTTGAAAAAATGTGTTGACCGCGCTCTTCAAGGTTCGGAGCGGTTTACAATAAAACGAGCATAATAAAAATATAGTTTATAGTACAACATTCACGTATAAAATAAAGTTAAATTTCCTGGCGTGTAGCCAGATGGACTCAGAACGAATGGGATAGTATCCGCGTGCTAGCAGTTGGAGACGGATCTGACGTCAGCACGGGGTATATATATCCTGACAGGAAGCGTAGCAACTTAGTAATTTCCGTCTCCAAAGCAGTTTGGAGAGCCTGCACGCTGGTTGAGCGTGTTTTCCAAATCTACTTTTTCTACTTACTACAAACTTCTACAAACATCGAGCCCCGCGCTCCTGCGGTGATACCCAGGGGGTCCCTCCCCCAGTTGAGCTTCCCGGGGTGATTTCCGTGGTCCCCCGGAGGTCTAAGTCCTCGGTCCGGTGGCCGAATCGCAGCAGGGACACAGCCCCCGGGCGAGGTTAAGGTGAGGCTTACGAGGCGCCTCAGTCCCGGCGTGGACGGGGCAGCGGGTGCATATCCTCAAACGCGGCGGTGAAGGTACTTGCCCTCTCCCCCCGCAGCCGGAGACCGCCCGGGTTCCAGCCGGGAAGCGCCGAGGATCAGGTAAGGTGTACGGCTTTTACTTCTGGTCTCCGAGGACTCGAGGATCGGCGGCGTGGCACGCCGTGGAGGGCGCCATTTTGTGGCCTTGTTCAGGTATTGAGCGCCCGTAATAGGCGTGGCTCTATTCCTCCTTGTGCGTATATTGCCTTAGTTCTGAGCTGAGAGCATATTGAATGCCATTAAGCGTGTATTGCTAACCGCATATTGCTGAGAGCATATTGAATGCCATTAAGCGTGTCTTGCTAACCGCCTGTTGCTGAGAGCATATTGAATGCCATTAAGCGTGTCTTGCTAACCGCCTGTTGCTGAGAGCATATTGAATGCCATTAAGCGTGTATTGCTAACCGCCTGTTGCTGAGAGCATATTGAATGCCATTAAGCGTGTATTGCTAACCGCTTATTGCTGAGAGCCTATTGAATGCCATTGAGCGTGTATTGCTAATTGCATATTGCTGGGAACATATTGCATATTATTATTATGGTTAAGCGCCTGTTGTATTAAGCGCATATTGCTGCCGCATATTATTATTATTGTGCGCCTGCTGTATTGAGCGCATATTATTATTATTGTGCGCCTGTTGTATTAAGCGCATATTGCTGCCGCGTATTATTGTTATTGTGTGCCTGTTGTATTAAGCGCATATTGCTGCCACGTATTATTGTTATTGTGCGCCTGTTGTATTAAGCGCATATTGCTGCCGCGTATTATTGTGCGCCTGTTGTATTAAGCGCATATTGCTGCCGCATATTATTATTATTGGGCGCCTGTTCTATTACGCATATATTATTGCCGCTGCTCATTCAGCGCATACTTTTCAATGGAACAGAACGCCTCAGCGTCTTCAGCGGCGGCGCCGCCTGCCTCAGGCATTAAAGCCCTTGGCCTCTGCTCTGCATGCCAGCTTAGAGCCACGCACAGTGAAGAGCCAGACTCCCTATGTGCCCAATGTGAGGAGGCCGTGGGACCCTCGGGCCCGGCCCAGTCTCAGCCACGATTTGCCGACAGTTCCCCAGGGGCTACCCCGGATTTAGCGGGCAGTCTCGACCAATCGGGAATCCCGGGGGATCTCGTAACCCGGCGATTAGAGGCTGCTTCAATTTCCTGGGTGGATCTCTTTAAGGGGATTCATGCCTTTGTACAGATGTAAACGGCTTCCCGTCCAGGCCCTGCGGTTCCTGCTGTTCCTGCGGTTCCTGCGGTGGCTGCGACTGCGGCGGCTGCTGCGGCTGCCGCTGCGGTGGCGGCTCCTGCGGATCCTGTTCCTGGACCCTCACACCCTTATCGTGAGCGGGACCTCCTGCCGCTGGACAGTCCAGATCAATCAGACCAGGAGGTTTCACCGGACGAGTCTGAGCTCCCGGACGAGGGGGAACTTCCCCCAGGGATTGAGCCCTATAGAACCATGAGGCGGTTCTTCCCTAAGGAGGATCTCTCCGACCTGGTGTCTCAGTGTCTGGCAGAGTTGGATATTACAGGTCCCAGCGCTACGGTACCCTCTGCGCAGAACCCCCTGCTGGAAGGTCTTCGTCCTACAGCCTGCCATTTTCCATTCTTGCAAGCAGCACAACAACTGATAGATTTAGAATGGGCGGCACCAGCGGCTTCCTTTAAAGGGGGCTGGGCCCTGACGGGCATGTACCCATTGGCACCGGCTATCCAGGACCTGCTGGCGTGCCCTCAGGTGGACGCCTTGATTAGCGCTGTGGTCAAGCGCACTACCATTCCAGTTGAAGGGGGAACGGCCCTCAAGGAGCCTCATGACCGGCGACTGGACGCCATTCTGAAACAGACCTTTGAGGTGGCAGCTCTATCTTTGCGGATCGCAACCTGCTGCACAGTGGTGACGCGTGCCTGTTTGTCACAGGTTAGGAACAACGCTCCAGCAGCTGACATGGAGTCAGCTCTTTCGTTCCTCACGGATGCTGCATCAGACCTGGTCCGGACAACAGCTAAGGGGATTTCATCCTCTGTAGCCGCCAGGAGGCAGCTCTGGATCCGGAGATGGTCAGCGGATGCGCCTTCAAAGACACGCCTCACCAGATTGCCCTTTAAGGGCTCTTTCCTATTTGGCAGCGACCTTGATACACTGGCCAGTACAATGGGGTGCCTCTCCAGTGCCTAGACTGCCAGAAGATCGGTTCAGAAGGGGCCAGCGCGCCTTTCCAGGGGCAGGAGTTCACAGCGCTTTGTTCCTTACAGGGGTCGCTACCAGGCACCACGTCCTCAGGCCAGGAATCAGTCCTTTCGGACCAAGCAGCGCAAGAGGGGAGCAGGCCCGGGCTCGGGTCCCGGCCGCGCCTCTCAATGAGAATCCGCCGATTCATCTGGGGAACGGAGCCATAGGGGGCAGGTTAACCCTCTTCTACCCCAGATGGGTCGAGATCACGTCGGACCAGTGGGTCCTCGCCATTATCCGGGAGGGGTATTATCTGGACTTTCATCATCTCCCTCCGGACAAGTTTGTGGAATCTTCATGTCCCATACACAAGAAGGCAGCATTGGAAGCTACCCTGGCGAGGCTCTGTCCTTGAAAGCCATCGTCCCAGTACCTGCCTGGGAAGTGAATTCTGGATACTATTCCATTTATTTCATGGTACCCAAGAAAGGGGGCACCTTTCGGCCTGTGCTGGACCTCAAGTCAGTCAATCGATACTTACGGGTACCGAGGTTTCGCATGGAGACTCTGCGCTCCGTCAAGGCTGCAGTACAGCCAGGAGAATTCCTCACGGCATTAGACCTCAGAGGCATACCTACATATCCCGATCCATCCGGATCATCAGCGCTACCTATGCTTCAAGGTTCTAGGACGCCACTTCCAGTTTCGGGCTCTGCCCTTCGGGTTGGCCACGTCACCACGGACATTCACCAAGGTGGTCGTAGTGGTAGCAGCGGCACTCAGGCGGGAAGGAATTCTGGTCCATCCCTACCTAGATGACTAGCTGATTAGGGCGAAGTCTCAAGAGGAGAGCCTTCGGACAACCGACAGAGTGATCGTCCTTTTGGAAAGCTTGGGCTGGGTAATCAACCTCAGCAAGAGCTGCCTACAGCCTTCCCAGTCACTGGAATACCTGCGAGTACAGTTCGACACCCGGGCAGACACAGTCAGTCTCACTACCAAGAGAAAGTTGAAACTTCAGCAACGTATCCAGTATTTGATGGGAGCCAGTCGGCCCATAGCATGGGATTATCTGCAGGTTCTTGGTCTCATGGCATCCACCCTGGAGGTGGTACCTTGGGCGAGGGCCCATATGAGGCCTCTACAACACTCACTGCTCTCTCGCTGGAGCCCCCGTCTACGAAACTATTCCTCGCGCCTGCATCTGCCAGCCAGAGTGCGGACCCAGTTGCGGTGGTGGTTGCAGTCCAACCACATGAGCAGGGGGTCGAAGTTGTCATCACCCACGTGGACTTTGCTCACCACAGATGCCAGCCTGAGCGGCTGGGGAGCACACTGCGAGGAACTTACCGCACAAGGGCGGTGGAACAGAGAAGAGTCAGCGTGGAACATCAACCGGCTAGAGGCCCGAGCAGTCCGATTGGCATGCGTTCGATTTGCTCACAGACTGAAGAACAGAGCAGTCAGAGTGATGTCCGACAACGCCACCACGGTGGCATACATCAACCGTCAGGGCGGAACCAGAAGCCGACAAGAATCTCTGGAGATCGCCCCACTGATGGCTTGGGCAGAGGCGAATCTTCAGGACATCTCCGCCGTCCACATTGCCGGGAAGGACAATACCACAGCAGACTTCCTCAGTAGAGAAAGCCTAAATCCGGGAGAGTGGCAGCTGTCACCCACAGCCTTCCAGATGATTGTGGATCACTGGGGGATTCCGGACATGGATTTACTGCCGGACAAGTCCAATGCTCAAGTACCCAGATACTTCAGCCGCAAGCACGACCCGTTCTCTCACGGAATCGATGCCCTGGTCCAGCCATGGCCTCCAGGGACTCTGCTATACGCCTTTCCTCCGTGGCCTCTGCTGGGCGCCATCATCCACAAGATTCAGAAACACCGGGGCCTAGTTCTTTTAGTGGCACCAGACTGGCCAAGAAGACCCTGGTACGCAGACATGAGAAGACTACTGGCAGGGGAGCCTCTTCCCCTGCCTCCTCTCCGGGACCTTCTACGTCAAGGTCCCATCCTCCACGAGGATCCAGCTCAATTCTCTCTTACGGTCTGGCCATTGAGAGGGCTAGACTGAAGAAAAGAGGTTACTCGGAGCCCGTGATAGATACACTCCTCCGAGCTCGTAAGTTTTCCACGTCCCTCACCTACGTAAGGATCTGGAGAGTATTTGAAGCATGGTTCGACACTCACGGCACCAATCCACATGCGACCACAATCCCTATTGTGTTGGATTTTCTGCAGGATGGACTTCAGAAGGGTCTCTCCCTCAGCTCCATCAAAGTTCAGCTGGCTGCGCTGTCTTGCTATGGTCCCAGGAGGGATGGCAAGACCGTCGCCAAGCACCCAGATGTTTCTCGCTTCCTGCAAGGAGTCAAGTATATTCGTCCGCCACTACAGTGGCCTGTGCCCTTATGGAACCTCAATCTTGTTTTGGATTTCCTCGCGGGATCCACCTTCAGACCCCTTCGGGGACTGTCTCTCCGTTCTCTAACTTTAAAGATGGTGTTCTTGCTGGCTGTATGTTCGGCACGTCGCATCTCAGAGCTACAAGCACTATCCTGCCGTGATCCCTTTCTCAGAATCACTCCTGAGGCTATCCATCTTCGTACGGTTCCCTCCTTTCTACCTAAAGTGGTTTCACAGTTTCATCTTAACCAAACCATATCCTTGTCTACCACGGCGGGTTTGAAGAAATCTGAAGAAGGGCGTTTATTACGCCATCTCGACATTGGCAGATTGCTGCCCAGATATCTGGAATTGACACAAGAAGTACGAAAGACGGACCATCTGTTCGTCCTGCACAGCGGGAGGAAGCAAGGTGAAGCGGCCTCGCGGCCCACCATCGCCCGCTGGATTAAAGAAGTTATCAGAGCAGCTTACGTGGAGGCCGGGAAGTCTCCGCCTCTACAAGTCAAGGCTCATTGTACCAGAGCACAAGCGGCATCTTGGGCAGAATCCAGGATGCTGTCGCCTACAGAAATCTGTAAAGCGGCAACGTGGTCCTCCCTCCATACCTTCTCCAGGTTCTACCATCTGGATGTCCAGGCCAGGGAGGACTCAGCATTTGCGAGGGCGGTCCTACATGGTCCTCAGGCAGCCTCCCGCCCAGGCTGGGAGTAAAGCTTTTGTACATCCCATTCGTTCTGAGTCCATCTGGCTACACACCAGGAAATGTTGAGATTACTTACCTGATAATCTCCTTTTACTTAGTGTAGACAGATGGACTCAGCATCCCACCCAGCTGCCTGTGTACATGGGTTTCACCGATTCAAGGTAAGCCATGTCATCTGTTTCCATAAGAGCGTACACTCTACCAGGTGTTAACGCCTTCCGGTTGGGAATGCTGGCGGTCTCCAGCTACTATCAATTGGTCCGGGGAATCCTGTTTCACTTTTCACTGAGCGTCAGTACACACATCCATAACAGCTTTTGCAAGGAAGATTACTAAGTTGCTACGCTTCCTGTCGGGATATATATACCCCGTGCTGACGTCAGATCCGTCTCCAACTGCTAGCACGCGGATACTATCCCATTCGTTCTGAGTCCATCTGTCTACACTAAGGAAAAGGAGATTATCAGGTAAGTAATCTCAACATTAAAGTAAAATCAGTAAATGAATAAACATAAACAGAGTAGTATGGGGCTATATACAAACTTAAGGTAAAAGGTCAAGTCGTGATTAACATAATCAGACAGGGTAAAATCATAAAAGGTCTTTGGACCTGACCATGCTTGACTGCCGCCTGGACATGAATTCTTGCCTTGGACCCAACCACGCTTGCTTGCCGCCTACCCAAACCTTTACCTGTCTCTGGTTTCTTCATTCTGCTTCCTGTCCTGACCCCAGTATGCCCTTAGACTCCAGCTCTCTCTTCCGCCCTAGGGACTTACCTAAGTCCTGTCGGCCCTCAGAACCTAAGGTCTCAACCTGCTGGGGAGGCGGCTAGTATAGGTGAGGTCCCAGTCTTGCCCACTTCAGGATGTATTCATCAGTTGTTGGTGTGGGCCTCCTGGGTTCACCCACAAGGCTGCGTCAATTACGTGTCCCTTCCATGCGTCACTTCCATGCTGCTCATCACAGTTTCCTGAGGACGAGCTCTGCAGACTCATCCCAGGTCTCCGCCATTGCCGGGCTAGCTCACCAGCTACAACAGCAGCAAGATCAACTGAACAAGATGGCCAATTACAGTTCCTGTGGCACTAGTTCCAGCATCTCCAGTAAGGCTTACTACTTCCATGCTTCATTTGCCTTCGAGGTATGAGGGGGATCCCACCAAATGTAGAGACTACCTGAATCAGTGTCAGATGCAATTTGAATTGCAAGAATCTCTCTTCCAGTCTGACTGCACCAAGATTTCCTATATCTTGTACTTGCTGAGTGGTTTTGCCATAGCCAGGGCTTCATCTCTCTGGGAGAGAGACAACCCACGTCTGAGGAATCTGAACAACTTCCTGAGGGAGTTTCGTTTAATTTTTGATAAGCACGGCCACACGTCATCCATGGCCACAGAGCTTCAGCTCAAGCAAGGTTCACGGTCTGTTGGAGAGTAGGCGGTTCATTTTCGTATGCTGGCGTCCGAACTGCAATGGGGCAGCAACAGCTTAATAGCAGTCTTCAGGCAAGGGAGTGCCTCAGGGATCTGTACTTGGATCGATGCTTTTAAATATATTTATAAATGATCTGGAAAGGTGACAAGCATGGCCGCACGAATGAGGTGATTAGATTTGCAGATGACGCAAAATTATTCAGAGCAGTTAAATCACAAGCAGATTGTGATAAATTACAGGAGGACCTTGTGAGACTGGAAGATTGGGTGTCCAAATGGCAGATGAAATTTAATATGAACAAATGCAAGGTGATCCATATAGGGAAAAAAACCCTTGCTGTAGTTACACTATGCTAGGTTTCATATTAGGAGCTATCAACCAGGAAAGAGATCTAGGCATCACAGTGGATAGTTCAGTGAAATCGTTGGCTTAGTGTGCTGTGGCAGTCAAAAAAGCAAATAGAATGTTAGGAATTATTAGGAAGGGAATGACAAATAAAATGGTGGATGTCATAATGCCTCTGTATCTGTTGCATCTGTCGATCTTCGACGGCTTCGCCCCGCCTACCTCTCTCTACTTGCGCTTCCTTCCGCTCACCTTGGACTGATGGCCGCGGCGGCGTCTGTTTGCCGACCTCTCCGGTGTCCCCAGACTGGCTTTGGTGCTGCCTCCCGCCATGCTCCTTCAAGGTACCTCTAGGGCGCACACGCCGCCCTCTTCTTTATTTCCACATTGGCACGAACCTCAGGGGTGTCCCCCTGTTCTGACATCACAACTCCAGAGTATATCTGCCTACTGCATTTGCTAGCTCGTTGAGTTAGCAACAGGAATCGTACGGATGGGATTCACTCTCCGTTCCTAAGCTACTCTGCCACTCCATCTCTAACTGGAACTCTTACTAGCCTTTGGGGTCACTAACGGGGTACCTGCTCCTCGGGGGCCTCTCTGCTTCTTTCAGGTGCTATCAGGAAACCGGTACTCACTCCTCGAGGGCCCATGTTCCCTGTGTCGCTGCCTGCAACTTCTACCTTCTACTTGGAAGAACTAACTACAGTCACCATCTGTGAGAACAGAAACATCTCTCTCTACAGTACAGCTTCGCCGGAATCAGGTGCTCGCTCCTCGAGGGCCTGCCCTCTGCTCCGGTGCTGGACCTCTCGTCTAGTGGAATCACTGCTACTATTAGTGAGTACTACGCTACCGAGTCTCGCTGCTCTAAGGGACCAGGTACTCTCTCCTCGAGGGCCTGCTCTCCCTGTCTCGGAGCTCACCTATTCTACTTGGGACTCTGAATGCTAATTCTACTGTGTGCTCATAATTCTCAGTCTCTTTCCACTACAGCACTGCTTACAGAGGATCCGATTCTAGCATTCTGTGAGAGATGCACCCAGCCGGGCTCTACCACCTCTACTCACTACTGCCACCTCTGGTGGTTGCATATACTGTTTAATAAAAGATTCAAATTTGTGTTTGTCCGGAGTTTAGCCTGACACTGTGGTCCCTCACAGGACTGCCCCCCGTGGGCGTGGTCAGCTGCCACAGTGTACAAGGATCCACTCAAACTCCAATAACCATAACAGTATTGCTCCATGGTGGAACCGCACCTTGAATACTGTGTGCAATTCTGGTCACCGCATCTCAAAAAGATATAGTTGCACTGGAGAAAGTACAGAGATGGGCGACCCAAATCATAAAGGGCATGGAATGGCTCCCCTATGAGGAAAGCCTAAAGAGGTTAGGGCTGTTGAGCTTGGAGAAAAGATGACTGAGGGGAGGATATGATAGAGAGTTACAAAATCATGAAAGGAGTTGAACAGGTAAATGTGACTCGGTTATTTACTCTTTCATTTAATAGAAGAACTAGGGAGCACGCCATGAAGTTAGTATGTAGCACATGTAAAATAAATCAGAGAAACATGTTTTTCACTCAATGTACAGTTAAGCTCTGGAATTCATTGCCAAAGGTTGTGCTTAAGGTAGTTAATGTAGCTTGGTTTAAAAAAGGTTTGGATAAGTTCCTGGAGAAGTCCATAACTGCTGTTAATCAATAAGGAATTGCCACTGCTTGTTACCAGCATTAGTAGCTTGGGATCTTTTTAATGTTTGGATTCTTGGATTGGCCACTGTTGTAAACAGGATACTGGGTTTGATGGACCCTTAGTCAAACCCAGTATGGCAGATTGTATGTTCTTATGTTAAGGGCTGTCAGAGCATTTTAAAGAAGAACTGATTGGCTGGGATCTGCCTGATTCGTTGGAGGAGTTAATCAGTTTGGCCATATGCCTGGACCTCAGATTCCAAGGGTGGGCTAGATAGGGGCCTAGCTCGGCATCCCATTCGCCTTGCTCTTAATTTCCAGCATCCAGTGCTAGCCAGGTCACCTCCGGAGGCAGCACAGGTACCAGAAGAGGCTATGCAAATAGACCGCCTTAAATTATCTGCTGAGGAAAAGCAGAGATACCAATACCTCAGCTTGTGCTTATATTGTGCAGCATCTGGTCGCTTTGCAAATCCCTGCCTGGCCAAGCCAGAAAACCCCAGAACCTAGGTCTCATAGGAGAAGCCATCCTAGGTCAGCCATGTATGGCTTATCAATGTGGACCCTCAAGCCCTTCTCAATTCTGGTGCAGGAGGCAGCTTCATCCGCCTTGGTGCATCACTGTCGAATTTCAACCGTTCCGTTGGACACACCACTCACAATCTCATCTGTCCATGGGGAACCTCTGTCTAGACATGTCTCCAGAGCTACTGTTCAGCTCACTATGCAAGGCGGCCTCCTAAACAGAGAGCAAATCAGTCTCTAAGTGCTATCCAAAGCAGTCAATGACATCATCTTGGGCCTGCCTTGGTTCATGATACATCAGCCCCACATCGAATGGGGGACTCTGCAGCTTGCCAGATGGAGCTCCCACTCCCATGAGCAATATCTCACCAAGGTGTACTCCCTGCCATGCATCTCGCCCAGACAGTCACCCCGAGATATCAGGCCTGCCACCACAGTACTCAGAGTATACGGATGTCTTTAGTAAACAGCAGGCGGATATCTTGCCACCACATCGCTCATATGTCTGTCCTATAGACTTGATTCCAGGAAAAGTACCACCCAGGCGTAGAATCTACTCACTTTCTGCACCTGAAACTGAAACTATGTCTAAATACATCAAAGAAAATATGGATAGAGGGTTCATTTGCCCATCTTCATTGTCTGCCGGGGCCTGCTTTCTTTTTGTTGGGGAAAAGGTTTTATCTTTATGCACTTGCATCGACTACCATGGGCTTAACGCTATTACCAAGAAGAACCATTACCCTATCCTATTGATCTTCGAGCTCTTTGATCGCCTTGGGGGGGGGGGCGCAGGCATGGGCATAGCAGTCTGTGTAGCAGTCTGGCTTGTTCTGTTCACCAAGTAGGTGATATATTAATGTTCTAGGGCCAGTGTGTGTGAGAGATTTGGCATGTATATGAGAGAGGGGAGGGTGTGTGAGAATGAATGTTAGTGTGTGTGTGTGAATGAGAGAGATCTCCTACCTTACCCAATCTATGACAATCTCAAGGTGCGTGGAAATCAAAAGGTCCCAGGTATGGAGAGCAGGAGCTTTTTTAATCCTTATTTTTAATTATTGGGTGTAATTTGATGTTCTATTGTTTTGAAAAATGTTGTTTTTTGGGGGAGGGGAATATAAAGAACATTTGTAATTATTGATGTTTTATTTATCAGATGTTTTGAAATATTTTATTGATTGTGAAATAGAACAAATTTATGCACGTTTTTTAAAATTATTGGATGTAAGTTGGCTGTGTTGACATTATTTTTTTTATATTAGCATTGTTTTAATATTATCGATGATGTTTTATATCTCTTGATTTTATTGCTTGATGTTTTGTGAGGAATAATAATACCGTTGGGCTTCTGTTTTCCAGTACAATTTTTGTTGGCACATTTCTATTTTGTATTTGGTGACGGTTTGTCTGTATTTTAAAGGTCCAGTTTTTGTGTAACTTGAATTCTTGCTGTGAAAATTATGGTACTTATCATCATTGGCTTTTACGGCATTATGGTCATCTTTTCCTTTTATCTATTTTAAACAGTAATTTGCTCTTTATTAATTTCATTTACATGCAGAAAATGGTTTTGAATGTTCTTGCAGAAAATATTTTTTTCATTCATATATTTTATTGTAACTGCTGTTAGTAGATTAGGAAATTTATTTTAAGGCATGGATTTAGCTTATTTCCCTCTGAGAATTGAGTTGCTGTAAGCATAAAATTGATTGAATACTTAGTAGTGTCCTATGAGTTATGCAATGCCCCTGCGGTCTTTGTTTATGGTAAATGAGATTTTTCGGGACCTTCTCTACTCCCATGTGGTGGTATATCTGGATGATATCCTGATTTTTTTCAAAGTCTTTGCAGAAACATCGAGATCATGTAAAACAAGTTCTACAGAGGCTCTGCAAGCATCACCTTTACGTAAAGTTAGAAAATGCACTTTCAAACAGGAGAAACTTCTGTTCCTTGGCTATATTATTTGTCGGCAAGGCCTTTACATGGACACAGAAAAACTGAAAGCCATTCTGAAGTGGCCTCCGACCCATGGGCCTGGTTTTCCTGCATTCCTGTTATTTCTGTCTTTTCCTGGTTCCTGCCTTGTCTTCTCCAACCTTGCCTTGTCCAGCTTGTCTCATGTAGCCTCATCCCCTTCTCCTTCATCCAGTGCCTTTGTGAATCTTTTCTATTCCAGCCTGATCTCCTGTATCAACCTTTTGCCTTGGACCCAACCACACTTGCTTGCCACTTGCCCTAACCTTGGCCTGCCTCTGGTATCTTTATTTATTTATTTATTTTTAATTTTTATATACCGAGGTTCTTATAGAGACTATAAATCACTCCGGTTTACATATAACGATAAACTGCCCAACATAGATAAGGGGGCTTTACATAGAACAGTGGTACATATAGAACATTATAACTGGATGACAATTTAACATAATGATAATAAATAATATAGAATAGTTTTACTGGTAATTAATAAAATTATGTAATATAAACTATATAATTTAAATATTTAACTTGGATATAGTGACATATTAACCATGCCAAATATAATAATAAGATAAAATGAATTTTGAACTTAGAAATTGTAGTCCAGTTGCGGAAGAAAATATAAATAAGATTAATTTTTAGAACTCAAAGATTGTTGTCCAGTTGCAGAGTCCTGAAGGTAGGACTTGGTATGGTGACCATAATTAGGGGATACTTCTTATTTGGAAGACTTTCCGTCTTGGTAGGATTGTGAGTCTGGGAAGGCTTGTTGGAAAAGAAGAGTCTTTAGCCTTTTTTTGAACTCTTGATGATTGGGTTCAAGTCTTAGATTTGGGGGGAGCATGTTCCACTGGTGAGGGCCTGCTAAGGATAGCGCTCTTTTGCTCAGAGATGATTTTACTTGTTGGGCATGCAGTGATCCTTTGTAAGCGCTTCTGATAGGTCTGGAAGATGTGTGCGGTTGGAGTTGAAAGCTTAACGTGATGGGAGCTATTTTGTTTGTCGCTTTGTGGATGATTGTGAGTACCTTATAGAGTATCCTTTGTTTAATGGGAAGCCAATGTAGATTACTAAGGATTGGGGTGATGTGATCTTTTTTGTTAGTGCTTGTTAGAATTCTGGCAGCAGAATTCTGTACCATCTGTAATGGTTTGATCGTGTTGTTGGGTAGACCTAGTAGCAGGGCGTTGCAATAGTCGAGCTTTGAAAATATTATGGATTGAAGTACTAGCCTGAAGTCAGAGAAATAAAGGAGGGGTTTAAGTTTTTTGAGGACTTGCAGTTTGTAAAAGCAGTCCTTCGTGGTATTGTTTACGAACTTTTTTAGGTTAAGATGATTGTCAAGCCATGCTCCAAGGTTTCTGACGTCCGGTGAGAACATGTTATTAGCGTTTGGTAGAGAGAAGCTAGAAGAGATTGTGAGTGGATCCTGAGAGACAATGAGCATTTCAGTTTTATTGGCATTCAATACTAGGTTGAGGCTTGAGAGTAATTCCTTGATGGGCTGAAGGCATTCGTTCTCATCCCTGACGAGCCCTTGGTTTCCTGTTCGGTCTTCCACCCTAGAGACCCACCTAAGTTCTGCATGCCACGAGAACCCAAGGACTCAACCTGCAGGGATAGTGGTTGGTATAGGCGAAGCTCCAGTCAGTCCTGCTTCAGAACACTTTCACCAGCTGTCTGCATGGGCCTTGTGGGTTTGTACTCAAGACTGTCAACTATGCCACTGCACTAAGGGCTCACTTCTACACCGCTCATCACAATTGCACTGTTTGTGGCTGGAGGGCTGGTGGCAGGCATTCCCCTCACCTGTTTACTCTCCCCTCCTTCCCAGTTCATACCTCCCACGATCCTCTTCTTGGTCCAGCAAGACTAGGGTTCCCTGCAGGCCCACTGCTTTCACAGTGACTTTCACTGCCCACTGTTTTGACGGGGCTCAAGCTCTCTTCTGCCTGTTCCTCTAATGTCATTCGCCTGTTGCTTGCAGCAACTGGATGATGTCATCAGGCAAGCCTATTTTGGGGTTTTATCGGTAAGAACTGAGAAACCCAATTTCCCTATCTGGGGTGTTTTATCGGGGGGTTTTGGTTTCAAACCAAAAATAAAAAGCCCTGCATATATTTTACTGTCTGATGTTCCAGCATCAGTGTGATAGGAAGCCATGTAAAATATTTAGCTGTGGCCTAGAACAAATTTCTTCTCTTTTACTCAGCCAGAGCTGTGAGCAATGCAGAGGGAGAGCCAACAGCTCATGAGAGAATGGGAAGTGAGTATAAAGAGATATTGTTATAGTGGCATTATTAGTCTGCTGAAGTATGGAGCAGGTCTAAAATAAGCTGTTTCCCAATGTCTCACCAAAATAATTGGAGCATGGAATGTATCAACCTGTCATTTTTTGAAGAAAAAGTTAATTATAAACGTACAGTGCAGGACAACAAAAATATAATGGAATGGCTTCTTTATTAAAAAAAAAAAAAAAAGGCTAAGGTTAGGGCTCAAACCTAGAGAAGAGATGACTGAGAGGGGATTTGATAGGAATTTATAAAATCATTAATGGGCTGGAAAGGGTAAATAGTGAATTATTTACCCTTTCAAATAAGACTAAGACTAGGGGTCACACCATGAAACTAACACATTTAAAACAAATTGCAGGAAGTATTTTTTCAGCTAATGGACAATCGAGCTGTAGGATTTGTTGCCAGGGGACAAGGTCAAAGCATCTAACATATCTTCATTTAAAAGAGGCTTAGGCATGTTTCTGGAGGAAAAGTCCATTAACGATTATTAGCCAGGTTGACATGGGAAAGCCACCGCTTATCTCTGAGAGTGAGAAAAAGGAATACATCTAACTTTGGAATCTTCCAAATTCTTCCTTGTGACCTGGATTGGCCATTCTCGAAAACAGGATGATGGACCTCTGGTCTTTACCCAGCATTGCACATCTTACATTCTTATAACTGCATCAAAATCCACTGAAAAAATGAAGCAGATTTGAGATGATTACTCAGACTGAGAGATGGTCTTCTGATTTTCCTGAGATCATGGGAGAAAGTTTGACAGTTTTCCCAGCACACTGTGGATCAGAGAAACCTGCATATTCTATTGAACCATGCTGAAATCTGCTCGGTTCGAGTCTACCTTTAAATAGTGTGTATATTCTGGTCCAAAGTTAATTATTAGAAGGATGAGCATCAATTTAAAAACTCACTATAAAGTCAAAATTCAAGGCCTTAGAAGTGAGTCACCTTGGCTTCCTCCCCTGTGCAGATTAGCCAGTTAGTGATGGATTGGGTAAATTCCACAGAAGAAATCAGCAGGACAAGATTAAAACCTTGCCTTTTCCAAAGAGATTTATTGAAGGGAAAGGCAACATGAAACGACGAGGCCGAGTGAGGGCCAGTTAAGGTTGTATTTAAAGAATAAGGTTTCATTTCTTGGTGAGCATTTTGGGGGGGGGGAGATAGATTCAAAGAGAAAGTTCTTCCAATCAGGCTGACAGAAGAAGTTAAGCCAGGGGCTACCACTGCTGATAGAAGATGCCCAAGTTAAACTGCTGTAAAAGTCTGATGCTCATTTTATAACTGACAAGTATAAGACCTCCGACTTAATATCATGATGATATTAAGTCGGAGGTCCCGAAAGTTAAAAAAAAAAAAAAAATTTTGAAACCGGACGCTCAATTTTGCCGGCGTCCTGTTTCTGAACCCGTGGCTATCAGCGGGTTTGAGAACCTACGCCGGCAAAATTGAGCGACGGCTGTCAAACTCTGACAGCCACCGCTCCTGTCAAAAAAGAGGCGCTAGGGACACGCTAGTGTCCCTAGCGCCTCTTTTTACCGTGGGCCCTCATTTGAATACTAAATCGCACGCCCAGGAGAGTGGCCTGTGCGTGCGCTGGGAGAGCGACTTTTACTGTATCGGCCTGCGTATTAGGTAACCAGCCTAACAATGTTACTAAATCCTTTCACACCATACTACTAAACTGACGACCAGGTAACTTTCCCCAATCATTTCCCCCAGATGAATCACCAGGACCTCTGGATGTACTTTGCAACTCAACCACAACTGTATGCAATGCAAAAGCTCCTCCCAGCCCATTCCTCAACATCCCAACAAGTGAACAGCCACTCCATGGATCATCAGTCCCAGGTGCGGCCATATGGATGCAAACCATAAGGATGCAAGCCAGCCAACCCACACAATGCACTCCAAATGACTGTGACCTAAGAAAGAAACAAAAGTTAGTAACATCAAAACATAGGACACAATTCAGATTTCCACTCTCCGATTCTTTGACATCCCCCCCCCGAAAGGCAGATGTAGCTGTACCAAATCTAAATGAGTGAGTGCCAAAACAGTTCACATCTAAACCTGCTTTTCTTTAACACAGCCCTCAGGACCATTTCAAACTGATACTTAGTCAGTGGCTTAAGGTCAGCATGAAGCAAAAAATGTGTCCCACCTGCTGAGTGATAGTTACCATATTCAATAGTATTGGCCACCGGACAGGTCCACAAACCATGCATTTCTCTCAAGATTAAAGTGGCCCCCTTTCCCACCTGATCCGTATTGGAATGCGGAATCACCAATGTTGCACTATCCTCCCCCAAATGCACGTGCCTAAACTATAAACCTGTGTGATCCGCCCCAGATCCAGCTTTAGCTACTAATTCATTCACCCAAAACACCCCAAAAATACTAATACAAAAGCCACACGAAACAAACATGATTCAAAACTCGATATACAAACATTAGGAATTGTATCCCACAACTAACAAAATTTAATGTGTAATTGCTGATCCCCCGTGGTTCTAGACCACCCCAACAAAAGCTGATTCATCAGAAAATGCCCAGCAGGAAACTCCCATCCATGCGCTTTCATGAAAAATGAAAATCCCGCTATGTGCTGGGATAACACTGCCTTAGAACACCCAGTTCCTCTAGCTCCCGCAATGTACTGCAACAACAATATGTCAGATACCAGCCCCCATAACCAACCCCTATAGAAAAGAAAAGCCACCACCTTGCCAGCACCACTCAAATACCCCGACCAAGTGGATGAGGCTAAGAATGCTCACAGCAATCTTCCATGCTTCAGGGAACCAAACCTCCATAGGAAATTTGGTACCGGTTCCCCAAATAAGTCCGCTTCTGGAACAGCACCCACTTGGAACGAGAAAAAGAATCAGCAGTAACATTAGTCACATTTGGAACATGCCAAGCCCAAGCAGTCATTTTCAGCATCATTCAACGCAACACAAATTCCCGCAATAGTTCAAAATCAATATACACTTCACCGACCAGTGATTAATCACCTTAACTACATCGAAATTGTTGCACCAAAACACCACCTGCCTATCACACAACAGCAAGCCCCACAAATGCAGTGCCACCACAATCAGGAATAGTTCCAGTAATGTAATATTCCTAGTGACTACCGTCTGAGCTCATTCCTCCAGCCATGTAAAAGCACACCAAGCACCCTGAAAATAGACTCCAAATCCCACTGACCTAGCCACATCTGAAAAAAGCTCCAGATCCTGACTAGAATCAGAATCTGCCTGCCACAAACAAGAACCATTAAACTCCGCCAAAAATCTCAACCACATATCCAAATCCTTCTTAATACATCACAAAATCCAGATATAATGATGTTGGTGCCTAACTCTGGACATGGCCATGGACAACCTTCTCAAAAACACCCTACTCATAGGAATAACCTTACATACAAAATTCAAACTACTCACTATCAACTGAACCTGCTGCAAAGTCAATTTTCTGTTGTGGAACACCCCTGTCACCAACTCCCTCAGCTTAACCCCTTTATCTTCTGGCAACGTAGACACCATATCCACTGAGTGCAGTTCTATGCCCAGAAATCTATTACAAGGACCCTCGGTCTTTTTCTGAGCAATAGGTATGCCGAAATCAGAAGCTACACTAAAGAAAAAATGCATAATATTCCCATAAACCACAGTCACACAGACCCACAAAAAGAAAATCATCAAGGTAATGCACAATATTGGGCAACCCCAATACTTGCTCTGCAACCCAATGCACAAAAGTACTAAACATTTCAAAATAAGCACATGCGATAGAACAACCCATCGTCATGCACTTGTCAAAATAATAATTTCCCTGAAACAGAAAACCTAGAAACGGAAAACTTGTAGGATGAACAGGTAAAAGAAGAAAGGCAGATTCAATATCCACCTTTGCCATAAGGGCTCCACAACTACACTGCCACACCATTTGCACCTCAGAATCTAAAGAAGCATAAAACACCGAGCAAAGCTCCCTTGACACAAAATCGTTCACCGAACCACCTTGAGGAAAGGTCTAAATTTCCCAGGCTTCTTCTTGGAAACCACAGCCAAAGGAGACAAAATCATCCTCTCGAAAGGAGGTTTACCAAAAGACCCAGCCATCCTGCTCAGTTCAGTTATGCCTGCAGCTTCTCCTGAACTACCAGACTCAATTTAACCACAGACTTAAATTTCTTTCCCAATTACTCTTCAAAGGTCCAGTATAAGGAATGTCAGAGCCAACAGAAATCCCCACTCCCTTCTTAGGATAAAAATTCAGCCAGGGTACCATAGCCGATAGCACTATTGGAGACAAGCCTTGCCAAAACTATCATTTATTAGAGATCCCACCCGCTGAACCCCCTGAAGCACCAGACCCTGCACATTTGTGACACTTGCTAGCTGGGTGATTTGCCCACAAATGAAACAGAGGTGCCTGAATTTACAATCTGAGAAGTTACAAATTGACCGATTGAATCTCCAGCAGACATCTGACAACCCCAACCCCTGCTTGATCAGACTCCCCGGTGCAGCCACTCCCTGAAAGGGCTGACTCCCAATCCAGCAGAAGCACTCCTATAGATGAACCAGGTGCCACTTTGTTCATCATCTGAATGAGCCAAAGACTCGCATCTTGAGTACCCCAGGACATAAATCTTTTCTCCTCCATTTTATCCCAGAAGTGTTAATCATAACTGAGTCAAGCCCAACCCTCATAATCCTTGCTAGCCACCAAAATAATGTCAACATAGGTGAACATGGGCCCATACTGTACAGAATCCTCATGCTGAACTACACTTGCCAATGTCAAAAAACAACAAATCCAATTTAAGATGGTTCGAGAAACCTTTTTCTGAGTTCCCCTGAAGCCGATCCCTTCCTTTCCTTTTCTTCCTCTGCTTCCTACGACCTCTAGCTTCCCTCCAAGAGCTTAAATATGTCAATATATCTACGTTGCTTTATCCTATGCCACACAGAGCGAGACACATCCTCCCACAGTTTAGACAAAGTCACCAAAGCTGACATTCACCTCTCCTCACTTTTATGAACTGACACCATCTCAGCTGAGGGACACTCCTTTGAAGAGGAACTAGACGAAGAAGAAGAGGACGAACTGGAAGACGATGAACTAGAAGAGCTACAGCATCCAAACTGATGCCTATGTTTAGACCTATCACACTTCCTTTTTGCAGACACATCACCCTTTCCTACATCTGACATGCCCATGCTCCCTGCCACGCCCCCACTCTCTGCCATACCCGACAAAACATTCCCCGAGAGAACACTCCCCGCCACACCAGACAAAGAGACATCCTTAGAAGGAACTACCCTCCGTTCGGACACGCACCCTACAGAATCAATGTCACCCTGACCCGGTAACTCCCCATGCTCCTGGACCATTGATTCCACTCTATCACCGCTGGATGCAGCTAAACCAGACATATGCCTTGATGTCACCACTAGATCACTCTACCAACTTTCCTGATGAGATGTACCAGGATCCTCCAACCCAACCTGAACTCCCTGTCCACATGCGCTTCCATCCTGTAAAGAAGAAACAGAAGACGAAGCAACAGTAGCAAAAGAAACCGCTCCTCAAGCTGATTGCCCCATTGAATGAGAAGTGACCCCAGGAAAAAAAAAACCCCAAAAACATGCCAGTCGCCACCAACCAATCCTCAGATCCCCAAAAGAAAACTGCCCAAAATCAGCCTCCAAACCTCCCATGCCCCAACCAGGATAAGAATGCCCTGGGAAACCACCCCATCCCTCAACACCCAGTGAATGAAACCTGTACAAATAACCATCAAGATACCCCCCCCCCCCAATCCAACCCAGCAATGCCTGAAACATCCCAGCTGACCACCCATGCATCCATCCCTCAGGTGAATTACCAACATCCCCCCACCCTTGTGGAGGGGCCCCGACTGGCCAAGACACAGCTGCCTGCATCTCCTGAAAACCTACCGCAGCCCTGCTAGCTTTACCACCAACACCAGTCCCACTGCCACTAACCCCAGGAGCCTTTCTCTCCCATTCTGGCACCCCACTTCCTCCTCCTCAACTGGTCTCCCCACTCTACTGCCTGAAACTCCCTGCCAACCTAGAGGCCCAATGATGCTGTCTCCCCTGGTCCCCACATTCCTGTTGCTCTCTCCACTCCTGCCTCTGCAAACATTGACACTATGCTGATCAGCTCAAATGCCGGCTCTGCCCCCTGTGACGCTGAGATCCGCCTTAGCATGAAGTATGCCTCTCATGCTGTCAAAACCACCTCGCACTGATGCCAACAGGCTGCGTCCCCTACTCTGTATGC
The DNA here is from genome assembly GCF_901001135.1 of Rhinatrema bivittatum. Classification (NCBI taxonomy): domain Eukaryota; kingdom Metazoa; phylum Chordata; class Amphibia; order Gymnophiona; family Rhinatrematidae; genus Rhinatrema; species Rhinatrema bivittatum. Next base: position 765,725,581 of record NC_042616.1, read on the forward strand.
ACCACACCCCAGGAATTAGAAAGCAACAACCCAGCCCAGCCAGGCCCCGATGCTCGCACATGCTCCTCAAGTCCCCTGCCAGAACCCAACCTTGAAGTGAGCAAATCACCACAGCCGACCTCCACCGAAGCGCTTCACGAACCCCATTAACCAATGACAGACCCGCCGAAGCATCAACTGCAGCTACTGAACTGGCCACCAATGCCGACCTCGGGCCCCCCTCCTCCTCACTGATCTCCAATGATGGCAACACTACAACCAATGGCCCTTGGTAAGGATGCTGTAACACCACCCTCTGGGATTTATGCACCATTTTTTAAAAAACAACTGCACAAACGACCTGAAGTATGCAGCTCACAGCATCAAACAAAAAAGACAAGGGAAAAATCCCCACCTCTTGTCTTTACACAGCTTAACTCCACTCCCCTTCCCTTCCCTTGGGTCCTACCAGCCCTGCCCAGTCAGGTGTCCAGGAATGTGCTTACAACATTCAAAATCCTTTCCAGGTACTTCGGACCGCCTACCCTGGCCAAGTTTGCAATTTGTGGGCAATAGTACCAATTATCAAGTCTTCAGCCATAACCCTGTTGTGTCCAAAATATGCACACACATTTTTCTGATTAATATACTCCTGAGGAAGGTCAATTTTTAATGAAAGAGAAACAGAGAATATGGTGACACAGAAGAACAGATGTTAATTAAATATGTTCTATAATGTATACATTGTACACAAAAAACATGTTTTAAAAAGGGCACTGTGAAAAGAGATGGAGTCTGGTCACGTTGAGAGAAGAGGAGGGTAGGTGCATTGAATGTTGATGTAATTCAAGTGCATAGTGTTACCCAAACACTGGCTGTCTTTAGAATTCATAGAGCTGGCATTACACAGTATCCTTTTTCTTCACATTTGGGTCTTACTTTATAGCCTTCTTAAGACCTAGACTGGATAGTTTTGTCTAATAATAATAGTGAAAAGTAGGAAAAATGGCAAAGAGGTTGCTGGCACTTTACAGATTAACTGATTTATTGAGGCATAAGCTTTCAAGGACAAGAGTCCATTTCAACAAATTCATCATCATCATAATAATAATAGTGGTAATCTTAATTGTGATTAATATGCCTTTCTTCCAAATAATATCCCAACCTGCTTTATAGCTTAGAACCTTAGAAATGTATATTCAGTCACCAATTGGGGCATGACCTCACAGCATATTGTTGGCACCCAAGTTATATGAAATATTATAGACCAGTCAGAGGCAAAGGAAAAATATTATACAGTTATAATTGCGCAAATTTAGGAATAACATAAGTAAAGTAGCTTTCCTAAGGTATAATTGGTCAATAATGTTTGAACTTTTGTCCTTGGATTTCTCCTGACTATTAGTCCAATATTATACACTACAAGTTAGCATTTCTTGAGACCCAATAAATAATATGTCAAGAGTGAAAAGAAAATTAAACAAAGTAAACAAAGATTGGTGGTGTGCATGCAAAATAACTAGGGATAGGGAAATACCTACAGTATATGAATGTAATCCTCTTTGAAGTGTCTGAAAGGCAGAATAGAAATCGGATAAATAATAATAGCACCTTCCATTGTATGGAATCATTTATATTAAGTTTCTAATTTCTTCAGTATATCTTTTCACATCTTTTCCTGAGTTTTGGTTCCAGTTAATGTCACTGTCCTGTCATGTACCATTCAGACCCAAAAAATCAATTATCTTAATAAATGAAGCATGTGGCATCAACGGAACTGGAACTAGGACTGCTTTACTTTATGCCACACAAATAACATTTGTCGTGTAATGACCTATGTCAGGAAATAACCATAGTTCAGTTTTAACTGAGTGCCTTTTCAAAACATTATGGACGTGTTACAGTAAACTTTGTATGTTTGTTACGTCATGAAGATTTATTAAAGAGATAAAAGTTGTTATGGAAAACGCTGCTCAGTAACTATGGTATCTGTTATTTGATCTTACAATAATTAGCTAAGCAATGGGTTGCACAATACTTTAACAGCAGCTCAGTGGTTTGTTCATTATACAAAATTAGCTTTTGCTTGTGCCTTTACAGTGTGCTGTATTAATGTCACTTTTTAGGCTTTCTGGCATCTTTAAACCTGTGCAGGTATACTAAATAGTTCTTACATTAGATCTACCATTCTGTTTAATGCTCATTGAACACCTGCACTGTAAACTTGTTGAGGTCTCAGAGCAGGGTCAGCATCTGAGGTTACTTCTGGGTCAGGAATAAAGAAAATAAGAAAGCTTCTGTGTCAGCTCAAAGCAGAAACAATTTTGAGCCCCAGTCATCCCACTGGTGTTCCTGGCACTTAGAGCATTCCATGTGCAGGGCCTCTGAGGTCGCCATCGTGGCAGTTTAACTGTGTGGCAGAGTCTCTTAGCCACCATTTTGGGACCAAATTTTGCAAACTGCAGATCTGTAAGTAAGGCCCCAGAGGCCTGGAATATTCTGTTTTTGACCTGTGAATCTATAGTTTGACTGCAGGAGCAAGTTAAATCTTTAAGGTTGAAAAGAAATTAGAAAAAGCACATTTTTATTGACAAAAAATTAGGGGTAAGAGGAAAGTGCTTTTTTATTTTGTTTTTAGCAAATAGGGTGGATAACTTTCAAAACTGTTTGTGTGCGCCCATTTGCATGTATATATGGGCACATAGTAATTTACTATGGTATTTTATAACCTGCGTGTAAATGATATGTGCAGATTATAAAATCCAAGTACATGAGAGCGCATACACTTGTATATCTAAAAACCATGCGCTGCCAAAGTTCGGACTTATCTGGATAAATGCCAGTTTATCCAGCTAAGTCCGGCGTGTAGCCAGAAAGTCTGAAAAACGCTACTTAGGTCTGAAAAGTGCTACTTCTCTACTAACTGGCTATGTAGGCTTTCTGCTACTGATTCAGATTTCTCTGTCTTAAGTAGTGGAAAAGGTGCTAATTAGCTGGATAAGTGTACACAACACATATACCTGTGTAGTTGTACTTCCAGTTTTACAAGGATATGCGTGTAGATTTTAATTGTGTTAATTTGATGCTTTCCCCCACCCCCCGCCGAATGTCAGTTTTTGCATGTGTAGGTTGGTATTTTATAGCATGCGTGCAGCAATGAAATAACCAGTTAGCCCAGACCATCTGCAGCTCATGAAGACCTCCTGGTTTTTCAGCTTGAAGTCCCCCATTGCAACCAAACTTCTACTCTATCATTTTTTTATTTTTATGATGTTTACAATCACTTTCACTATATATTGAGCTGGAGTAAATATACGCAAATAAAATACTTTTGCGCATCACTTTGGCAGGTTTTAAAATCTCAATGTATGCATGTAAATGTTGGTCCCTGCCCCTGGCATGCCCCTTTTGTTTGTTTGTTCAGTATTCCTTGATTAATCATAATTAATTAAATTGGTAAAACAAAGTGATGTACAAATAAATTTGAACAAAGCTAACAGGATAAAAACTAGCAAAAATATAACATAAAACAATTCAAAATAAAACTAGCAAAATGTGACATAAACCTTAATACAACAAGCTGTTTAAACGAATAAATAACAAGAGCACCAAGACAAATCTATACAAGATACAAAATAAAATAAGTAAAACAACGCAGTGCAATAAAATACCGCAAAATCTCCTAAAAATTAAAACAAAAAAACAAAGCTAAAATGAAGAAGAATTCAGATGAAGGAAGGCTTGTAAAAACTGGTGGGTCTTAAGTGCCTTCCTGAATTTCAAGAACTTTTTCTCAAGGTGAATATTAAGTGGTAAAGAGTTCCAAATGCATGGGGATAAATAAGAAAAACAAATTTCTCTAGAACTCTCAAAACAAATGTTTCTAGTAGAGGGAAACACTAAAAGCTCTTGCTGTGAAGACCACAGTGGATGATAAGGTAAATAAGTGGAGATTATAGACAAAAGATGAGATGGAATGCCCCAACGCAGGGCTTTAAAAGTAAGGCATCCTATTTTGAATTTAATACATAGGGACACTGGAAACCAGTGAAGCTCAACCAATAGAGGAGTAATATGGTCAAATTTGGATTTATTGAAGATGTTCCTGGTAGCAGTGTTCTGTGCCAGTTGAAATTGTTTTGAGTTGGGAGATGGAAAGACCGTGTAGTAGAGCATTGCAATAATCAAGTCTAGCGAGCACAAGAAAGTGGGTTAAGGTTTTAAGATAACAGTCCAGAAAAGGTCAAAGATGATATATAGATCTTAAAAAGAAATAAGAACACTGGAGAGGGAGAGAGATAAACAAAGAGGTGCAAGTGAACCAGATAGCTACTGATTTTAGAGGATTGGCTTTAAGCTTTGAAGAGAGAGACTTTAGAGGATTGGCTTTAAGCTTTGAAGAGAGAGACTTTGGATAGATAAATGTTGAAATCAGAAAAGTATTTTGGCAGCAGTTGGATTAAAGCTAGCCAGAATCTGAATGACATCACTCAAACTCTGAATTAAAGTAGCCAGAGGTGCAAGATACAAGATGAAAAGTACAGGAAACAGAATAGAACATTGGGGCATGCCTCTGAGAAGGGGAGAAGATGGAGAAATTTCAGAATTCCAGCTGACACTATAAGTATGCTGTTCAAGAAAGAATTTGAACCATAGTAGAGAATTATCTCTTATGCTGCTATCAAAAAGTCGGTTAAGTAGAAGCTGATGGTCAACTGTATCAAAAGTTGCACTAAGATCGAGGCAAAGAAGAGCAGCATCACCCCTATCTAAGCAAAATCCAATCTCGTTAAGCAAGGAAGTAAGTGGTATTTCCATGCTGTGACCTTTCCTGTAGCCTGACTGTTAAGGATGTAGGGCCATGGTCTTCAGAGAAATGCAGATAATTTTTACATGTGGACCCTGATTTATTTTGCAGTTTTGAAAATACCATTTACTCACATATGCACCTTTTTATGTGTGGATGTTTAGAAAATTCTCCTCTAATTTATATTACATATTTAACCAGATCATCAGCAAGATCTGTCTCTTGAACTAGAGTCTCCTAGATCAGTCTGATTAAAGCAGACCCTTCAGGTTTGCATCCCTGAACCACTGGTTTCTAAGAATAGGGACAAACCAACACTGTAAGTTCCCCAGATGACCTTGGGATTTTCTCTGCCAACAAAGCAGGCAAGCATAGCAAGACAGAGAGAAATGTGTGTGAGTCCTGCATTGGGTTTGGCATTAGAGGCACTGATGAGTATGATGCACCACTTGTTTTCTGGAAATCTACCAAAGATTCAGATGATTAACTGGTGCACCCATCCACAGAATGGGCTTGACTCTTCAGCCATACTGGGTCAGACCAAAGATCCATTAAGCCCAGTATCCTGTTTCCCACAGTGGCCAATCCAGGTCACAAGTACCTGGCTGGATCCCAAACAGTTGATAGATTCCATGATGCTTATCCAAGAGATAACTCACGGATTTCTTTTTCCTGCGATGCCATTTTGGAAGCTCTCACCACCCCCGCATCTTCAAGGTCCGACCCTCCTGGCATAACAACCTCCTCCTCTCTCCATCACCTCCAGCATAATCATTTTCACTTATTCCATTCCCCAGCGTAATCACCTTCCCTTTCATCTCCCCAGCCCCCAAGGCATTCATCTTATCTCCTTTCCACCCCCTTGAGGCAATAATCTGTCTCTTCCCCTACCATCCTTGCATTTATCAGCTTCCCCCTCTCCCCATCCCCTGACACAAGCACTTTTTTTTTGTCTCCCTATTCTCCTCCTCACCCCTGGCAAAATCTCTTTTCTCTTCCTTCTCTCCTTTCTCTCTCTAACCCCCCCCCCCCCCCCCATGAAATCCTTCATCCAGTAGGAAAGTTGTGGGAGCAGCATTTACCTATTTCCACTGCATCTTCCTCTGTCTGCTTTCTTATATAATCAGAATTGCATGGGTTCGTAGCAAAAGAGGGAACAGCAGCAGGTAAGCACTGCTTGCCAACTCCCCCTGCCAGCTGGAGAAGATCCTGCAAGTCAGGGAATGTAGAGGAAAAAGATAAGACTTTGCAGCTGCCAGCAGCAGCAGTGCTTCTTGCCTGATGCAGTGCTTTTCTCCCTACCGATGGCTCTGGCTGGCAGGTAGAAAATTTTTGCAGCACACCTGTGCTTCTGCCACAGCACTTTTGGTTAGGAAATACTACTATAAAATATGCCACTAAAAAGAGAATGGAGAAGGCCCTGAAAAAGACAATTGTCGTCTTATTGCTGTCCACAGTGAATATGAAATATGTCTAGGGCGTAATATCAGAACATTTATTTATTTATTTAGAGCTTTTCTATACCGACGTTCATAAAACATATCACATCAGTTTACATAGAACTTGGGTTACTTAACCCAGAAGCAGAAAGCAAAGTTACAATAAAGCTAAGAAGTGGAAGGAGACAGCGATAGGTAGAGATAAGAGGGGTAGGGGTGAAAGGGTATGAAGGTTTCATTATACAGAGGAATTTATACAGTGATTGTAAAAAACAAAACAAAAAGGGTGTTATACAACAGGTTAAAAATGCCGAGGATTATATACAAGGAATATATAAATATATATATACAGTGGTTATGTGGCAGAAGGTGCTAAACAGCGTCATCTACAATTCGGAGGGGAGAAGGAAAAAAAAGGGGGGATGAGGGAGGGAGGCGGGGGAAAATACTGGGGGGGAGAGGAGGAAGATGCTTCCTCTTAAGATCTGTGGCTGAGAAGAGGCTATGTGAAGGCTTGTTTAAACAGCCAGGTTTTTGGGGTTTTTTTTAAAGGTTTGAGTACTGTGTTCTAGGCGCAGGTCTGGGGGCATCGAGTTCCATAACTTGGGGCCTGCCAAGGAAAAGGCCCATTCCTTGGTAGAGGTGAGGTGGAATAGCTTGGGAGATGGAGTGCGGATGGATCCTTTGTAGGCGGACCTGGTGGGTCTGTCAGTAGTACTATAGTGTAAAGAGCCATTAAGCCAGTGAGTGTGTTGATTGGGCAGGGACTTTTGGATGATGGTGAGGCTCTTGTGGATTATTCTGAAGTGGATAGGGAGCCAATGTAGGTCCCTGAGGATAGGGGTGATGTGCTCCTTTTTGCGGATATTGGTGAGGATTCTGGCTGCTGCATTTGGAGGGGTTTAATGGTGTTTTTTGGGAGGCCAAGAAGGAGGGCATTGCAGTAATTGATTTTTGAGAACAGAGTGGTTTGGAGGACGGTCTGAAAGTCATTGAAGTGGAGGAGGGGTTTTAATTTCTTTAGAACCTGAAGTTTAAAGAAGCCGTCTTTTATAGTGGTGTTAATGAATTTTTTTAGGTTCCAATGATCACCAGAGTGACACCTAGGTCCCTTACTTGTTGAGCGGTCGATGTGTTCAGGGTGGGGGTGGGGTGATGGCTTTTTTCCGGGGAGATGATGAGAAGTTCCATTTTTGCTGGGTTGAGAGCAAGATTGAGGTTGTAAGGAGCAGGTTAATTGAGTTGAGGCAGTGGTCCCAAGTCTTAAGCGCTTTGGTAATGGATTCAGTTATGTGGATGAGGATTTGGACATCGTCCGCATATACATAGTGGGTAAGGCCTAGATTGGATAGGATTTGGCAGAAGGGGAGGAGGTAATAGGTGAGAGGGATAACCCTTGAGGAACACATCGGATGAGGTTTACAGGAGTGGATTCTTCATTACCGATTCTATCCTTGTAGTGCCTCTCATTAAAGGAAGGACTGAAACCAGTTGTGGGCGGTTCCTGATATGCCTATTTCTGTGAGGCGATTTAGGAGAATGTTGTGATCGATCGTGTCGAAAGCTGATGATATGTCCAAAAATGCGAGGATGAATGATTGGCCTTTGTCTAGCCCCTTGATGATGGTGTCAGAGAGGGATATTAGGAGGGTTTCTGTGTTAAAGAATTTCCGTAATCCGAATTGGGAGGGGTAAAGGACATTTTGTTGTTCTAAAAAATTGGTCAGTTGGTTGTTGACTACTCTTTCCAAGAGTTTAGCTATAAATGGAAGATTTGATATCGGGTGAAAGTTGGCAAGGTCTCCAGGGTCCAGGTTGGGTTTCTTCAATAGGGGTTTGAGGGTAGCTTGTTTAAGAGCTTTTAGGACATGTCCGAAGGAGAGGGAACAGTTAATAATTTCAGCTAGGGGTTTAACGATTAGATTAGGTATGGTTAGGAGTAATTTAGTAGGGATGGTATTGGACGGGTGTGATGCAGGCTTCATTTTCTTTAGGAGGGTTTCAATTTCCAGGGAGAATATATTCAAGGAACATGTAGTAAACCTAGTATGACTATATCTGACCTAATTATGCTTATCTTTTTCAGCTATGGTTATGGTGGCATTGTTTTTGACAGATGCAATCTATAACTTTCTGTCTCTCCTTCAAGATTATGGTCTGTGAAGTAGCAGCAAAGAAAGGCATGTGGCTGAAAAACTGATCTGCATTCACTTCTTCTAAGATTTATTAGCTTAGAATATTTTTAGAAGCTACACAGTTAATCCTTGAAAACTGGTCAAAGAGATGGCCAAAGGCAAAAAGCTTGATCTGTCGTTAGACAAATCTGGACCCAGGCAGAGACTTTTGGAAAAGATTTTTGTATTTTTCACCAGGCATGCAGGATCCATGAACTTGTAGGCCTTTCTCAATAGGTAGTATGAGAGGAAAGGGAGACCCTTATAAGACAGGAAGGCTGAGAGGCAGCTCCTGACTCCCTGAAAATCTTGCCTCAGCAAGTAGGAAGGAGGCTACTGAGCTTCTCAGTCTTGGAAAAATGCCTTTCAGTTGTTTGGGAACTGGATATTATTCAAAAGGATTACCTCATAGAATTTCCATGCCTGCCAAGGAGCTTTTTCATGAGCTCAAGAATTTCCCAGAGAAGGCTATAGCACTGTTGGCAAACTCTAAATCAGCTTATAAGAGTGAGGGCCATTGTATATTTCCTTTTGACATAAAAGTGCAGGGATTAATTCCAAATGTTTTTCTACTCTTAAAGTCTGGGAGCTCCAGATCCATTATGGACATAAGTTGAATATATCTTTGTAGAATGAGCATTTCAGAATGGAATCCCTTCATACCCTCTTTCAAGCAGTCCAACCAGGGCACTTCCTATACTCTGCAGGATGAGTATCCATACATTGTTTTGCCCTTTGTCATCAGAAAGAATTCAGGTTCTGTTGGGTTTGAGGCATAGTGTGGGCTCTTAGTCGCAATGGTGATGACTCCTCCCACGGGGAGGGGCCCTGTGGGGAACTACAGTGATAGGCTAGACTCAGAGAGCAGACACTGGAGATGGAAAGCTTTATTGTACTGCTGTAGATTGATGGTAATGGTGTAGGAGGATGTGGCACCGAAGTCCAGCAAGGTGCCAATAGGTTCAGACAGCCTCAGATGACTAGATCTCACCCAGATGTAGAAGGTTGGTAGTGTTCCGCAGAGCGGGATAAGCCGAACCTGGTGGGTGGAATTAGAGAGCTGGATCACTGAAGAGTAGTGCAGGAATCCTCCTGGTGGATGGTGACGGTGGGACCCAAGGTCCGTGGTGCAGGATACTCTAAGCTGGATAAGCCCTCGAGGAGCGAGTACCTGGAAGCGCAGGTGATCCTGAAAGAGAAGAAAGACCCCCGAGGAGCGGTTGTCTAGTTACTGGTAGAAACCCTGAAGGGTAGTTGGAAGCGAGAGGCCCCTGAGGAGCGGGTGCCCAGAGCTTCGTCAGGAGCGAGATACCCTGGAGGGTAGCGAGGAGTCTAAGCATGCAGCTTAGAAGCGGTCACAGTAGCTAAACCGAAGTCCTTCCTAACTCATTCATTCTGAGCAGAGCGGAGGCTTAAATACCTGGAGGTATGAACATCATGCGGTGGGGATGCCCCCGAGTTTCCCGCCATGATGTGTAGATAAGCGTAGGCAGCGTGCACGCGCCCTAGGAGGCCACGGGAAGGAGCATGGTGGACAGGGATGCCCCTGCTGAGTTGGAGACGCCGAGGGGTTTGGCACTCTGCACCGGAGGCAGCCATCTTACCCATGGAGGTGGAGAAAGTAAAAAAAGAGGTGAGGCAGAGCAGTCGCAGCCATCTGCGACCGACAGACGCAACAGGTTCACAGTAGGTAAACAATATTAACAATGCAGGACTTTTCCACTTGGCTTCAAGTGGACCCCCAGAGTGCTTAGCAAGATGTTGGTAATTCTGGCCAAGCTCAGAATTTTTCCATACCTGGGCAACAGGGGACAGACTTAGTTGGAGTACTGTGCATTCAGCAACAAGGTAATTTCCATGTTGCAAGAAAAATTTATCAGTTGGGGCAAGTATTCTTTAGACTTTTTAGAAGATGTTTCATTTTGGCATGAGATCCATTTCCAGGTTACTGAAGGGCAGTTTCCTTTCTGTTGATAGTGTGACACATCAGCATGCTGGAAGTGGCCTCTGCCAGTTTTTGATTATGAATCCTGGACTTATAGTGGGGTTTCTTTAATTCATTTTTTGCAGGTAGATTGGTTATGCATTGATCTTACCAGCAAGTATGTGAATGATTAATGACTTCTGAGGATAAATTGTCAAAAGCTTAGTCACCATGCAGCTAAAAATGGGGGTTATACAATGCATGAAAACAAGATCAGACGCCAAGAAGTGCCAGCCCACAAGTTTTGAAAATATGCGCAGGGAAAGAGCAGTCAGTAGTAGTGGGAGGTGTTCCCTCTGCTCTGTTAGGTTAATTAAGAGAGGCAGGCGATGCCAGATGTTGGGGAAGGATTAGGAAGAGGCAGGGGCAAATGCTGGGGAAGGGAGGAGGATAGGCAAAAGACAAATAGGAAGGGAGAAGAGGGGAAAGGTAGGGGTTCAGAGGTTGGGATAGACAGAGAAAGATGGGTAAGAAGCAGAGAAAGAGATGTTGGAGAAGGGGGGGGGGAGACAGGAAGAAAATGCTGGAAAGTGTGGTGAAAGAGGCAGGAGGAGGGTGGATGCTGTGGAAAAGTGGAAGGTAGGAGGTGGACAGGGAAGAGGGAGATAGAAATGGACAGTTCATGGAAGCAAGAGTTAATAAATGTGAAGAGATGGGAAAAGAGCGATGAGACTTGATATGGAGCTGAAGGAATAGGATTAGGAGATGTAGAGGATGGGAGAAAAAGAAAAGGAAGTATAGGAGGAAGTAAAATGGAATGGAAGGGGAGGCGAGAAAGCCGAAAGATGTGCAAAAAGCTATGATGGCATGAGAAGAGATGGAAAGTATGAGGAGAAATAAGACAGAGCTCAAGTCTCTGGTAATAAGAGCAAAACAGTGTGTTGCTCTTATCTATAGGGACTTCCCCTTCCCCCGCACCCATGCAGAATTAGTGCCCAACAGCAGTTCACATCTCACTTCCTCCTCCACTCCCTCCCCAACCCCCCCTCCCCTCCAAAAAAAAATTAGAGGCAACATCAGTTGCAAGCCTCAGGATGAGGAGCCAACTTCCTGTACCAGTGTCCTCAGAAGTTTTGGTCTTCAAAACAGGTGCCTAAACATGAATGTTCTGGAAAAGATGACTGTCTTTTATTATCTTGACAGATTTTTCACAAGTGTGCAAATCAGACAATATGTAAACTAATTGGAAAAAATTTATACAGTAAATATCATTGTCATCCAGAGATATTGATGGTGATGACATGGGTGAAATAAAAACTGGTCAACATGGTCATCAATTTACATTGCAAGAAATCTTAATGTGGCGCATGTAAGAGATATGCAGATCAGCGACATGGCGTTCCATTCATATGTCCACAAATACTACAGAGGAGATATGGATATAGATATTTAGGGGATGAGTCCCCCGGTCTTCTGTTAATTGTACACTATGAGGTACTGCTATGCTACGTCCCACAAGTCATGACTGCTGTGGAATGTAACAAAATGTAATTTTCCTTACTATCAGTGGATGATCTATTAATTCCAACAGCAGTCAGGACCACTCTTTCATGGATGGTTTGGTATGATACCTGTTGGATTAAATAGTATATAGACTGACATATAATATTAAAGAATACTATTAGATAAAGGGATGTGCATTTGTTTTCTTTATTGAACGGATACGCGCATACCTCGACAACTTTCTAGTACACGCTGGAAAATGGATAGTTCCATATATCTCATTATTAAAAATACACGCATACTATCCTTTTTCCGCATGCACTAGAAAATCAGTGAGGTACACGCGTACCTGTCGAATCAAGAAAACAAATGTACATACTTGTTAATATACAGAAATGCTATTAAGTGCCTGAAAAGTGAAATATAAATAAATACCACTACTACTAAATACTACTTGTAGTAAAAACCCATCCAAGGACAGGGAAAAACTATAAAATGTTGGACGTGCATAATTGAGATGTATGGCAGAACAGCAGGGATACCCAAACTTTTACTTACTGATTTGCCATTGCAGCCCATCTCTTCTCTCTCCTTTACCCCTTCTTTCTCACTTACTCCCCTTCCCCTTTCTCTTACTCTCACATTTCACCTCTCTCTCAACATACTTTTTACTTCATCCCCTGTCCATGCCACTCTCACTCTCATAAAATCCCTCCCTTCAATCTCACACCACTCCCTCCCAACCTTCACTTGCTTTCACCATCTTCCCTCCTTTCACTTACACTCATCGCATCCCCTCTTCCTTTCCTTATGCACATCCCTCTCACTCCCCTTCTTCACTCCCCTCTAGCGTTCCTCAGGCTCCTCTCTCACTGACAGGGCATGGCCTCCCCGCCAGCAGCTGTCTGCAGCACTAAATAGGATAATACAGAAAGAAGAGGGGTGGAGCTGGAGAGTACAGAGAGAGACGGAGTTAAATTTACATACTGTCAATGCAGGGGTAGGGCAACTTTTCTCTTGTAAAATCCGGGGTCGGCGCGCGCAAGGGGGTGCACATTTGTGCACCTTGCTCGTGCCGAGCCCTGCGCGCGCTGCCCGTTCCCTCCGAGAGGGAACTTTCCTTCCGCCTCCCCCACCTTCCAATCCCTTCTCCTACCTAACCCTCCCACCCCCACCACCTTTATTCCCAAAGTTACGCCTGCTTGGGCCAGCTGCCGGCGCACCAGGTTCCGGTCCGGGGGCTGGTCCGGAGGCTGCGGCCACGCCCCCGGGGTGGAACCACACCCACGGCCATGCCCCCGGAACGCCCCCCCAGGAAAGCCCCGGGACTTACACGCATCCCGGGGCTTGCGCGTGCTGCCGAACCTATGCAAAATGGGCTCGGCGTGCGCAGGGGGGGGCTTGGGGTGGGTTTTCGGGGGTTACGTGCGTAACCCTTTGAAAATCTACCCCTTAGTTTTTGGGTACTTGCCAGGTTCTTATGGCCTGGATTGGCCACTGTTGGAAACAGGATGCTGGGCTTGATGGACCCTTGGTCTGACCCAGTATGGCAATTTCTTATGTTCTTAGATGCAATTCAAATCAAGAACTGCTGGAGAGTGCTCAAACTGCACAAGAAAAAACTGTATAAGAGGAGGAGATGGGGCAAAAAATGTTATAATGCCACTTCTAGTTTGAAGCAGCTGGTCTCAGTTACACTTCCCAAGTGGCAGGACCCACAGGTTATGTTTGCTTAAAGGAGTAAATAGAACAAGAATTGACAGTAAGGAAAATTTCCATTTTATAACATTTTCATTTCATTTTACTTTTATGGACTGCCTTGTTTGCCAAAACCGTGGCTCAAAATGTTTTATAGTAAATTTTTGAAAAGTAATACATAACATTATCATAAATATATTATGTATGCATAAACAGTGAAAAACATATAGCCATACAATGTAAAACAACAAAATAAGGTTAAAAAAAAAGTCCCCACCCCACCCACACTCTCACATTATTTATCACAGATCATCTTAATTGATTCTTGATACTGTGGACAGAGTTGACTTGTTTGAGTCACTGTGTGTTATTTATAAAACCTTTGACCTACAGTACTAGCTCATGAGAATATAAACAGTACTTTTTGCTTCTGCAAATTTTTGCCCAGCTGATATAATAAAAAAAGCCATATTTCACTTTCAGTATCTAACACTGTCAGTCTTTTCTGGCAATTCTCAAAGATGATTTTTAGGCAAGAGGCTACATTTCTTTTCAGATCAAGGTAATTATTTATTTATCTAAATTATGGATGCATGAATTTTATGTGCAGATGATAAGGTTTACTGCAGTAGTGTTGCACATACTATATCTCTTAAGACACAAAAAACATCACTAGACACTGGGTGATTCAGCAGTGAATTCAACATTCAATTTAAATATGCTGTGTGGTATTTGAACTTTAATGACCTCCCAGAAATGAAAATACTGTCTCTTCTTCATCAAGTATGTAGTCACCACTAAAGATTTACAAATGTATTGCCAAAACTCCAGTTACTATTTGCTTAATGTAAGTGTAAATATGTAGAGGGCAAATAAATTCAGCATGACTTATGAACTATAAGCAGAGTTGAAAAAAAGGATTCCCTATAAGGAGGAAGGTGGATAGCGTAAGTTTTAAGCCTTGCCTCAGTTAGTGAGTGGGGGGTGGGGTTAGTAATAGTCATTTATTTTATTTGCTTTATTAGGACACCACTGTTTTCTTCCCTAGTGCAAGTAGACTAAGCTCCTGCTGCATATTAGAGTATGTATTATTCTATTGATTAGTATATTTTGATTATTGAATTTAATTTTGTAGTATTTATTGAATTTGGTATATTTATGTATTGCTATTTTATGCAATGTATTTTTAATCTATTGTAATCCACTTAGGTCAAATCCACCTAAGTGGATTCAAAGAGGAATTTCCCTTTGAAAACCACCAGGTCCCCAGGTACCAGTGTTGATTTTCTCTCAGGTCAAACAGGTTGCTGACCTGGAACCTTTTTGAACCATGGCAAATTGCATCCTTATCCTCATTGCGACTGGATTGGAAGGTAGAGGCTATTGCTGGCCCCAGTCTCCAGTTATGAGGGCAGTTTTTAAATAGCTTTAGAAATTGCCTTTTCGCAGTTTAGATCTGTAAGCATTATTTAATATTAAGTTGTATATATTATGAGTGATTCTGGCATGCACAATGTGATTTCTTTTGTTATAGCATGTAACTGCATGCAAAATGTTAAAGAGAAGCTTATGGGGGGTTCACAAAACCTTTAGAGGCTGAAAAGAGGTCCATGCTCCCAGAAAAATTGGGAACCCCTGCTTTACACAGTTCCCAGTGGATGAGCTATATTATCTTATTGTATCTGGCAAATGCATTTTTATTTGTATTCCGTCTTTTGGCACTTCAGAGCAGATTACATTTAGGTACTGTAGGTCTCTCCCTATCCTCAGAGGGCTTACAATCTAAGGACCTCCTTTACTAAGCAGTTTTCCCAAAGAAACTGAATGGGAGAAAAGCCTTAGTAAATCAAGTTTTGCACCTGAGGCAATGGAGAGTGAAGTGACTTGCCATAGGTCACAAGGCGTGGCAGTGGGATTTGAATCTTGGTCTCCCTGGTTTGCAGCCTGCTGCACTGTCATTATGTACATGAGGCTTTTGCTATCAACACATCACAGCTACAAAATCTACATTTGATCGTTTTTCCTGATTTTTCTATACTTTTTTTTTCTTGGGTGTGTGACAGTTGGTGATTAAAGTATACACCTTGGTATAAGGAGTCACCATATTCCGGTCCAAAAATTGCCATTCACTTTGGGGTAGATTTTATAAATGTAGGCGCGGGCGTACTTTTGTTCGTGCACCAGGCGCGAACAAACGTGCGCTGGATTTTATAAGATACACGTGTAGCCGCACGTATCTTATAAAATCCGGGGTCGGCGCGCGCAAGGGAGTGCACATTTGTGCAACCTGCGCGCGCCGAGCCCAGCACGCGCTGCCTGTTCCCTCAGAGGCCGCTCTGAAATCGGAGTGGCCTCGAAGGGAACTTTCCTTCCACCTCCCCTCACCTTCCCCTCCCTTCCCCTACCTAACCCACCCCCCCGGCCCTATCTAAACCCCCCCCCCCCCCACCTTTGTTTATGCCTGCGGAAAGCAGGCGTAAATCTGCGCGCGCCAGCGGGCTGCTGGCGCGCCATCACCCGACCCAGGGGCTGGTCCGGAGGCTTCGACCACGCCCCCGGGCCGGCACCACGCCCCCGGGCCCGCCCCCGAAACGCCGCGTCACTCACGGCATGCCCCCGAAACGCCGCGTCACTTGCGGCCCGCCCCTGAAACGCCGCGTCACTCGCGGCATGCCCCCCCCCATGCAAGCCCCGGGACTTACGCGCGTCCCGGGGCTTGCGCGCGCCGCCGAACCTATGCAAAATAGGCTCGGCGCGCGCAGGGAGGGTTTGGGGTAGGTTTTCGGGGGGTACGCGCGTACCCCTTTGAAAATCTACCCCTTTTTGTATGGTCATGAGAAAGTCATTCTACCTTCTTTTGCCTAACTAGTCAGCTGTACAGTGATAACAACATCTGGTTTGAATACTGTTCTGAAAAAGGTGCCAATTGTGGTCCATATTGATTGACTTCCACAGTGAGAAGTTATTAAGTTTTATTATTCAAGCTCTACAAATTAATAATTCTGATAAAGACAAAGTGAAAAGATTAGCTAAGCCTAACTTCTCAACATTTTTTTTGTTGGTTTTTTTTTTAACTAAAATTTTGTGGAATCTTAGAGTTCTGCTTTAGAATGTTTAATGCTGACTTTGGGTCTTTTGTGGGAAGGAAACAGCAACTATCGTAGATAATCAGATTGCTCTGTTCCCTTTGTTGATGTCATATCATATGTATCAAATTCAGAAATGGCAGTATGACCATGCACTAAAATGAATATCTTTAGAATGAGTGTTTGTGTAAAAGTGTCACCAGTTACCTTATTATTTTTGCAAAACCATTTTACCTACCTCACTTATTCAGAATGTCAAACACAAAATAAAAAGTTATTTTATCCTTCAAGGTTTATGTATTACAAACAGGAGGAAAGGAGATGTATAGTTTAACATAGCTGATTCTCGATCGACAAGCAGGAATGAATTAGCCGTTAGGCTTGGGTGATTTCATGAGGTGGTGCAGACATGGACCCAGGTCTCGGAGCACAGTAAAGGTGAGTGAGGAGACTTTGGCTGCTGCAGGATTCAGGAGTAGCTCTTTGAAACCCTCAGAGTAGAAGGAGGGGAAGAGAGAGTGCAGGGATTCATATTTGCGAGGAATGAGCAGGCATTTGGGTATGGGGGAGGTTGGTGACTCAGGACTGGGGAGAAGACGAGCTAGAAATTGGTTGTGAAAGGGGAGGGTAGAACGAGAACTTCACTATTGGGTAGAACAACACAGAATGGGAATAGAAGGGAAAGGAGACCAAACATGGGAAGGGATAGAAAGAGATAGGACAGGGGATGAAGGGGAGCAGATCAGGGTAGGGAAGATCAGATTGCACTGGGGTTCAGGGGAAGGAAGAGGGTGGGACAAAGGCTAGGGTTGGATGGGAGAAATTTCCAGGGACTGGGGGAGAGCAGAGACCAAATCTGAAATGAGCAAAGCTGAAAGAAAGAGAGAGCAGGTAGAAGAGAATCCAAGATGGGGAGAGAGAGGATTCTGTATAATGTGGAGGGTAATGGAGTTAAAGGGAAGAGGAGAGAGGATCTTGATGGAAGACTGTAGATAGAAGGAGATGGGGTACATACTATGCTTGAGAGGGGAGGGCGAGAGGCCTCAAAAAGACTGGGGAGGACAGAGAGAAACAGGGTTTAGATGGGGGCTCAGAGATGGGAAGAGAGAATGGGTATTTGGAAATGGGAGCAGAGCAGGCATTTGGCCATTGGGTGGGGGTGGGGTGTTAGATGGGCTTAAGTTGTCAGACTGGCTATAGAAGGATGAGAAGGGGTGATAAGATGGTGGAAAGAACCTGCAAACTAGGAAACCAGAATTCAAATCCCACTGCCACTCCTTTTGACTTTGGGAAAGGGACAGGACTGTGAAGGAAGGGGAATGAGAAGGTAGGTGGGGGGGTAAGAGACATAAGAAAGGAACTGGTTGCCAGTAGGGGATGAGTGATGAGGAAGGAATTGGAGCTGGTGAGGAGATGAGAGTCAGAAGAAGATAGATGAGGACTGGGGAGTGCCATAAGGGGTCTGGGGACATGTTTGCAGCATGACTCAGCACTGCCACATCCTTAAAAGCCTGCCTCACTCAGTACTTTGCCTTAGCTTGGAATCAACTTTGATTTTAGTTGCGGTCTTGTTCTCCTAGTTCTTGTTCTTGGCTGAGTGGTTGTCCTGATTAATGTGGCTTCCTGCCTGTCCTGCGTCTTTGTGCTTTGTGTATTCTGCTTGTTTGGCCTTAGTTTTGGCCTTCTGGTGTCCTATCTGTTTCTGTTCTTGTTTTATATTTTTTTTCTATTTTCCCTGTTTTTGGCTCCTGCTCTGTCTTCTGGGTTTTGTTTTGGTTTGTCTGTGCACTCCCTTTTCCTTGTTTTCTGTGGATACCTTTACGCGTCCTACAGCCCTGTTTCTGTATGCACCTCCTACTTAGTTGCCAGCGGACACTCCCCAAGAGCCCAAATCAAAGAAGAGGTGGCTGGTCAGGCAAAGATCCTGCATCCAGCCTGCTTCTTCTCTGGGGGTTTCCCTTAATGGTACTCAGTGTACTGACTTGGAGGGAATGAGTACAGAGGGTGGAAATCAGGAAGAAAGTGGGAGGAATTGGAGTTTGAGTTGAAAAATTGGTCGGTAGATGAGAAATGAAAAGAGGGAGACTGAGAATTGGAGAAGGAGAAGGAGGGGTAAAATCTTGCTGAGTGGATAGAGAGACACGAGAAATAAATTGAAAGGGAAAGAGCTGTCATGAGGGCTGGGGTAAGGAAATAACTTCTCAGGAGCTGGATCTGTCTTCTGCTTAGCCAGCCTTCTCCTCCTCAGGTTGAGCCCTTGGGTTCTGAGGGCCAGTAGGGCTTAACTGGTCAGGCTGGATAAGCTGGTCAAGGTAGGGTAGACATAGGCTGGACTTTATCAGCAGAGACCAACTGGAAGTAGAGGTCTGGGTGTAGGTACAGACAGGGAGTTTAAGGCTGGAGATTGGAACAGGCAAGGACTGAGGACAGGATGCTGGAACAGGCAAGGGACTGGATACTGGATATTGGGACTGGCTGAGGACTGGATACTGAGCAGGGACTGGGTTGGATACAGATAAAAGCTTGAGCAAGGCAAACCAGGGAAAGGATATAGGGGACTGGACTGGGCAGGGCACATCAAGACCAGACAAAGACTGGGCTAAATAAGGCAGACTAGGGCAGGACCTAGACAAGGTAGATAAGGTTAGGAACAGACAAGGACAACATAGATCAGAGAACACTGAAGCCTGAAGGCAGGAAGGCTGGAGGCTTGACGGCTCCTAAGCAAGGTGAGGTCTGAGTGGGCCATAAAACAAGGCCTAGGATAATGGCAGGCCCAAAAGCCACAAGGTGAGGATGGGCCTAGAGTAGGCCACAGCAGGGAAAGTCCTAGATAGGCCGCAAGGCAGGGTATGGCCAGAATAGGCCACAGAGCAAGGCACTAAGAGCAAGAAGGCCCAAAGGTCACAAGGCAAGGAGCAAAAAAGCCCAGAGGCAACAAGGTGTAGAACAAAGTAGAAATCCAAGTCAAAGAGTATGTTGAGTTGTAAGGGCAAACATCCTAACACTTGTGAAATTTCTATGGATGCTCTGAGATTGCATTATAGAATTGGACTTGCAGAGTTTATATTGAGTTTGTCTTATCTATATAGATTCCACTCTCATATTCATACAGAAGAATTGGTTGCATGATGGAATCAAATAATTTTACTGGTGATTTTACTGCTTTGTTTTATTGTATAGAAGGCCTTTGGGATGTTTTCTTGTGTCTTTTATAGTCAGTTTAAAGGCAGAGGGCTGTGATGTGTGGAATGTCACTTTGGCTTGCCTCTTTGCCATTCCTTCAGATACTTCTGTTTAGAAAGGCCACTGCTCTGTTTCCCAGATAACAATCAAATGAAACCAGTGATTTCTGGTCAACCTGGATTTGTCTCAAATTGTACTGATTTACCAAACATAATTGCATTTTAAGAGCAAATGATCCTTGATTTTTTTTAACTTTAACCCATCAAATTTTTTCAGGGAGACTGAATAGTCTTACAAGTGCTGAACATAAGGCTTTAAATTAAGTTTAAGCTTGCAATCTGAAAGGGTCCAGCTTCCTTGGTTGCATTTGAGCTTCTAGAAACCACTAGAAGAAAGAAGTCATATTTAATCGAATATGACCTGCTCAGTTCTAGAATATATCTACTGCCAATCTCTAGAAAAAGTCAAATACTTCTAGTCATTCTCCTGGTATTGAGCTAAAGTTGAGTCAGATTTCCATGAATTTAATTTGCTTTGAAATGTCATTAAAAAAAAGTCAAAATGAGTGCTTGCCACTGTTCAGTGTAGCAGTTTTAGTTATGTGAGCTATCATACAATGGAAAATAAGTAACAAATTCTGAACCAGAAGAGATCCTGAATACAAAGCAAATCAAGTTTCTAATGGGAGAAAGGAATATATGAGGAAGATAACATGATGAATGGTTACATATATTCAAGTATAAAATTATGTTCTGTTCCTTAAAATTGATCCCTGACTTTCCCAAGAAATGACTACAAAACAGTAACGTAGTAGTATATTCATGCTTTATTCCAGCAAACTCATAGCTTTCATAAACAGAGACAACCAGTAATTTCCTGGAACCTGGGGACTAGAAGTTCAGTTCTTTGGTGGGCATTAGTAAAATGTAAAGAAGATATGGTTAAAAGAAATCCTCCAAAATAGCTTTAATGTCAGAGTACTGTAGAAATGTAAATGGGAAAATTTCATGGAAACAGTCTTGCTGGCCTGATGACTAAGTACATTTATATTTAATCTTCTTTAATTAAATATAACACGTTATTTAACATAACAGGTTTTTACTGACAAAAGCTCAGTACAGGAAGAGATGAAATCATTTAGACATAGAGCTTAATAGTTCTGCAATGTGGTTTTCTGAATATGGAGGTCGTCTAAACTGCAACTTTGAATTCTTCCTGTAAAAACAAGCTTTGCTTCCTGAAGGAGAAAAAGAAACCAAGTGGAGTCTTTCAGCTTTACATAATTTCCTGTCACTAAAAGGAAAACACATTTACTAATTCTAAAAACTTGTTAGAAGCTTACAGCATGTATGTGTGTTAGCCTACCATTGCATCCTCTGTCTGTCACTAATGCGTGTTACATAGAACATGATAGCACCTAGTAATGAAATAAACAGAACATTGCAAGATTTTTCATGTAGCCTATTAATCTTTGTTTGTAATACAAACTAACATTACATGTTTTTTCTAACTTATGTTGGTGAAATAGTTTCTCCTAGGACAAGTAAGATGGTAGTCCTCACACATGGGTGACACCATCAGATGGCGCCAGCACAGGAAACTTCTGTCAAAGTTTCTAGAACTTTGACTAGACACACTGAGCATGCCCAGCCTGCCACTGTCCACATGGGGTCCCCCTTCAGACTCTTTTTTTCTGCAGAGCTGCTTACCTTATGGGTTTTTGGAGCTTTGCTCTTTAGTGTTTTTTTCTTGGTACTTTTCTGTTTCGGGTCCCCCTTCTTCCATCTGTGCTTTAGGGCGGTGTGGTACAAAGAATTTACCACACCGCCCTAAAGCACAGATGGGAGAAGGGGGACTTCTTTGCAGTCGATTCCCGACTGTGCCATTCCTCAGTATTCGCCGGTCATCAACCGCTCACCGGCTCTTCTTTTTCATGGTGTCGGGTTTTTGCCAATGCTCCCAGAGCCCACAGACGATGTCTATCATGAATCCATATGAGGTCTGCATCCTCTGCCTGGGGCATCACACAATGTCCAGGGTGTTGTCTTTGTGACCAAATGACCCCCAAAGATCGTCGGGCTTGGCTTGATAAAATGGAAAAACTCTTCGAGTCTAAAAGATCTGACTCTTTGACCCCAGCATCGGGGGCCTCTACACCCAAACACCGCAGGGAACCGATGGAGCTGCTTCCATCAGTGTCCATACCCCCTCCGGCACCCTTGCATGAGTGTGGGGCCAGAGATAGGCCTTCTTCAGCGTCATCGCACTCCAGGGCCTCATGATCATCTCCATCCTTGACACCGGGGAAGAATCAGGCTGAGCACTGTGGGAAACCTTGGAAAAATTGGCACCGATTGCCATCATCGCATGGTGTCATGCTCAGGGCAGCACCGGGGTTCACCGTACTGCCACCAAAGTGACACCGTGGAGAAGAGGTATCGATCTCCATCGTACCCAGAAGTCCTGGGCATTCCCCAATGACATCGGTGCTGGGTACCGAGCCTCCCTGAGGTGCCGGGAAGGCTCTGGTGACGCCTCTTCCAGTTCCTGGTCCCTCAGGTTCCATCGATGCCATCGGTGCCTTTGGTTCTGAAGCTGGGTGTCTTCAGCAGGGGCCTTCCTCGGTATCTTTAGTGAGGGGAAGGTCACGAATGGTCCCTGGGGAGATGATACCCTGCAGTCTTCTTCTCAGGACTCTGGAGACTTCCCCTCAGATCCATTTCCTCCGGATGAGAGGAGTAGATCCCCGCCGGAGGATCTGATCTTTGCATGCTTTGTGCGGGCCATGTCTGAGTCCATTCTCTTCCAGCTTCTGGCGGAGGAGGATGCCCCAAAGGAGGTGCTCTGTATCCCCATCCATGATATCTTTAAGTAGTTGCTCCTCAGGATGTGGGTGCACCCAGTCTCAGTCCCACGGGTGAACCATAAGGCAGACCCACTCTACCTGGTCCAGCTGGCCTTAGGATTTGAAAGGCGACTGCTCTCAAAAAATCCAAGTGCTCCCGTACCTATGCTTCAGCACCTCCAGGGCAGGAACACCAGGCTACAGATGCCCTGGGTAGGAAGGTGTATCAGGGTGCGATGTTGATTGCTTGCATCGCCTCCTACCAGTTTTATATTACCCAGTACACTCGCAACCTCTGAAAGCAGGTCCAGGAGGTAGCCAAATGCCTCCCTCAGCAGCAGCAGGATGCCGCAAAGGAATTCTAAGGGCCACTCTCAACAGCAGCGGACTCCCAGTCCTCAGCTGGCCCCCCAACAAAGTCCCGCCACAGGGTTTTGACTGGTCCTGAGGGAGCATAAGCCCCATACCCGTACCCTCAGCCTTGGCGCCCCCGGTCAGAGGTCAGCTACAGTCCTTTGAGGACCGATGGCCACAGATTACCTCGGGCCTGAGGTCAGGCCCCACATCAGATGATCCTTTGGACAGAGCTCTCCGCCCTGTTAATGGCGGGAGCGGTAGAATCTGTTCCACGAGATCAGCAGGGACTGGGATTCTACTCCAAATACTTTCTGATTCCAAAGAAAACAGGGGGGTTTCGCCCCATCTTAGACCTGAGGGCTTTGAACAAACATCCACAAAGAGAAAAGTTCAAGATGGTCTTGCTGGGCACCCTGATTCCCCTCCTGCAAAGAGGGAACTGGCTTTGCTCCCTCAACCTAAAAGACGCCTGTGCCCACATAGGAATATTTCCAAGTCACAGGAAGTACCTACAATTCCTGGTAGGCAACAATCACTTCCAGTACAAGGTGTTGCTATTCAGTCTAGGCTCGGCCCCACATGTCTTCACCAAATGCTTTGCAGTACTGGGTGCACGTCTTCCCCTACTTGGACGATTGGCTGGTCAAGGTGGCCACAAGTGAAGGGGCGCTTCATTCCCTCAACTTGACCATACAGGTGCTGGAATCCCTCGGGTTTGTCATCAACTACCCGAAGTCCCATCTTGTTCTGTCGGCTTGGTTGACTTTATCGGGGCACACCTGGATATGACCCAGGGCCAAGCCTTTCTTCCTCACGACCAAGCGCTTGCTCTAGTGTCTCTGGCAAGCTTGGTCTGCCGCAGCCGACGGGTGCCGACCCACCTTATGCTTCGGTTGTTGGGTCACATGGCTGCCACTGTCTACGTCACCCCCTTGGCCTGCTTGCATATGCGGAGAACCCAAAGGTGTCTGACGTTGCAGGAGCATCATTCCTCCCAGATCTCAGCATGCAGGTGTGCGTCATACCACCCCTCCAGGACTCCTTGTCCTGGTGGAAAATTCTGCCCAACCTGGAACTGGGGGTTCCCTTTCCCTTTCAGCCCCCTCTGTGCCAGGTTGTACTCACTACAGATGCTTCCACCCTGGGCTGGGGGGGGGGCACATGTGGACGGCCTCTGCATACAAGGCCGCTGGTCGGTCCAGAATGCTTTATGCCAGATCAGCTTCCTGGAACTTCAGGCAATCAGGTATGCATTCTGGGCATTTCGGGGTCACCTATCCAGTCGAGCGGTCCTGGTCCAGACCAACCACTAGGTAGCAATGTGGTTATTAACAAGCAGGGAGGAACCAGATCACTCCTCCTATGCCAGGAGTCTGTCCGGATTTGGTCCTGAGCCCAGTCTCAGGGAATTCTGCTCTGGGCTGTATACCTAGTGGGGTCGGAAAATGTGGTGGCAGATCACCTGAGTCGAGCGTTTCACCCCCATGAGTAGTCCCTGGACCAGGCATTAGCTGATTGCTTTTTCCGCCTCTGGTGAGTGCCGCACATGGTTCTCTTCACCTCCCCCTGCAGCAACAAGGAGCAATTTCTGCTCCCTACACAGAGGACCGGGAGACCAGCCTCATATGCCTTTGCCCATATCCTCTGCTTCCACTGGTGATGAAGACTCTACTGAAGCTCCGGCAGGATGGGGGACCATGATTCTTGTGGCCCCCTGGTGGCAGAGACAGGTTTGGTTCCCAATCCTCCGGGATCTCTCCGTCAAGAAACCGATCAGTCTGGGGACCGCCCCCGATCTGATCACACAGGATTGAGGCAGGCTGCACCATCCCAACCTCCAGGCATTGGATCTGATGACCTGAATGTTGAGAGACTAGTCCTGCAGCCCCTTGACCTCTCTGAGGAAGTGTCTCGGGTCCTGGGAGCTTCCCAAAAGCCATCCACCAGAAAGATATACACTCTGAAGTGGAGGAGGTTTTCCATTTGGAGTGAGAATCATAGATTGGATCCATTCTCTTGTCCATCTCCCAAGTTGTTGGACTGCTTGCCATTTCTTTCTGATGCTGGTCTGAAAGCCAACTCGGTCAGACTGCACCTCAGTGCTTCTGGGGCCTACCACCACACGGTGGATGGTTCGCCTATTTCCATGCATCCTGTGGTCAGCCAGTTCATGCAGGGCCTCCTGTCCTGGGATCTCAATGAGGTTCTGGCTTGTCTCATGTGAGATCCCTTCGAGCCATTGCATTCCTGCGAGTTGAAGTACCTGACGTGGAATGTTATCTTCTTGGTTGCAGCTACTTCAGCACGCAAAATAGGTGAGATTCAGGCATTGGTAACCTATCCACCTTACATGAAATTTTTCCATGATAGGGTGGTGCTTTGCACTCACCCTAAGTTTCTGCCTATGGTGGTGACTGATTTTCATCTCAACCAGTCAATTGTCCTGCCTACCTTTTTTCCCAGGCCGCATTCTTACCACGGCAAGGGTGCTGTACACAGCCTGGACTGCGAAAGAGCCTTGGCTTTCTATCTGGAGTGAACAACAGGCCACCAACAGTCCACGTAACTCTTCATCTCCTTCAGTAAGAACAGATTGGGAGCTGCGGTCACCAAGCACACGTTATCAACTGGCTGATGGATTGCATTTCCTTCTGCTATACGCAGGTGGGCCTTCAGCTTGGAAGTCATATCAAGGCTCATTCCATCCGTGCCATGGCGGATTCGGTAACCCATTTGCATGCGGTTCCCGTGGCCGACATCTGCAAGGCTGCAACATGGCGTTCCCTCCACATGTTCATGGCCCATTACTGTTTGGATAGAGATGGCCGTAGGGACAGCAACTTTGGTCAAGCTGTCCTGCAGAATCTCTTTCAATGAGAAACAACCCAACTCTTCCTGCCTAAGATCCATTTTTCAGGGCAGGCTTCTCCCTAGCTTTTTTCCACACTACCACAGTTTTTGCATCCATTAGCACCAGGTTTGGTGTCTGTGGATCTATGATAAGTTTGAGAGCAGCCTGTAGCTTGGTACTTACCCGTTTGTGAGGACTGCCATCCTGCTTGTCCTAGGAGAAAGCAGAGTTGCTTACCTGTAACAGGTGTTCTCTTAGAACAGCAGGATGTTAGTCCTCAGGAAACCAACCCGCCTCCCCGCGGAGTTTCGTTTCTACTCTGTTTGCTGTTTTTCTTTTTTTTGTTTGTTTTTTTTTTAATTTATTATTTATTCAATTTTTTCAATACTTACACCAAAGTAAATATTATACAGTGTGTAGAACCAATAAACATTTCAAGCAAGTAAATCATTTATACAAAATAAATTAAAGCTATCTACTGTTCCAAGAAATCCTTGGGGGAATCTTATATAGGCGGTACTATTACAAGAAAACAATATAATAAGCACTAATGGTTCGTCGCATGAATATAGCAAAAATCATTATTGGCTCTGATGCACAACAGGTATCTACGGGTTAGCAGGTTCTAGAAATTTCTGCAATTGATTTGGTTCTATGAAAATGTACTTTGCATCCTGATGTCTAATGATACATTTACTTGGGTACCTCAGGCTAAAACTGGCCCCCCTAGCAATTACTCCTGGCCTTGAAGACAGAAACTTATTTCGCCTTTCTTGGGTTATGCGAGAAATATCTAGATATATCCAGATCTTATTTCCATAATATAACTCTGAACGATTACGCATAAACCTCTTCATAATCATTTCTCTGTCAGTGGGAAAAGTACATGACAAAAATAATGTCATTCTATTCTTAACTACAGATTCCAAAGATAATTCCAATATTTGAGCCAAATTAAGTTGGTTTTCTTGATTTCCTTGATTCTCTTCCTCTTGGCCCAAATTGTCTTTACGCCTCCCTCCTTTTTCTGGTAAATAATAAACTCTGGAAATTACTGGGAGTCCTTCCGATGGAATTTTTAATATTTTTATCATGTAGTCTTTAAGCATTTCATACGCTGAAATTTCCTTAATAAAAGGGAAATTCAGTATACGTAAGTTTAGGAACTTTGATTTTCAATATTTTCCATTTTTTTCAAGTTGATATTTTCAACCCTTAGAATCTCAGTTTGAATAGTCTCCATTTTCTCCACTCGATTTTCCATCTGTTGCATCTTAGTAGTTTGAATATCGATTTCTTTTTCTATACTTAAAAACTTATTGTTTGATTCAAGTGTTATCATGGTCAGATTCAGTATAGCATTTTCCAATCCTTTCATAACTTGCCACAGGGAGTCCATCGTTATAACCTTTGGCTTCTCCATTGGTACAAACTTTTCCAGTAATAATTTCTGAGCCCGTTTTTCCCCTCCTGCTGTGCTCCCTTTCACCACCTCCTCTAAAGATTTTGCTTCCACTTCCACGCTGCTCTTGGGTAAGTCACTCATTTTTATTGTATTTAAATCAACTTCAGTCCCGAAAGAAGAATGTAGTCTTTGAGGATTTACCCCAATTGGCGCAGCGTCGGGTGGCACTGGAGATGGAGGGGTTATCGGAGCGCCGGGACTAAGCGTGATCTCGTTGGCCTGCAGAGCCGAAATCCACCCTATATCAGCTTCTGCTGCGGCCTCCTCCACCGGCGTTTCTCTTGCTACCGCGGTGGCGAAGAACGTCTCAATCCTTGTCTGGCCATTCTCAGCAACCGGCGATGATGTGGCGGTAATCTCTCTGAGTTTGGCCTTTCGTTTTGAATGCAGCATCGTTGAGGGAATTTCTTTCAAAGAAACAAGGAGAGAGCGACTTCACCTTCCGTTTCAGGCGGCGGCCATCTGTTTGCTGTTTTATATCTTTGTAATTCTGTGTTACGAGACTGAAAGGGGAACCCCTACACTTGGATAGTGGCATGCTGGGCATGCTCAGTGTGCCTAGTCAAAGTTCTAGAAACTTTGACAGAAGTTTTCCATGCTGGGCTCCATCTAATGATGTCATCCATATGTGAGAGCTAACATTCTGCTGTCCTAGGAGAACACCTGTTACGGGTAAGCAGCTCAGCTTTACATAGTAATGTTTTCATCATCAAGTTTGCTGGCCCTTGCAAGATATTTAATATTGGTCATAGTATTAACAGGTTCTACAGTTTTCAAGACCTGATGACCACGCCACCAACCTCTTTCCCTATGTGTTTCACCATTGTTTTTATCCTAACTGAAACTTTCTCCAGTGATATAATGGTGGAGGATTGAATCTGAGTTGTCATGGCCACCCTAAGTATTTTTGCTTCTTGTTTAATCATTTCCCCACTTGCATTGGAGCAGAGGTCCCCAAACTACAGCCCCTGGAGCTCGGTTTTCCAGTCTACCATACTTTTCCTTCCAGTGGACAGATCTGGCCCACAAGGCTTTCGTTCTGTGGGGGTGAGGGTCCCCTCAGGTAGCAGCAGCAGAAAGTTTGGCAATGTTTCTCAGGCCCTGTCACTGATAAGAGCCAGGTGGAACCACGGCACTATAAACAGCTACTGACAAGGAGGCCATGTCCTGCTAGCAATAGAAGAGGCGGCTGGACTTTCTATGCTGGAAAAAGTTGCTGGCAAGGATTCCAGGCCGCGCCAACATTAGAAGAGTCAGACAGATCCACGTCACTGGGAACAGAGGCAAGATGGATGGGGGAGTGAGTGAGAAGGAAGTGGGAAGGGATGAAGTGAATCAGAGGGAAGTATGAAGGGAAGGTAGGGGATGACATGGGCTGAGAGAAAGGAGGGGCGAGGAAGAATGGGGGACAGATGTAAAGGTTGCTAACGTCTAAGAAATCTAGAGATGATATTATTGACACTTTTCTGAGCTCTGCCCCCTGCTTTCCCTTTTTCCTGGAAAGGGCCAGGCAAGAAATGTCCCCCCACCTTTCTCAGTGAGTTCTGAGGGGCCCTCCCTCCCCCCTCAAAAAAAAAATTCATAGGGCTTGTTCATCCCTGGCTCTGAGTGATTTTAAATGCCCCAGAAAAGTTTGTGGAGCTGCATTGGAATGACACTCCTTTTGAAATACTAGGCCAAGCATGTCATTTGCTCAGCCAGTATGTGCTTCCATAGAATATCATACATGGATCTCTCTCAGGGGCTATGAGCAGAATACCTTCACTGCACTTCCATCCAGAGTCTGCCTGAGCATTGATTCCAAGTCACCAGCACTTTGCACACCAATTGGGTAACAGTTACTGCTTGTAGAAAACTATGCATTTTTCTATTTCTATTGCTATGGTTAGAATATAGGTATATCTCACAGTCCTACTATTCTTGCTGTGTGTCTCCTTTGCTTTCCTTCCTTCTTCCCCTTATTAACTTTCCTTTTTAAATTCCTTGCAGATACCATATTAGTCTGCAGTGGGCCCGGCCTGTAGTCATTACAGCAGTGTGCTGCACCATAAAAAGTTGCAGTTAGCTTTGAAATCAGTCAATAAGACCTATTCCCCGTCTTCCAAATAATTAACAGCATGATTTTCAAGCCAAGTAACTTTTTGCCATGCACTATTCCTTAAATATTTTTGTTTTAACAGGACAGATGAAACAAGAATGATCTAGAAAAGGAAAAAAGTTGGAAAGCTGTACTCTTTCTGAAGTATTCATATGTTATACCCCACCCTTATCCAAAAAAGGATCCAGCACAGCCAGGAGTACAAAGAAGTTCTACATACATTATGTGAACACCATTATGTATTGGCTGAATGTATATTGAAATACCTTTAAATCTTTTCTTCAGGCCAGTTCTACTCATAAGTCCATTTATGCTGTTCCCCCTCACTGTGCCAGCAGACTTAGAGCAAACGAAGAGGCACGGTCTCCCATTAATGTGTTCTTTACCACTACCACAAAGAACCCAGAAAAAGCAGTTAAATGATGGCAAAAACACATATTTTAATGCTTCCCTAGAACATCAAGCCTTGCTTTAACAATAAAAGGCAACATGTTCACAGCTGCAAACAGGACTGTGAAAGTGAAATCAAATGTGGGTGGCTTAAATATGGTCCCCAGATGTGATATGACACTTACAGATACTTGATACATGATTGTTCTTCCAGACTACCAATATGGCAATCAGCTGCCTCTTGGTTTTTGTGATACAATTAACCTTCTCCTATAATATAAAATGCTAGTACCCCCACATTCATATCTTGGCAGATTGAAAGGGGTACCTTGATGGAAGCCAAGGTTTGATTTAGCTACCCATAGGGACCTTCATTTTTGGTTTTTATTGTTCTTTAATTTTCTCTGGAATTTTTCAGGGTTTATTATGACAAGAAGAAAAACAGGAGAAAATCAGTTGAAAATGAAAGCCGCATTATTTTTCCGGGTAAATATCGGAGTTTATTTTGGTGGACAGAAGCCAACACCGTAAAACAATATTAGGCAGATTCTCCCACTCACCTACTCAGCAGCATCTCTACCCTCACCCCTTGCCAAGAATCTCCCTTTCTCACCCACTCGCCTGCATTGCAACAGCATTCATCCTTACTGGTGGTGGCTCCAGGTTCTTCGCCTTTCCTTCAGTAGCATACTTTTTCTCATGTTATGCAGCACTGCACTTCTGCATTTTCCAGGGCCAGGAAGTGCTTCTGGTGGACAGGGCCTGCTTCCAATGCATTTGCGGTCCTGGAGAGCAGGAACTTTGGCAGCTTGGGGGCTGCAGATGTGGGACTTGAAACACGGCATGGGGAGCCCTGGAGGGTGAGCGCTTTCACTGGTTGGGGGAGGGACCCCACGCTGGCTTCCAGCAATGGGCAGAGTCTTGAAATGCTGCATCTGCAGCTCTGGAGACGCTTTTTAATGAGCCTAAAATTAGGGTGAATATCGATTTAAACTGATTGTCACCTTTGGAAAATCTGAGAATTTATAGGCAAAAATCGGTTTAAACTGAAAACAAAGGACCCTAGCTATCCAGTATTCTGATACAAAACCTTAATCAAGTTATTTAACTACTCTTTACTTAACATCTTACAGAAACATGATGGCCTATCTAGTCTGCCCATCAACACCAAGTATTCAACTGCCCTCAGAGATCCTCTGTATTAATCCCATGGTTTTTTGTATTTAGATAATAACATAATAAATGTCGGCAGAAAAAGACCCGCGTAGTCCATCCCGTCTGTCCTGCACGTCCTTTTTTTTTTGTTTTGTTTTTATTTAAGGGTAGTAACTGCCACTCCATGCAGGTTACCCTCATGCTGTCTGTTACAGATAGTAACTGCCACTCTGTGCAAGTAACCCCTTTTCTTCATTACCATCCTTTAGCCACAAGGGATCCTGATGGTTATCTCATGCCCTTTTTAATTCCGTTACTTTTTTGTCTTCACTACCTCTTCTGGGAGGGCATTCCATGCATCCATCACTCTTTCCATGAAGAAATATTCCCTGATGTCGGTCGTTAGTTTACCCCCTTAGGGCTTCATATTATGTCCCCTAGTTCTACAGTTTTCTTTCCATTGGAGAAGATTTGATTCCTGTGCATTATGAATTCCTTTCAGATACTGACCTTGTCTCCACCACCTCCACAGGGAAGGCTGTTCCATGCATCCACTATCCTCTGTGTGAAGAAATATTTCCTTTCATTACTAGTGAGTTTACCCCTTTCATTCTCATCCTTTTATGTTCTATCTTTACTTGAACTGTTTGTTCTGTACTGATAACATGGTATAAGTGCTTTAAGGCAGCAGAACCACCTAAATGCCTACAAATGTCAACTTGTTTCTCTGCTCTGTAGCTGCCACGTTTAATATTAATCTTAGAGTTCTTATCGCGTAATATACTTTATTGTGAATAGTTTTGTGTTTTCTTGGAATAAAGTATGCACACCCTTTATGACCATGCTTCTATGTTTCTAAAAATCTCCATCCCTGAATCCAGCCTTCAGTTGCCCATTTTATAATCCTATGTGACATGCATCAGCATGTTTGCTGGTTGAGGCTCTGAAACAGGTCAACCCAGCAGTATCCCAATTTTGTTTGCCTTTATTACAGTAGGTTTGGCTATATAGGGAAAGCAATAATATTTCATTAGGAAGAAAATAAGAAATAGAACAGAAAAGCCAAATGTTAACACTTTATTTTAACTACCAAATAGTGGGTAATTATAGCAGCAGAGAAGACCAAACCCTAGGTAATGTGCTCAAAGTGGGGAGGAAAGTGCTTTGGCAATGTCTTAAAAAATGTAAGAGTAAAATTAAGAAAAGAAAGGCCATACTATAAATAGGACTGGACAACAAGTGAACCAAATCCAGGTACAAAATTGGCAGAAAATGTGCTGGGAAGTGTCACCTTTTTTCCATGGTTTTCCACTAGGATGGGGAAGCTGCAAGCTGACTCCCATGGTATAGCCTGGGATATCAGCTTAGCTCTTGCTCTTTTTCTTTGGACTGGGGACTTGGAAGTAAAAGAATGTGGGTCAGGTGTGATTGAAAGATAGTGGCAGATTCCTCTGAAGAAGGAGATAGATCTTGCTGAAGTCTGAATATGTTATAGATCGCCAAACATGAATAGAGAGGAGATAGTGCTTGTAGCATTATTAGACACATGTAAAAGAAAATTAGATGTTTATATTATATGTGATGATGGTCTGTATACACAACTTTGTAGGACTGGTTGTGTAGACAAGAAGACTGAGCTTTACTGACACCAGTCTATGATAAATGAAATTGGAAAGAAACTAAAAGAAGCATTTACAAGGGTTAAAAGTTTGCATGAGGCATGGAAATGTAAAAATATCTTCTTGAAATTCCAGATAAAAATGGATTCCACACAATAAAAAGGCAGAAGGAAGACCAAACACCTGCTGTGAAAGAAGCAATTAAATTGAAAAAAGGCATCTTTAAAAAAAATTGAAAGCAAGTTCAAATGAGGAAAATAGAAAAGAGCATAAGCAAATTGGATATAAACCATTGACAAGGCACTCCGAGAAAAAACTTAAATTTGCTATAGAAGCAAAAACTAATAATAAAATCTTTTTCAAGTACATCAAAAGCAGGAAGCCTGTGAGGGAGTCAGTTGGACCACTGGATGCCAGTGGTTAAAAGTGGCACTCAGTGTGGACAAAGCCATAGCAGAAAAACTGAGAGGAGAGGATCACCTTGCTGGTGGCTGAAAGGAATCAGTAAGTTTTTGCTTGGGACATTTTCTTTTTTTAAAGTATTGGGGCGAAATTAACTATTTGGGAATATTATTTAGTGTGTTTGTGCTTTGAATAGTCAGTAAGGCAGGAAATAAACAGAAGTTAGACTTTGTATTTTTAAATAGTAAGGCAGCTAGTAAGCAGATGTTAGAGTGTTTGTATATTAAAAACAAAAAAAAAGAAAAAATTAGTCAAAAGCTAGAAATAAGCTAGGAGCAGTGAATACCTAAGTAAAAAGGTGAAAAATTCTGTTCAGTTACTCACCTTAGAAAGGTGTTAAGGTAGTGTGATTTGGTTTGATTAGGTACCCACATTTGTTAATCAATAGAGCAGTAAGTCTCTCTGGCTGACTAACTGAAGTTAGATGGTAATAATGGAAGATTTCAATTACCCCAATATTGACTGGGTAAATGTATCATTAGTACATGCTAGAGATATAAAGTTCCTGGATAGAATAAATGACATTTTAATGAAGCAATTGGTTCAGGAACCGACAAGAGAGGGAGCAATTTTAGATCTAATTCTCAGTGGAGCACAGGATTTGGTGAGAGAGGTAATGGTGATCATAATATGATCAAATTTGAATTAATGACTGGAAGGGGGACAGTAAGCAAATCCACAGGTCTCGTGCTAAACTTTCAAAAGGGAGACTTTGATAAAATGAAAAAAATTGAAAGGAGCAGCTACAAAGGTAAAAAGTGTGCAAGAGGCATGGTCATTGTGAAAAAAAAAAAAACAATCCTAGAAGCACTGTCCAGATGTATTCCACACATTAAGAAAGGTGGAAAGAAGGCAAAACGATTACCGGCATGGTTAAAAGGGGAGGTGAAAGAAGCTATTTTAGCCAAAAGATCTTCATTCAAAAATTGGAAGAAGGATCCAACAGAAGAAAATAGGATAATGCTTAAGCGTTGGCAAGTTAAATGTAAGACATTGATAAGACAGGCTAAGAGAGAATTTGAAAAGAAGTTGGCCGTAGAGGGAAAAACTCACATTAAAAACTTTTTAAAATATATCCAAAGCAGAAAGCCTGTGAGGGAGTCAATTGGACCGTTAGATGATTGAGGGGTTAAAGGGGCACTTAGAGATGATAAGGCCATCGCGGGAAGATTAAATTATTTCTTTGCTTCTGGTATGGGTACCTCCCCAACATCCTGAAGAGGATGTTGGGGAGGTACCCATACCAGAGAAGGTTTTCATGGGTAATGATTCAGATGGACTGAACCAAATCGCGGTGAATCTAGAAGATGTGGTAGGCCTGTTAGACAAACTGAATAGTAGTAAATCACCTGGACCGGATGGTATACACCCCAGAGTTCTGAAGGAACCCAAAAATGAAATTTCAGACCTATTAGTAAAAATGTGTAAACTATCATTAAAATCATCCATTGTACCTGAAGACTGGAGGATAGCTAATGTAACCCCAATATTTAAAAAGGGCTCCAGGGGCGATCTGGGAAACTACAGACCAGTTAGCCTAACTTCAGTGCCATGAAAAATAGTGGAAAGTGTTCTAAATATCAAAATCACAGAACATATAGAAAGACATGGTTAATGGAACAAAGGCAGCATGGCTTTACCCAAGGCAAGTCTTGCCTCACAAATCTGCTTCACTTTTTTGAAGGAGTTAATAAACATGTGGATAAAGGTGAACCAGTAGATGTAGTGTACTTGGATTTTCAGAAGGCGTTTGACAAAATTCCTCATGAGAGGCTTCTAGGAAAAGTAAAAAGTCAAGGGATAGGTGGCGATGTCCTTTCGTGGATTACAAACTGGCTAAAAGACAGGAAACAGAGAGTAGGATTAAATGGACCATGTTCTCAGTGGAAGGGAGTGGACAGTGGAGTGCCTCAGGGATCTGTACGGGGACCTGTGCTTTTTCATTATATTTATAAATGATCTGGAAAGAAATACGACAAGTGAGGTAATCAAATGTGTAGATGATACAAAATTGTTCAGAGCAGTTAAATCACAAGTAGATTGTGACAAACTGCAGGAAGACCTTGTGAGGCTGGAAAATTGGGCATCGAAATGGCAGATGAAATTTAATGTGGATAAGTGCAAGATGATGCATATAGGGAAAAATAACCCATGCTATAGTTACACAATGTTAGGTTCCATATTAGGTGCTACCACTCAAGAAAGAGATCTAGGAGTCATAGTGGATAACACATTGAAATCGTCGGTTCAGTGTGCTGCGGCAGTCAAAACAAACATAATTTTGGGAATTATTAGAAAGAGAATGGTGAGACCGCACCTTGAATACTGTGTACAATTCTGGTCGCCGCATCTCAAAAAAGATATAGTTGTGATGGAGAAGGTAAGGGAAGGGCGACCAAAATGATAAGGGGAATGGAACAGCTCCCCTATGAGGAAAGACTAAAGAGGTTAGGACTTTTCAGCTTGGAGAAGAGACGGCTGAGAGGGGATATGATAGAGGTCTATAAAATCATGAGAGGTCTAGAATGGGTAGATGTGAATCAGTTATTTACTTTTTCAGATATTAGAAAGACTAGGGGGCACTCCATGAAGTCAGCATGTGGCACATTTATTTATTGAGTCTTATATACCGTCACTCGGATTCCATCATAATGGTTTACAACAATAAATACATTATAGACAGTAAAACAGCCAGGTAAAACATAAATGATATAAAAATTAAAAAGATTCCAGCTAATAATGACATTTCATAAAAAATCCTAAAATACATCCAAAAACTCTTGTTCACTCCTCCTTTCTCCTAAAAATAAGCTACTATATAAACTCTAAAAATCCTTATAACCTAAAACAATAAAATCAGCACATTAATACATAACAATAAAATAAAGAATGAACTACTATATCAACTCTAAAATCCTTATAACCTAAAACAGTAAAATCAGAACGTTAATACATAAAACATTAAAATAGCACATAAAACAGACTTCAGGACTGATTGGAGTATGCCTCCTTAAAAAGCCATATTTTCAAACCTTTTTTAAACTGTTTGAAGTTCACCTCCATTCTGATTTCTACCGGGAACGTGTTCCATATATTCGGGCCTGCTATTGCAAGGGCTCTATCTCTCACTTGATTTAACCGGAGAAAGTTCTTTTTCACTCAATGCACAATTAAACTCTGAAGTGTGTTGCCAGGGATGTGGTTAGTGCAGTTAGTGTAGTTATGTTTAAAAAAGGATTGGAGAAGTTCTTGGAGAAGTCCATTACCTGCTATTAATTAAGTTGACTTAGAAAATAGCCACTGCTATTATTAGCAACAGTAGCATGGGATCGACTTAGTTTTTGGGTACTTGCCAGGTTCTTATGGCCTGGATTGGCCACTGTTGGAAACAGACACTTGGTCTGACCTAGTATGGCATGTTCTTATGTTCAGATATATGTTCAAAAAAACAAATAATTGAGTAGGATCTGCCATGCTATGAAAATGATGGAAAAAAACAAGCTGGGAATCATATTTGAATCAACCACTTTTTGTGTTAACTACATGGTTGGCATGGGACATGCTGAAGCCATGTTAAAATGAGCCTGTCCAGGTTATTTTATGCCTGTTTTATCACAATATAGGCCTTAATCTAACACCTTTCATTTTGATTCTAGCAATGCTGCAGCTAAAGCATTAGACTAACATTTATATGAGAGATTAAAACAGAGAAATATGTGGCAACAGATAAGGATGTAAGGCCCATCTGGTCTGTCCAGTTTCATTCCTTTCTCTATACTACAGACCTCAACTTGATCTCTGGCATGCTCTTCACTTTTTCACAAGGAGAATATCAAATATGACAATAAAGTAAAGATCTTCTGTGCTTATGTTTAGTTTATTTCTTGGTTTATTGCCAGTAAATCAAAGTGATATACAATTTAATAAAGACTTTCTTGAATTATGTTACTATTTTTGCCTCTTAGCCTCCTCCTCTGGGAGGTTGTTCCATGCATCCACCACCCTTTGATCTCTGTTCTATATGACTGTAGGAGACAGTGTGGTCTTGTGGCTCACGCTTCAAAGTAAGAGTTGGGAGAAGTTCTGGGGTGAAAATGTCTCCTACTTCTGACAGACTGTGACCTTGGGCCTGTCACTTTATCTTCATATGTCTTAGTTTACCCTGCTACAACTAGGTACTATTTATACTACTGCTAACAACATTATACCTTTTGGTCTCACCCCATTTGAATCTGTCATGCAGCATGGATGCCAAAAATATGCTGCAAGCTCATTCTCCCTCCAAAATGCCCTACATTTTAAGAGAAAAAAACAATAAAAAAAGAAAGCTGAAGATTCGTAGGAGGGAGCAAAGGGTTCCAGTTTTATCCAGTGGAGTAGGTGTGGTTATGCTTGAGTGCACTAAGTAGTCTTGCCTGCTCTTTCGTGGTAGATACAAAATATTACAATGCTTTGGAAGGGAGGAGAAGGGGCAGGATTTCCTTGAACTGCTTTGAGTAGTCCTGAAGACCGAGACACGCAAGACTATGTAACTGCCTCTGTTCTTAGATCACATGCTTGCATTCACAGCATGCACGCCTAGCTGGGCTATTTCCTGTTAATAGAGCAGTTAGTAATATTCATAGAGATAAGATGAGAGTTTTGGCATTGTTCCTTTTCTGCCAGTACTAAACAAGTGCCTCTGGGTGTGGATCACTGGAGAGAAAGAGAAAACCCTGCCTGTGAATCAGTGTGACACACAGGCTTGTACCTGTGAAGGAGGAAGCATACTGCTGCAATCTCTCTATCTTGCAGAGTAACTTCATGACTCAGTATTACTTTACTGGGCCACCCTTTCACTCCTCTGCTACTTATCTAAATAGCTTTGTAATAAAGGTAAAAATACTTGGAAAGGTGTATTGTCAGCTGCTAATCTGTTGCCACACAGGCAGATAAATGTGTACAACTGGAACAACTATTGCAAGTCAGACAGTCCTTGTTCCTGTATGTTCAAATTTTTATAGGTTTTTTTCTGTCATTCAGTCTAGACCTTGTCAAGAAAGGTTAATCACAGGTTTTTATGAAAAGGTGAATACATTTTATTTATATCTTTTAGACAGCATCAATCAAACATGGAGGAAGTGTGAAGAGGTTAGAGCACTGAAATAAAGAGACAGGAGAAATGTTTTGCTGCAGCCGTTTATGTGTCTTTATGAAAGTTATATACAGGCCGATAGAATACAGCATGCTCAGCTGAGCGCAGTTTAACCCACGGTTGGACATGGGTTTTGGACGCGCGTCCACAACCCTTTATACCATAAGGGGATTAGCGCGTCCAAACCCCGCGAAACTAATAGTGCTCATCACATTCAAATGCATGTTGATGAGGTTATTAGCTATTCCCCCCAGATTAAAAAAAAAAAAAAGTGCGCCCAACCCGCACAATTTTACACTCAGAAATTAAGGCAGGCGCTAATTTAAGAGCAGCCCAAAAACGTGTACAGAAAAGGTACAAAAAGGTTTAAAAACAAATTTATTTTTGTGTGTGTGTGCCTGTTTTCTGCATGGCTTTATTGTATCAGCCTGTTTGTCTCTCTGTGTCTCAGTTGCTGATCTGCAGTTAGATAATAATGGTGATGAGCTTTCTGGTTCCTACTTCTCTCAATTCTCTGGACATATTTCTCTGGGCATGAGGAGTGTGGTATATTTTTTATTTTGTTTTTAACTTGATTGTATTTATGTTTTTATGTTATATATCTTATAGAACCTTTTCTGGATAGGCAATTAAATTTTAAGGAATAAATCTAGCTTAAAGATGACAACTGCAGAGCGTGTTGGAATAGTTTGGATGACAGGTTTTATTTAAATCCAAATTAGTATTAACTCCTTAGATGGCATGCTCACACATTTCAGGATAAATATTTGTGATATTTTGAAGATAACATTTATTGTACTATCACACACTCCAAGCTCCAGTACATGGTAGATCTAATATGAGAACACTCACACCCTCCATGTAGTAATAAGATCCGTAGCAACATTATGGTGAACATGACCTAGGCACCATAGGTGCCACTAACAGAAGGGTATGCACCCACCGAGGGGCGTGAGACAGTGACAGTTCCCATGCACTGGAAAAAGGAGGGGCTTTGTGTTGGCCACGTGGAAGGAGGAGACCACGTGAATCAGTAGGCAGAGAGGGCATCCAATCTGTGGAGTCTCCTTCCTCTAGCCCATGCGCCCCTAAGGAAACAGACTGCACAGATTGGCAGGAGGAGAGGAGACTGGTTTTGCATTGGTCATCATGGGCATAAGGAGGAGGATGCTGTGCTGCAGGTGGGGGAAAAGGAAGAACACTGGTGTCCGGCTTTGGGTTGGGAAGAAAGAGAAGGGGGAGAATGCTTGATCCAGCCTTGGGAAGTGGAGAGAGGGGGAAGGGTGCTAAAGTTCAACCTGAGGATGGTGGGAAAGGGAAAAGAGCTGCCTGAATTCAGAACTAAGAAGGGAAAGAGAGTGTTGCTGAAGTCAGCCTTGGGGGGAGGGAGGAGGAGAAGAATGCTGGGGACCAGCCTTGGGGGTGGGGAGAGTGCTGCAGGGTTCTATCCAGAAGAAGGTGGGTAGGAAGGAGCAGAAAGCTGGGGTCCATCCTGAGGAAGGTAAGGTGGAAGAGGATAGTCCTGAGGTTCCCCCCTCCTCCTACTAATCCACAGGAATATCTGGGTGATCGGAACTCAAAAATGCCTAGATATGCTTTTTAGGGTTTCCTGTCCAATTTTTGTCTGCATGTTTCTATTTCTAATTTGTAGTCCCTTATTCTGTATTTGGTGTGGATCTGTCCATGTTTTGCTTGTGTGACAGAGGTGAAGTATTTAGCTACTGTGTAGTTTCTATGTAGGGCTATGTAGCAGTTCATTTTCTTCTGTTTTCCCCAGTAGCAGATGTATTTGTGTTCTAGGGCCCTTTACTATATTTGCAGAGCTGCCTTTTCATAAGAAAGATTGTTGCTGTGCAAGTCCTGGGTGATGATGGTATGATATGGCAGGATTGATATAAAGGTTCAGAATATGTGTTTGGCAGGGTTTTGTAATGCATCACAATCAGACTGGGAGTGGAGGGAGTCTACTGTTGATGAGATCTAGTATCTAATTATTTAATAAAATACCCTATAATTTAATAGACGTGAAAAAAGCATGCCCACTGACACTAATACTTTCACTGATAAATGCTATCAGGAGCACTTGGCTTAACCCGAGTTCTGAATTTTAAAACCCGAATTTTGAATTTCAAAAATACTGACTTTGTTGAAATGGGGCCTATCTGTAGGTAGAACTAGAAGACTGGATGAAAAGGGAGAGGTGGAACAACAGTGGGCCAAACTAAAAGGAGCAATTACAAAGGCAACAAATCTATATGATAGAAAAGTAAACAAAAATAAGAGAAATCAGAAACCAATCTGGTTCTCAAAAGTGGCTGAAAAAATAAAAGCAAAAAGAACAGCGTTCAAGTAATATAAAGGATCCCAAAAAGAGGAACACAGGGAAGAATATCTGATGAAACTGAGGGAGACAAAGAAAGTAATCAAGAAAGCAAAAGGTCAGGTGGAAGAAAGGATTACCAAAGAGATAAAGCGAGGTGACAAAGCATTTTTCAGACACATCAGAGAAAGGAGAAAGGTCCAAAGTGGTATAAAGAAA
Source organism: Rhinatrema bivittatum (assembly GCF_901001135.1). Lineage (NCBI taxonomy): Eukaryota > Metazoa > Chordata > Amphibia > Gymnophiona > Rhinatrematidae > Rhinatrema > Rhinatrema bivittatum. The sequence goes on from NC_042616.1 coordinate 765,766,292, forward strand.
TGAAAGGTGACAAGGATCAATGTGTGGAGAGAGACGAAGAAATGGTGGAAATATTAAACAAATACTTCAGATCTGTGTTCACAAAGAAGACCCTGGAGAAGGACCATCGCTAGTTAACAAGACTGTGGATAGGGTGGAGTAGCAAAACTCCATTTACAGAAGATAATGTATGGGAAGAGCTAGTAAAACTGATAGTGGACAAAGCCATGGGGTCTGATGAGGTTCAGGATACTGAGGGAGCTCAGAGATGTGCTGGCGGGTCCACTGAATGATCTGTTCAATAGATCCCTGGAAACGGAAGTGGTGCCGAGAGATTAGAGAAGAGCAGTGGTGGACCCGCTTCACAAGAGTGGGAGCAGAGAGGAGGCTGGAAACTGCAATACGGTTAGCCTCACCTTAGTAGTAAAATTAATGGAGACTCTGCTGAAGGAAAGGATAGTGAACTTTCTACAGTCAGGAGAATTGCTGGACCCGAGGCAGCATGGATTCACCAGAGAAAGATCCTGTCAGACAAATTGGGTGAATAAGAATTGGATCAAGGAAGAGTACTCATTGTGACCTACTTGGATTTCAGCAAAGCTTTTGATACGGTCCCGCATAGGAGGTTTTGAATAAAAAGAGAAGCTTGGGAGTGAGCACCAAGGTGGTGGCATGGATTACAAACTGGTTGACGGATAGAAGACAGCATGTGCTGGTAAATGGAACCTACTCTGAAGAGTGAACAGTGTTAATAGGAGAGCCACAAGGATCGGTGTTGGGACTGGTCCTGTTCAAAATCTTTGTGAGCAACATTGCAGAAGGGATAGAAGGTAAAATTTGTCTGTTTGCAGATGACACTAAGATCTGTAACAGAGTGGACACACTGGAAGGAGTAGAGAGAATGAGATATGATTTAAGGAAGCTTGAACAGTGGTCAAAGATATGGCAGCTGGGATTCAATGCCAAGAATATATGAAGCCTATTGCGGTGCTCCATCATACATACTCTGATTTTTCTTGATATATGTCCAATATAGATTTTAGGACAAGGACAATTTGGAATTGCAGTAAGTACTGTATCGTCAATGAATTATTCATCTGGAGAGTGGATGCTGCTATGATAAACCTTGTATTATGTTGGAACATAGATCACAATTTCCACATCTACAGTAGCCAGGAGATGTGGAGTCTGACCCAGGAAATGCTGGTAGGGCGACTTGTGTTACATGATCCCTAATTTTGCCCCCCTCCCAGGATAGGAGAAGGGGGCAGATCTCTGAAAACAGGATGAACACTCAATACATGACAATAGCGTATCCAGAACCCGGCCTTTGCTCTATCCAGCCCGTGCTCTGTATCCAGCCCCCAGTCAGCACCTGGTTCTAGCTCTCATAGAAACATAGAAACATAGAAATGACGGCAGAAGAAGACCAAATGGCCCATCTAGTCTGCCCAGCAAGCTTCACACATATTTTCTCTCATACTTATCTGTTTCTCTTAGCTCTTGGTTCTATTTCCCTACCACCCCCACCTTTAATGTAGAGAGCAGAGATGGAGCTGCATCCAAGTGAAATATCTAGCTTGATTCATTAGGGGTAGTAGCCGCCGCAATAAGCAAGCTGCACCCATGCTTATTTGTTTTACCCAGACTATGTTATTAGCCCTTATTGGTTGTTTTTCTTCTCCCCTGCCGTTGAAGCAGGGAGCTATGCTGGATATGCGTGACGTATAAGTCTTCTCCCATGCCGTTGAAGCAGAGAGCCATGCTGGATGTGCATCGAAAGTGAAGTATCAGGCACATTTGGTTTGGGGTAGTAACCGCCGTAACAAGCCAGCTACTCCCCGCTTTGTGAGTGCGAACCCTCTTTTCTTCTCCCCTGCCGTTGAAGCAGAGAGCTCTGCTGGATGTGTGAAGTATCCGTTTTTCTTCTCCCCTGCCGTTGAATCAGAGAACTTTGCTGTATATGCAAACAGGCTGGAACCAGTACCTGGTTCCAGCCTGTTCCTGTCCTCAACTTCCAGCCTGTGCTGACCCCAACTCACAGGCTCATAGGTCCTACTCCACACCGCTACCATAATGTTCTGCAGAAGACAAGTCCTGCCAGTCCCCAGAACCCAAGGGCTCAGCCTGCAGGGAATGGGGCTGGTTAAACAGATCAGCACCAGTCCTGTCCTGCAACCCTGTAACACCTCTGTGGGGTGCTCCCTGACTTCAGCCTGCCCATCTGTGACACCATATGGGGTGAGGATATGTATAAGCAGAAATAAAGCAAAAAAAAAAAAATAGAAATCAGTATTATGTTCCTATAATTGGCATACTGTAATCTGTTTAGGAAGGAGAAGATAGGCAAAAGAGGGTAGAGAGGTAGCACTTTATGTTTAAAAAAAAAAAAGTTAAACCAACTGAAGTAGCTGTTTAGATTATTACAAAGAGGTGCTATAGTTTAGATAATTTCAAAACTCGATAGTAAGATATGGGGTATGTGTGGGGTCTTGGAGTATAAATTAAGCATGGGATCTTGTATGCTTATCTAACCAGGTTAGTAGAACACCAATGAGAAAGAAACCAAAAACTAACTTAGATAAGGAGTGATAGTTTACATGTAATCAAACGTTTATGGCTGGCAAATGGGACAGATACGTACAGCATGGACAGGAATAACAGGACAGAGTGAATGGGTCAGTTAGTCTATTTCTTCTATCACTTACTGTGTTAATATGAAATGCAAGGCTGTGTGGAGATGGGAGGAGATATTGTAGGTTATCTTAGAAAAGTGGCATGGCACATCCTTTACATTGATGTGATCTACAGATCTCCTAACACTGGGTAAAGAGTTAGAGATTTACTTAGAGATTCATAAGATTGAAATAAAAAAGGAAGTGTTGTAGCAGTGGGAAATAACCATGGGAAAAGGGAAGTCTTTCACTTTTCAGGTGTCTCAGCTTGCAGAGATGGGCAGAAAGTCCAGAGATTAACATGAGAAATGTGAAAGGTTGAATTGGATACTACCATACATCCAGGTACAGATGACAAGTTAGTTTTTATTTATTTATTACAAGGATCTATTACTCGCTTTCCTACTTTAGTACTCAAAGTAAGTCACAAGGTTCTTTAGTAGCTTACATTCATATGATAGAAAAAAGTATCATGGATCAAGAAACAGGCAAGGATGGAACTTATAGGGTAAAAGGGTAGTGCAAAACACATGGGGTTTTTTTAATTGGGTTGGAGCAAGGGGGTGAGGTAGCATAATACATATAAGATAAAAAAAGATAGTATCAAAAGAATGGGAATGTTAAGGGTATTAAAGTGGACGGGTACAGAGATAGTGTGTACATTACAGTATATATGTTTGGTGCAATGTATAGTACAGTGTGGTGCAAATTATATATGATGATGTAGTGAGCTGGTAGTGGTCTTTGTATGCAGTGAGATAGAAGTCAGAGGTTTTGCTGCAGGGAATTGGAAGAGTGGGCTTGGCGAAAAAGCCAGGTTTTGACTGTTCGATGGAATGATAGCAGGGCCGGTGCAAGCATTTTTGCTGCCCTATGCGAACAATTACTGTGCTGCCCCCCTCCTTGTTTTTTTTAGCACAGATTACCCCACCTCAATTAAACATGCAGAGCACAGACTCACTCTCGTCAAATTCAGAATAAAGAGGCTATAAACTACGAACAGAAACTGAACCGCAAACTGCAACAAGCCAGACTCTGTATGCAATGCAGCAATGGAGAAACAGAAACATCACCAGTCCTCATAAATCATTCATCAAACAATATCAAGGTATATAAATCAGTCATATTAGTTAAACCATACTTGGAAATATTAATTTTATAATGATCCAAAGAATAGAATAACATCCAATAATTAAGAACTCATACAAAATTTTAAAAATTTACCAAATTATTTCAAAATGGCAGACACGAACATCAATAAGTAAAACTAATAAGGATGGAAAATTCAGTGCTCTCTGTACCTGAAAACTTTTTATTTCCAGCCATTCTGAGTAAGGCATGGATTAGTGAGGCAGCACAAATTTTTTTCACACACTCACACCCAAGCATGCTCCCATTCACACACACATACACACCCCAGACAGGTTCCCATGCACACACACACCAGACAGGTTCCTATTCATTCACACACACCCTAGACAGGTAACCATTCACACGCACACACACTCCTCCCAGACAGATTCGTAACCCCCCCCCCCCCCCCCCCCCACACACATCCCAGTCAGGTTCTCGAGCACACAGAAATACACACACACACACCAGACAGGTTCCTATTCACACACAAACACCCCAGACAGGTTCCTATTCACATATACACAACCCTCCAGTCAGGCTCCCATTCACATACCCTCCCCCTTCCATTTAGGTACCCATTCACATACTCTCCCCCCCTCCCCTCCAGTCATGCTCCCATTCACATAAATCCCATTCATATACCCCCCCCCCCCTCCAGTCAGGCTCTCATTCATACACACCACGCCCCCACACCCCAGTAAGGTTCTCATTCATTCAGTCACTCACACACACATATATCACTGGGAGCATTCTGCTCCTTCTCCTCATGTGCTGGCCCGTGCGCTAATCAAAACACAGCACCTAGCACTTCCTCTATTCTGATCTTGTGCATCTCGAGATCAGCATAGAAAACGTGCCAGACGCATGTCTTCTGGTCAGTGAACACTGGCAAGGAGAAGAATGGACTCTTCTTCTTTCTTAAGCCACCAGTGAGAGGAGTTCCCCCAGTGGTCTCGCAGGCCTCTTCCAGTGAGATGGGGGTCCACCAGCAGCCTCATGGGCCAATTCCTCTTCTGGGCCACCGGTGAGATAGTGCACCGGGAGCCTCTCCCTGCTCCTTATGCTGCCCCACCGGGTGTGCCGCCCTGTGCAATTACACGGTTTGCACACCAGGTGTCACTGGGCCTGAATGATAGTATATTTGTGGCCAGTCTGGCCTCTGTTGGGAGAAAGTTCCAGAGGAACAGAGAAAAGGCGTTTGTGGATTCAAGCCAGCCTGGAGTCTTTGAGAACAGGGTGTCATGGGGGGCCCCTGTTTCAGACCTCTGCCTCCAGATGGATTTATAATGGGATGGGCAGTCTTTAGGATAGGAGAAGGAGCAAGAACCAGAAGCTATGAGGAGCAACTAGAACTGAAGCTCCAAGCAGGGATTGGAACTGAGGCTTGGCACTTGGAACCAGAGCTGGACTTACCAGTGCAGTAATCTGGAGCTGGAGCTTGACACAAAAACTGGAAATGCAATTTGAAGCAAGGCTGGAACTGCAACTTGGAGAAAGGACAAGCTGGAGGCAAGGTAGGGACTGGAATTGGAAACTGCAGCTGGAGCTTGGAGTAGGAACTGGAGCTGGGCAAGACTGAAGCCAAAACATGAAGTTGTAGCTGAAGCTGAAGCTTGAGACAAGGAACAGAGGCTTGCTATGAAAGGGGAGTGTTCGTCTTACAAGAGTTCCTCGCTAACCTTCTGGTTACTGTGACCAACTTCCTTTTCCCAGCAACAGCTTTCATTTAATTATTTATTTTATTTTTTATTATTTATATTCCTCTAATCCAAATAAGATCTCAACAAAGTACAATATAATAAAACATCAATTAATACAATAACAAAAATTAAAAAGTAGCACATTATCAATTATATTAACAAGAGTAAGCGGAAGTAAATAGCTTTAAGTTTCTTATGAAAGATAAGATAACTCCTTTCTTTTTGGAATTCCTGTGATGAAGTATTTCAAATAGATGGCACAGATACAGAGAACACTCAATCTAGTTTCTGTTAAATGAAGCTTTTAAAAAGATCAAATTGTTAGCAATGTTGCAGTCCCAGATCATAGTATATGAACAGGTATATAATATAGTAGTACATATTTAAAATATTCTGAAGCTATACATGCCAAAGCTTTAAAGCCAATCCAGGCTCCAGGGATAGTGGCCATCTTCTCCTTTTTTAGTCTCTATTATGGCTCCTAGCCTGCTTATTTCCAGTTCTCTGCTCTGTTGCTAATACTCTGGCTTTTCATCTCTTAGCTGTTGCTGGTTTGAACCCTGCTGTCATCTTCCCCTAGCAGTATGGGAAAATGTATGCTGATCTACCCAGGCTGGTAAAGAACCAAAGAGAAAGCCAACAAAAAATGGACTTGGATAAGGAGTTGTATGTTCTATGGCTGAGAGCACAAAATTGTCCTTAGCGGTGCAGATCAGAATAACTGCGTATATTTAATGAGCCAATTGGCTTTATTGTTGTGTTAGGCTTTTCTGATTGGAAATTCTGGTTTGCCTACAAGGGGTGCCTGCAAGCAACTGGTAACAGGAAAGGGGCTGATACAGATAGGGACTTTGTTTCTAATGTCATACAGGCCAATACAGAACGGTGCGCTCGGCCGAGAGCAACGTTTAGCCCCCTTTGACCATGTGTTTTACACGCGCTATTATTACCCCTTATACTGTAAGGAGTAATAGTGCGTGGAAAACGTGTGGCCACCCCACCCCACCACCCCCGAAACTAATACCGCTCATCACATGCAAATGCATGTTGATGAGCCTATTAGTTATACCTGTGGGATACTGAAAGTAAAATGTGTAGCCAAGCCGCACATTTTACTCTCAGAAATTAATGCCTGCCCAAAGGCAGGCATTAATCAGGGACAACACTGGGAAAGGTGTACAGAAAAGCAGAAAAAACTGCTTTTCTGTACACCCTCTGACTTAATATCATAGCAAAATTAAAAATGTTAAATCTGCCCGCGGGTTGGAAAACGGTTGCCAGCGTCCATTTTCCAAATCCGTGGCTGTCAGCGGGTTCGACAATCAACACCGGTAAAATTAAGCGTTTGTCAGACCCACTGACAGCCGCCGCTTCCGCTAATAAGGAGGCTCTAGGAACATGCTAGTGTCCCTAGCGCCTCCTTATTTTTTTGTGTTTTATGACATGTTCTATGTTCTATGTATAATTGTTTGTTCCATTGTAAACTGGGGTGAAGGCTTTCGCTAAACCTCGGTATATAAAAGCTCTAAATAAATAAATAAAATAAAATAATTTAAATAGAATCGCGCGCCCAGGAGAGCGGGCGCTCGCCTCGGAACGCCAGCTCTCCCATGGAGTTTATTGAATCTGCATGAGAGTAAGTGGTTGCATGAGGTCTGGTGATCACAGAATAGTGTGCCTTAAAAGAAGAGCAAACTCAAAGAAGTGGTAATGTCCTTGTACAGGTTATCTGAAGTGCTGTTTCTAATTCTGGAGTCTAAATATCTAAAAGGATAGAGGCAGAATAGAAGAAGACCAAATAAGTGCTATGAAAATAGCTCAGTCTATACCATAAGCCCTATAAAAACTAGATTTAAGAACCTAAATTTGTATACCTGGAAGAGAGGAAAGAGAGGGGATGTGATAGATATATTTAAATATCTCAATAAAACAAGCATTTTCCAGTGGAAAAGGAGCTCTAGAATTAGAGGTCATACTATAAAGCTAAAATGGGGTAGACTGGGGAGTTAAACCAGAAAATATTTCTTCACAGTAAAAAAAAGCATGATGGATACATGGAACATTCTCCCAAAAGAAGTGATAAAATCCACAACAGAAAGAAAATTCAATACTGAATTTCTTTGCTGAACTGTTTTTTGTACTGTTAAGCTAATGATATCCTGCTCTAGTAACCGCCTTCTGAAGATAGCATCTGCATTTGTATTCTGAAATATGAAGAAAGGTTATAATTAAAATTCTTTCTACTGAATGCCAGGAAAATAGTTGGTTTGCCTGTATTCTATATGGTCCATTGATTCTCTGATGACAAGCAGTACAACAGAGCTGCACACAATTGGTCATTTGCCTGTTGCATATTGGCTCAGAGGACATTTCCAGAGATTTCTAAGAAAGCTTTCTAGGCATGCATAGTGGTTTCCTACACACTATCAGATCTGCAGATTCTCAGTTTTTAACACTTTTCAGCTAAGCTGAAAAGATGGGCTGATTAAATCAATATGTCCAACCATCCATCCAGAAGTATGATAATTTGCCTGATGATGAACCAATCAAACTGCAGTTTGGGGTAAGGAAAGTGGACCATGGCCTTAGTGGCTTATCCAGCTTACACCAAGTTTCATTAGAACAGGGTGGTATTTCATACCCAACTCTAGTTCCTGCCTAAAGTGATACTGGATTTCCATCAATCAATTGGCCTTCCAACATTCTTTCTTAGACCTCATGCACATAAAGGAGAGTCTGAAATTCACTTTCTTAATTGCAGGATTGCTATCAGCTTTTATTTTGGGCAAACTAAAGCCCTTAATTTTGTTTCTTTTGTTCACAAAAGACTGGGCCTCACAGCAACAATGATTAGTATCACTAAACAGATACCAGATTGCCCTTTCATTGTTATACTCTGACATGTTACAACTTGGAAGAGCAGGTCAAGGCCCTTGATGTTAGGTCTATGATGATATCAGTTGCCAATTGTTACGGAAGTCCGGTGATGATAATGGTGGATCCTTAGCCGAGGTGGTGTTGGTACTACATGAAGGGGTAAACCCCTCCCAGTTTCCACCATCGATAGGCAAGGCTGGAGCGAAGCAGGGGCCAACAAGAGCTTCGCCACTACCAGCCTTCGTTCCCCGCAGGTTGAGCCCTCGGTTACTGGGGCCAGCTGGTCTTAGGAGGGCTCCTGCGGAGAGAAGTGGTGAAGGCGTGGAAAGCAGGCAATGTAAGGGCCAGTCCTGTGGTCAGTGGCAGGCAGCAGACAGGCAACATAAGGTCTAGTCAGCATGGCATGACCATCTTTCCCAGCGGCATGGAGACAACAGTTGTGAGCAGCACGTGAGCAGGATTGATGATAAGGCATTGCGGCTCCGGAGAGTTGTCAGGGATGAATGAGCGAGACAAGGCATCTGCTTTGATGTTCTTGGTCTCGGGTTGGTAACGAAGCACATAATTGAATTGTGTGAAGAAGAGTGCCCATCGAGCCTGTCGTGGGTTCAGGCGCTGGGCTTGGTGCAAATACTCTAGATTTTTATGGTCAGAGTATACAGTGATGCAGTGGCGGCCCCTTCTAGCCAGGGCCGCCACTCCTCGAAGGTGAGTTTTATGGCTAGCAACTTCTTGTCCCCGATTCCGTAATTTTTTTCGGCTGGCAAGAATCGTCTTGAAAGGAAAGTACAGGAATCTAGCATACCGGTGGAGGAATGTTGGCTTAGAACGGCCCCCTTCCCTTTGGAGGGGGCGCCTACATCCACGATGAAGGGTCTTTGGGGGTCCGGGTGCCGGAGACAGGGTTTGTTCAGGAAGGCCACCTGTAAGGATTGGAAGGCCGCCTGGGCTTCCGGAGGCCATCGCTTGGGGTTAGCTCCCTTCCAAGTCAGGGCCGTGAGAGGGGCGGCAAGACTGGCATAGTTGTGAATAAAACTCCGATATTAGTTGGTGAAACCAAGAAATCTTTGTAAGGCCTTGAGGCCCATTGGTTATGGCCAATGTTGAATATTGGCGAGTTTCTCCGGATCCATAGAAAAGCCCAGTTTCGAGACTCTGTATCCTAAGAAGGGCAGACTCTCCAGTTTCACAAACAATTGGTGGTCTCTGACATGTTGGAGCACCCAGGCAAAATCTCAGTAATGGGTGGTGAGATCTTGGGAAAAAATCAAGATGTCGAGGTAGACATAGGTGTTTCGAGACATAGAGCATGTCTCGAAACACCTCATTCATCATGTTTTGAAAAACTGCGGATTCGTTACAGAGTCCAAAGGGCATGACAAGATACTCGTAATAGCCATCTCTGGTATTGAAGGCGGTCTTCCATTCGTCACCGCTCTGGATGCAAATCAAATTATACGCCCCCCGGAGATCTAACTTGGAGAAGATGCAGGCTCCTTGTAGGTGATCGAAGAGTTGTGTGATAAGGGGCAAAGGATAGCGATCCTTTCGGGTGATGGCATTTAGCCCGCGGTAGTCTATACACGGGTGGAGTGCCTCCTCTCTCTTTGCTACAAAAAAGAATCCCACCCCTGCGGGAGAGTCAGAGGGCCGGATGAATCCTTTGGCTAGATTTTCTCGGATGTAGGTCAGACATGGCTTTTGTTTTGGTTCAGGACAAGGGGTAGACCCGCCCCCGGGATGGCTCGGTGCCGGGCAGTAAGTTTATGGCGCAGTCATACTGACAATGGGGCAGTAGAGTATCGGCACCCTTCTTGGAAAAGACATCTAAGAAGAACATAAGAAATTGCCATGCTGGGTCAGACCAAGATTCCATCAAGCCTAGCATCCTGTTTCCAACAGAGGCCAAACCAGGCCACAAGAACCTGGCAATTACCCAAACACTAAAAAGATCCCATGCTACTGATGCAATTAATAGCAGTTGCTATTCCCTAAGGGGTAGATTTTATAAATGTATGCGCGGGCGTACTTTTGTTCATGCACCAGGCGCGAACAAAAGTACGCTGGATTTTATAAGATACACGCGTAGCCGCGCGTATCTTATAAAATCCGGGGTCGGCGCGCGCAAAGGGGTGCACATTTGTGCAACCTGCGCGCGCCAAGCCCAGCGCGCGCTGCCTATTCCCTCCGAGGCCGCTCCAAAATCGGAGCGGCCTCAGAGGGAACTTTGCTTCTGCCTCCCCTCACCTTCCCCTCCCTTCCCCTACCTAACCCACCCCCTGGCCCTATCTAACCCCCCCCTACCTTTGTTGGCAGATTTATGCCTGCGGAAAGCAGGCGTAAATCTGCACGTGCCAGCAGGCTGCTGGCGCGCCATCACCCGATCCAGGGACTGGTCCGGAGGCCTCGACCACACCCCCGGGCCGGTGCCACGCCCCCGAAACGCCGCATCACTCGCGACACGCCCCCGAAACGCCGCATCACTCACGGCACGCCCCCGACATGCCCCTCCATGCAAACCCCGGGACTTACGCGCGTCCCGGGGCTTGTGCTCGCCGCCGAGCCTATGCAAAATAGGCTCAGCGCGCTCAGGGGGGGTTTGGGGTAGGTTTTCGGGGGGGGTATGTGCTTATCGTACGCGCGTACCCCTTTGAAAATCTACCCCACAGTAAACTTGATTAATAGCCGTTAATGGACTTCTCCTCCAAGAACTTATCCAAACCTTTTTTTAACCCAGCTACACTAACTGCACTAACCACATCCTCTGGCAACAAATTCCAGAGCTTTATTGTGCGTTGAGTGAAAAAGAATTTTCTCCGATTAGTCTTAAATGTGCTACTTGCTAACTTCATGGAATGCCCCCTAGTCCTTCTATTATTCGAAAGTGTAATTAACCGAGTCACATCTACTCGTTCAAGACCTTTCATGAACTTCTCATGTTCTTCTTGGCATCAACTTACCAGTAACATTGCAAATCGACTCTGCCCTATTCTAACAAAAGAGATCTGCTCTGAGAAGAAAAACAAAAAACCCTGGTACACCACAGACCTGAGAACAATGAAACTCGATCTTCGTAAACTAGAAAAGAAATGGCGCAGAAACCAAGATCCAACACTACATCTAAAGTACAAATCCCTACTCCACCAATACCGTAAAACCACCGATGAATCCAAGAAAAACTATTATACAGCAAGAATACACCAATACCAGTTCAACCCGCGTGCCCTCTTCCAATATGTAACTAGCATAATCACTCCTACCATACATACCTACCAAATCAATGAAAATGAAAACAAATGTGAGAAACTAGCTACCTACTTCTATGACAAAGTGGCTAATATCATGGCTCGCTTCTCTAATCCAGCTCCGCCAACAACCCTACTAACCTCCAACACCATGTGCACATCTACTACGCTGTCAAATTTCGAAACGATAACTGTATCAGAAATTGAGGGGATCCTTAAAAAAATCAAACCTGCCATGCACCCGATCGATATCATGCCAACCAAAACACTCCTCTCTATTCCCACAAGGATTGCCACCCCCAGCGCTAACATTATCAACAAATCAATTGCGACTGGAGTTTTTCCAATGCAACTCAAACATGCTATAATAAAGCCTACACTCAAAAAAACTGATTTGGATCCGTCGGAACCGGCTAACTATCGTCCAGTATCCAACCTCCCATTCTTGTCTAAAATCTTAGAGAAAGTCATCAATAAACAACTCACTGACTTTCTTGACGATAATCTATTACTCTTCCCTTCACAATATGGGTTCCGTAAGAACCATAGTACAGAAACTCTTCTGGTATCACTCTCAGACTCAATACTCAATACTCAATACTCAGACTCAATACTCAATACTCAGACTCAGACTCAATACTCAATACTCAAAACAATTGATTCTGGTCATATCCTTGATATTTCTTCTGCATTTGACACGGTCAACCGCAATACCCTCCTTTCCCGACTTGCACAAATTGGTATTACTGGCACTGCCCTATGCTGGCTCCAATCGTTTCTGAAGGACAGGACATCCAGTGTAAAAGTTGACTGCTATGTTTCGAAACCTAGAAATCTAGCACAAGGTGTTCCACAAGGTTCCTCGCTTTCATCTACCCTCTTCAATATATACCTAGCTCCACTCTGTCGTCTTCTGGTCAAACTAGGCCTTCCTCATTTCATATACGCAGATGATGTACAGATCCTCATCCCTATCAATGATTCATTATCTAATGCCCTTAAAACTTGGGATTCGGCCCTGATGGAAATAAAGAAACTTCTTACTGAAAACTTCCTAGCAATAAACACTTCCAAAACAGAGCTCCTCCTCATTTCACCACACAATAATACCTCCTTCAACCCATCACTCATCTCACCCTCGGACTCACTCCATTTACAACAAGTCCGCAGCCTTGGCGTTATCGTCGATAATCATTTCTCCTTGAAGAAATTCATCACGGATACAATCAAAAATGGATTCTTCAAATTACATACACTAAAAAGAATTAAACCTCTGCTACATCCTTATGACTTCAGGACAGTGCTTCAAGCCATAATATTACCAAAACTGGACTACTGTAATGCTATACTTCTAGGTCTCCCTAAAAACACACTACAACCACTACAGATGTTACAAAACGCCGCTGCTCGCCTACTCACTAATACACACCGCCATGATCACATTACTCCAGCTCTCATGTTCCTTCACTGGCTTCCTGTAGCATCTAGGATTCTTTTCAAAGTTCTCACACTCATCCATAAGTCGATCTACAACCAAGATATGCAATGGTTCCACGACCACTTTACTTTCCACACTTCAAAGAGACCAATTAGAAAAATGCACCAAGCCAAACTTTTGTTATTTCCAATTAAACACATCAAACATGCAGCCACTAGAGAACGCTCATTCACGATAGCCGGCATTAACATTTGGAACAAAATGCCCACTGATCTACGCCTAGAACCCTGCCACAGGAAATTTAAGCAGAACCTCAAAACCTGGCTGTTTGAGCAAGCTTACACTCACTGACCATGTCTACTCCTGATTTTCCGATTTATCTAGCCTGTATAACCCTTTTCCTACGATCCTCCACTGCTGACCCGTATAGATGTTCCTCGCTGCTATAAATTGACTTTACTGTCTCTGATCACATGGTTAACACTCGACTTACTATTTATCATTGAACTGTTCTTTGCATTCGTTCATTGGTTTATTGTACTTGTTTCTAAATTCTTGTTAATAATTGAACCATTTTGTACACTGTATTTCCTGTTGAATGTAAAGCTTATTGCTGTGTTATTGTTTATTGTAAACCGAGGTGATGTTTTTAACGTGCCGCGGTATATAAAAAATCACTAAATAAATGATCTTAAAGACCTCTATCATATCCCCCCTCAATCGTCTCTTCTCCAAGCTGAACAGCCCTAACCTCTTCAGCCTTTCCTCATAGGGGCGCTGTTCCATCCCCTTTATCATTTTGGTTGCCCTTCTCTGTACCTTCTCCATCGCAACTATATCTTTTTTGAGATGCAGCGACCAGAATTGTACACAGTATTCAAGGTGCGGTCTCACCATGGAGTGATATAGAGGCATTATGACATTTTCCGTTTTATTAACCATTCCATTCCTAATAATTCCTATCTTTTAACCAGTTTGTAATCCACGAAAGGGCATCGCCTCCTATCCCATGACGTTTTAGTTTTCATAGAAGCCTCTCATGAGGGACTTTGTCAAACGCCTTCTGAAAATCCAAATACACTATATCTACCGGTTCACCTTTATCCACATGTTTATTAACCCCTTCAAAAAATGAAGCAGAATATATTTTCTTTCCTCTTTCTATTTGAAGACAACCCTTAGCTAGGGACTCCTATTCGTCTGGCTGAATTGCATTGCTTGTCATGAGAGAATCATGTTACTTGGGCCCATTGCACTGCTGTCTTCAGAGAACACCATGTATAGGTATGTAATTTCACTAGACCTTTGAAAAAGGTTTTCTTAGGTGGAAAGAGAAAATTAGTTTCTGACTGATAATGGTATGTAACCAGTTCTAGATCTCTTAAGTTATTTTTGTTCTGAAAACATCGTTCTCTTAAAATTTTACAAAACCCAGGTGCAGGGGATGTGCAATTTATTTGCTCATCTATACAGCTTCTAATAAGAGAACTATGAGGCCAATATTCAAAGCCATTTAGCCAAATAACCCACAAGGTATCCAACTGAGACCATCACCATTATACACAGTTATCTACAACCACAACTCCTCCTGGCTTAATGAACCCCTCCAACCCACACAATCCTCACGCCCGACCAGAACAATTCATAAATGTACCCTGCTAGTTCCCTCTCTCAAGAAAGCCCACCTCTCGGCTACTAGGAATCGCGCCTTCTCAATTGCCGGCCCTAAGCTCTGGAATGATCTACCGCCCAACCTTCGTATGGAACCCTGCCCCTTCAAATTTAGAAAACAGCTAAAAACATGGCTCTTTCATCAAGCCTTCCCGGATTAAAATTCTTGACCCCTCGACATTTCCATTAACACCCCCCCCCCCCCTTCCTGTAACATTCATAACCCCTTTTATATTTTGTATAATTGCCTCCACCTCACACCGATCTCCGGCTCCATTTGTATATTATGCACTCTTACACCTTTAACCTTGTTACAGTTCTTCTCGCCTTCTCTCCTTTCTATCTAATTTTGGGGTCACCCCCTCCCCTCCCCCTGTTATTTGTATTTTCTGCCTTTTGTTATTATGTAAACCGATATGATGTGTATTTTAATGTCGGTATAGAAAAGCTGTTAAATAAATAAATAAATAAACTGTAGCCAATAAGTCTCACCAAGCTATAATTTAGCCAGATAAAAAAAAGAGGCATTCTGGGTGCATTCCAGGATGGGGAAAGTTATCCGGCTAACACAGCCTATGTTCAACTAGAACCAGCCAAGTTAGCTGGATAACTTTAGATCTGCCTCAGAGCAAGTCTAAAGCTATCATCCTTGAATATATCTGGTTAAGTGGCACTGTTTTGCTTTAAAAAATAGTGCTGTGCAGGACTTCGGCTGATTCCCACCCCCACCCTCCTCTGCCCCAGTATTTCACAAAGTCTCCTGCTGTCTGAGCCCCCAAAACCCTTCCAATAGGTAATGTAAAAATGAAAGGTTTCCTTTTGGCGCTAGCCTTCCTAGAAAATCGAACTTAAAATAAGATCCCCCTCCTTTCCCTCCCTCCCATCCACCGAGTACCTGAGGAAAACATGGGGACCCTATTTTTAGCGCCAGTTTCACAGTATGCTGCAGTCCCAAACACTTCCAATGTTCTCTGGCAGCAGCACTGATAGCTTGTGCCTCCAGTGTTGCCTGAGCAATGCTGGAAGTGCCCGGGACCCCAGCTTATTGTGATCCCAGCACTAGAAGCTGGAGGCCCCAGGGTTTCCTCATATTCTGGGTAGACAGGAGGGTTAGGGTTGGGTTGTAGGGAAAGGAGGGGGCCTTATTTTTATTCAGATTTATTGGAAGGGGGAGGCTGGCATCACCTATTACATTACCTATTGTAGGAGTTTTGTTGTTAGGGGGAACCTTGGCTGGCAGAGGCTTTATGAAATATGGGGATGGGGGAGAAATGGACCAGGAGGCCCGTTCTTAACATGTTTTTAAAATCCTGATGACCATTTATCTGGCTATGTTCCTTTGAATATAGTTAGTTAAGGTTAAAGTTAGCCGGATAACTTTATTCGGAGATATTCAGTGGGATAAGTTTGCTATTGTAGGTATTTTTAAATATTGGCCTTTTGTTTTACAGACCTAGATTCACAGGTATATGAGCACTCTGATGAACAGTAGAAAATCGGTTACGTGTTGCACAGATGGTTTTATTAGTTTGAAACTGTGACTAACTATGGAATTTAATTACCTCATCCACTATGCTTCATAGTCCCCAGTCAGAATGGTAAATAGCATGCTGACTATAACTGTAGTACTTGCTTGACTATATGTATGTCTAATATGACTTCTCCATCAAAAAACAGGCATTAATTAACTATTACACATGGGTGATGTCATCCAGTGGTGCTGACACACACTCAGTTCTCAAAGCTCAGTACAGGCTTTACTCAGCATGCACAGGAGTTCCCACAAGCACGCACTGCCTCGCGAGCCCCTTAGTTTTTCTTCATCCAGGCTATCGCACAGACATGTTCCAGTCTCTCTCTCAAACAATTTCTAACTTTTTAGGCCTTGCGCTTCTAATCTGCCTCAACAGACCCTCCAGCAGAACATTTATGTTCTTAAAAAAAAAAAAAAAAAAAAGCAGATGATGTTGAAATTGGAAAACCAATTTCAAGAAACTAAAAGTAAGCAAATTTAAGTCCTGCATCTGTGGGATCCATAAGTTCATCACAGATACCCACTCCGTCTGCTATCAATACCTGTGCCTGGACCTGGACTCATCAGATTGCTACAGCTGTGGTTACATGCCCCCAGGGCAGAGCAATACTCCTCTTGGAAAATAGAAGCCCTTTGGAAGTTACCAAGGGTTGAGCTTTAAGCCTTGGCACAAGATCAAGCAGCAGAGCTGCTCTTCATCTAGGATAGAAGCATCTTCGGGTTCCCAGTGCAAGGAGTCGAAGCAGGAAGTTTCCCCTTCTCATCCCAACAAGCACAGAAAGGCTAACCCCTTGTGGTACCAGTTTTGGAAACAGTTACAAGTCAGAGGTTGAGCATGTTGCGGAGAAAGGTGCCTAAGCAGCAAGAGGGACTTCCTTTGGGGCTGTTCCCATCAGAGCTGAAGTGATTGGCACCATAAGGGTAGAACTCTGCTGGCAGGAGCCCATTCTCATTTCCAAACCAGGATATAGCCTTGTCTGCTCAGATGCTGTCTTCTTTCATGGTGAGAAAAATCCCAGTGGCATCGAGCCACCTGTTTAACCCAGATCTGGGTTAACCAGAACACTGTCTCGTCATCGGCGCAGAGCTTACACTCCTAGGCACCATCTACACATTCAGCGTGACAGGCCACAACACTACCAGTTGTGCCAGAGCAGAGCACTTTGGCATATAATTTCAAGTGAACGATATGGCATGGAAGGAATTATCGGTGCCAAAAAAGAAGTGGAGTTCTGACCTTCAGGAATTGTTGACACAACCTGCATGAAGCTGGCCACTTTTGCAGCAGTAACTAGGGCACTAGGCTCTTCAGCAGCCTTACTGCCAACAGTAAGTGAGGCGAGGCTAATCTGGATTTCTGTGGATAATGTAATGCCCCCAACTCTGGCACACAGTGGGGAACTATTCAAGCTAGTCAAGAATTTATTTTCCTTCATAACTTGGAACAGCCTCACTATGAAGAGATTTTTCCTCATAGTGAGGCTGCTTCAAGTTCCATGCAGGTGCATGTTTTGCCACAGGAGCTGTCAGAAATGGGAGTAAGTCTTTGTCATGAGGGTGAAAAAGTGAGTTACAAATCAAAAGTTGTAACTAACTTTTCTGCCATAGCATCAGGATGGAAACGCACATCCTGCTGCTCCAGGTCAAAATTTAAAGGGCCATCATCGACAATAACCTTCCCCCTCTAAAAATCCCTTCCAGGGGGTCTTGTCGGACTTCTACCCATCCTCCCACTGCCTCTGGAGATGGCCCAACGGGTCAAAAAATTGAAAAAATATAATTCATATCTATTTGTCAGTGGACAAAGCAAATTTGATTACCATAGACAGCAGGATGAATTAGCCATTCAAATTTATGCTTCCTCAGACTACTCACATTAGAAAGGTATTTGTTGCCACCCAAAGGAAGGCAAAATAAATTGTGACCCTCCTGAGATGACAAGACAAACTCCTGAATCAGCATCTGATTGAATATCAATACATATGAATACCCAGTATGATACTTGTAAGAACTACTCATTCTTAAATTTGAAATGTTTACTGAAGTGACTAAAGTTATTTTAACTGAAAGTATGCACCAACTCAAAATAAAGAACTAATTTCTTTTAACAAGCTCCAGCATCATTCCTTCTAATCTTGTGACCCTTTCCTCATGTGTTATTTTAATTCCATATTCTTTCTTAAAATATGATCCAACAATGATATGCATTATTAGCATGAAACGATCACGAGCACAGGAAACATAGCTGTAGTCTATCACATTTTAATTGCCTGACTTTTATTCTTGGACATGCAGACTCTGTAGATTCTTTGGTTACAGCAAAAACATCTTCAATTATTCAGGAACCAGAAAAATAAAGGAGTCCATATTCAGTAAGCCAGTTAGTAGACAAGTTATCCGTCTAAAGTTAGCCGGATAACTTGTCCCATATATTCAGCGGGATAAACATACCACTGAATATAACCAACCTAAAGTTAATTGGCTACATTTAGACAGATAACAAAAACTTAACCGGCTATACTCAAACATAGCCGCTTAGGTTTTTGTTTGAATATAGCCGATTAAGTTTATGTTATCTAGCTTTGTGTGGCTGGCTAACACACTATTAATAAATGGATATCTTTAAACGATATCCAGCTAAGGAGAGCTGTCATTACCCTACAAAATAAAGGTACAAACTAGAGGGTGGCCAATCCACCCCTCCAAAAAACATGATACTCAAGCCTTAGCAGGCCATCCCCTACACCCGCCCCCTCTCCTCAAACCTTTTTAAAACTTGAGGAAGTACCCAACATTGTATGCCAGGCCCCAGTACCCAGTCCCAATCATTAAATACTCCATTTGACCACCTTCCCCTCTCCCATTGACCCACAATGAAAAATCATGACACCTGCCCCCCTCCCCATCCCAACCAATATCTTTTTTATCTGTGCCAGGAGCGAGGGACCCACTGCCTCACTCCCAGGACTTCCAGTGCTTCTCTGACAGTGGCAGCACTGGAAGTGTAAGGTTACATTGTGATGTTTACGCTTCCAGTGCTGCTGATATTAAAGCAGCCTGGGAAGCACTGGAAGCAGGAAAGCGGGTGGCATTCCAGTCATTCTCAACAAGTTTTGAGCAAGTCATTAAGGCACCTCTATTTTACTTTTAAGCATTCCTACTTCCAAAGACAATCTTTCTGTTAGTTCAGTGGTATTATGCCTCACTTATGCTTCCACAGTAATAGGAAATCAATCAAAAGCAATACAGCCGGTTCAACTGAAATCTGGGCCCAGTTTTTGACTAACTTCAAAATTCAATACTCAACCCCTCTGGTAGGGGGGAGAATTCATCGCTGCCTGGAGGAGAGGCAAGATCACCAAAGCTCATTGGAAACTCAAGATTGTAGAATCTGGTTACCAATTGCATTTCTCCTGACTTCAAACACATTCCCATTGTTCAGCCTTCAATCCGGATCCATCTCATTCCTCCTAGCTCTACCTTGAGGTGGAATCATTTCTCAAGCAGAGTGCGATAGAACCTTTCCAGTTCCTGCTATTTCCTAATCCCCAAGAAGTCTGAGGGATTAAGTTATATCCTGGATTTACGAAGTCTGAACAAAAATCTATTACGAGAGAAATTTAAGATGAACTCCTTCCACACCTTTCTGCCCTTCATCCTGGCAGTGGAGTGGATGTGTGCTGTAGAACTGAAAGATGTCTATGCACACACATCCTCCTTTCCACTCACAGGTACTGTCTTTGTTGGCGGTGGAATTTTCTCACTATCAGTACAAAATGCTTCCCTTCAAATTCTCAGCAGCACCGAGGATCTTACCAAATGCCTAGCTCTAGTGGCAGCACATACCTGTCATCAAGGCTTATGTGTCTTCTCTTAGCTAGATGACTGGCTATTTATGGCACCCTCCCAAGTGGGAGTGTTAACCTCTTTGCAGAAGGCAATCCAACTTCTTCAGTTACTGGGGTTCCTAGTCTCAGAAGATCAAATTCATCAGTTCATGGATAGTCTCTCTACAGGATACAGCATTTCTCCCGACTGATCGTACTTTTTAAAATTGTTTGAAATTAGCCTCCAATCTGATATCTGCAGGGAGCATGTTCCATAACTTTGGACCTGCCAATGCGAGAGCTCTGTCTCTCACCTGGTTTAGCCAGGCTGATTGAACTGAAGGTATAGTGAGTAGGCCTTTTTTAGCGGAACGAAGATTTCTCTGTAGAATGTGTAATTTGATGGCCGCGTTTAGCCAGTCCACCTGGTTTCCATAGATCAGTTTATGTAGAATGCAAATTGATTTAAATTTGACTCTGTATTCTATAGGCAACCAATGTAAATTAATTAGAGTTGGCGTAATGTGTTCATTTCTCTTTTTCCCCGTCAAAATATGTTCTGCTACATTCTGAAGGATCTGTAGAGGTCGGGTAGTGGAAGCAGGTAGGCCTAATAATAGTGAATTGCAATAGTCTAGGCTACCAAATAATAAAGATTGAAGGACTGTATGAAAGTTGTTCTGCTCAAGTAAGGGTTTCAGTCTCCGTAAGGTTAAAAGTTTTGCGTACCCTTCTTTTACTTTAGAGGCGATGTGTTTTTTAAAACTAAATTCTGGATCTAGAATCACACCAAGGTCCCTAATATTATCTGCAAATTCTAGAATAGTATTATCCTCTAACATTTCTGATTGGTGTTTCTTGAGGATATTTTCCTTTCCAGGAGAATAATCTCTGTTTTCTCAATGTTCAGAACTAGTCTCAGCTGTGTAAGTACTTGTTTTATAACTTTCAGATATAAAGTCATGAGTTTGCAGGCATTCTCTACCGACTCTTCAATCGGAACCAAAAATTGAATGTCATCAGCATATAAACAAGTCAGGCCCAAACCTGACATCAGATGACACAACGGCAACATGTAGATATTAAACAACAATGCTGAAAGAGAAGAACCCTGCGGCATACCAGTGTTTAATTCGTGTTTGTTAGAGCATGTGCTATTTATTTGGACTTGAAAAAAGCGGTTAGTTAAATAGGATCCAAACCACTTAAAAACAGTTTCTGTGATACCAATTTCTGATAGTCTCTGTAATAAAATTTGATGATTAACGGTATCAAAAGCTGCAGATAAGTCTAGGAGAACCAGGAGATATGACTTTCCATGGTCCATCCCTCGCAGTACTGTATCTGATAGTGATAAAAGCAGTGTCAGACACCTAAAACCAAATTGGGAAGGATATAAAATATTATTAGAATCTAAATAAAAGGATACTTGTTTAAAAACTTTGCTAAAAAAGAGAGGTTTGACACCGGTCTATAGTTCTTCAACATTGTTGGATCCAAGTTCTTTTTCTTGAGAATGGGTCGTACAACCGCCCCCTTAAGGTTATTAGGTAAAACTCCTTCAGTTAAAGATTTATTTATTATCCTAGTAAGGACTAGGACAATAGAGTCAGGAATCAATTTCAATTCTGTGGTTCTGATGGGATCTAATGGATGGCTAGCTGGATTTAGTGACCTCGGTAGTTGTTCTACTTCCAAGCTGGCAATTTCATCGAAGCTCGCCCAATTTTGGGTCTCTCCTGTGTTGAGATTGACTTTCCGAAGATTCAAAATATCAAAATTGTTTAGTAGACTCTCTATTTTATCCTTAAAAAAACTGGCAATTTCATTACACCGCGACTCTGTGAGATTTGTTACAGGCTGATTTACATCAGCAGTTAAATTATCTACGATCTTGAATAATGCCTTATAATTACTGGAGAATTTATGAATTTTTTTGCCATAATATTCTTTTTTAGCTAAATCGATTGACTTTTTATAATAGACTAAGAAGACCCGATAATTCGTTAATGCTTCTATGGTTCTATTCCTTCTCCAAATGTTTTCTTTTTTTCTTAATAATTTATTTGCTCATTATACCATGGATTTTGCTTCTTCTCACTTGTAATTGTTTTAGTTTGAATTGGATTAATTTTATTTGCTACGTCTTCTGTTATTTGTAGCCATGACTCTACTGCTTCGTGAGATTGCCTCAGCAGGGTGTTTTGTCCTCATGAATGGATCCTACATCAGTCAACAGCTAACAAGATGTTTGACCTTTGGGGATATCCATTAATTACCCTCTTTGCAGTTTTGGCTCCAATCTTCCAAGCAAACTAAGATGTGCTCCTGATGCTTTTTTGCTCACCTGAAATGTAGAACTCATGTATGCTTTTCCACTAGTTCATCTAATAGCCAGGACAGTGTAAAAGGTGCTCAGAGACTGGGCCCACTTGATACTTATTGCACCAGCATGGCCCAGACTGTCCATCACCCCCCCCCCCTAATTCCTCTAGGGGCCAATCCAACGTTATTGACTAAAAAGAAAGACCATCTGTATCGTCTGTGCCTCCTCTCTCTCAACTTGATTGCCTGAATGTTGAGTGCTAGCTTATTGCAACCCTATTCTTAACCAAGGAAGTTTAAGACATATTAGTATTTTCCAGAAAGTCCTCTCCTAGAAGGACTTAGAAACATAGAAATGACAGCAGAAGACGACCAAACGGCCCATCAAGTCTGCCCAGCAAGCTACGCACTTTATCCATTTTTTCCCTTTTTCTCTCTCCCACCTGTTACTATTGGCTTCCAGTACCCTCCAGCCCTAATTCCCCTCCACCCAATTTAGAGAGCAGCTCTGTATCTGCATCCAAGTGACATCCAGCTCAATTAGGGGTAGCAACCGCTGTAACAAGCAGGCCACCCCCTTGCCCCATACTCTTACCCACCCCTGTTTTTATTTTTTTATTTTTTGGGTTTTTTGTTGGAAATAGCAGCCCTCCATCCTTCCGCTCCGTGAAGGTGGAACACCAACTACTGGCCACTGGCATCCCGCTCCGTGAATGCCTCTGTGGCTACTGCCACTCCGTGCAGTGTTTGAATGCCGCTGTGGCTACTGCCGCTCCGTGCAGTGTTTGAATGCCGCTGTGGCTACTGCCGCTCCGTGCAGTGTTTGAATGCCTCCACTTTATTCACGCCCTCTAGACTTGATGGATCCACAGTGTTTATCCCACGCCCCTTTGAAGTCGTTCACAGTTTTAGACTTCACCACTTCCTCCGGAAGGGCATTCCAGGCATCCACCACCCTTTCCGTGAAGAAATACTTCCTGACATTGGTTCTTAGTCTTCCTCCCTGGAGCCTCAGCTCGTGACCTCTGGTTCTGCTGATTTTTTTCTGACGGAAAAGGTTTGTCGTTGTCTTTGGATCATTAAAGTTTTTCAAGTATCTGAAAGTCTGAATCATATCACCCCTACTCCTCCTTTCCTCCAGGGAGTACATATTTAGATTCTTCAATCTCTCCTCGTATGTCATCCTATGAAGACCCTCCACCTTCCTGGTCGCCCTTCTCTGTACCGCTTCCATCTTGTCCTTGTCTCTTTGTAGATATGGTCTCCAGAACTGAACACAGTACTCCAGGTGTGGCCTCACCAAGGATCTGTACAAGGGGATAATCACTTCCCTTTTCTTACTCGATATTCCTCTCTCTATGCATCCCAGCATTCTTCTGGCTTTTGCTATCGCCTTGTCGCATTGTTTCGCAGACTTCATATCATTAGACACTATCACCCCAAGGTCTCTCTCCTGCTCCGTGCACATCAGCCTTCCCCCCCCACCCCCCCCCCCCCCCCATCGAATACAGTTCATTCAGATTTCCACTCCCCATATGCATGACTTTGCACTTCTTGGCATTGAATCTCAGCTGCCATATCTTCGACCACTCTTCCAATTTCCTTAAATCCCGTCTCATTCTCTCCACTCCTTCCGGCGTGTCCACTCTGTTGCAGATCTTAGTGTCATCCGCAAAAAGACAAACCTTACCTTCTATCCCGTCCGCAATGTCGCTCACAAAGATATTGAACAGGACCGGTCCCAAAACCGATCCTTGCGGTACACTACTTAAAACCACTCTCTCTTCAGAGAAAGTTCCATTTACCATCACGCATTGTTTTCTGTCCGTCAACCAGTTTTCAATCCAGGTCACCACCTCAGCACTCACTCCTAAGCTTCTCGTTTTATTCACCAGTCTCCTGTGCGGAACCGTATCAAAAGCTTTGCTGAAATCCAAGTAGATGACATCGAGCGCTCTTCCTCGATCCAATTCCTTGGTTACCCAGTCAAAAAAGTCAATCAGATTTGTCTGACAGGATCTTCCTCTGGTGAATCCATGCTGCCTCTGGTCCATCAATTCTCCGGACTGTAGATAGTTCGCTATTCTCTCTTTCAACAGTGACTCCATTACTTTTCCCACCACCGAAGTGAGGCTAACCGGTCTGTAGTTACCAGCCTCCTCTCTGTTCCCACTCTTGTGAAGTGGGACCACCACCGCTCTTCTCCAAGCACTCGGCACCACTCCCGTTTCTAGGGATCTGTTGAACAGGTCGCACAGCGGTCCCACCAGCACATCTCTGAGCTCCCTCAGTATCCTTGGATGAATCCCATCAGGCCCCAGACTTACAGCTTTAAATGAAACATGTCATGGCTGTTTCAACCTGCTGTCTATGGAGTACACAATTTACAGTCAGCAAACTTGCTTTGTGCATGCGTTTCCAAAGCAATACACTAAAAGGTAAAAGGAAAGAGTTAACAAAGTACAGAAGAGAAATAAGAAAAGACAATTCCAGGATTATACAGATGTTCCAATATTCTCTGGCTTTATCACATTTCTGGTCTGGTGGTTCAATGCACTGCTACACCACTATAGCTGCTGTTTCTCTTGTTTCCCCCAGGAGATTTTCCTGCTTTTGAGGGATGTTGTTTATTTTCTCTTTTAGTTTTGGGAAATTCTTATCTCTTATTTCTTTGTATTTTGCACACTATGGGCCAGATATTCGTACCTACACGTGGGTGTAGATTTGTGCTTGCAACCCGCCCACACCCCACCTATTTTTTCAAGCCCCATTTATTTGTACATTTCTATTTCTAGTTTGTGGGTCACTTATTCTATATTTGGTGAACATCTGTGTTTTGCATGTGAGACCAAGGTAAGGTCTTCTCTTAGAGTATATTTTTTGTGTAAGGATCTATAGCAGTTAAGACTGCTGAGCATTGAAGAACAGAGGGTCCTATGAAGCAGGAAGTTGGCATGGTTCTGAAACACAAGTCGTATTGGGCTTTGTTCAGCAAAAAAATAAGTGCCAGCATTTTTACTGTTTTATTTGCAGATATAAAAAAACATATACTCAAGGACTGATGATTACACTGGTCTACATCAATTTTGCTGACAACAAGATAACATGTGATCCAAAAATCACATCTATTTCCTCCAGTCACATCTGTTTTTTTCCACAAAATGCTGTCTACTCATAAACTCTTATAGCAGTAATGTAACATTATTATTTAGACATGCTGAATATGTAAAAAGATAATTAATGCGCAATCGGTATAACCAATAGGAAGACTGCATTTTATGGCTATATAAGCAGCATGAAAACCGACAGCAGCATCCAGTCATTCAAGAGGCTTAGAAGTCACAGCAAATTTAACTCTGTTACATTTGTGGTTGTTTTACAACATCCAAACAAAGGACAAATATATCTGACTTTGTACGAAAAGCTTATCATGCATATTTCATGGTTAAACTGGGTGACCAGGACAAACCTTGGGCACCACATAAAGTGTGTAGGATATGTGTTGAAAACCTGAGATAGTGGACTAAAGGTCAGAGAAAAAGTCTCATAACTATTCCAGAGCATACAAAAAGAGAAAATTTCTCCCTAACAATTAAAATGTAAACAACTATTGCTCTCTTGGTTATTTATTTATTTATTTATTTTAAGTCTTTTCTATACTGTCGTTTGGTGGGGACCGTCACAACGGTTTACATTAAGGCACATAATACCGTAGTAATGGTTAGACGATAGACTCGTCTTTTGCATGAAACAAATATATTACGTGCTATCGCTTCTTCAGAACTTATTACCCTTGATATTCGACTTTATAATCTTTAATCAAACATTTCTCATTTGTGAAAAAATGTGATGTATTGCATATTTTTTGACTTCACATTTGGGTAAAATCAGCAAAAATAATTAGGTCAGCAGAAAACGTTTTTTCAAATGTAGACCAGTGTTATATTTTGGGGCTAAGTGAAAGACAAGAGATACTATATGTTCTCTGCAGCCAGAAAGGCATGATTTTAAGCCCATTGATAAGAATTGTCCAGAAATCATTTAAATACATGCACAGACTAGCGATATTTTGCTGTTGTTATTATATTTAATTTAATTCAGGCTGTTCAAGTGATAGGATCTATAGCAGTCCATCTTGCTGCTATTTCCAATCTGCACCTTCCAATAAAAGAAGTGGTGATTTAGTGGCCATAGTAATATCTCAGCAGTGTTGTCATTTCATAGGTAGGTTGTTTCTGTTTGAGTCCCCAGATTTAGTTCTGTTATTGTACGGTTTGGAGCAAAATGTTTATTCTAGTCCAATCAACTGAGAGAGGTAAACTCCCATCCCCTACTGGTATTTAAATGCCTTACTGTAGTCTTTAAAACCAGAGTGCTAAGTCTGTTTGATAGCTTTTATAAACCCAAAGCCTGTTGTAAGCATTAAGTGATTGAATTCAGTATTTTTTTTTTTTTTAGTTTATTGACTTCTGAATATTTAAAATGGTGACTTGCTAAAGCCTTGACAATTGGCATCGCCCTTTACAAGTTTCAGTGTGTTAATTCAGCCCCTTTATGGACATGCAATCAAAAGGAGTAAGTTAAGCAGCACAACCCTAAACGTGAGCGGTATTTTCGGTAACTAATTAAATGCATCAAAGTTGCTGGGGCAATGGGTTTTTCTAAAATTGTCCCAATTTAGGGGGAAAATGTCTGTAGTTTCATGGAATTGCCTAGGAACTGAAAAATTAGTTGGTGGTAGCACTGTCTCTCGCTTCCTTTTATTTTTATCATGCCTCAGACACTTAAAAAAAAAACCCAAAAGTTGGTAGTTTCATACTTTTCTGCCTGCATTCTCCTGACAATATTGTTTCCAAGAATTATATGTGCTGCTTCTTAGTATATAGTACCACAATTAGATTTTTGTCTGTAGTTTAATCTGGTGAATTCATTTTTTATGTAAATAAACCCCTAAAACCCAGTTCTTGTTCTCTTACCTGAGTTGATTTCAGTGAGTTTTGAGATTTTTAGTTTAAAAATAGTCTCCACCAGAATTCATGCAACTCCTTTAAGAACTTTTAGATGCCACTTCCTTGCCAGTCCATACATTAGAATGCAGAAATCCAAGCCATATATTGATACTAATTTAAATAAACTGTAGCATGGGAGAAAAGTAGCTTTAAACAATTTATTATAAATATTTCTGGTCAGAGTTGTGGTTTTTCTTCTCCCTTAGCAAGCTGGTATTTGACCATTGCATGGTCCTGGTAGGGACCCAGGGTACATCTGAAGAAGGGACATGTGGTCTCAAAAGCTTCTGTAAT
Organism: Rhinatrema bivittatum; assembly: GCF_901001135.1. Taxonomy (NCBI): domain Eukaryota; kingdom Metazoa; phylum Chordata; class Amphibia; order Gymnophiona; family Rhinatrematidae; genus Rhinatrema; species Rhinatrema bivittatum. The sequence goes on from NC_042616.1 coordinate 765,794,000, forward strand.
ACAACTTATTTTATGATGCTTTAAAAGATTTCACAACCTGCAAAAACTCTTTTTTTCCAAGACCAGTATAACTACTAGAACTCTATACTACATATTGATTATTCCTTTGCACTTTACCCACTTACTTATCCTCCTCTTTCTGCATTTCTATTAGTCCCCAATAAAAACTGTATCTTCAGAATCTACTGTAGTTGCCACTAATTTAAATAGAAAATGTATGTGCATGGAGGGGGAAGGGAATTTAAATGTGTGCCTCTTGTTGTCCAAGTAACACCATAATAATGTGCTTAGTGTTCCAGAGCACAAGCTGAAGGCCCCATAATGACTTGGAACTGTGCTAACTACATCTCCTAACCTGTGTCCTACAGTGCTTTGGTACTATACTGCCAATCTATTTTATTTCAACACACCACTGGCAAAAATACCATGAATATTCTGTACTAAACTAATAGAATTCTATAAGAAACTAAATAAATTATACTACCAAATCTCCATGAATTAGAAATAAAGCAAAATCTATAGTGCCCGATATTCTGCACCACTTAGCTGGATAAGCTCAGATTTATCTAAGTGGCAGCTTTTGAATATTTGGCCATCATTATCCGGTTAAGTAGTAGACATTTCAGGGCATGCTTCTTATCCGGCTACCTTAGCCAGATAGATAGCAATATTATTCATACTTATCCAGCTAAGTTATCTGGATAAGTCGGACCTGCAGATCTAAAGTTAGCTAGATAACTTACCTGGCTATCTCTAAGTTATCTGTGTATAATGTCATAATGCCTCTATATCGCTCCATGGTGAGACCACACCTTGAATACTGTGTACAATTCTGGTCGCCGTATCTCAAAAAAGATATAGTTGCAATGGAGAAGGTACAGAGAAGGGCAACCAAAATGATAAAGGGGATGGAACAGCTCCCCTATGAGGAAAGGCTGAAGAGGTTAGGGCTGTTCAGCTTGGAGAAGAGACGGCTGAGGGGGGATATCATAGAGGTCTTTAAGATCATGAGAGGTCTTGAACGAGTAGATGTGACTCGGTTATTTACACTTTCGAATAATAGAAGGACTAGGGGGCATTCCATGAAGTTAGCAAGTAGCACATTTAAGACTAATCGGAGAAAATTCTTTTTCACTCAACGCACAATAAATCTCTGGAATTTGTTGCCAGAGGATGTGGTTAGTGCAGTTAGTGTAGCTGGGTTCAAAAAAGGTTTGGATAAGTTCTTGGAAGAGAAGTCCATTAACTGCTATTAATCAAGTTTACTTAGGGAATAGTCACTGCTATTAATTGCATCAGTAGCATGGGATCTTCTAGGTGTTTGGGTAATTGCCAGGTTCTTGTGGCCTGGTTTGGCCTCTGTTGGAAACAGGATGCTGGGCTTGATGGACCCTTGGTCTGACCCAGCATGGCAATTTCTTATGTTCTTATGTTCTTATGTGCCTGCGCCACTGAATATCCCAGACAAGTTAACCAGATACGTTTATCGAGCTAACTTGTTCAGTTAGATAGCGGATGAAAATTGACCTCATAGGTTTTTTTTTTTAAATAGTTATCCGTATCTGTGTTGCCCCCAAAACACCATCACTATGTGTCATAAATATCCTGTAAGTGACATTTCTTTATAGCTACACTGCTGTAAATGGAAATAAAAAAGTAAAAATTGTAAGTTGCATTGCAAGAGCAAGAATAAACACATCTGGTCCATATAAGCATATCTTGATTATTCATTCATATGCTTAGTGACATATTAACACAAATGTTTAGTATGATTTAACTCTTATAATACTAAGGCAGCACTTTGGTTTAAGATTACATTTTTTTTTTTTTTTTTTTATTTAAACAATTTTATTGGATTTTCAAAAATAAACATACAACACCACGGAGACGGGTGGTTACTTATCCCTCTCCGCTAGAATCTGTACCAACAACAGTTTATGCAAGCTATCCCCTCCCCGCCCTCCCTACCCCACCCAATCCCCCCTCCCCCCCCCCCTTCTCCCAGTCAGAAGAACATGCACCAGATGGAACAGACATTTCAGGAAGTCCTTGTACACCAGAGCAGCAGGGCTGTCGACTAGAAGGAATCCTGCGCACCTCAATCATTCAGGACCAAACTCCGGGCACGATGTGGAAGCCGTTGAAGATAAGCATTCCAAACACTGAGGAAAAAGCGCCGTCGTCGTGGGGAACCCCGCGCCGCCATGCTTTCCATGGTCATCAGGGCATGGAAACAGTTCCGCCATGCTCCAAAGGATGGGGCATCGGATGATCGCCAGTTTTGCAATATTACCTTCTTCCCTATTAAGCTCGCTTTTTGAAGCAACAGGCGAGAACCAGGATCTCGCACCCGAAGGGGGGAAATGCAGCCGAACAAAAACCACAGGGGAGAAAAGGGCAGTCCCACATCAAGCAGGTCCACCAAATAGTCCACAATCCGACGCCAAAAGCTGAGTATCGGGGGACAAATCCAAAAAACGTGGGACATGGTACCCTCTGCCCCGGAACAGCGAGGACATACAGGTGTAGACGCAATGGTCAGCTGAAAAGCACGTTGAGGAGATATATAAGCTCGACTCAGGAACCGGAACTGCATTTCCCTGTAGTACATGTTAGGGGAGATCCTGGTTAATCGCCGAAAACAGATACGTAAAATTAAACTGGAGAGACGAAACACCCCATCCCCATTCCAGCGAGCTTCCAGGATAGCACAGACATCCACCTCAGCATGTCGCCGCAAAGCCCTATAATAACTAGAAAGTGATGGGGCCCTGGGCGTCTCAAAATGAAAGATATTGTCTAGCGCTGTGTATGTAGACATCGCCTGGGCCTCTAATGGCAATGTCCGGGCGTAATGTCGCACCTGTAAATATGGAAATGTGTGCGAGTGCCCCAATAAATAAAGAGCTTGAACATCCGCAAACTGCATAAACACCCCCTCCCGGGACCAGAGATGTCCCAAGCGGGTGATTCCCTTAGCGTCCCACTCGCGGAACATAATAGATTGAGAGCCTGGGGAAAACTCCGCATTACCGCGGAGGGGTAGGAAATAAGCACAGAGCACAGGAATTTGTAAAAGATGTGTCAAACGGCTCCAAGTACGGCGCAACGGCCGCGTGAGAGCCGAAGTATTAATAATCGGGGGGAGATGGCAGGATTGTGCCTGCAGCACATAGGAGGGGGCCAATGGATGTAGCAAGGCCCTTTCCACCAACAGCGGGGCATAATCTGAGGTATCGATTAACCAGTTGCGGAGTATCCTCAAATTGCAGGCCAGGTTATAATGAGCTAGATTAGGGACCCCCATGCCTCCCCTCGCCCATGTATTCTGCAGCCACTTAAACGGGAGTCTAGCCTTCCCCCCCCGCCAGAAAAATCTGCGCATCGCCGTCTCCACCGCCACCAGGTCCCGCTTTTTCAAGAAGAGCGGCACATTTTGCAAAAGATAGAGCCATTTTGGGAGCAATTTCATCTTAAAGAGTGCAACTCTACCCGCCACCGAAAGGGGTAAAGCCTTCCAAGTGGCCAATGTGTCCCGAGTATAACTGATGAGACTAGGTACATTGACCCGGTATACCGAGTCCAGGTCCGAGGGAAGAAAGACGCCCAGATAACGTAGACTCTCCCCCGCCCACCGCAATGGAAATGGGCCAGCCCAGGTATCTCTCAGGGTAGGGGGATAGGCCAAGGCGGAAGATTTGGACTCATTGAGGCGAAGACCAGAAAAAGTCCCAAAAGTCCCTATCAATTGAAGAAGGGGTGGTAAGGACGACTGAGGCCTAGTGATAAAAACTAGAAGGTCGTCCGCAAAAGCCACGTGTTTAAAGATAGTGGAGTCCATACGAAGACCGCGAATGCCCGGGGTCGCACTGATGGCTAGGAGCAGAGGTTCCAGTTGTAATAGGAACAGCAAGGGGGATAATGGACAACCCTGTCGGGTACCCCGCATAACTGGAAAGGGTTCGGACTGTGCGCCATTCGCCACTATCCGTGCCCGTGGTTTATCATAAAGAAGGCGTACCGCCTGTAGAAAAAGGCCCTCAAACCCCATACGCTGCAACACAAAAAAAAGGTACTCCCACTCCACTCTATCAAACGCTTTTTCAGCGTCGAAGCTGATGGCCAAATAAGGTTGAGCCATGTGTTGGCTCATAGTCATGGCTGATAAAATTTTACGAATATTAGATATCGCATAGCGTTGGCGGACAAAGCCCACTTGGTGATCACCTACCAGGCTGGGTAGACAGTCTGCTAATCTCTCCGCTAAAATCTTAGCGAGTAGCTTGTGGTCATAATTAAGTAATGATATTGGGCGATAGGATTCCGGGATCAGGGGGTCTTTCCCCGGCTTAGGTATGAGAACTATGTTAGCTAGGTTATCATGTGGGGGAAAGGTACCGCGAGCGATCATATGGGTATACATCAAAGCCAAGGGTGCGGAAACCTGGTCCGTTAACAGTTTGTAAAATTCCGCCGTAAACCCATCGGGTCCCGGAGCTTTGAGATTATGGGAGCGATGAATGGTGAGCCGCACTTCCGTCTCCGAGATCGGGGCATTTAACTTATCTAGTTGATCCCTAGTCAGATGGGGGAGCGGAAGGCCCTCACAAAACTTCTGATGCGCGATCGGGTCTCCCCCACCAGACTCATAAAGAGAAGAGTAGTAATCCCGAAAGCGGGTAAGTATAGTGGATGTGTCCTTAGCCACCACCGTAGGGGAAAGGCGAATCGCCGGAATGAAACGGCTGGTCCTAGAAGATCTAATGAGGTGGGACATCATTTTCCCAGCTTTGTTACTGTATTGAAAGAGTTTGAATTTGTAATATAAGTAACTTTTCTTTGCCCGTTGGTGAAGCAATGCATTGAGAGCATGTTGCTTGGATATGTAGGAGGTCCGGGCCTCCACCGATTTAGAGTGAAGCATATGAGTACGTGCCTGACGGACCTGAGTGCTTAAGCTCAAAATCCGCTTGTCCAATATTTTCCGACGATGGGAAACATACGAGATAATCTCACCACGCAAAACCGCTTTGGCGGTGTTCCAATACAGTGCGGGTTGGGACACATGGGCCTGATTATGTTCGGCATATTCTTTCCACTTGATTGATAAAAATTCCCCAAATTTCTCATCTTGGGCCAAATAATAAGGGTAACGCCAAAATTTTGGTCCGGGGGAGGGAGGCAAAAACTCCAGATCCACCCACACCGGGGCGTGGTCAGATACTACTATGCTCTCAATGCCCGCCTCCCGTACCCGAGAGAACGCGTGTGAACTAATGAGGAAGAAATCAATTCTTGAAAAAGAGGTATGTGCCCGAGACAAATGTGTGAAATCGCGCTCAATAGGATGTAGAGTCCTCCACGCATCTAAAAGATGGAGTCGGGATTCCAGCAGGTCTGGGCCACGTCCCACCCCCGTGTCCCAACTACGACTCCCAGAAGTGTCTAATTGCAAGTCCCGGACTGTATTGAAGTCTCCCCCTAAGATTAGAGTGTCAGTCAAATAAGGGAGCAGATGGGAATACAATCCCCGATAGAAGGCTGGGTCAAAGGTGTTGGGCGCATATAGGTTACACAATACCACCGGACAATTATAGAGCTCCGCCACCAAAATAATGTAACGCCCTTTAGGGTCTTTAATTTCCCTACGGATGGTAATGGGAAGTTGTTTGTGGAATAAAATGGCCACCCCAGCTGACTTGGTCGAGGCGGAAGCATAACGAACTTCTCCCACCCATGTGCGACGAAGCTTTGCGTGCTCGGCATCCGTAAGATGGGTCTCCTGCAAAAAAGCCACCCTCGCCTTTTGTCTGCTCAACAACGAAAGCACTTTGGAGCGCTTGATAGGCGAGTGAAGGCCGCACACATTCCAGGATACCACCCGAATGGGACTACCCATAAGCAGTGATTAAGTAAGAATATACAAGAGATTCACGTCTATCGCAGCAGACGGAGGCCCTCCCAGCTAAAACCTCCCCTGCCTGTCTACCGTCCATCATAAGGATATCAACCCTGTTCACACCCATCCATCTGGTACTGTCCTGTGGCTGAATCACCCTCCCCCCCTGCTCCCCACCGACCCCCCCCGTACCCCCTCCCAACCCATCCCCTACCCCCCCGTTGGCGAGAACCTGTATGGTCTCCCAGAGAGAACCCGTCCTGTAGTCCACTTGCATCCCCCCAGCCACCTCCCCCCCCTGGACAACCTTCGCGTTGCCCCCCTGTCCCCCTACACCCACCCTCTCTCGAGCCCAACCCTCAGCTCGGAGGGCTATAGGATCCGTGTCGATGTGACCAGGCCCACCCCACCCACACCAGCCCACCCACCCACATACATTAGAAATAACAGGAAACATCAGAAAAAGAACATCAACAGTGTAATTCCTCCACCTCAGGAACCAAGGGCATAGTGACACCCCATAAAACATAAGCAAACCATTTCTCCAGCAGGAAACTGTGATCAGTAATAAAACGGAGAAAAGGAAAGGAACAAAGATTTCCAAATTAGGAAAAAGTCACAAGAACCATGTCCTTGATACAAAAACCAGGCGTGCCAACAGCTAGAGTCCAGAGAAGGCAGGGACGAAGAAAAAAAAACCCAAAAAGTAATAAGTAGCCAAAGAAAAAAGAAAATGTACCAGTCTGAGTCCGCACAGCAAACCGAAATGGGGGAGCGCCTTGGGTCCAGACTGTAAAGTGATAGAGATAAAAGGAAAGAAAACAAAAAAAAACCAAACCTCGGAAGATATGGCTCAGCACTTTAATCCGCTGTACGGAAGGATGTGGTCAGTCCTGCCCAGCCAGCAGCACTCGGGCAAGGAAAAGTGGTCAGTCCAAACCCGACACTTGGACCCCGGGGACAGACACTCCCCCGAAGTAGTAACGAGCCGGGCCGACCGCCGTCAGCCATCGGCTTCCCCGCCGCGGTTCAAGAGGCCAGTCTTCCCAAGAAAAAACCTCCAATTAACGTGAGAAAGAAAAAAAAATAACGAGTAATGGCAGAGGTAAGTCAGACACCGTTTCGGAACTCAAGGTATTTTAACAGTGTGGTTTACAAACACCAGAGTCTCCGGTCACCCACGTGTTCACGGCAGCCATGTTAGCAACACAAAGTGGAGAGAAAAAAAAAATAACAACTACGTTGTTGATTTTAAAGTCATCCATCAGCCAGGGTCTCAATAAAGCTGTGAGCTTCGGCCACCTTATCGAATGTGTGCACACTCTCGGCATGCCACACTCGGAGACGGGCGGGGAACAGTAGGGAGAATTTCAGGCCGCGTTTGTGCAGGGTTGTGCAGAGCGGTGAGAATCTCTTGCGCGCTTCCGAAACGGCTGCTGAAAAATCTTGAAAGATGCGAATTGGATTCGTCTGGTATTGCAACTGCAGTTTATTGCGGGAGGCCCGCCAAATCTCCGCTTTATGAGCGGAATTGAGGATCTTGGCGATCACTAAACGGGGTCTCCCCAAGTTATTAGGCCGGGAGCCCAACCGATGGGCCCTCTCCACCACCAATTTCCCGCTTAAATGCGGCAGGTCTAAAGCAGACGGAAGCCAATCTTCCAACACCGAACACAGCGATCTCTCCGCGATCTCCTCCGGGAACCCCATAAAACGGAGATTGTCCCGACGCGATCGGTTCTCTAGATCCTCGATCTTTTGCGTGAGCGCCGTGAGCATTTTAGAGTGAGAGGCAATGCTTCCCGTGGCTACCCCCGCGCCATCCTCCAACTCAGACACCCGGGATTCGATTTGGTCCAGCCGGGGGTGCAACGCCGCGATCGAGTCCCGAACCTCCCCCAATTCGGAATGCAAAAGCGACCATTTTTCATCCAAGGCTTCTTTAATAGCTGCCTTGATCTCCAGTACCGTGAGGGCTGGGGGGTCGGCCAAAGTCTCACTCTCACTTGCATTCGCCATCTTGGCCTCCGGAGCCCGCGGCTTTTCTTTCTCCCGCCGCCCGCTTTTCGTGGTCATTCCCGGCGATGCCCTGCACCAAGTACGAATGGTGGACATGCAATAGAAGAAATTATGTAGGGCAGCTATGTGCAAAGGTGTCCGTGCCAGTCAGATGGGCGTCGATAGGCGAGGTGGGCCTGGGAGCCAGAGGCAAACGCGTCCTGCTGGCTCAGCACATCACGTGATCCCCTTAAGATTACATTTTAAACTTAAAGTTTCAAGGTTGAGCAATGGTATATCTAAAGTTCTTCTTTTTGAGCATGATCCTTGGGATCCTTTGTCTGTTTCACTATGACCTACAGACAGTCAGAGTTCAGTCAGAGCTTTTTTTTCATGTTTGTTCCACTAGTTCCTTTTCTTCTAGGTGGGGGAAGCACCTTTTAGGCAAGAAATCACCCTGGAATTATAGTGATGACAATGAAAAATCCTTTGGTTTCTAAGCCTTTGTTTTCATAGGATGCATGCTTTAAGATTAAAAAGATGCTAAATTATATTGTAAGGAACCTTTGGTTTCCCCTTCCTAAAGGACTGTACCATTAATCTGTGGAGGTTTTGGGCAGAGATAAGTGAGAGAGGTTGGGGCTTTGCTTCCCCATGTGGAACCTTGCAAGTGACATGTGCTGGTTGCTTATCATCCCAAAGCATCTGCTATCCTTGTGGATTTTTGTTTGGATTTTGTTGAAGTAGGAGCTCTCTGTCTCCTTTCTTCTAATTTTTCCTTCTAATTTATGGGACAGGAGTAAAGAAGCTCCCATTTAGGGATCAGTCTCTCGTTGACTCATCTACCTGCCTTTGAAGACTGTTTGGATTCCTATAAGCCAGTTTTTTGAGCTTTCCCTGTGAGAGCCCATCCCTCTTGTTGCAGTGGTTTGGGGTGTCCCTGTATTCGAGGCTTGATGTGGAGTAAGGAATGCCTGCTTGTGCTATGTCTCCTAACAAGCATAAACAGTGATAGTGACCTGCTGCAGAGGAGGAATATTTTTGCATTAACTGTTTTGAGCGCTCACTTATGTTGGAGGCACAGAAGTTTTATTCCTCCTTTCCTGCTTCTTGCTTAATTTTTCCCCTTTGGGTTCAACTAATAGTTTTTCCACTTGGAGCTGATAACCCATGGTGCCTGGGAATCAGTATACCGAACCTTTGGAAGAAGGAATTCTTTCATCCAGAAAGATACAGAGGAGTTACAATTTCCATCTAAAGCAAGGGATAACAGTAAAGTGCACCGATAGGAGAAATGAAGAAAATACAACATAAAGGTAGCATGAACTTTGTTGCTATTGGAGAAGGTTACTTAGAGGTGTGAGAAGTGCTCACCCGGCACTTCCTAAGGAGTGGAAAGAATTCAAGAAAATACAGGGGAGAGTGAAGTACCCTTCAGATTCTGCATAAGGAGTTAAAAGTATTCAAAGAGGATTTCTAGATAAAATATTAAATCTGGGACTATGTTCTAATTAAATATTGGGACCATATTGTATATTCTAACCACTTCCAATGCGAAGGGCATGAAAAATAAATTGGGAGGTAAAAGAAGATTAAGCTAACTTTAATCTGTACATCTGAGGACAGTTGGATGCAATGAGTAATTCTATGTAAATATAGAGCTTCCACTAGAAGTTGAAACTTTGCTAGAAGAAATGGAGTCACAAGTTTATTCTGTCTGCTATTATTTATTGCTGCTAATCAGTCAAGTCCAACCAGAGAAGTGTAAATATTCAGTCATTTGATCAAATTATCAGTAAAGAAGTTGGAAACCACCATTCATCTGCTGTGTGTTTATTGGATGCTGAGACTGTATAATTATTAATGCTGGGAACTAAGGATGGAAACAGGGCTAAATTATAGAGAAGCAGGGTATAAGAGCTATTGTTCATCCTCACATATTGGAACCCTTGGACTCAGATGAAAGCTATCTCGTAGAATGAAGGAATTGTGCATAAAGGGTCCATCTCTGCTTTTCTTTCTATGTGCCCCTGGGTGCCAAGTAAAGGATCCATCCCGCCCAGGGGTTACAATATCATTATGATGTATAAGCAGAAAACAATGCTGCCTGTTAAATTTGGATCTTCTGAGAAAATCTATTCTGTTTTGCAGTTTTGTTTTTTCTTTGTTAGTTTTTTGCACAGTCCACTTTTTAAAAATACATTCCTTCTCATTGATAGCACAGTGCAAAATGTGGACATAATAGGACTATGCAGACAAGGCATTCATAATATAAAATCTAGTAAAAGAGAGTACCTTTTATCCAAAAATCCATTAACTAGCAACTGTCATTATCCAGAAGAACTTCAATTATCCAACATTTGTGTGCTGCACAGACATCGGAAACCAGTGCCTCAGCTTATTCCTGCCTTGCTCACAAACCTTTTGCAACAAGCAGATCCAGCAGCATTTTTTCTCTCCTCTTCCAAGCATTTCTGGCAGTGGTGAGGATGGCAGAAAAGGGGTCCAAAGACCTGAATTTCCTGTTTTCCATACATACATAGCAGATCAGCAAAATTGCACCTGTCCTGTTCCCATAATTTCTGAGAGTGACGAGTCTAGAAGAAAAGGGATGGAAAGGCCCAGTCTAGATGTTGAGTGCATTGTGAAAGAACCATTTTTTTCAGCGAAAACTGCCAACAGCATTTCCTATTTTGTTTTCAAAACAGAGCAAAAGAAAAATGAACAATTTATTTTCATTTTGTTTTTAATATCTACTACCAAAATTTAAATACATTTTAAAAAAAGCCTCTGACTCCAGTCCAGGTCCCTTTCCTGCCCACTAAACCTACTTAACCTAGGCCCCTTTGGCTCCCAGGACCACCCCCAATCTTCCCCCATCCCAGCTCTTATCCAATCACACATCTTCCAGGAACTGGAATGATCCTCTGTTGCTCCTGCCTTGTTACCTTAGCTTTCCAAAATGGCCGCCACCAAGCCAAGGCTGGCACCATTATGCTGTATGGCTGATCTGTACCCCACCCTGCCCCGCCCCATCTCCAACCCATATTTAATCCATACAGCAAAATCCCTAAAATTACCACCATTACTATCCCCCAATCTTAACACCTCCCACCATGGCCTTCTACCATGTTCTTGGAAGAGGAAGAAGAAGATGATGATATTGAAGAATTCAAGACTACAGAGTGGAAAGCTGACATCAGTGAAGTAATCAGTGTGAGCAAAGTTTAAGTATCATAGTTTCAGACCTCAGTAATGATAAAGTAACACAGTAAATAATGGCAGAAAAAGACCTGTTAGGGTAATCTAGTCTGTCTAATTGCATTTCTTCCACTTTGGGTGAATGAGCATGTATATTCCCATACTCAATCCAGTACCATCTCCTCAGTCCCTGTCTTTTACCTGAAGTTTAAGCCCTTTTCTACCACTGCCCTCCATAATTAGTCTCAAGCATGCACAGCAACTGTTAAAGTAATGGCCTCTGCTGCCTTCATTGGTAGGTCATTTTTTAGAAAACCAACACTAAATCCAATACCAAGGTCACTTTTCATGACTTATTACCAAGTTTTCTAATAATCCACACAGCTATCACAACTAGCAACACATCTGATAACTTCCCACCCCTGCCCCCTAATGCTCATTGAAGTTTTGGTTTTAATCATGCTGCTCCATTCAGGTTACCCCATTGCCTTTTTAGAAGCCCAGTACTGAACTTGCCACTGCAGTTTTGTTGTAACCACCCCTCTGCACAAGTTACTCCAGTGCCCTCTTGGAGACCTAGGCTCTTAATGCCTTAACCACCACTCTGTGCAGGTTCCCCTAATGCTTTCTTAGAAGCCTATTACAGTCATACCACTGCTGGAAAACCCATGAATGCCACGCCATAAAGATTACCTTTAGGCTATCTCCATGGCTTATGAGGCCACTAAGTCATGCTTCCACCATCCCTTCACTTTTTGCATGTAAGGATCTTCTGCAATTAACCCATAACTTTTTGAAATCCATTACCATTTTAGATTTCACTACAAGTTCTGAGAGAGCATTCCAGGCATCTACCACTCTTTGTTTATTTATCTATTTGTTTCAACCTTATAATCTGCTGGTCCTCAAATCTCAGCGGAGTATAAATTTTTTGACTCTGCGACCTTGGAACTTTGTATCATGAAGCTTCTATTGAAAAAGTTTTACTTCTTGTGTATTATTAGGTTTCAGGTATTTAAGCGTCTCTGTCAAATTCCACCATCTCTCCTCTCCTCTAGGAATTATAAGTGCCAGCTCTATGAATTCTTGACAACCCCCAGTATTTTCTCCTGTACTCCTGTTTATTGGCTGCAGGGGAGGGCAGGAAAGAAATGTTTTTGTGTCTCTTCTTTTCCCACCTCCCCATGCAACCTGGTTGTGGAATGTCTGATAAATGGGCAGCAGGGGGACTCGAAAGCAGCAACAGTGTAGGAGAGAAAGGCTTTCCTGCCTTTGGTGATAGAGAGGGTGCTGATAGAAGAACTGAGAGAGGTACAGAGGAGCTATAAGGAGGGGTGTTGGGAATTATTAAGAAAGGAATGGTAACAAAATGGAAAATGTCATAATACCTCTGTATCGCTCCATGGTGAGACCGCACCTTGAATACTGTGTACAATTCTGGTCACAGCATCTCAAAAAAGATATAGTTGCGATGGAGAAGGTACAGAGAAGGGCAAGCAAAATGATAAAGGGGAAGGAACAGCTCCCCTATGAGGAAAGGCTGAAGAGGTTAGGGCTGCTCAACTTGGAGAAGAGACGGCTGAGGGGGGATATGATAGAGGTCTTTAAGATCATGAGAGATCTTGAACAAGTAGATGTGACTCGGTTATTTACACTTTTGGATAATAGAAGGACTAGGGGGAATTCTATGACGTTAGCAAGTAGCATATTTAAGACTAATCGTAGAAAATTCTTTTTCACTCAATGCACAATAAAGCTCTGGAATTTGTTGCCAGAGGATGTGGTTAGTGCAGTTAGTGTAGCTGGATTCAAAAAAGGTTTGGATAAGTTCTTGGAAGAGAAGTCCATTACCTGCTATTAATCAAGTTTACTTAGGGAATAGCAACTGCTATTAATTGCATTAGTAGCATGGGATCTTCTTAGTGTTTGGGTAATTACCAGGTTCTTGTGGCCTGGTTTGGCCTCTGTTGGAAAAAGGATGCTGGACTTGATGGACCCTTGGTCTGACCCAGCATGGCAATTTCTTATGTTCTTATGAGGAGGGATGGAAGAGCCTGAGAGAACTTCTGGGAGATGAAGAGAGGTAATGCTGGCTGTGAGATGGGGAGAGGAGGAGAGAGAATGCTGGCTGTAAGATGAGAAGATTGATTGTAAAAGTGATACAGGCTAGGAGAATATTTATTTATACTGCTTTGAGGGTCTGAGAGGAACTGAAAGGAGGAATCCTAGCTGGGAGAACTGTGAGGGGAAGAGGGACTATTGTGGAACTATGGGAGGAGAATAGTAGATATGGGCTGTGAGGGAGAGAAGCAGTAAGAGGGCTGGAAAATGGGTTGTGAGAAAGGAGCTGGCAGAAGGGGATACAAGCTGGGGGAGAGGAAGTGGGCTATGATAAGAAGAGGAGCTGGGGCAAGGGTTTAGGTGAAGGAAATTTAAGGGGAATAGAAAGGAGTTGTGTGGGACAGAGAGGAGGTGGATGAGAGGGGGGAGCTGAGAGAGAGGATTAGACACAGGCTTTGAGGTGAGGGGGCTGGGATAGGAGCTGAGAGGGCTGAGTGACTGGATGTGGGCTGTGAGAAGTGGAAAAATGCTGAGAGAAGGAAAAGGGATACAAGCTGGAAGCAAGGACATGGGCTGTTATAGGAAGAAAAGCTGGGGTGAGGGGATAGGCACCTTGAACTTAACAGGGAAAGAGAGGACTGGGAAAGGAGTTGTGTGGGACAGAGAGGAGAATAGGGAGGTAAACCGAGAAGAAAGGGGATCATGGTGGAAGTGAGAAGAGCGATGAAGTGGCAAGACTAGGAGGACGTAAAAGAAGATAATGAGTTGTGGAGGGACAGCTAGCAGATAGAAAGATGTACACATGAAGGAAAAATTACAGAAATGATAAAAGAAATGAGGGAGATCCGAAAATAAGTTTTCAAAGAAAAGATATGAGGAGGCAGAGAGGACACTAAGAGAAAGCCAAATGCAGGTAGAGACAAGAGGATAGATTCAAACAGACACAAAGGTTGGAAAATTGTTTATTTTAAATTTGGTGAAGATTTGCTAGCTGTGATGGGTCAAGAATGGGGAGCAGGTGGTATCTACCCTTTTCTTCCAGCCTGAAGTCATTGAGGTGCATAAGGTATTTCACTGGAAGGAAGGGGGGGAGGAGGTTGTGGTGGCATGAAATGTTAAGGGCTGTAAATCTCTCACTTCAAAATTGCTCCGCCTCCATTCCTCTTGTTCACAAATATTTTTTAAAAATAACATTCCACTGTTATATCCCGCAGGAGACAGCAGTTATCTCTGGGTTTTCCAAGCTGAAGGTGGGAAACACCACAGGCAGCTGTGATTCCTGGACCTAGCATCTTATGTGGACTCTGCAGGCATGGGACTGCTCTGGCCTGGAATCTGTGAATCCTTGGAGGAGTGCTGCAGAGGATGGGGAGGCAGGAACAGTTCCAGAAAAAAAGAGATGCATTTGTGCTCAGGGAGGGCAGAGCAGGGAAGTGATTCAAGCCTGTGGTGGAGGAGAGGGAATCACAGTTTGAGAGATGTGCTGCCAATGGAGGGAAACCTAATGAGCTGAGGAGGAGTGAAGGGATGGGCGAACCAAGCCTGCGGAGGAGAGGGAGCTGGCTAAGGAGTGGTGAGGAGGACTCTTCTGGGAATTAGAGAAATGGAAGTAAGAACAGGGAGAGAAACAGGTCAAGGAGAAATGGGAAGCAGAGCAGGCTAAGAGGATGTAGGGAATGGAGCAGTGAGAGGGGTATTAAACTACCCCCATATATAAAAGTCAAAGTATGCCCATACAGATGCAGAAAAATAAAAAAAAGTGCAGAGGGAGTAAGGAGGGGAAGGGGGAAAAGAGACAGGGCGATATGGTGCGGACATGCTAAAAAAAAAAAAAGTGCGTCCGTTTTGGCACCTGTTCTCAGAACACGCACACAACCCCCTTTCCTGGGTGCGCAATACACAATGCAAATGAGGGGCACGCTAAAAGGAGGCGCTAGGTCGATTACACGTCCCTAGCGCCTCCTTGGCCCAGGAGGTGCTATTTTCTGAGCATAAAATATGCGGATCAGCCACACATTTTTTTTCGGTATCCCAGGCAAATGACTAATAGCACTCAACATGCATTTGTATGTGATGAGTGCTATTAGTTTGGGAGGGGGTTGGGAGGGGTAGTGGACGTGCGTCGAAAATGCGTGTCCAACAGCGGGTTAAGCAGTGTGCTCAGCTGAGCGTACTTTAAAATATTAGCCTAAGAATGAGGGAAGAGGAGAAGAAATTAGGAGAATGTGAGAAAGAAGGGGGAAGGTTGAGAGAGAGAGTTGGGGGGAGGAGAGTGGTGGCGATAACCTGAGGTTGGGGAGAAGAATGACTGATGGAACTTTCAGTGTTTCCCCTAGGTTTTGTTTTGGCCACATAAGTCTTCCTCATGTCTGCATTATCTGCTACTCTCTGGACATTTAAATACAGGATGGTCATGATCCACTGTATTCTGTTTTTTAATTTTTTGTTGGGGGAGCTGTAATTTGTATTTGAATTTAGCACTCGTAATCATTTGCAAAAGTTGCCACCTATGATAGGATATGCATATTTAGATCCTTAAGTCTCAACTCATATGACTTTTGGTGCAGACCATGCATCATTTTGGTGCCTTTCTCTGGACCACTTCTAGTTTCTCCATTTCTTTTCAGAGGTACATCCTCCAGAGCTGAACACAATATTGTGGATGAGGTCTCACCAATGATCTGTACAGAAGCATTATCACCTCTTTTTTTTTTTTTCTGCTAGTTATACCTCTCCCTATGTACCTTTTACCTTTCCCTATGTACTTTAGAATCCCTCTGGTTGTGGCCACCACCTTATCACACTTTCGGGCCGATACAGTACAGTGCGCTCCGACGGAGCGCACTGTTAACCTGCCATTGGACGTGTGTTTTCCCTAACCCCTTATTCAGTAAGGGGCGGAAAACGTGCGTCCAACCCGCCGAACCTAATAGCGCCCTCAACATGCAAATGCATGTTGATGGCCCTATTAGGTATTCCCACGCGATTCAGTAAGTAAAATGTGCAGCCAAGCCGCACATTTTACTTTCAGAAATTAGCGCCTACCCAACGGTAGGCGCTAATTCCTTCCGGCACCAGGAAAGTGCACAGAAAAGCAGTAAAAACTACTTTTTTGTGCACCCTCTGAATTAATATCATGGCGATATTAAGTCGGAGGTACCGAAGAGTAAAAAAAGTAAAAAAAAAAAAAATTTGAAGTCAGCCGGCAGCTGTCGGGTCGAAAACCAAACGCTCAATTTTGCCAGCGTCCGGTTTCCGAGCCCTTGGCTGTCAGCGGACTCGAGAACCGACGCTGGTAAAATTAAGCGTCGGCTGTCAAACCCGCTGATAGCCGCTGCTCCTGTCAAAAAGGAGGCGCTAATGTCCCTAGCGCCTCCTTTTGCCCGTTTCTACCGCCGGGCCTCATTTAAATACTGTATCGTGCGCACAGGCGAGTGGCCTGTGTGCGTGCCAGGAGAGTGGACGTTCTCCCGCTCTCCCGCGGACTTTACTGAATCGGCCCGTTTCTTTGTTACCTTGAAATCATCAGTCACTATTACTCTCAGGTCTTTATACTGGTTGTGGCGCATCATATTCTCACTCCCTCCATGTACTTCTCCCTTGAATTTTGGACTCGAAATGCACGACTCTGCACTTTTCGCATTTAATCTTAACTGCCAAGCATTTGACCACTCCTAAAGTTTTATTGTATCACTTTTCACTCTTTCTGCTACCTTAAGGATATCCATTCTATTGCAGATCTCTGTGTCAACTGAAAAAAAGACAGACTTTTCCTTCTAAGCCCTTCGCAGTATCACTCACAAAGACAATGAAGAGAACTAGCTCCAGGCAATAAGAGTTTTAGGATTATGCCACCTTTAGGCACTGTTGGTGCTGTGGTCTCCCTCGCCCCTAGACAAGGGTCAAGAGAATAGATCTAAAACACAGCCTTCTTTGCTCTGCTCTATCTGCTTCAGGCTCACTTTTTCCCCTCATGCTCCTGAATGACAGGAGGCGAGGAGCTAGATTAGAGAACAAAGTGGCTTTTCTTTGCTCTCTGCTGTATTCTCTGATCTCACCCCTCTCCTTCTGTTTCCTGCAAGGTTGGGGTAATCATACAGAGTATCAGGGCAAACATTGCATAAATCTCAAAAGGATATGGTCTTGCATATTGATACAGATTAAAACAGTAAACACGTACCTGAAAAAGTTTCAACCAACATACTCTACAGTGATATATACAAGACAGCATTTGTCAGAACAGGTTTAAAGCACTCAGAAATGGCACAAACTACTGCAGTGTTCATAAATATTTCAAGGGCTGTACTGGTTTCCCTACATACAGTAAATTTATAGGGACACTTAATAATGTGCACCACCCAGGAAGAATTACAGTCAGATGTTAAATGTAAACTGTAATGCATTCAAAGAGGGTTGTGTGAATGTGGAGAGTGTCATAGAGAGATCACAAGCTAGGCATCTTCCACAGGGCTGTTGGTGGTTGAAACAGGTTGTGCTTGAATTAAAATCTCTAAGGTTACAACAATGAAAAAAGGCAAAGCGAGGGAGATCTTCAAAGCATTTTAATGGGGCCAGCATGGACCAATGAGAACAGATAAATTTACAGATCAAACCAACCTGGGATGAAAAAGGGAGAATACATGTGAGGCCTGGTGACTTATCTTTAGGCAGTTGAAGAAAAAATAGGTTTCTATTCACATAAAGGGCACATTTATAAGCCGTCGTATGACCCTGCGTGGGTAACCATGTTCAAGAAATTGTTGAGACATGAATGCAGCCTGAGCAATAAAATTATGTCTAGAGCTACATACACGCCAAAGGAGAAAAAATTGGGTTATGACTATTGTAAGCAAGAAGAATATTTTTATCTGTACTTTTTTTTATAAATCAATGTAATCAACTTGTTCTGGACAATGATGACTAGCACGTCTAAAAAAAAGAAATTTGAGAGGTACTAAATGTATAAGTAAATTTCAAATTAGAATCTTGAGTGTTGAGCCAGTCAATAAACATGAATAATTATATCTCTGTGCCCTTCCAAATAAGAAAAATGTCATCTATGAATCTTATTTCAGGTGACTATCAGAGGCCAAAAGAGAGAGGAATAAATGATAGAGTCAAAGTCTGCTACGTATGGGCATGCACTGTCTGGGGCTATGGTGGCCCCCATTGCCCTGTCTTTGATTTGTACAAAGAAACAATCATCAAACTTGAAATAATTTTTCATTAAGGCAAGACAGGTCAGTGAAATAAGGAACTCAGTGGGAACTCGTATAGGCTGAGGTCGTTGCTCCAATGCCTTACGGACCATAGAGAGGGCTTGTTCCTGGGGAATATTCAAGTATAGGGACTCGATATCTAAAGTGACTAAGAGTACATGTTCAGAAGGTAATTGTAGTGACTCAATGAGGGAGATGAAAAGGCTGGAATCTTGTACATAGAATCTAATTAGATGTACCAACAGTTTCAAAAATTTGTCAACAAATTTAGAGAGGGTTTTTAAGACAGAACCAATACTAGAAACAATAGGCAGTCCAGGTGATGAGACAGAGATTTAAGTACCGGTACTTTAGGCAGAATATAGAAAACAAGAACAGTAGGACATTTTTCAGTTAAGCTAGCCTCCCAAGGGGTGATTGAACCTGCATCCAGGCCCAATTAAACCAAAAATTTCATCTCAGATTGTAAAGGTACAGTTGGGTTTCCAGAAAACTCGATGTCAAAAGTGTTATCAGACAGTTGCCAAAGTACCTCAGACACATAATCACTTGTATTGAGAATAGCAATCCTACACTCAGAAATGGCACAAAAGACTCATGTGATCATGGGAGACCAATCAGCAGCAAGATATCGAGTTTATATGAAAACAGACCAGTCTATCTCCTGGTTAAGACCATTAAGGTACAGGGTCTGTAGCTTAAAAATCCATCGTTGTTCCTTTTGCAATAAAACCAGATCCCTAACTATCAGGCCGATTCAGTAAAGTCCACGATTCTGTATTTAAATTAGGCCCGGCGGTAGAAACGGGCAAAAGGAGCGCCGGCTGTCAACGGGTTTGACAGCTGACGCTCAATTTTGCCGGCGTTGGTTCTCGAGCCCGCTGACAGCCACGGGCTCGGAAACTGGACGCCGGCAAAATTGAGCATCCAGTTTTCAACCCAACAGCTGCCGGCCGAATTCAAATTTTTTTAAACTTTTTTTAGCCTTCGGGACCTCCAACTTAATATCGACATGATATTAAGTCAGTGGGTGCACAGAAAAGCAGTTTTTACTGCTTTTCTGTGCACTTTCCCGGTGCCAGCAGACATTAACGCCTACCTTTGGGTAGGCACTAATTTCTGAAACTAAAATGTGCGGCTTGGCTGCACATTTTACTTACTGAATCGCGCATGAATACCTAATAGGGCCATCAACATGCATTTGCATGTTGAGGGCGCTATTAGGTTCGGCGGGTTGGACACGCGTTTTCCACCCCTTACTGAATAAGGGGTAAGGGAAAACACGCGCCCAATCAAGGGTCCGTTGGAGCGCACTGTACTCTTATCAGCCTGATTGTATTTATTCTGTTATCCATTTGAGCAATATTCTAGCCATCTGATCACAGACCTTCATTTCTGTGCTATTGATTGGGTTCCCCCGTATCCACTCCGTGGTAGTAGTGATTTGGTTTTATTTCAAAAGAAACAATGATGGATTTTTAAGTTACAGACCCTGTACCCTTCTGCTCTTAACCGGGAGATAGACTGGTCTATTTTCATGTAAACTCAATATCATCCTGTCGCATACTTCTAAGAAAGAGGTGGGCATTCAATCAAAATGTTACTGATCTGTTTCTTATTTATATAGCATTTCTTATATTCTGCTACCTCCATAATATGATTGATGCAGAGCACAAAATAACATTCATAAAACAACATTAAAAACACAGTACATATATAATATAAATTACATAAATAAAATGATTAAAACAACATTATGATTTGGTTTTCTTTTCTTTACAGTTGGTCCTTTATCAGATACGGATGGAGAACAGCCGGCTGAAGAATTAGATGAAGATGTAACAGTTACCCAGACTCAGATGAACTTTATTTGCCCCATTACTCAGGTATTGTCTACGAGCATTGTGATGTAAAAACAAAGGGCGTTCCAATCTCTTATTCTGGTACTTCCATTCGCTTATGAAATCCAGTTCTTTCTATAAAAACATTTTGATTTTTATTACTTATATTTAGAATGTGACACTAGAAAGTGAATAATATAAGTTGAGTGTTATCATACAAAGATATGAGGTAGAAAATTAAGTAAAATATACCAGGATGGGCCTCCTGCTGCTTTAGGAAAAATCCTCAAAAACCAAAACAATAATACTCTGGCTTCCTTGGAACTGATTTATTTATTTATTAACAGTATTTATATGCTGCCTAAACCTAGGCCATAGGTGGCTTATATAAAAACATACACAAATAAAATATTAAAATAAAAATAAGACAAAACCAAAGAAATAAATAACAGATTGGAACTACACCAATGTGTATCAAAAAGAATCGATCAACACTTTAAAAAAATGCTCGCCTAAACAAGAAATGTCGTAGTGCGTTCTGTCATCTGTAGCTCCTGAGATAAGGAATTCCAGAATATTGCTGTTGCCAGTGAGAAAGCGCATTCTCTTGTGTCAGCTAACCAGGCCTGGCGAACTGTTGTATGTCCAAGAGGGCTCTCTGAGGGCAAAGCATCCTTGTGGGGTTATGGCATTCACCTATGGAAGAGGATTGAATGCAAGCAATTTATGAACATGCATTGCAACTTTAAATTTGACCCTCCACTGGACGGTAAGCCACTGGAGGTCAAACAAAACAGGTGACTTATGATCTTTCATACTGTGGCCTGAAATAAGTCGGGCCACAGTTTTGTAAAATTTGAAGTGCTTTTATTGTGGACACCGGGTACCTAAATAAACCAAGTTACAGTAATCCACAAAGGTTTGAACAACTGAGAGGAAGTCTGTGAGCTGTAATAAATATTTAAGACCATATAATAATCATAATTTGTAAAGCCAGATTTAACAATGGTCTTTACCTGATGGACAAAGGACAGGTTAGAATCAGTTATAATCCCCAATCTTGCGTATTTTGTTATTTATTGACAGACATTTTTATACTGCTATCCCAGTCACAGTAGTGTACAAATCATAAAATACATATACAATTCCAATAAAAAGTATAAATGAAATAATCATAAATACAAAACACGTACAATAATGCCATCTTACATTTTAACAAAAAAAAAAAAAAGAAAGCTACATCCACAGTCCATGCTGCATGATAAATACAGCCCAGTACATATCTGAGACCTGAAGACCCAGAATCTGCCTTTCTTTCATTCAACACTCCCAGTACAGGCCTAAGATTACTGAAAAATAACAGGGAACACCTAAGTTTTTTTAATTTTTCCTGAATGCCAGTAAATTAGTTTCAGCTACTTGTCCGGTCACTAACTCACTATTATTTAGTTTCAGATGTGTGTTA
This sequence comes from Rhinatrema bivittatum, assembly GCF_901001135.1. Taxonomy (NCBI): domain Eukaryota; kingdom Metazoa; phylum Chordata; class Amphibia; order Gymnophiona; family Rhinatrematidae; genus Rhinatrema; species Rhinatrema bivittatum. The sequence goes on from NC_042616.1 coordinate 765,815,684, forward strand.
CCAAGTGTTCTTGTGAATTAAATTTAAAAAGTACTTCAAAAAGAAAAATAGTGTCAGATACTGAACTTGTATTTTGCACGTCATGGGCACATTAAGATGATAATACTTTGTAGCCCCTGAGCAAAAGGGCGCTTCAAGGTACTACTGCCACAATTTACCTCACAGAGAAGTAAACCCAAGAAGGCTGTCTTTTGCTCCCTTGATCAAAAAAGATCACTGGATGTAATAAACCCTTTTGAAAACATCTCCTTTTTGAGAGCATGGACCCCTTTTTATCCTCCAAACACATGGTTCTCTTTAATTTTTACCTCCAGTTTTATGGCATATTTAGAAAAGTTAATGTAATAACAAAGAAATAATTATATGCACACCAGACTCATTCATAATATATAAAACATATTAAATAATGCTTACTAATATAAACTGAATATATGTACTTGCAAAGCACAACAGTAAATGTGCAAGAATGTACTCACATTCAGTAACTTACGTAATGTAACTACAGGCAGCCACACAGCTGAATCTGGACTGGCAGAGATGGGCTGATGAAGGGAGAGAGGGAGAGAGACCAGAATGGACTGATGGAGGGAGAGGAAGGAGAGAGAGACTGGTGGAAATGGTTTGATGGAGGGAGAAAAATAGAGACTGACGGGGATGGACTGATGGAGAGAGAGAGAGAAACTACTGGAAATGGACTGGTAGGGAGACAGACTGGTAGGGAGACAGACTGGTGGAAATGGACTTGTAGAGAGAGAGACAGACAGACTGATGGCAATGGACTGGTGAAGAGAGAGAAGAGGGACTCAAGGGAGGGAGAGAAAGAGACTGGGGCGGACTATTGGAGCGAGAAACAGGTGAGGATAGATTGGTGGAAGGAGAGAGAGACATTGGTGGGAATGGGCTGGTGGAGACAGAGTGACTGGCAGGGATGGAGGGAGAGAGAGAGTGACTGGTGAAGCTGGACTGGTGGGGAGAGAGAGACTTGTGCGGATGTACTGGTGGAGGGAGAGAGGGGGACTGGTTGGGATGAACTGCGGAACAAAGAGAGATTGAGAGACCATTGAGGAAGAGGTGATAAAAGGAGAAGTGGAGAGAGGTTTGGTGCACATATTTTCCTCCCAACCCGCTCCCATACACACTAAGGGGTAGATTTTCAAACGTTAAGCGCGTGTGTCCATGTGCACGCACTACCCGGCGCGCACACATGGCCGTGTGATTTTGTAACATGCGTGTGCGCATGTTAGAAAATGCCAGGTCAGCGCACACAAGGGGGTAGAGTATTGCAAGTACACGCGGCAACACATCAGGGCCTTCCCCAGTTCCCTCCCAGTCCGCTTTTGTCTGTACAACCTTCATACCAAGGGTTTTTTTTTCTGTACATATTTTCCATTGTTAATCAGTTTCTGTTACTCTATGTGTTACCTCTAAAGCCTGTTGCTGCATTGTGCTACTTGTAAACCGAGGTGATGTTCCCAACATGCCGCGGTATATAAAAAAAACTTAAATAAATAAATAAATAAATAAATAAATAAATAAATACAAATGTGTAGACAAAAACTAAACTGGAAACCACAAGAAGCCAGACTATGTATGCAGTGCAACAATGGAAAAACTGAAGCATCACCATTCCTCATAAAATGTCAAACAATTCAGTCAAGAAATATAAATAATCATAATAGTAAAACCATACTACGGTAATAACACTCAATAATTAAAAACTCATAAACATTTAAAAAAATCTACTGAACACCAATAAAATATTTCAGAAAAGCAGACACATCAAATATCAATAATTAAAACTAATAGTAGGTTAAAAAAAAAATTCCTCCACTCCCCATACCTGGGAACCTTTGATTTCCAGTCACCCTGAGATGTCTGGAATTATTGGGGTGGGGCAAGAGCCCACAAACTTTATCCTCTCTCTATCATATACACACATTTGTAACACATGCATGTTCATTCTACCACATACACTCCCTCTCTTACTCTGTCACACACACATGCCCTCTCTCATGTACATACTCTCACATACACACTCTCTCACAAATACCCTCTCTCGCTCCCTCTCACTCACACACACATACATTCCATCTTTCAGGCATATACTTTCACATACACTCCCTCTCTCTCTATCTCACATTCCTTCTCTCCCTCACACAGAAACACACATTCACATGTTCTCATACACACTCCTCTTTCACCTCCAGAGGCATTCTCACACACACACAGACTCTCTCTCTCTCACAGGCTCCCTCATACGCATACAGGCTCCACTCCCACAGGCTCCTCACACATATATATGCTCCCAACCCTATAAGCACTCTCTCTCACGCACACAGAAACATGATCACACTCGCACACATGCTCTCAACCCCACAGATTCTCTCTCACACACACATACAGGCTCTTGCTCCCATAGTCTCTCCCTCTCATACGTGCACTCTGTCACACACTTGTGTATTCTTACTCCCACAAACTACCTTACAGATACACACATTCTCTCACACACAGAGGTCCCCACCCCACAGGCTCCCTTTCTCAAATACATACTCAGGTTTTCACTCTCACAGGCTCATACACTTGTACTTTCCTGTCGTGTAGCCAGATGGACTCAGAACAAGTGGGTATAATGTGCTCGTGCTAGCAGTTGGAGACAGATCTGACGTCAGCACGGGTACATATACCCCCACAGGAAGTGAAGCTCTTCAGTAATTTCCGTCTCCAAAGCAGTTTGGAGAGCCTGCACGCTCGCTGAGCGTGTTTCCAATCTACTTTCTATTTTCTACTTTCTACTTACTAAATTTCTACAGGAACATCGAGCCCCGCACTCCTGCGGTGATACCATTCGGTCCCTCCCCCAGTTGAGTTTCCCGAGGTGATTTCCGTGATCCCTCGGAGGTTTAGGCCTCGGTCCGGTGGCCGAATCGCGGCAGGGACCAAGCCCCCGAGCAGGAAGGGCTTGAGTCGGGCTAAGAGGCGCCTCGGTCCCGGCGTGGACTTGGGAGGCAGCGGGTGCATTCCTCAAGCGCGGCGGTGAAGGTATTTCCCCTCTCCCCCCGCAGCCGGAGACCGCCCGGGTTTCAGCCGGGAAGCGCCGAGGATCAGGTAAGGCGCACAACTTTTACTTTTGGTCTCCGAAGTTCGAGGATCGGCGGCGTTGGCTGTAGGTGGCATGCCGCGGAGGTCGCCATTTTATCGGCCCTGTTCAGGTATTCAGCGCCCATGTTAGGCGCCTGTATCGTATTAAGCGCTTCTTATTTGAGCGTATATTGCATATTGTTGAGCATATATTGTATTGAGCGTATATTGCTGACCGCATATTATTGAGCGCATATTGTATTTAGCATATATTGCTGTCCGCTTATTATTGAGCGCATATTGTATTGAGCGGGATCCACCTTCAGACCCCTTCGGGGCCTGTCTCTCCGTTCTCTCACTTTGAAGATGGTGTTCTTGCTGGCTGTGTGTTCAGCACGCCGCGTCTCAGAGCTACAAGCACTGTCTTGCCGTGATCCTTTTCTCAGAATCACTCCTGAGGCTATCCATCTTCGCACGGTTCCATCCTTCTTGCCTAAGGTAGTCTCACAATTTCACCTCAACCAGACCATATCTTTGCCAACCACGACAGGTCTGAAGAAATCTGAAGAAGGGCGTTTGTTACGCCATCTCGATATCAGCAGATTGCTGCCCAGATACCTGGAAATGACAGAAGCAGTACGAAAGACTGACCATCTGTTCGTCCTTCACAGCGGGAAGAAACAAGGTGAAGCGGCCTCTCGGCCCACCATTGCCCGCTGGATTAAAGAAGTTATCAGAGCGGCCTACGTAGAGGCCGGGAAGTCACCGCCTCTTCAAGTCAAGGCTCATTCTACCACAGCCCAAGCAGCGTCTTGGGCTGAATCTAGGATGCTGTCGCCTGCAGAAATATGTAAAGCGGCGAAATGGTCCTCCCTCCATACCTTCTCCAGGTTCTACCGTCTGGATGTCCAGGCCAGGGAGGACACAGCATTTGCGAGGGCAGTCTTACGCGGTCCTCAGGCAGCCTCCTGCCCAGTCCGGGAGTAAAGCTTTTGTACATCCCACTTGTTCTGAGTCCATCTGGACAGGAAATGGTGAGATTACTTACCTGATAATCTCGTTTTCCTTAGTGTAGACAGATGGACTCAGCATCCCGCCCAGCTGCCTGTATACATTGGTTTCACCGATTCAAGGTAAGCCTTATCACTTCTTACATGAGTGCGTCCACTCGACCAGGTGTCGACGCCTTCCGGTTGGGAATGCTGGCGGTCTCCAGCTACTATCAATCGGTATGGGGAATCCTGTTTTCACTATTTCATTGATCGTCAGTACACATATATCCATAACAGCTTTTGCAAGGAAGATTACTGAAGAGCTTCACTTCCTGTGGGGGTATATGTACCCGTGCTGACGTCAGATCCGTCTCCAACTGCTAGCACGAGCACATTATACCCACTTGTTCTGAGTCCATCTGTCTACACTAAGGAAAACGAGATTATCAGGTAAGTAATCTCACCAATGCTTTAACTCTCACAGGCTCCCTCAGACACATAAACACTCTCACATATACAGTAATCAAACAAGCTTTCATTCTGGGCTTCCCTTTTTTTCTGACCTCTTCTTTGGCCGCCATGGAACGAAATGCATAGTGGCTTTCCAGGTTTCTTTGGTTACTGCAGGATAGGGACCCTGGCAGCCTGTCAGGTCTATTCTTCAGTCACCATAGGATGGGGCAACGGCGGCTTGTCAGGCCTCTTCTTTCACCATTGCTGCAGGATGGGGATCCACGGGCAGCCTGTTGGGCCGCTTCTTTCACCAATGTTTCTTCCTCTTGTTTGCAACTACACTTCCCATGGACCCACTGTTACAATTTGGCAGATCTCTAGGGAGGTGTGGACCACAGGTTGGGAACCACTCATATATAATGCAGTAAGTGGTTTTTCTATATAATTTGCATTTCTAAACAGAACAGCAGTTGTGACTGATTTTACTATCTACAGTAACAATTCATCAGTCAAAACAAATACAAAATTTCATAGCTTGTTATGCAAGTTGCTGCAGAAACAGTATTTAAGTATCAGTCAATAAATCAGTATCAGTATTTAAGTTTCCAGTCAATAAAACTTATATACTATATTGAATTTTCCATACACAATAGATAACATTAACATATGCTGCACCGGAGAAGTGCAGTAGAACTATAAAATGACGGTACAGAAATTTTTTCAGAATATTTTACAAGTCTGCTTCAAAATATGAGGCTCTCAGGTTGTGATTTCTGATATATCCTGTCTTTGACACACATATGTGGAAAAAATCATTTAGAAAGAATGCAGCTGCTGACTTTCTTAAAATTTGGATGGAATAATAGATTCTTATTTTTTACTGAGTTTCACCTTTTATATATATAGTGCTTTTTATTGAGTATTTCAAAAAATTGCAGCAGTGCTGAACTATAATATAACATTTTTTAATTTCACATAGTAGATGAAGGCAGAAAGACCGGTCTGCACAATTATACATTTTTAGATATATTCTTCACTCTACCAGTATTGTATATAATGATTCGGATAGTAGCCTGCATGTCACCAAAGTCAGTTTTGTAATATACAGTCTTTTTGCTTAAATGCAGATGGAAATGAAGAGGCCAATGAAAAACAAAGTCTGTAGTCACGTATATGAGAAGGAGGCCATTATAAAAATGATCCAGAACAGGCATCAAAAGAATAAAAAAGCATGGTAAGGTTGCAAAAGATAATAGAAACTTAAACAACATGGTTTATAGTGTGCTAAAATTATATGCACTTTTTCTAGGACCCGTTTCTCGGTGCCCCCGGGGAGGGATCATCAAACCATGGACACTCTTGGGAGGAAAGATTTTCGTGCTATGCTCATTGCCCGTATAGCTGCCTACAAGCTCATCATGAGCCAATATATGTGGGACATTTTGAAGTAGGTGCAGGAGGTAGCTGAGCAGCTTCCTCCAAAGCAGCAAGATTCCCTCCAGTCACTAGTGATCAAGGGTCTGAATTGCTGAAAACACGGGGTCCGGTCACCCTAGAATGTTTTTGAGGTGGCATCAAGAATCTCTGCTATTGGGAAAGGAGCGCATAGACTTGCCTGGCTGCATGTCTTTCATTTCTTCCACAGGTGCAGGAACAACTTACTGATGTGCTGTGTACTAGAGAGAATATCTTCAAAGACTGTGTTAAAGACATGGTCGCACAGATAAGTGATCACTGTGCGCAACTCTAACAGCTCTCCACGGCTGCTCTAGATCCACTCTCCTCTTGTAGGAGGTATTCAAGATTGGAGCAGAGAAAGCACTTCTTCCATCCAAAGAGGCACTATCTTTTGCCCCCTTGGTCCGTGCTCAGCAGGCCCCTTCAGTAGAAGTCACCTAATCCCCAGACGGCATCCCAGCCAACAACTGGGTTGGGGATCTGATTAGACTGCAGAGACCTTAGCCAAGATCCCAGTACCTGTACTGAAGGACCTTCTGATTGGGAGCAGGCTATGGTTCTACATGAATCAGTGGCCCAGAATAATCTCAGATGAGTGGGCCCTTGGTATTGTCAGGAAAGGGTGCAAATTAAATCTATTGGGTGAAGTGGAAGGTGCAATTGAGGCTACTGCGTTAGGTAAATCCCCAGGGCCAGTGTTATGGTTATTGATGTTTGGGTGGATCATTGGACACTGTGGCAGCTGACCACGCCCACGGGGGGCAGTCCCATGAGGGACCACGGTGTCAGGCTGGACTCTGGACACACAAACACAGATTTGAATCTTTATTTAAACAGTTTTGGAAACCACCAGGGGTAGCAGTAGTGAGTAGTAGATGTTGAGTCCGGCTGGGTGAGTATCCCACAGGATGCTGGAACAGCGAATCCTCTGCTTGGCTGTGCTGTAGTGGAAAGAGACTGAGAGTTATGAGTACACAGTGAGAAACATACAGAGTCCCAGGTAGAATAGGAGAAGCTCTGAGACAGGGAGAGCAGGCCCTTGAGGAGCAAGTACCTGATCCCTTAGAGCAGAGAGACTTAGTGGTATTGTACTCATACAGCGATTCCACTAGACGAGAGGTCTGGCACTGGAACAGAGGGCAGGCCCTCGAGGAGCGAGTACCGGTTTCCTGATAGCACCTGAAAGAAGCAGAAGAGGCCCCCGAGGAGCGGGTACCCCAATAGCAAACCAATAGCAAACCTTCCTATTATAGCCAAAATCATGGAGAAAGTTGTTAACAAACAACTTTCAGAATTCCTGGACGATAACAACATACTCACCCCAAACCAATTTGGCTTTCGTAAGACCAGGAACACTGAATCACTATTAGCCTCACTATCAGACATCATTATCTTCAATCTGGAAAAAGGCCAACCTTGCCTCCTAGCACTTCTGGATCTCTCCTCAGCGTTTGACACCGTAAACCACCAGTGCCTCCTGCAACGCCTAAATGACATCGGCATCACAGGAGCAGCCCTCAACTGGTTCAAATCATTTTTGGAGAACAGATCATACAAGGTCAAGATAAATAACAAAGAATCTCACGCCATTGATTCCAAGAGGGGGGTACCGCAAGGATCATCGCTCTCTCCGACTCTTTTCAATATATATCTTCTCCCACTCTGTCACTTACTCACCAACCTCAAGCTAATACCCTTCCTATACGCGGATGACATTCAAATTCTCATCCCTATAGAAGAATCACTACACAAAGCAATGTCATACTGGAATACAAGCCTGTCAGTTATCAACCAACTACTCGCCAGCCTCAACCTGGTTTTAAACACAAACAAAACCGAACTCCTCTTTATAGCACCAGAAAACTATGTATCTCCCACACCTCCTATCTCTAGTCAACTTACGGATACTTCCTTGCACTCCACCTCTCAACAAGTAAAAGACCTGGGGGTCATTTTAGACAACGGATTCAGCCTCAACAAATTCGTTAATAACACAACAAAAGAATGTTTCTTTAAACTACAGACCTTAAAGAAACTAAAGCCACTCCTGCTATACAGAGACTTCCGCATGGTACTTCAAGCCATCATACTTCCCAAACTGGACTACTGTAACTCCCTCCTACTAGGCCTACCAGCATGCACCACCAAACCACTTCAGATGGCCCTAAATGCCTCTGCAAGAATCCTCTCAAACGCCAAAAAAAGAGACCACATCACTCCAATCCTTCATCACCTCCACTGGCTTCCGATTAAATACAGGATCCAATTCAAGTCCATAATGATGATACACAAGGCACTACACAACATAGCTCCTCTCAACTTAACGTTTCAAATTCAGCTACACACCTCCATGAAACCGACGCGAAGTGCGTATCAGAACAGACTAATCACCCAACCGGCTAAATCCTCCCTGAGGAAACGCGCGCTTTCCACAGCGGGCCCTTCACTATGGAACTCGCTACCTCCAGACCTCCGCCTTGAACCTGACCACGCTACATTCAAAAAGAAACTTAAGACTTGGTTGTTTAAACAAGCATTCCCAGAAAGCTAAAAGCAGGAAGAAAGTCATGTTTCAGACTATTCGCTCTCTCCCCATCCCACAGCATATAACTTCACAAAGAGACCAGTTGAAAAAATTGAGTCATTTATTTATCTTATACCTTTATAATCATATATATATTATATTCTATCATGTTAGAACCTTATAACCACGCTATTTATTTATTAGGTATTATTTATAACTGTCAGCAATATATACTAATTCGTTAATTTAATTAATATGTTCAATGTTTATGTTCAATGTCCAATGTTCAATGTTAATTAATATGTTCAATGTTCAATGTAAACCGCTAAATGAAGCGATAGTTCTTGTTTCTTGTAAACCGGGGTGATATGTATTTTATACAGGAACCTCCGGTATATAAACCCTATAAATAAATAAATAAAATTAGCAATAAGAGTTCCAGATAACGCTGGAGTGGCAGAGTAGCTTCGGTACAGAGAGCGAATCCCATCCATAGTGTTCCGATTGCTAACTCTATTAGCTAGCAAATGTTGTAGGCTTAAATATCCGGGCAGCGTGACGTCATCTCAGGGGGACGCCCCTGAGGATCGCGCCAACGAGGAAATAAAGATGTGGGCAGTGCGCGCGCCCTATGGTACCTTAGAGGAACATGGCGGGAAGCAGCACCAAAGCCAGTCTGGGGATGCCAGAGAGGTCGGCAGCCACAGCAGCCAGTAGTCCAAGGTGAACGGGAGGAGCCACAAGAAGAGTGAGGTAGGCAGGGTGAAGCCGTCAAAGACCTACGGTCGCAGCAGCCAGATGACCTTACTAATGAGTTGTTCAACGTGATCATATCTGTAGACCCATTCAACAGGTTTTTGATTCGCTGTCCATAGAGGACTGCCCAGCGTGGCAAGCCAATCGGCCCACTATAGTTGTCTTGCCGAAACCAGGCCGCAACCCTGAACTCCCTGGCTCCTACAGGCCTATTTCGCTCATTAATTGTGACCTCAAATTGATGGCCAAGATTATGGCTGACCGCCTGGCCTCCTTTCTGTACAAAGTTATCTCTGCACCGCAGGTGGGATTTGTCCGAGGGAGACAGGTGGTTACAAATATCAGAAGGGTCCTTGCCTCGTTAGCCCACTCTATGTCCCTCAAGTTAAATTCGCTTCTTGTAAGCTTCGATGCCGAAAAGGCCTTTGATAGAGTTAATTGGACCTTTTTGTTTGAGACTCTTCGACGCTATGGCTTTCAGGGTCCATTTCTTTTTTTTCTAGCCGCCATTTATAATGCTCCACAAGCCAGTATCTGGGTTAATGGAGACTTCTCCCCAGATTTCCCTCTATATAGGGGGACGGGGCAGGGCTGCCCGTTGTCCCTGCTCTTATTTGTTCTCACATTAGACCCATTATTGAGGACATTAGAGGACACGGAGGCAGTGGAGGGAATACCGATGGGTGCTCTGACATTTAAATCAGCAGCCTTTGCTGATGATCTCCTGCTTCATCTGGCAAACCCATCCCGGTCTCTACCGATTGCCCTCCAGCTTATTAATACATATGGCCGTCATCAGGATTAAAGTTAAATCTAGACAAATCTGAAGCTTTACCAATAGGGTCCAAAGTACGTATGCCTTGGGTTGGGGACTTTCCTTTAAAGTGGGCTCAGAAAAAAATAAAGTACTAAGGGATATGGCTACCCAATGTTATCGATGAGCTATATGATGTAAATATACCTGTTTTGCAAGCTAAAACTGACGCATCACTGCTCTCCTGGAGACACCTACCGCTCTCCCTATTGGACGCATTTACTTGCTGAAAATGACTGTGCTTCCTCATTGGTTATATGTTTTGGGAGTCCTTCCGATATTGCTAAAAAGGGCCACTCTGCTTCACTATCAAAAGTCTGTGACAAAATTCTTGGTGGGGGGGGGGTAAGAAACAGAGGCTGGCCCTGCAACACCTTATACGACCTCCCAAGGTGGGGGGCTTTGGCCTCCTGGACCTAAAAGTTTACAATCATGCCATCAACCTATCGGCGACTGGCTCATGGACTCTGCCTTCTTCTCTGACACAAGACTTGAGGCTCAATTTTTGACCCCCATATCTGCCAGCTATGCCTTACATGTGTCGAGCGCAACATTGACATCTGATATCAGCTCTGGAATAATATTGCAACCCCTACGAGGGACTTGGAGGTGGCTTCTGCAAAAGAGCTCGTTGCCGACAGAGGTATCGCCTTTTTGCCACTAAGGGGTAATGCGGCGTTTCCAGCCGGCATGGGAGTATCCCGCTTTCAGTCATAGGAACGAAAAAACTTAAAATGTATAGATCAATTGTTTCAAGCAGACGGCTCAATTCTGGATTTCTCTACCCTATGTCAAACATTTGGGATCCCCTCTACTGACTATCTGCAACATCGTCAAGTTCGCTACTATATTTGCGCCCAGGGGGACCTGGACATAGCCAATCCCAAATGGACTTTTTTGCGAGACTGGTTCGATCTAGACCACCCCAAGAAACACTCTATTTCATTTTATTATAAATGCTTGGAGTCTCACCATAAGATTTGGACAACCGATGCGATACAACTCAAATGGCAACAGGAACTCTCACAGGCTATTCCTTCAGATATGTTCAAGAAGACTGTACTATCCACTCCACGAGTGACCATTAACATCTTATTACGTGAGACACACTATAAAATTCTGTACTGGATGTACATTTCTCAACACCAAGCATTCCGGGCGGGGTTCACGGACACCAAGAACTGTGTCAAATGCCAATCTCAAGGAGCCCACTTGGGCCACGCTTTATGGAGTTGCCCCACTCTACAAGTGTTTTGGAAGCAGGTATTTCGCTATACCAGAGATGTTCTAACCAGCGCGATTCCATATTCACCTCTTGTGGCTCTTTTTGGCATCTTCCCCTCCACGTATCAGGGGAACGCCACACAAATGATATGGATATCAAAACTTTTCCTGCTGACTTGTAAAGCTATTCTAGCAGAATGGAGAAATTCATCAGGTCCCTCCATGACGGCTTGGCAAACCTCCATCCTTCATCTGCTTACCATGGAAACTCTAACAGACACAATTATTATCATACATTAGTCTGATGTTATTTCTTCAAAAATGAATAAAAATGATTTGACATAAATCTATTGGGTGTCCCACCAAATCGCTCTCTGAACCCATCTTGGGGCTACACAGCACATCGAAAAATGCTGCTCACAGAATTCTCCTCCCTCTTAATGGCGAGAGTGGTCAAGCCCATTCTACCAAGGCACAGAGAGTGGGGATTTTACTCCAAGTACTTCCTGATTCCAAAGAAAACAGGGGGACACCGTCCCATCCTAGACGTAAGTTCATCAAAAGAGAAAAGTTCAAGATGGTTTCCCTGGCACCTTTATCCCATTTCTACAAAAAGTGTACTGTCTTTGCTCACTCGATCTAAAGGATGTCTAAACTCACATCAAAATATTCCCCGGTCACCTGAAGTATCTCATTTTTGTAGTGGGAAATCAGCACTTCCAGTACCGTGTTCTTTCATTTTGGCTTGCATCCACTCCACATGTCTTCATGAAATGCTTAGCCGTGGTAGTGGTTCATTTACGCAGGTTGGGAGTGTATGTGTTTCCCTATCTGAATGATTGGCTAGTCAAGAGCACTTGTTGGGCAGGAGCCCAGGAGTCCATGTACATGACCATCTGGGTGCTGGAGTTTCTAGGGTTCATCATCAACTATCCCAAGTCTCACCTCAGCCCATCACCTCAATTGGAGCTCTGGTAGACACGACTCAGGCCAGAACCTTCCTCCCGCAGCAATGGGCCACCACCCTAATGGCTATAGCAGAAGAGATTCATGAGTGTCAGCAGACATCAACTTAGTACATGTTATGTTACTCCCATGGCACATCTGTACAAGGGAAGAGCCTAATGGACCTTGAGGTTGCAGTAGCTACAAGTCACTCAGGAACTTCAAGACAGCATCCAGATTGCTCCGTCACTCCAAGGTTCTCTGTTCTGGTGGCAGGATAATTCCAATCTGGTTTGAAGTGTTCCCTTCCAAAATCCTGTGATTCAAATTGTCCTAAACATGGTTACATCAAACCTGGGTTGGGGGGGCTCATGCAGATGGGCTTTGCACCCAGAGCTCTTGGCCAACCTAGGAACAACAGTTCCAGATAAATTTCCTGGCGCTCCGAGCAATTTACTATAGTCTATGAGCTTTCAGAATTCAACTGCCCAACAAAGTCGGCCTAGTCCAGACAGTCAGTCAAGTGAAAAGGTATTACATCAACAAGCAGGGAGGTACGGGCTCGTGCCTCCTTTGTCACAAGGTGGTCCAGTTGGGGGCCTGGGCCATCTCTTAGGGGATGGTGCTCAGGACCACCTATCTGGCCGGTGTGGAGAATGGGTTGGCGGACAGACTGAGTCAGTCCTTAACACCCCACAAATAGTCCCTGAATCAAAGAGTTGCGAATCGGATCTTCTGCCTCTAGGGTACCCTGGAGGTGGATCTGTTCACTGCTCCTTGAAACAGAAAGGTCCTACTCTTCTACTTCATGCAGAGGGTACACAGCAAGATAACCTCAGTTGCTTTCACCCTAAATTGAGGCCAGGGACATCTGTACATATATCCTCCAGTTCCACTGGTAGCGAAGACTTTGAAGGTTAGGGAGGACAGGAGGACCATTATCCTTGTAGTCCCTCATTTGCCGAGACAGATCTGGTTTCCACTCTTACAGGAAATGTCCATTCCGGAACCAATCAGACTGGAGGTTTCCCTAAATCTCATCATGCAGGTTCAAAGCAGGTTGCGCCATCCCAAACCTCCGGTCCATCTCACTCATCACTTGATGTTGAGAGGCTGATTCTGCAACCCCCCAGAAAGCCTTCCACTAGAAAGTCCTATGGACTGAGGTGGAGGAGGTTTGCTGTGTGGTATGAGCACAAGGCCCTAGATTTCTTCTGCTCCACACACAAATTGCTTGACTAGCTTGTACATCTTTCTGAAGCGGGTGTTAAGAACAACTCTGTCAGGGTTCATCTTAATGCAATTGGTGCATATCATAGTTCTGGGGAAATTTTGCGCTACTGCAGAGTGCAGAATTTGTGCAGAATTCTCCCTTCCTGCAGATTTCCTCCCTCACCTCACAGAATCCACTGCAGCCAAATGCTTCTCCCTTCTGAATGCTCTGCCAGAAGAGGAAGCAAAACCAGAAGCATCGCGACATGAGAGAGGTTCGCCGCACACGGAGAGCAGAAACATCGTGGCATGCGCGCACGCACGGAGAGTGGAGAAAAGATTTCCGCATGGAGAGCAGAGCAGAGGCAGCGTGGGACGGGCGAGGTTAGCAAGCTGCACTGTGAAAAGACCACCCCCACCCCAGCCGGCCTATCCCCGCTCGGATTTGGCCCTTTAAAAGTAACGGAGCGTCCTGGTGCCTCCCTCTTCCCTGCGATCCGTCTCCCCTCAGCTCTGCAGGGGCTCGCGCGGTCGGCGCTGCCCAACCAGGGCAAGAGCCCGCTCACCCCCAGCAGTGAGCCAGCAGCAGCAGATTTAAGGCAGAGAAAAAACAGTGAAAGAGGGCTCCGAAACCAATAAATTAAAGAAAGCTGAAAAAAAGAGAGACAAACGCTGCAACCACATGGTGAGTTGAAAAGCTCCCACCCCCACCCCAGCCGGCCTATCCCCGCTCGGATTTGGCCCTTTAAAAGTAACGGAGCGTCCTGGGGCGTCATGCACCGGGCGTCGTGCGCCCGAAGGAGCGCGACCTAAGGGGCTTACTCCTTAGTGCGCTCCTTTGTGAGCCTCTTTGGGTGTCTCTTCTATGGACCCTGACGTACGGGAGACCACTTAACTTGTGCTCTCTTCAAGGACCCCATTGCCACCTAACTCCCACCAAACAGGCTGGCCACAGTCCTCCGCTGAACTGTCCAGGACCAATGAAGATCACTTTACTCTTCATACAGACTATAACTACTATCTTCACAACTCAGATCTTATCCACCTAGTCCCTCGGACCCGGTCGGATCCAACAACAACCGGCGCACCACAGCAGGGTAAGGGCCCACCCCTCCCCCCTGAGCCGGCACTCGAACGCCCGCAAGGCCCACCTGCTAGCTTGCATCTATTGTACTGTACCATCAGTGCTTAGCCCTGTATCCCGCACGGATTTTCATACTTGTACTGTATCCACCTGCATACTGATAATTCTCCACCTGCATTCTGTATTATATTCTGTATCATATTATATTATATTATATTCTGTATGATATTCTGTATTATACCTGCACTCCACCTGTATTCTGTATTATACCTGCACTCTGCACATGTATTGCATCCACCTGCATCTATTGTACTGTATCCACCTGCATATATTGTATTTTATCCGCCTGCATCCACCTGCTTTCTGCACATGTATTGTATCCACCTGATAACTTTCCACTACAGCATACTACTCATGTGTGAGAACTGCTATCCTGCTTGTCCTTGGAGAAAGCAGAGTTGCTTACCTAAAACACTTGTTCTCCAAGGACTCCAGGGTGTCATTCCTCATGAGTCTCACTCACCTCCTCATAGAGTTAGATCTCCACTTCATGTATTAATCATTAGCTAAATTATTAAACTGAAGGAACCCTGCATGGGCACATGGTATATATGACATGCTCAGTGAGGCTCAGTCAAAGTTCTAGAAACTTTGACATACGTTTTCCGTGCCGTTCTCCATCGGATGATGATACCATGTATGAGAACTGACATCCTGTTTGTCCTCAGAGATCATCTATTACAGGAAAGCAATTCTGCTTTACCTGAGGTCTTTGCACCAACTTTCAAAGCAAAAATATGCCTGTACTTTTACTTTGAAAATTATTCCAGGAAAAAGTACCTGCAGAGATTTGCATCCCACTTTGACTGCGGATACTTTTTCAAACCAAGATTACATGCATGGTTTTGAAAATTCTGTGTGCATAGTTTTCGCCCCCAACCTAAACCCATCCCAGAAGTGCTTATGCTGCAATGCAGGTAAAAATACACCACTAATGTTATATTAATGCTATACTTGTATACCGCTTCCTTAATCACAAGTTTAACTTGAAGCATTTCACAGCAATACAATAATCAAATTATACAATACAAAATACAAAAATAAATGAAATTATAAAGTACATCCCTAACTCATAAATATCAGTAAATAACAATTCATATGTAGCATCATAATAATACAGCACAATTATTAATTTATTAGGCAACCTGACTCATGCTGGTTCTATCTTATCTTTGATTTTTAAAGTCAGTGAATCAAATATGATGAGGAATGTTAAAGCTTAGCCACATTGCTATATCCCTGAAGGGCACAATCATAAAACACAGCTGCAGCCACATCTAGTGGGATGGGCTGATGGCCTAGTTTCTGGCACCTAAACTGCATAAGAACTTCTGAAAAAGAGAGGGGAACGGAGTAAGATTGCATTAGCCTGGTGTAGCTGGATCATTTAGGGCTCAAGGAGATCAAGAGACATGTCAAAGATCACAAGGAAAGCAAGAGCCAGTATATGAACTCTAGGAGTTCTGCTGGTACCTCTTTCCAAGCTGTGTCCACTTACTCAAAAATCCACCTTAGCTACTGTGATAAAATAAGTGTAGACAACAGCTCACTTAAGAAAAAAATGCAAGTGTGCAAAAAAAACCATAACCTACGGACTTCATTTCTAGAACTGCAGCTACCTAACTTCTGTTTATTTTATTTACAGCTGCCCTAAAGTTGGCTGCAGTCATTCAGACATGAAAATCACAGATCTTGTGCCTGATGCATTCCTTAAAAGAGCTATTGAAAATCGAAACAAACAGAATGGCCTGCAGTCTACATAGGAGTCAGCTGGCCTTTCTTCTGACACAATGACATAAACTGATGACTGTTGGGTTGTATAACAGATGACTGCAGAAATTGGGAAGTGGTTTATTTGCAAGCAAAGTTGATGGTTTCAGCTGTAATTTAAAGTCTCTGTAAAACTGCTTTGTAGAAGGAATTTCATGGGAAATTTCCTTTTTATTTTGTTTAAAAAAAAAGTTTATTATCTTTTGCTTATAAATAAAAATTTAGGTGATTACATTTGTCCTTTCTTTTTTGGCAGTATGCTTAGGAGGTAATTTTCAAAGGAGTTAACGCACGTAAAAGTAGCATAATTCATAGCAATTTTCAACAGCCTGTTTATACGCATAAAGTACATTTCTCACAGGACAAGCAGGATGGTAGTCCTCACAAATGGGTGACATCGAGGATGGAGCCCTGTACGGAAAACTTTTCTGTCAAAGTTTCAACAAGCTTTGACTGACACTGGCACACTGGGTGCACTGAGCATGCCCAGCCTGCAATTATCCCTGTGAGCCACAGGTGTCTCCCTCAGTCTTCTTTTTTCCGCTCTGCAGTCAGCATAGCGGTTGGAGCTCTGTGAGGATTTTTTAACTAATTACCTCATGGAAACACTTAACTTTTCACTTCAAAAAACACTTTTCCCTGCACAGGTCTCCCTCCGCGTACGTTTTTACGACGCTCGGTGAGTACTAATTCTTATTTTTCGGTCGGTTTCTGTCACTATCTTAAGGCTGTTAACTGACTGAAGCCTTCCCTTCCCCCATTTTTCAGTTAGCTTTAAACAGCTTGCGAGTATCTCTGTGACATTCTGCTTGCTTATGCTAGTGGGGTAGGGATTTTTTCCTTAACTTTAGGACCTCTGTAGCTTCAAGTCCTTCGTTCCCTGGTACCCTCACGCAGTCGATACCCTATCGCTACACCGGGACCCTCCTAAACCGCCCTGGGCTTTTATATGTCATCAGCGCCCCTCCCCCCACGGTGCCCTGATGCCTTTATCCATGTTTTTTGCTTTTCAGTGCTACCAGGCTTTTTCCTCCTACGCACTGTTTTTTTCCTTGGGCTTCCTCGGTGCCGTCCCTACCCGGATGCATGCCATTGACGCACACGCTGTTAGTCACTGCCATGCATATTCGGGTTGCCGCCACCGCTGCCCGAGACACTTTTTAACGATCCCAGGGTCACTTCATCGATGCCACCCCCCCTTTTGGGGATGCCATCGATGCCCTATCCTCCCCACCGATGTCCAGCCCTTTTCCATCGGTGGGCATCGGTGCCACATCGATTCGTCGGTGGGCATCGATGCTGGATGGTCCCCATCGGTGGACATCGGTGCCGGATGGTCCCCATCGATGGACATCGGTGCCGGATGGCTTGTCCGTCGATGGCATTGGTGCCGGATGGCCGTCCGTCGATGGCATCGGTGCCAGGTCCTTTTGCATCGATGGACACCGATGCCCAGGTGTTTCATCCATGGGCATCTATGTTAGAATGCATCCATCGAGGGCAGTCGATGCCAGGCTGCTCCCATTGGTGAAATTCGATGCCCAGGTGGGTCCCATCGGTGGGTATCCATGCCGGCTCGATTCCGTGGATGGGCGTTGATGCCAATGCCAGCCTTATGGCTGGCATCGATGCCCATGCCGATTCCAGGACTGGCGTTGATGCCGGGATGGAATTCATCGACTGGGAGATCCATGCCATCGATTCCATACGTGTCCATATCGATGCCACCGACACACGTGTCTGGGGCACCGATGCCATGTACACTTGGAAATCTGAGTCTGTCCAAATCGATACCGTCAACGTCTGTGGCCCTATAGTTGATGCCCGTGGCCATGCCACAAACGGCATAAATGCCCGCCTCCATGCATCGATGCCCTCGACACCTCCGTTTTCCTTCGGTGTCCTTGACGCCCTATTGATTCGACTTCGACTCAGTCGATGCCAGTATCTTTTTCAATAACGGCAATGTTTTTCGATTATTCGATTCCACATCGTTTCAAAGATACCTATGCCACTGCTGTCAGTGCCCGTCACTGTCATCATTCTCCTGGCCAGTCATCGACGATTTTTCATACCCATTTTGATGATATCCTCGAAGCCCCTTAGGTTGCCTTCAATATCGTCAATACCGACATAGCACCGCCACATAATACCCTCGCCTCCTCACATTGCTCCACGCTTTGGGTTCTTTTTTAAGCCCCGTATTAGCTTAAGACACTCCATTGTGTCAGGAGCAGAGCAGGCGTGCTGACAGTTCGTCATCGATCGCCTTCCAGGACGACGAGGGCTTCCATCTCGGCGCTGGGGAAAGACTGGGCCGAGCACCGTGGCACCCATCATCGCCGACATCGTGATCGTCCGCCGCTGACGCCATCCAGCACATCGGTGCCATCCTTCTCCAGGCTGGACAACTCTCGGGCAGAGCGACATCACCACTGCCATCAGCACTGTTCCTACAGTTTTGGCAGTCCTTGGTGATCCAGAACTTCCGGATCCAGGTCCGACAGCTTCTGCATTGGCGTCACGACACATCGAGCCGCTGTGACGAGGGAAGGGAACATGAGTTCCGTTAGGGCTCCTCTGTTCCTGGCGTGCCCCACCGTCAAGTGGTGTGGGACTATGGCCATCTGTTACACTTAGCAGTCTAAACGCCACTCACGCCTGGCCTGTCTCCTCTGTACCTGTGCCACCATACCGGGTTTCAGAGCGAGATGGACGTTTACGTCCCCGGCCTTACCCTCGAGGACTCCGGAGACCGTCGGAGTCAACAATCTTCACCGGCTCGTCTTGCGGCGATCCACGTCGGATGGTAAGTACCCGCTTCGGCGGCATTCCCATAGAGTTGTGTTCTCCCATTCGGACCGTGGTTCGAAAAGTTCTGGGTCATGTGCCTTTTAGAACTGTATTAGTGTCACATATCGCTATGTTAGCTATGTTAGCCACAATATCAGGAGAACCCCTCTATCTTCTTGGGATTGCAGCAGGGCTTCTTCTCTTGTCAGTAACAAGTCCCTGTGCCGACCAATGCTCTGACTCTTGGTTCCCTCCCAACCAAGGTCCAGCTGCATTGGCTGATCTGCTAAACATGAGATTCAGCAACCATTGCCCCATGTACAAGTCCACCTTGAGGCCTGGCCACAGGTCTCAGTGTCTCCTTGTACAGCATACAGAAATGCGGGTACCACTTACCGCTCACACACCTGCAGGAGCCTACATGATATCCTCCATTGGGACACCTCCTGGTCTCCCATCTGGTCAGATATCAGAGCGGCCACCCCACCTTGTACCAAAGTCCCGGTACACTCCCCCAGGTGCTACGAAGTGCAGAGGGGAGAAGGGAGGGGGGTTGGGGAGTTTTAATTGCACTATTCTTTCTTTTAACAGAAAATAGTTACTCTCCGCACATCCTGGACCTAAGAAAATCCAACTTTCTTTAGACGTCACAGGTACAATGGTATCTTTGGTTACCATCACTCCATACTGCAGTAAGTACATTATTTTAATGTTTCTATGTGCTTTATGGTGAGTCAACATTACAACCCCAAGCTCTGCCGCTGGCACCAGCTTCGGTAAGTGAACTGTCTCTTGCATCACTGTTGGTGAATGCTGTTTTCTCTGCGGAGTGTAACATCATTCACTTTCCTTGCATAGACTACTACTAACCACTTTCAGTACATGCAAGGAGCTCTCACTTTTTTCAGGACTCACTATACATTTACTAACTGGGATTACTGTCACTGCCATAAATCCCTTCTGTAACACTTCTGGACACCACAGTCTTAAGACCCTCTTGTCCAGCATGCGCACAGACATTCTGATACATTGTTATATGTCCCTGCGCATATTTTCCATAATCTCAGCCTTTCAACTTTTCATGGTTGGGCTATGGGGTTTCTTCCCACTATGCATTTTTCTCATAATTCAAAACTGCTATGGGTTATATTCAGTGACATTCTATACTCAATGGACCTAAGTGGTTTCATTGCTTTCGTCCCTGATTCTTATCCCAGTTCGAACTAGGACCTAGTCTCCTTCGACTCATGCTCACAATTCCTTAGGGTTATAAAGTTTCTCCTGAAAGCTGTCAACCCATTATGCATCTATTGCACTCCAGCATAGTTTCTCATAAACTTCCTGGACGTTGCACCCATGAGTTATGCCCTTATGCCTTCCAATACTGCTTTTGCAACAATTCTTTGTGCATACAGACAGACAGCATAGGGACAATGTGCTTTCCAACTCATAAGCACGCATTACCTCTTAGCTGCTCTGCTAGACAGCTGCGCAGCTCTACCCTTGGCCCTTGTTCACTTCATGCGTCCTTGGGCCACATATCTAAGAGATTTAATGAATGCTCTATCAGACCTTCTCCACGTAGGTTCTATCCTCTCGAATGGTCTCAATTACATGTGTACAGGGCAAATCTTTTAACGCTGAGTTTAACTAAACTTTCCTCGGCGTCTGCATCATTCCATACGATGCACAAGTTCTGCTCCCTGCACATGTTTCCTATGCGTTCCCTTAGATGCCTTTTCTTCCATCAAAGGCCTCTTCAATATATCTCTTCTGCTGCCTCTCGTAGCCAGCATTCTTCTAATGTTGAACTGGGATGGGGTTCAGTATTCTTTTCCCCACTCCCTGACTGAGATCAGTATGCTTTCCCATACTTCTCAATCCATCATATCAGTAACATTTTATTCTCTCACCAGTCAGTCCCAAATCATAGACTTACTGATGTTCTTAGGTTCTGGTAGCGTCACAAAACCTTCTAAACATAAATCTTGCCGTTTAATATGGCAGGCTTTACCTCCTGACGCTAAAAAAAAAAAAAAAAAAAAAGAGGTATTACCCCTTTTACTTTTCCACCATTTTTTCTTACTCCCTCGGATTCTGTTCTCCAGACATCCTCCACATAGATACACCTTTCTCTTAGGAGGTGTATCGTTTTGGGAGTTGAGTTCCCGTTTTCGGTAATCCTCTCTGAGTCGGCTTACCATGGATTATCCACTGATCAAGCCGCCTCTATTTCTCTAATCACGGAATGAACATATATATTCTCCTTATAAGTCTCATACATTCTACGTTTGAGCCTTTCCATTCCTCTCTTCCACAGTTTGGCAAGGGAACTTCTTTCCCTCTTAATGTCATTCCTGCCAGCAGGGTCCGTGAGTTATGCACTCTTTCCATACTCACCTGACTCCGTTCCTCTGCCACTGAGTAGTTCTACGCATTCAACTTTCTATCCTTTTCAGGTAGATGTTGTATCTCCTTTCCTCAGGAAATACTCTATTAATTTTTCCTAACCTCTCTCTCTCGCCCTAGGGAGAGAGTGGGTTTTCCACATTCCTGGACAGTAATGCTGCGCTTACATTCTATCTACATTGCACTGCATTCCATGTGAATTCCACTTGACTCTTTCCTTCATGCAAGGGTCAAGCTGCTACTTCCAGTGGCCACACAGACCTAATCCTTCTGATTAAGTGGTCTATATTTCCTTTCCTACCAACAAGCAGACATTTCACTACAACACTGTGGGTATCCACATACTGTTGTGTCCGTCTTAGCCTTAACAGCTTCCCTTTGGTTACTGCTGCTTGTACTTTTTTATCAGGTTGCAGCCTGGAGTCCTCTCCATACCTTCGCAGCCTATTATTGCTTACATTTGACTAGCCGGCATGCTCCATGTTTGGCCAGTCCGCCTACTCTTACTTTTTTCAATTCACTACCCAACATCCTTCCACGAACCCGTTATGGTGTTGCGGATGCCCTCCGTTCCCATTTCCACCTCAGTCGTTACGCCTTTGCGCATCTGCGGTGTATCTGGTGCATTCCCGGGCATCCTCAGCTCGGTACTCACCCATTTGTGAGGACTACCATCCTGCTTGTCCTGTGAGAAAGCAAATGTTGCTTACCTGATGTAACAGGTGTTCTCACAGGACAGCAGGATGTTAGTCCTCACGAAACCCGCCCGCCACCCCGCGGAGTTGGGTCTGTATACTTTTATTTTAGTTTCGCTTGCGCTTTTTAGCTATAAGACGAGACTGAGGGAGACACCTGTGGCTCACAGGGATAATTGCAGGCTGGGCATGCTCAGTGCACCCAGTGTGCTAGTGTCAGTCAAAGCTTGTTGAAACTTTGACAGAAAAGTTTTCCGTACAGGGCTCCATCCTCGATGTCACCCATTTGTGAGGACTAACATCCTGCTGTCCTGTGAGAACACCTGTTACATCAGGTAAGCAACATTTGCTTTATGCGGGTATAACTTTTTGACAGTTCATCTCTATCAGGCCGATTCAGAAAAACACGCCGGAGAGCGGGCGAGTGCACAGGCCGCTCTCCTGGGCATTTGCATGTTGCGGGCACTATTAGTTTCGGGGGGTTGAACGCGCGTTTTCGACGCGCTAATACCCCTTACTGACAGGCCGATACAGTACAGTGCGCTCCAGTGGAGCACACTGTTAACCCGCATTTGGACGCGCGTTTTCGACACGCTAGCTCTACCCCTTATTCAGTAAGGGGTAATAGTACGTCGAAAACGCGCGTCCAACCCCCCGAAACTAATAGAGCCCGCAACATGCAAATGCATGTTGATGGCCCTATTAGTTATTCACACGCGATACAGAAAGTAAAATGTGCAGGCAAGCCGCACATTTTACTTTCAGAAATTAGTGCCTACCCAAAGGTAGGCGTTAATTTCTGCTGGCACCGGGGAAGTGCACAGAAAAGCAATAACATCTGGTTTTCTGTGCACCCTCCGTCTTAATATCATGGTAATATTAATATCATGGCGATATTAAGTCGGAGGCCCCAAAAGTAAAAAAAAAAGTTAAAATTTAAAAAAATTAAAAATTAAAAATCAGCCTGCAGACGCTCAATTATGCCGGTGTCCGTTTTCCGAACCCATGGCTGTCAGCGGGTTTGAGAACCGACGCCAGCAAAATTGAGCGTCGGATATCTTTATTTGTAGCTAAAACAATCCCTGATTAGAATACTGAGTGAAGAGAGGTCACCTAGAAAAATTTCTGAGGTCAAGAGGATATTTTGTAAAGCCCAGTTGTCTCACAAAGCTATTTCTTTGTTACACAAGGTTATTATTAATTCTAAATATGAGTCTGAGCTCTCCCTTTAATCACTGAGAAGAATAAAGAATTTCAAACTAGTCTTGGCAGAGAGGGCTGGCAGGTTATCTGTCACTCACTACATTTGATTTTACTGTGCTGCAAAACGGTAGTTCCTGTACATACCCAGATCAGTCCAGACCAGTGGGTTATGCACTCCCACCAGCAGATGGAGTCAGAGAGCAAAGCTTCAAGGCACTGGTATCCTAAGTGTGTTAGCTGCAGCTCATCAGTATTTCTCTGACTCCAGCAGATGGTGGTCGTGTATACCTGCAGCTCTGTGTGAGATGGATTTTTATTGCTCCCTGAGGTGCTAGGTTACACCTGGCGGTGCTAGCCCGTGTGGTTCTGGGTCCCCTGATAGCCAGGGGACTGGCTCCCTCAGCGACCCGAAGGCTCACTCTCAGTGTCTGCAGTACAAGGAAGTAGCCCCTTTGGGGATTATATTCTATTATTCTTAGCTTAGGCTTTATTTTTTTTCTGTTACTAGAAGTTAAAGTTTTTCTGTGAAAAAAAACAGCTCCACGTTCCCTGTTCACCCGGTGGTGCAGAGCCAGGCAAACCCCTGAAGAGGAGGGGAGAG
Source organism: Rhinatrema bivittatum (assembly GCF_901001135.1). Lineage (NCBI taxonomy): Eukaryota > Metazoa > Chordata > Amphibia > Gymnophiona > Rhinatrematidae > Rhinatrema > Rhinatrema bivittatum. The sequence continues at coordinate 765,839,755 of NC_042616.1, forward strand.
TGTTTCAGCCCTGGTAAGAACCTCCGAGGATGTTTTTAGGCTACCTGCCTCATTTTTACTGCCGGCTCCAGAGCTATTTTTACCGCGGTGGCCATTTTGTTTTTTCTTTTTTGACCTCCCATGCGCCTCCCCAGCATTCCTGGGGCCTATTTTCGTGGCGTTTTTGGTGGGAGTCATCAGGGCTGGATGGCAGCACCTGTTTTCTTCCGGGGGGAGAGTTATATGCCCCTTTTTGCAGGAGAAACATGGTAGAAACTCCTCTGGTGGAACCCTGTAAGGCTTGCGGGGTATGGTCAGCTTATTTAGACCCCCTGTCATTGTGCACGGACTGTGCACTGGGTGAGGAAGGGGCCTCAGACAAGAGGACCAAGCCTAAAAAGTCTGCATGCAGGTCAGGGTCAGCGGCTGGGTCTAACGGAAGGAGTCCAACCCCTACTGTGCACCCTGTGTAAAAGATCTCCCAGGATGATCCTCCCCCGCTGTCTCCCACTGCGTGGACTCTGAGACCAGAGACAGGGACACTGATTCTAGCAGTGACGAGACGGGACCGGGGGGATTTTCACCGGAATTTGTGCTGCTCATGCATGAAGCATTTCTGGCTCGGAAGCTCGCATAGCACAGATCCCAGGATTGGGAGCGTGGGCGTTCCCAAGCATCCCCATCTGCGAACTGATGGTCGTCCATCCCGGGCAACTTTGGCTCTGGAGGGTCTAGTGGGTGCAGTCGACCAGCAGGAGAACGACTCCACTCCGCCCCCGAGGGACACCGCTGCAGATCAGGGTGAGGTCCCTCCAGACGTAGATATGGGCGACGATAATCAGGATCTGGTAGAACCTAGTGTGGAGGGAGACGACCCCCTCGTAGTACGGCTGTTTAAGAGGGAGGAATTACGCCCCCTTATTTCTCAGATGCTTGAGGAATTGGGGGTCAGACCCTCACTGGAAGATTCAGGGTCCGCCTAGTGCTTTTCCCATCCCGAAGAAGATTCAAAAACTCATCAGCCGGGAGTGGGAATCCCCAGAGGGCGGGGCTTAAGGTCAGCCGGGCAATGCAAAAACTCTACCCGCTAATGGAGGAACATTTAGAACTTCTCAGGCTACCTAAGGTGGATGCGGCTGTATCAGCGGTGACCAGAGATGTGCAGGACCGCAAGCTGGAACTGCATCTGAAGCGGGTGTTCGAGGTCTCCTCCTTAGGACTTCGGTCGGCGGTGTGTGCCAGCATGATACAAAGAGCGTGTTTATATTGGATTCAAAAGCTGAAAGACCCATCGTCTTCTGGGACTTTGTCAGCTTCTCAGGTGGCTCATCTGGAGGCGGCAGTAGCATATGTGGCGGATGCCTTATATGACTTGGTGCATTCAGTGGCCCGGACTATGGTCTCCTCGGCAGCTCGGCGACTCCTATGGCTCCGTAATTGGGCAGCGGAAGCTTCCTCCAAGACGAAACTGTGCAGTCTGCCTTTTCGAGGGAAGTTGCTGTTTGTAGATGATTTGGATCAGCTGATGAAATCTCTGGGGGATTCCAAGGGCAATAAACTGCCAGAAGATAGAAAGCCCTACAGGAAATCATTCGGTCCTCAATCCCGTTTTCGGGATTTCCAAAAAAGCAGGTCGGGGAGGAGTGTTCCACCCTCTGGTTCCAGACAGACCTCTTCCTGTACACAGTCCTTTCGTGGCTCCAGTCGTCCTGCTAGAGGTGGTTTCGGTCAGGGAACCGGAACTGGGAAGCCTGCCCAATGAAATCAGGCCCACCCACTCCTCGAACGGGATGATCAGGGGCAGGCTGTCCCAATTTTACGAGGAGTGGGCCAGGATCACCTCCGATCGCTGGGTGTTAGAGGTAGTAAAAGAAGATTACACCTTAGAATTTTCTCTGCCTCTCAGGCCAGCCTTTGTGAAATCATGATGCATTTCCCGCAGCAAGCAAGCCGCCGTAGAAAATACTGTACAAAGATTGCTGGCCCTGAAGGCAATCGTCCCCTGAAGGTGATCGTCCGAGGAGCAGGGGAGGGGACGGTACTCCATTTATTTCATGGTTCCCAAAAAGGAGGGCACTTTCCAAATCATCCTGGACCTACAGAAGGTGAATAGTTGTTTGAAGGTGCCCTGTTTTCGAATGGAAGCACTTTGAACAGTCATCGCAGCGGTTCGAAAGGGAGAGTTCCTTGCATCCTTGGATCTCACTGAGGCTTATCTACACATCCCAATTCACAATGCTCATCAGAGATTCCTACAATTCAAGATCCTGGGTCAGCTTTTTCAGTTCCGGGTGCTGCCGTTCGGACTGGCGATGGCCCCGCACACTTTTACCAAGGTGATGGTTGTGGTGGTGGCGACCCTCCAGAAGGAAGGGATAATGGTCCATCCTTTACCTCGACGATTGACTGATTCGAGCCAAGTTGGAAGAGGAAGGCGAGCGGACGGTTCTTCTTGTGATTCATTGTCTCCAGTTCCTAGGCTGGGTCACCAATGAAGTGAAAAGTCATCTGACTCCGTCACACTGTCTGGAGTATTTGGGAGCTCGTTTCGACACCCTCCAAGGCAGGGTTTTTCTCACAAACAACAGGATGTACAAATTGCAGCAACAAGTGTGTCTCTTGTTACAGCTTCCAATCCCCAGAGTGTGGGATTACCTACAAGTTCTGGGGTTCATTGCTTCAACGTTGGAATTGGTGCCTTGGGCCTTCACTCACATGAGACCATTGCAGAGAGATCTACTGTCACGGTGGGACCCAGAGTCGGAGCAATATCAGTTACCCCGCCTTTGTCGCAGTGAATCAGGTCCAGCCTGCAATGGTGGCTGTTGGAAGACAACTTACAGAAGGGGATGCCCCTCGAATTCCCGGATTGGATGAGTTTGACAACGGATGCAAGCCTTCAAGGCTGGGGAGCAGTGTGCCTCGGTCATGCAGCGCAGGGAACCTGGTCCTAATCCGAACGGTCGTGGTCTATCAATTCCCTAGAGACAAAGGCAGTCCGCAAAGCGTTGTTGGCATTCCTGTCCTTTGTGCAGGGGAGAATGGTTCAAGTCTTCTCGGACAACGCCACCACAGGAGCATATCTCAATCGCCAGGGAGGATCCAGGAGTCCGGCCGTGGCACAGGAAGCACACCTCCTCTTCACTTGCGCTGAGCTTCATCTGGAAGGCATCACAGCCTCTCAACGTGGCAGGCGTGGACAATGTGCAGGTGGACTTCCTCAGTCGTCAACAGCTAGATCCTGGGGAGTGGGAACTATCCCGGGAGGTTTGGAATCACATTTGTGCCCGATGGAGAGTTCCCCAACTGGATCTCATGGCGACCTATGTCAACGCCAAGATGGACCGGTTCTTCAGCCGAAAGAAGGAAATCGTGGCGGTAGGAGTAGACGCCCTAGTCTGCAAGATGCCAACCGGAATCCTCCTGTATGCCTTTCCTCCCTGATCGGGCGCATTTGACGCATAGAGGACCATCCCAGTTCAGTATTTCTGGTGGCACCGGAGTGGCCGCGGCGGCTGTGGTTTGCGGACCTGGTACAGTTGACAATAGACGGCCCACTACGCCTAGCTCATCTGCCGAACCTCCTGCAACAAGGACCCATTTTTTCGGATCGGGAGGATCACTTCTCTCTCGCAGCCGGGTGTTTGAGAGGCGGTGGTTATGGATGAAAGATTATTCGGAACAGGTGATTTCCACCCTGCTTCAGTCCAGGCGGCCCTCGATGTCTATGACATATTCTCGAGTATGGAAAGTGTTTGAAGCCTGGTGTGACCAGCGGGGTGTAGTGCTGTTGTTGGTGACCATTCCTCAGGTCTTGGGGTTTTTGCAGCAGGGATTATATAAAGGTTTGGCTTATAGTTCCCTGCGTGTTCAGGTTTTGGCCCTGGGATGCCTCCTAGGGAGAGGGTAGGTGGCAGGGCTCTAGCCAGCCACTCGGACATTGCCTGTTTCCTGAAAGGGGTGAAGCACCTTCATCCTTCTCTTCGTAAGTTATTCCGGAGTGAAATCTCAATCTGGTGTTGAGGGCGCTTTGTGATCCCCCTTTTGAGCCTCTGGGACACGCTTCCTTAAAGGACCTCACCTTGAAAACGGTGTTCTTGGTGGCCATCTGTTCCGCGAGGCGTATTACAGAATTGCAGGCTCTTTCCTGTAGGGATCCCTTCCTTCGCATCTTGGCTGATAGGGTGTCCCTGCACACGGTCCCTTTCTTTTTGCCGAAAGTGGTATCTGCCTTTCATAGTAATTAGTCCGTGGAGTTACCTGGATTCCCTGATTGGGCTCGTGACCCTGCTATTTTAAGAGATCTTCATCTGTTAGATGTCCGCTAGGTTCTCCTTCGGTATTTGAAGGTCACTAACTTTTCTCGAAAATCAGATCACCTTTTTGTGCTCTTTGGAGGTCCAAAGAAGGATGAAAAGGCATCTAAGGCATCCTTGGCTCACTGGCTGAAGGAAGCAATTTGCTTGGCCTACCTGTCCCAACTGGTTTGAAAGCTCACTCGACAAGAGCGCAAGCAGCTTCTTGGGTGCAGTGTCAGTTGTTGTTCCCTGAGAAGATTTGTAGAGCCGCAGTCTGGTCTTCCCTGCATACCTTCACAAGGCATTATCGTAAAATTTCTTATTCCCAAGTTGCCTGTATACCTCTTCTTCATATTTCTGTCTAAAACGACTATAGAGCCACTTTTATCAGCAGGTTTGAACACTAAATCTTGTTGGCGACTTAAATTCTCCAATGCCAAAAATTCCTCTTTTGTTAAATTCCAAAAAGGAAAATGCTGTTCCACCTCCTTCAATTTTAAATCCCGTTCTACCACCTCCTCAAATGCCACCATAAGAGGATGGATTGGACCTGGCGGCATCCAACATGAGGGATTTTTGACAATCAGAATTAAACCCTTCATTTCCTTGAAAAAATATTCTAAGTTTCATCAGTCGAAAAAATGTTTGCAGTGCCAACCTAGTTTCAAACTTATCATATCAAGGAGTTGGTGAGAATGCCAAACCTCGATTCAACACTTTTAACTCTATAGATGTCAATGGATAAGAAGACAAATCTATAACCAGATTATAATCCCTATTTACTGCTGAATGCGGTCTCTCAGACGAACCAGACTATGATTCCTCGATCCACGACTTCCTCTCCGCCATGACGCTTCTTCCCGTAGCGCAGCTTTGTGCCTTGGTCTAAAAAAGAAACATGTCCCCCCTCCTCTCCCGATGAATCGCTTGTTGACAAATCAAAATTTGACGATTTTTTTAAACTTGGAACGATTGTTATTACATCATGGATAAACATATCCATGGGTGTAATTGCTCTCGTCCCGCTTAAATTTCTTCAATTTTGTCTCCTTTAATTTTTCACGCATAACTTCAATGCTTTGATTTAATTCACCAGGTTTTGTATCAAAGGATTCTATGCAGAGACTATGTAATAGATTTTGGCCAGCTGAAGGGGATTTATCCATCTCAACAAGGATACCCTTACCCACTTGGGAACGTCATTAATTCAAGCCCTGGACCACGCTAAAGAGACACTTGCATAGATAGAGACAGAGGAAGAACTGTAACAGCCACCTGTGGAAAATAAGTTTCTCTAAGGACAAGGAGGATAAGAAGATAAGAGAAGTAGATAAGAACATGCCATACTGGGTCAGACCAAGGGTCCATCAAGCCCAGCATCCTGTTTCCAACAGTGATCAATCCAGGCCATAAGAACCTGGCAAGTACCCAAAAACTAACTCTATCCCATGCTACTGATGCTAGTAATAGCAGTGGCTATTTTCTAAGTCGACTTAATTAATAGCAGGTAATGGACTTCTCCTCCAAGAACTTATCCAATCCTTTTTTAAACACAGCTATACTAACTGCACTGATCACATCCTCTGGTAACAAATTCCAGAGTTTAATTGTGCATTGAATAAAAAAGAACTTTCTCCTATTAGTTTTAAATGTGCCACATGCTAACTTCATGGAGTGCCCACTAGTCTTTCTATTATCCGAAAGAGTAAATAACTGATTCACATCTACCCGTTCTAGACCTCTCATGATTTTAAACACCTCTATTATATCCCCCCTCAGCCGTCTCTTCTCCAAGCTGAAAAGTCCTAACCTCTTTAGTCTTTCCTCATAGGGGAGCTGTTCCATTCCCCTTATCATTTTGGTAGCCCTTCTCTGTACCTTCTCCATCGCAATTATATCTTTTTTGAGATGCGGCGACCAGAATTGTACACAGTATTCAAGGTGCGGTCTCACCATACAAAGGCATTATGACATTTTCCGTTTTATTCACCATTCCCTTTCTAATAATTCCCAACATTCTGTTTGCTTTTTTGACTGCCGCAGCACACTGAACCGACGATTTCAATGAGTTATCCACTATGACGCCTAGATCTCTTTCTTGAGTTGTAGCACCTAATATGGAACCTAACATTGTGTAACTATAGCATGGGTTATTTTTCCCTATATGCATCACCTTGCACTTATCCACATTAAATTTCATCTGCCATTTTGATGCCCAATTTTCCAGTCTCACTAGGTCTTCCTGCAATTTATCACAATCTGCTTGTGATTTAACTATCTGCTCCGGTTGCTGGTATATCTTCTACACAACTTTATGAAAGTTTTTTCGGGAGTCCGGTTATAATTTCTCGGACCTTACCGCCGTCTACTCTTATACTTTGCATAGTCCCTGAAGCAGCAGCCCGCAAAACGTGGACATGTTGGACTCATCTCTGGACTTTGGACATTGAAAGCACGATAGCGTCTCACCAGACAAAACTTCAGATCCTGGAGTTTGAAGCACGGCAGCACTCCCTTAAGGGAAGTACCTTTTTAATTGAAAATTAACAAAAAACTTTTTAAAAAATTTCTCAGTATATGGTTATGGACCGATGATTAAATAAAAACCCGCAAGCGGTAAAAATTACAAGTCTGAAATACTTGCAAACCGCGGAAAATATAAATATAAATAATTAATATAGTTTTTTCACAAAAAATTGGTTGATACAACGTGATTGTTTACAAGTGTACCCCTGTTTTCGTTGTATATTAGATAGACAGATTGTGTGTGGTAATTGAAGTCTCCCATTATTACTGCACTACCAATTTGGTTAGCTTCCCTAATTTCTCTTAGCATTTCACTGTCCGTCTCACCATCTTGACCAGGTGGACGGTAGTATACTCCTATCACTATAGTCTTCCCCGACACACAAGGGATTTCTACCCATAAAGATTCAATTTTGCATTTAGTCTCATGCAGGATGTTTATGCTGTTGGACGCTAGTCAGGGGAAGGCTACTTTTTTTGCAAATCTGTGGCCCAATGTAAACTCAGAGCAGTGGGTTCTATCCATCATTCATGAGGGATACAAATTAAACCTATTGGGTGCCCCGTCACATTGCTCCCCAATCCCATTGTGGGGCTCAGTAGCACATCAAGAGGTACTACTAACAGAGCTCTTCTTCCTCTTAATGGCCAGCGCGGTTGAGCTTGTCTACCAGGGAAAAGAGGGTAGCGATTTTACTCCTTGAACTTCCTGATACCAAAGAAAACAGGGGGATTCTGTCCCATCCTAGACTTAAGGGCCTTGAACAAGTTCATCAAAAAGGGGACTGGCAATGCTCCCTCAATCTAAAAAACACCTACATCCACATTAAGATAGTATCTCTGATTCAAGGTGTGAAACTGGCACTTCCAGTACTTCATTCTGTCATTTGGGTTTCCTTCATCCCCATGTGTCTTCACAAAATGCCTAGCTGTGGTGGCAGCGCACCTTTGTAAACTGAGAGTTCACATTTTCCAGCGACTGGATGATTGGCTGATCAAGTACCTCTTGGGTGGGGGCCAAAGAGTCCATGCGCCCGACCATCTGGGAGCTGGAGATACTATCATTCGTTATCAACTACCCTAAGTCCCATCTCAGCCCGTCACCACAATTGGACTTCATTGGAACCCTGCTAGACACGGCTCATTCCAAGGCCTTTATGCCCTGGTAAAAGGAGATCAATGTGATGACTATCACAGCAGGAATTCAACAGCGCCAGCAGGCATCAGCATGGCATATGTTGAGGCTGTGGGGCCACATGACCACTACAATACACCCTTGGCACGTTTACACATGCAAAAAGCCAAATGGACCTTAAGGTCGCAGTGGTGACAAGCCACTCAGAATCTCCAGGCCTCTTTGTCCTGGTGAAGGGAAATCTCAAATCTGGAAAGGTTTAAGATTTCCTTCCAAAGTCCTCCCACCCAAATTGTCCTTACCATGGATATGTCCACCCCGGACTGGGGGGCTCATGTAGATGGACTCAGCACCCAAGGTTTATAGTTCACCTAGGAATGTCTCTGCCAAATCAGTTTCCTGGAACTCTGAGGAAATAGGTACACGCTATGGGCTTTTAGAGATCAGCTGTCCAACAAATTTGTGCTGATACAGACTGATAACCAAGTGGCAATGTAGTATGTTAACAAGCAGGGAGTTACGGGATCGTACCTCCTGTGTCAGGAAGCGGTACAGATCTGGTCATGGGCCCTCTCCCACAGGATGGTGCTCTGGGCCATGTATCTGGCCAGAATGGAGAATGTAATAGGGGACAGACTGGGTCACACCTTCAAACCCCATGAATGGTCTCTGGATCAAGGCATCAAGAATTGGGTTTTTAGTGCCGAAAAAACCTGCAAGAAACGAGATTAAAAACCCATGGCAAGACTATCATGTCTCCATACAAACTGCAGGGTAAAAACCTTATTAACTATTACCCTGCAATGCAAGGAGGCACTCTAGTGGGAGACTGTCTAGCAGGCCTTCTTTTACCGCAGGAAGGTTAACCCTGGTCAGAGGCAGGAATTAAAATTCCTGCAATAGAGAGGAATCCATTGAACTCCACTCAGGGGGCCAGGCCGGCCTGGTAAGTCATCCCTCCCTCCCCAAGAACACCAAACCCCCTCCCCTCCTACAAAAAAATATATGGGCCCAGCCAGGCAAGTCCTCCCTCTATCCCTCCCTCCCAGAGCAGAGTAGGCTGAGCCAGGGAAATCCTTCCTCTCTCCCAGAGCAGGTCGAATCCCCCTCCCACTCATCTTCAAATTAGCAGAGCTTCTACCCTCCCAAACCCCCCCCCCCCCACCACCACCACCACCCATAAAATAGCCAGGAGCCTTCCAAATCCCCCACCCCCAGGGAGGATGCCTACTGACAATTTATTGTTCCCTCCACTGTCAGCTGTCAGTGAAAGATGCAATCCTCTTTCAGAAGGCTGTACAGAAAGGTTGCCAGTGATGGAGCAGCCCTGCCGAAGGAGATAAGGTCCCTGGGGATGGGAGAATTTGGAGGGCTCTGGGCTATTTCGTTCTCTTACGAAAATTGTTTTACTGTATTCAATAAAATTGGGTTGAATTGTTATTAATTGCAACATTATCTTGTAGAGATGGAAGGCAAATATGGGGGTACGTTGTTTGATAGTAAAGTACGCTGGTTAAACTGTGGAAATGATTTCAGAAGATTTTTTTGAAACCAGTCAATAAAATATATTTATGCAAGGAAAGTCAAAACCATTGCCAGAATATTCTGATCCTACTTGGTTATTGGGCAGTACATGAACATCTATCTCATACATATTCATTGTGGATATCCTGAAAACCTGACTGGCTAGTGGGCGGATTTGAAATGCCCTGCTCGCGTAAATCCGCCCGGATTTACGTGAGCAGGGCCCTCGCGCGCCGGCGCACCTATTTTGCATAGGCCGCCGGCGCGCGCAGAGCCCGGGGACGCGCGTAAGTCCCGGGTTTTTTTAAGGGGGCGTGTCGGGGGCGGGACATGGCGTTTCAGGGCGTGGCCGGGGGCGTGGCGCTGGCCCGGGGGCGTGGTCGAGGCCTCCAGACCAGCCCCCGGGTCAGATGACGGCGCGCATAGATTTACGTCTGCTTCTAGCAGACGTAAATCGAGGGACAAAGGTAAGGGGGTGGGGGGGTTAGATAGGGCCGGGGGGTTGGGTTAGGTAGGGGAAGGTGAGGGAAGGGCGAAAGAAAGTTCCCTCCGAGGCCGCTCCGATTTTGGAGCGGCCTCGGAGGGAACAGAGGCAGGCTGCGCGGCTCGGTGCCTGCCTCGGTGCCTGCGCATATCTTATAAAATCCAGCGTACTTTTGTTTGCGCCTGCTGCGCGAACGAAAGTACACGATCGCGCTCTTTTTTAAAATCTACCCCTAAGTGTGTACTGAGGACTGGGTTGAGAACCACTGCTCCAAACAATATGGTGTTATCCATCAACTTGATTAGTTTACTTTGTAAAGATTTTGATATTATAGCTTCATCTTCAAAACTCCAAGTAGAAGTCAAGCGATTCACTTCCTTCCCCTCACATCCCCTGAATTTCTCCATGGGCAATATGCCAGGGACATAAGGCACAGCCTAAGGTTCTGTCACATACTCAAAGAACCCAATTTCATCACATTTCACTTCATAAAATTTTATCAAAGAAAAAATGTATTTTATATAATTTTCTGTTTTGTTTTCTTTTAATTTTTTACTTAATACTAACATATCAAAAATATGTCTATTTTCAGATTAAATGTATATTATCACTTTCGGGTCTATCCTGTAAAGTGCGGCCGCGTTTACCCTGCTCCTAAGCCGCTTTTTACTCACTTTCCGGCCGCGTTAGCCCTTCCTGCGATCCCGAATCCCCTTTAACCTACTCCTACCGCGTCCTAAATTATCCGGGCAACCCCTTCCGCACGCGGCATGCATATTGCATGCAAACGAGCGAATTAGCTATTCCCTAGCATCCCGTAACCCGCGCCCCGACTATCACTAGTTTTCCCTGCTGTTTTGTCGCACGTTTAACCTGCAAACTTACCGCCTAACCTGACCCCTGCGGTAGAGGCAGGGGTAAGGGTAGGTGGCAAGCTTTCCCCCAGCCCCCGCTCACCTGCCCCGGCCGCGATCATGGGTGCCGGTCTCCGTGGCAGCCCCAGTCCTCTCCCCTGCTCCCAAAGCCAAAAAAAAAAGCGAAAAAACCGTTGCAGCCCCCCTCCGATGTCCGGACTGGGGCTGCCACGGAGACTGCAACGGCGAAGCAAAAAAAAAAACCAAAAGCAAAAAGTAAGTCGCTTCGCCACTTCACTCTTCCCTCCTCCCGGAGCAGGGCGCGAAAAGCAGCCTTGCTCTGGGAGGAGGGAAGCGGCGAAGCGACTTACTTCTTGCTTTTGGTTTTTTTTTTTTGCTTCGCCGCTGTCAGTGTCTCCCCTCCTCCCGGAGCAGGGCGCGAAAAGCAGCCTGACACCGGGAGGAGGAGAGACACTGCAGCGAAGCAAAAAAAAAACCCAAAAGCAATTTTGTTTTTTTTTTTCCAAAAGCGACAATTTTGGTATTTTTCCAAAAGCGACTTACTTTTGGGATCTGTCAAGATCCCAAAAGTAAGTCGCTTTTGGACGCCTGCACAACTTACTTTTTTGAAGCCATCAGCAGGAACACGATCATGGCTCCTCCCGACGAAGACAAAGATGGCCGCCTGCACGGGGGAAAGCGTGCAATTGGCCACTGAAGACGTGACGTCACGACGTTTGGCGTCACGGGATGTGACGCCACGTCTTGAGCGGCCAATTGTACGCTTTCCCTCGTGCAGGCGGCCATCTTCGTCTTCATCGGGAGGAGCTACGATCGTGTTTCTGCTGATGGCTTCAAAAAAAAGTAAGTTGTGCAGGCGTCCAAAAGCAACTTACTTTTGGGATCTTGACAGATCCCAAAAGTAAGTCGCTTTTGGAAAAAAACCAAAATTGTCGCTTTTGGAAAAAAAAACCAAAATTGCTTTTGGGTTTTTTTTTTGCTTCGCTGCAGTGTCTCTCCTCCTCCCGGAGCAAGGCTGCTTTTCGCGCCCTGCTCCGGGAGGAGGAGAGACACTGACGGCGGCGAAGCAAAAAAAAAAAACCAAAAGCAAGAAGTAAGTCGCTTCGCCGCTTCCCTCCTCCCGGAGCAAGGCTGCTTTTCGCGCCCTGCTCTGGGAGGAGGGAAGAGTGAAGCGGCGAAGCGACTTACTTTTTGCTTTTGGTTTTTTCGCTTTTTTTTTTGCTTCGCCGCTGTCATCTCTTCTCCACTCCTCCCTGGTATCTGTCATTTCAAATGACATTTGAAATGACAGATACTAGCGTGGCGTGAAGCCTTAGGCCCGCGCACCCAGGATACTGTATAGGCGCTCTATCCAGTAAAATGGGTTGCGCGGACCTAAGGCTTCACGGACACGGTTTACATTTAAATAAAATTAGTGTTCAGGATCGAGCGGTAGGTGAGCTGCACTGTGCCTGCGGCAACCGCGGGTGCCGCAGGCAGTAACGCTGCTCTTCCTACCGCTCGGTACTGGATAGACCTGTGTATTTGTTCATATAAATTTTTGTTAGTTTTGGTTTTTTGTAGGCTTCAGTTTGCACCTCATCTGAGTGCAGCATTCCAATACATCAAAAAAACTTCATTCTATATTACAAATATTCAGGCCGATTCAGTAAAAGTCGAGGGAGAGCGCCCGCTCTCCTGGCGCGCGCACAGGCCACTCTCCTGTGTGCGCAATTCAGGGGGGAAGAACATGCAAATTAGGGCTCGCAGTAAAAAGAGGCGCTAGGGACACTAGCGTGTCCCTAGCGCCTCCTTTTTTGACAGGAGCGGCGGCTGTCAGCGTGTTTGACAGCCGACGCTCAATTTTTCCGGCGTCTGTTCTCGAGCCCGCTGACAACTACGGGTTCGGAAAACAGACGCCAGCTAAATTGAGCATCCGTCTTCCGGGCCGCTGGCCGATTAAAATGTATTTATTTATTTTTAATTTTGGGGCTTCCCTGGTGCCGGCCTAAATTAATGCCAGCCTTCTGTAAATTACAAAATTGATCATTTGTTCAATACTAAAAAATAAGTAACCTGATGTCTTGTGGCATCTCCAATTCTTCAGCTTGATAGTCTTCCATTTTTTCAGAGCATTCTCTGTATATCCAGGTAAAGAAGCCAAAGTGAGTCATTTGTGTCCAGTACTAGGTTAAGGTTGAAAAGCTGTGTGGTATTGCTACTGCGGCTGCTTTAGCCTGCCTGCTTAGTGCCCTGGCACTTTGTTTTCTGGCTCCCCAGAAGTGGCATGTTGTTGCTGCTGCTCCAGTTGTTTTAGATTGGCTTTCTGTTAATATATTGCCTTATTTGTAAGGTTTTATCATGGACATGGAGGAGTCAGTGGTGAGAATGGATGAGACTAGGGAATGAATGAATGAAAGAGAGGGAAATAAACTTGGGAAGGAGTAAAATGCAGGAGATGGGAGGGCTTGTGAGAGAGAGGAGGAGGAAGAAGATGGAATAGAAATGGACATGAGAGTAAGAAATGTAAAGATTATAAGTAGGTAAAAAAAAGGGAGATTAAGGACTTGGAAGTACAACAGGAGCAAGAGATGCAGAGATAAGATGGGGAGATGTAAGGACAGGTGCAAAACAAAAGATTTGATGAGATCATGAGGAGGGAGAGGTAAAGAGATAAGGGTGGGATATGAAAAGAAATGACTAGAAGGAATGGGAGATTGTAAAAGGGAATGATTGGAGAGAGAGGGTCAGTGGTGGGGTGAAAGAACTAGAAAGGAGGTAACTGTTGAGAAAGACAAGGGATATAGATAACTGGAGATTGTTGAGGGAAGAAACCCAGTGGGGAAGAGATACAGGACCGAGGAGTTGAGTAGAGAATAGAGTTGGGGAAGTGGAGGGAGACAAGAAAGGTGAAATCTTACCTATGAGTGGATAGAGAAGAGAGAAATGGAAAAAAATGAAATAGGAAAGACCAATGTCAGACATAAGCAGGATGAGGATGTAAAAAAAGACAGGAGGAGACCCTGAAAAGAGGAGTTTAGAGAAGACCGACAGAAAAGTGGTAAAAAAAGAATGGGGCCAACATGATTAAACAAACTGCCCAAACAAAAAAAAGGTAGAAAAAATTATTTTTAATTTAATTATTGGAATATGTCAACTTTAGGAATGTGCACCTCCTCTATCTTGCTTAGTACAGTTAGAAATGCATTTGTTTCATTTTTTTCAGTATTGCATCTTGGATTTTTCAGTTCAGTTTTTGCTGCATATTTCTATTTATAATTTGTGGCCCTTATTCTTTATTTGGTGAGGGTCTGCATTGTGACTAAAGTGAAGAATCCTACTAGTATGCAGTTTCTGTGTAGAACTTTGTAGCAGCCCAGCTTGTTCTGTTTTCTCAATCAGAGGTATACTAGTGTTATTTATTTATTTAGACATTTTATATATCTTTATTCCATGTATAGATCAGAATGGTTTACAAAGTGACATTCATAGTTATAACTCAGCAGACAAAGAATGGTTACAGGGAGGTATTCATAGGCAGGCATTCATTTCTATCAAATGAAATTTTCTAGTACAAAATAAAATTGATCTAGTACAAGTGGTAAAGAGTACAGATAAATAAAATGAGGTTATAGTTTTCACATCTTAGTCGATAGTTGTTTTGAGAATCTTGCATTCTCTGATTTGATTTATTCTTTATGATTCAATTATTATCTTTTGTCCTTCTTGTCTTTGTGGTTCTGTCTATTTTGATGGTTTTAAGTTAAATTACATGCATTTTTGAATAGCCATGTTTTTAATTCACATTTAAATCTCTATCTGGTAAAATATGTAACATCTCAGGCAAGGAATTCCAGAGCTTTGGACCCGCTATAGAAAATACTTGGTCTCTTATTTGTGTCAGATGTGTGCTGCGTATTGGGGGAATAGTCAATAGTCCTTTATTTTGAGTTCTTAGTGTTTACTGAGGATTGTAAGGTTGTAGTGTCACTCCTAACAAGCTGGTGTTATTGGACTGAATGATGTTGAATATTAAAGTTAATATCTTGTGATAGATTCTGGATTGGTAACCAATGTAGTGATATCAGTGAAAGTGTAACATTTCATATTTCCTGGATCCTAATAATATTCTTGCTGCAACATTTTGTAATAGTTGTAGTGGTTTTAAGTGACTTGCTGGAAGACCTAGTAGTAAGGAGTTACAGTAGTCAAGGTTTGAGAAGATTAGGGTTTGCAATACAAAGCGGAAGTCCGCAAAAGTTAATAATGGTTTCAACCAATGTAGTATATGCAGCTTGGCGTAACCTGTCTTAATTTATTTACTGATGTGTATTTTCATTGTAAGGTTCTCATCTAGCTGTACTCCTAAATCCTGTACATGATTTGAGGGATTAATTTGGAAATTACCCATGTCTAGGGCAGGTGGTTTAACTATCAATGAGTTTCTACTCATCAAATGATTTCAGTCTTTTTATGGTTTAATGTCAGTTTAAGTTGTGATAGTTCTACTTGTATTGCTTTTATGTAGGTAGAGAGTGAGGAGGCTGTATTATCAAATGATCTGGAGATTGGGAAGTAAAACTGTATGTCAGCAAACAAGAAGAAAATTATTCCTAGATTCGTCAGTAATTTACAAAGTGGAAGCATGTAAATATTGAATGGTGTTGCTGAGAGGGCTGAGTCTTGAGGAAAGTGTCAGATATATGGTTGCCCAGTTTGACTTGGAATGTTCTATTAGATAAAAATGAAGTGAACCATCTGAGAACCATGCCGTTGATCCCAATGTTTCTCATCTGATGGCTTAATAGGTTATGCTCCACAGGGTCAAAGGCGAGTATTAAGTCTATTAGCACAAGGCAATAAGATTCATCTGCATCAAGTCCTTATAAAATCGAGTCTATTAATGAGGGGAGTAATGTCTCAGTTGAGTGATGTTTGGGGAATTGATTTGGGAAGAGAATGTTTTGATCTTCCAGGTGATTTACAAGTTGGGATAACACTTCTTTCTCAAGAACTTTTGCTAGAAACAGCAAGGATAGACTTACCCCACAATGTGGTATATAAAAACTTTTAAATAAAAGAAATAAATAAAATAAGTTGGTTATTGGATGATAGTTGTCCCAGTCGTAGTTCTACCAGTCTTATTTTTTAGTATCAGCTTTATAACCGATTCTTTTAATCCCTGTGGTGTAATTCCTTCTGATAGTGAATGATTAATTAAGGTTGTGATTGTCGGAGTGATAACTTGGTGTACTTGTTTCAAGGAACTGGCTGGTTTGGGTCACATGGGTGAGTAGTAGGCTTAATTTTAGCAATGATTTGACTAATTTCTGTTGTGCTTGGAGGTGGACACTTGTCCTGGAGCAGTGGAGAACGGCTCCCTGGTAGGGACCAGGAAGCACCTGCCCCCAGGGGGCGGAGCACAGGAGGAGACAGAGGCTAGGATGAGCTTCCCCACTGGAAGCCCGCGGTCCCCCTGGGTGGAGCCCGTAGGGACCCGGCCGCTTGGACTTAGTTGGGCATCGCAGGGTCTCACTGAGAGGTAGTAGAGAGGTGTGCCCACGAACAGCAAAGGAGTGCAGTCGGACACTAGGCTGTAGGTCTGGAGGATAAAGAAAGGCCAGAATAGCATAAGCGATGACAAGGCAAGGGACAGAGCCAGAATCAGGAGACGTGGTCAATGGCAGCCGAGGTCAGAATCCGAGGATCAGTCCGAGGAGTAGTCAACGAAGCAGGGGTCAGGTTCCAGAGGTCAGACAAGGTCACAAGGCAGGCAGAGGTCAGGGTCCAGGCAGTGAACAGAATGGTCAAGGAGCAGGCTGATGTCAGTACCAGAGAGACAGGCCGAAGGTACTACCTGGGGAGACAGGACAGACAGACGCTGGAATAAGACTGTGAACGTGGAGGCAAACTAGTACACTTACAGTGCCGACCCGATTGCCAAGGCAAGGAAGTACAAGCAGGAACTTCCTTATATCGTACGTTCAATCAGCACGAAGCAGAGCTAGGACCCGCCCCTGGCCCTACAAGAGGCCGGGCGGTCCGCGCGCCTAATGCGCAGTGGAAGGCCCAGCAACTGCCGCCGCAGGACGCCAAGGCCTGGAGGAGCTCACGGCTGTCACTTGGGAGGCCGACCCGTGACTTGCAGAGGAGCTAGTGAGGTGAGCAGGCCCGTGCGCATGCCGGGCGCAGATGGGGCGTGCAACAATTTCCAGCTTCGATACTCTGTCAAATGTGGACCACTTAACCATGGCATTTGAGTCTTCAGTCTTTTATTGGAGAACAGATAGGGAATTGTTTTTTTCAATTTATTGATTTTGTCTCTGAGTGCGGTGGCATATTCATTGCAAGAGGCCTTTGTGAAGTTGTAGTTTTTCGAGCTGGATGATGTCAGGTCTTTAATAAAATTTCTAACAGTCTCAAAGAGCAGTTTTGAGTTACATATAACCCCATGAATCTGTTTAATATACTAATCTTTTTTTGCTTTATTGGTTAGTGTATGATATTTTGCAAGGGATGGTCCAAGAAAACAAACTGGCAACCGATCCAAGATGGCTGATAGCAACAAACGCAAGGAGTAGAATCAGTATAAAAATGGACTTTATTGAATCTTGCCTGACTCTGGCCGAGTTTCGCTCAACAAGCTGCCTCAGGGGCTTAAGAGCCACTTGAGTTGGCTCAGATTAACATGGATCTCTCATATCATACTTAGAGAAACATTCATCAGCAAAATGGTGCACCATTTTGTTTGAGCAGCGAGTAGAACTAAAACACCATTGCGTTTACAGCGGTTTGCTGTTAAAAGTGGCTGATTTAAAACCAGATTTCATAGTCAGTTTTTGCTGATGAATGTTTCTCTAAGTATGATATGAGAGATCCATGTTAATCTGAGCCAACTCAAGTTGTATCGCTGCTTGTTAACTATCCTCTCTTATACTTGTGTATTCACCCAGTTATCCCCTCCCCTGTTCATTGTAATTTCCTTTCCTTCTCAGTTTTTTGTAAACCGACATGATGTGTCCTACGAATGCCAGTATAAAAAGTTTTTAAATAAAATAAATAAATAAATAAATAAGTGGCTCTTAAGCCCCTTTGGCAGCTCGTTCAGCGAAACTCGGCCAGAGTCGGGCAAGATTCAATAAAGTCCATTTTTATACCGATTCTACTCCTTGCGTTTGTTGGTATTTTGCAAGGAAAGATTTATATTTTCCTAGGGATTAAGTATTTCCTAGGGATTCAGTAGACAGGCATTTCTGCCATTGTTTCTCTAATTTTCTAAGGTTATGTTTAGTGTTTAATTCATCAGTAGCAGGGCGTTTTGTTTGGAGTTGTTCCTTTCTTTGTTAATAGTTTTTATCTGGACAGGACTAGAATTTTTAGCTATGTCATTGACTATTTTATCCCAAGGATCAAATGCCGATGTGGAATTGGTTTGATTTAGTTCATGGATCTTATTTTCTATTGCTTCAGCAAGTACTTCCATCTCTATTTTTCTTCTGAAGGTAAAAGTAATTATCTATACTGTTGTGGATTTGATTGGTGAAGGCTATATCTGCTTTTATTAATTAGTGATCAGACCAGGGCAATATCATGTGCGAGGTATTGATTAGGCATTTACTTGTGTTAGCAAATATTAGGTCTAGAGTGTGGCTCTCTTTGTGAGTGTCTTTAGAGACAAATTGCGATCATCCCAGGGCTTCCATTGCTTCTAAAAACTTTTCACAATCTAATGTTCTTGGTGTTTTGTCTACCTGGAGGTTAAACTCTCCTACAATTAATGTAGATTCTTGTGATGGAAACACTTTAGTGAATAGTTCAATCAGTGGTGAGCAGTCTTTTTGAAGTAAACCTGGAGGACAGTAGATTTAGTTTATGAGATTTTAGAATTGCCATTTAATATGGCGGGTTAATCTGTACTTTGCAAGGTACTAGCTTAAGTTCTTTTTTACAAGTTATTAATAAACCCCCACCTTTTCGTTTTTAGGTCTAAGTAGTTGAAATACCTCATTGTTTAGGTGTAAAATTTGGTTTAGGAGTACATTATTTTTGTCCGTCAGCCAGGTTTCAGAGATGCAAAAAATAGTGGGCTGTAAGACTTCTAGCAAGTCATTTAATCAAGGGGATTTTTTTTTACATAGACTGAACATTTAATAGGAGCAGAGTAAACATTAAACAGGAAAAGATAGTGGAAGTGTTAGTTCTTATTGTTGGGAAGACCAAGTTTGTGATCCTTCTTTGTTTCTTTATTGTGGCACTCCTTAGATCTCCATTCAGCCCCCCGACCTAGTATGGGCTCAATGAAGTACGTATGGTCCATGATTGTAGCATTCAATACTGGGATCAATGAGTCAATGCACTTCAGGCGCGCACAAAGAGGCAAGCTCTGTGTTGATATTGACCGGGAAGGTGGGCGGGCTGTAGGCGGGGGAGCCAAGACAGTGCCGGCGACTCCCTCCTTGCTCTGTTGGGGGGGGGGGGAATCGCTGTCAGCGCAGGTGGATGGCTCTGGCTGGCCGTGCTCCCTCTCCAGTGTTCCCCTCTTGGCGTCACCGCAGTGTTAATGTTCTAGGGTCTGGTATAATATCGTTTTGGTATGGTAGATTTGCTATTCAGCTTCTGAAGAGTTTTGTGTTGCTTCACAAAGTGCCTGGTAATGGAAGGAGTTTGTGTCACTGTTACTGAGGTGCTACAGAATTTGATTTTTTTTGTGTGTGTGCAGGGCCAGTACAAGCCTATTTGGTACCCTAGGAGAACCTTTGGTTATTCATCCCCCCTCCAACTTAGCAGCAGCAGCTGTAGCACAGCACTCCCTCCTACCTACAGCTTTGGCTCCAGGACTGTGCTCCTTTTTGTTTGGTAGTATTGATTCTAATACAGCAGCTCTCTGGACCTCACACTAGTGGGATTTTGCCATCGTCAAAATCTTGCCTTTCTAGGCAACTGCATAGTTTGCCTAATGGAAGCACCAGTCCTGTGTGTGTGTGTTTGTGTATGATAAGTAGTAAGAGGAAATATCCTCGTTCAGCCTAGCCAACAAGGCCAGCCAGACGTTTTAGAGATTACCTTCGGCCAATGTGGTATGGATTGCTTTAAATTTATATATTTTATATACTTGTATTTATTTATATATATATACTTGTCACTGTTGTTATTGTTCAAAATGTAAACCGAATTGATCAGTAATTCTGTTACTGGAAAATCGGTATAGAAAGTTCTAAATAAATAAATAAATTTATGTATTTCTTGATTTATATTTTGCCGTCTACCCCCTAAAAATCACAGGTGACAAAATTAGGTACTGCAACATATATAAATATATACAGTGTGTATTTATATATATATACCAAAAGATCAGGTAATAAGTAATTACCTGCATATAAAGTTATAGAAACATAGAAATGACGGCAGAAGAAGACCAAACGGCCCATCCAGTCTGCCCAGCAAGTTTCGCACTTTTTTTTTTTATTCATACTTATCTGTTTCTCTTGGCTTTTAGTAACCTTTTGGTTCTATTTCCCTTCCACTCCCACCATTAATGTAGAGAGCAGTGTTGGAGCTGCATCTAAGTGAAATATCTAGCTTAATTAGGTAGGGGTAGTAACCGCCGCAATAAGCAAGCTACACCCATGCTTATTTGTTTACCCAGACTATGTAATTCAATCCTTGTTGGTTGTCTGTATATAGATCCACTTTTCTTCATTCTCCCTGCCGTTGAAGCAGAGAGTTATGCTGGATATGCATTGAAAGTGAAGTATCAGTCTTTCTCCCCTGCTGTTGAAGCAGAGAGCTATGCTGGATATGCATTGAAAGTGAAGTATCAGTCTTTCTCCCCTGCCGTTGAAGCAGAGAGCTATGCTGGATATGCTTGAAGTGTCAGACTTTCTCCCCTGCCGTTGAAGCAGAGAGCTATGCTGGATATGCTTGAAGCGTCAGACTTTCTCCCCTGCCGTTGAAGCAGAGAGCTATGCTGGATATGCTTGAAGTGTCAGTGTTATTAACCTTTCTCTGTTTGCCATGTAACCAAATTGTTCAATGTATTTTCTCTATCTTTATTATACTTTCTATGTAAACCAATATGATGAGAATACGGTTATCGGTATATAAAAACACTTAAATAAATAAATAATTGTGGAAGGTGCTCAACAAACAGACCCATATACACTTCAAAGGAGTAGGAAAAAAGCACTAATGTGAATGAAAATGGTAACAATTAAAAAGGTACAACTTTATTGACATCTGCTCAAAATAAATACAATATTAGAACACTTTGATTTCCGTGCATGTATTGTGTTGAACAAACGAATACCTACATGGGTTTAACATTCTGGATCCTCCCTAATAAAATACTGAGATAGACAAGACAACTGTACACATGGCAAATTTGCACATCATAGCAATATTGTTACAATATAGACAGCTCCAAATGGTGTACATGAGCGTCAAGTAGTTATAATAAATGATGATCAAACAGAGGTTTCGCAATGCTGTTATAGTCTGAATAATGACATCACAATCTTTTAACACAATAATGTACATTCACGCTACAAGAAAAAGTATTGCAATAGATGTAAACAGTGGTGCATTTATTCAATGATCAGTTAGAAAGAATCATGTAAACATGGTGTTCCTCATTTGCATCTATTATTGCAATACTTTTCCTTGTTGCATGTAGTGTGACTGTACATTATTGTGTTAAAACATTGTGATCTAATTATTCAGATTGTAACAGCATTGCGAAACCTCTGTTTGATCATCATATATGGTCTATAATAGCCTGTGTGTATGGTTGTGCTTGTGTGCATTTGTGTATGTGTGCTTGTACCTGTGTGTGTGTATGCCTTGGCCTATCTATGTGGGTGCCTGTGCCTGCCTGTGTGGGGGGAGCCTCAGCATATGATTGGCTGTGCCTGTATGTGTATGTGTCTGTCTGTATATTTGTACGTTTGCCTGTGCCTGCTTGAGTGTGTGTGTGTATCCATGCCTATATGCATATGCGAGCCAGTGTTTGCATGTTTGGGAGCTTATGTGTGTTTCGGTGCACATGCGTGAGCTTGTGAAAGCTTGTGTGTGCTTGCGCAAGCTTGCATTTGTCTCTATGTGTGTATGCCTTTGCCTGCCTGTCCTGTGTACAGGAGAGTGAGAGACGGGGCATCGCAGACAGAGCATATTAGCAAATATTACCTGACGTTGCTTGGGCAGTTTGGTCAATAACAGCTTGTGTGTGTATGTGCCTGTGCTTGTTTGTCTATGGGTGTGCATGTCTCTGCCTATGTGTGTTTGGGGGTGGAGGTGTGTGCCAGTGTGTGTGCCTCTATGTGTGTGTGCATGCATGTGTGTATGTTTGCCTGTGTGTATTTGCAACAGTGCTTTGCAGAGCATATTGTCTGCACATTGTAACTTCCTCTGTCCCAGGCACGATCATGATTTTATTTTTATTTTACTTTGTTTTAACTGATTTTAATTCAAGTATGTTATATTTACTCTATGCATGTTTTATTGTAAACCACCCCGAACCTTGGAGGGTGCAGCATATAAGTATTTCTAAATAAATCAATTAAAAAAATTCCTGATGGCCACAGACAAACATGACAGTGTAGCCATCAAGATCGACCGATACAAGCCTTTTATATAAAAATATATAGCTATATATAACTAAGTTTAAGTATGAAGTCCAGTTGTATATATGTACAGGATTGTTCTGGGAGAGGTGGAATGATCTTGATTATTATCAGAATCTTGTGGTTAGTGAGGGGTCTATAGGCCTCAAAGTTAAGTGGGGGAAGAAAAGTGGTACAAGACTGAAGGTTCCACTAGTGTGCCCCTAATTCCCTTGCACTGGCCCTTTTGTATAATCAGAGTACAGTATAGGCAACAAAGTACAATCTAACGGTGCTTTTCAATATATTTATAAATGATCTGGAAAGGAAATCAGCAAGTGAGATAATCAAATTTGAAGATGATAAAAAATTATTCAGAGTAGTTAAATCACAAGCGGATTGTGATAAATTTCAGGAGGATCTTGCAAGACTGAAAGACTGGCAGATAAAATTTAATGTGAACAAGTGCAAGGTGTTGCATATAGGAAAAAGAACCCATGTTGTAGTTACATGATGTTAGGTTCCATATTAGGAGCTGCCACCCAAGAAAGAGATCTAGATGTCATAGTGGATAATATTTTAAAATCGTCGGCTCGTACTTTAAAATCGTCGGCTGGAGCAGTCAAAAAAGCAAATAGAATGTTAGGAATTATTAGGAAGGGAATGGTGAATAAAACAGAAAATGTCATAATGCCTCAGAATTGCTCCATGGTTAGACCGCACCTTGATTACTGTGTACAATTCTGGTCACCACATCTCAAAAAAGATATAGTTGCATTGAAGAAGGTACAGAGAAAGGTGACCAAAATAATATAGAACAGCTCCCCTATGAGGAAAGGCTAAAGAGGTTAGGGCTGTTCAACTTGGAGAAGAGACAGCTTAGTGGGGATATGATAGAGGGGATATGCTAGAGGTCTTTAAAATGTGAATCGGTTATTTACTGTTTCAGATATTAGAAGGACTAGGGGGCACGCCATGAAGTTAGCAAGTAGTGCATTTAAAATTAATTGGAGAAAATTCTTTTTATCCCACGACAAGCAGGATGCTAGTCCTCACATATGGGTGACATCAGTAATGGAGCCCTATGTACGGAAAACTTCTTTAAAAGTTTCTATGAAACTTTTGACTGGCACCAGAGTGCCTACTGAGCATGCCCAGCAAGGTGCGGCTCAAGGAACCTTAAGGCCTTTCTGATTCAACCCCATGTTTTATATCTACAAATAGAGAAATAAATAAATTAGACCAGAGGACGTGTGTATGGCGTTCTTTTACGGTCTCTGCAATAGCTGTTTGTCTTCAATGCTTTATTTTAGGAGCAGTATATAATCACTCAGTGCATATAATACTGTTTTTAAAATTCCCCTTAAAGATGTCATTTCAGCTACAAGAGATTTACCAGCAGCTGTCGCATTTTGTGCATGTTGGGAATTTGGAAAGGAAAGGGAAGTGTTCTGTATAGCTTCTGAAAAAAAGGCTTATTTCATTAAAATTGGACAATATAGTACATATAGGTGAAAATATGTCAACTACAGGAAGATGTTATAAAAACATACAGGAAGTCAACAGAAAAGATTGACTTCACCAATCCTATTTGCCCATTTGTGCCTGCCTAATATGCTGCTGCAGGTCTTAATCAGTCTGTGATTTTCTCCTTCCTTCCTCCACTAAGGTCATTTTGAAGGTAATTTTAAAAGACTTATGGGGGTTTGTGTATGAAAATGGCATATATGCATGTAAGTAGCCTCTGAGCGCAGTAAGCACATTTTTAGACGGGCAGGAGTATGTGCATACTATCTCTGCCATGCAGAAACCTATAACAGTAACATTAATACAAGTGCATGAGCGCCCATACATGTGCGTATGGGTGCACAAGCACACATGCTGGAATTTTAAATCAGGCACACAGTTGCGCGCCTGTGATTTAAAATACGCCTAGTACTTGTATGTGTGCTTCTAATTTAAGCGGTTACTCGAGCAAATGTATCTCATATATCTTTCTTAGGTCTTTGTCAACTGTAACGCATGCAGGTAAACGGATTTTAAAACATGCTCGCATGAAGGACATTCCCAGTTTTACAAATTAGTCCACCAGTTAGCCCAGTCCATCTCGAGGTCATCCACACCCCTCTGGTTCTTTAGCCTACCCTCCCCCTAGTTGGTCCAAACACCTCACCCAGTCATTTTAGACCTATACAGAGATTTATGCAGACTTACACCTCTTCAAGAGCAGAAGTAAACATGCAAGAAAAATTTGACCCCGCCCCGGAACACCCATGGCATGCCCCAATTCCAGGGCCGGTGCAAGGGGATTAGGCACCTTCTGCCTTGCACCGGCCCCCCCCCCCCCCCCAGTCACAACTCCAACTCCTACCTCCAGGGGTGGCTCAAGGCAATGTGCCGCCTAAGGTGGGGACCATATGCCACCACCCCCCAAATTTAAATAAAATAACCCAATCCCCCAAGACTCATGAAAACCCAGGAATAATCTGCCGATCCCAGGCCATTGGCTGCCACTAACCAAAATGGTGCTGGTGGTCTTTAGCCCCTACCATGTGACAGGGACTATGCTGGGGGGGGGGGCACATGATAGGGGCTAAAGGCCACTGGTGCCATTTTGGTTATTGGCAGCCAACGGCCCGGAAGTGGCAGATCACTCCCGGGCCCCCCGCTGGACCACCAGGGGTTTTTGTGAGTCTTGGGGGGGGGGGGTCGGAGGATAGCACAATGGGGGGAGGCAGGATAGGGCGGGGCTGGGCAGAATTTTGAAGGGGCACTTTTTGCCCCTTCAAAATTCTGCTGCATGAAGCGGCCACCTCCGCCTGCCTCATTATAGCACTACCCCTGCCTACCTCTCACAAGCGGCAGCTGTAAAGAGGACTAGAGATTCGAATCCCTGCTCCCCTTTGCTGCTACTCACAGCCATGGCTCGCTCGCGGCGGTGGCGCCCCCTAATTGTCGGTGCCCTAGTCCCAGGCCTAGCTCGTCTAGTTTTTCTGCTGGCCCTGCCCAACTCCACCCCTTTTTTTTTTTTTTTTTACTTACGCACACACATATACATACATAGGGGCCGATGCAATAAAAAACACGGGAAGAAATTGCATTCATTAGGAATGCACGCGGATTTAATGAGTGCATATTTTTTCACAGGTAGCACCGATGCAATATTTAAATGTTGCCGAAATAAAAAGCATGCAAAAATTGCACGCCTTGCTCAAAACGTAGTGTCTATAAGCGCTTTTTTTAAATTGGATTGATTGTTCAATATTGCATCGCTGGATAAAATATGCGAAAAAGTCAGCGTATAACTCACAAAGGTTTGTCAAATGTTCAATTTTTGAAGTACAAAAATCAATATTGAAAAGGACTAATGCATATTTGATATCAGCTTTGTTCCCGTGATGTCAGCAAGCGCGTCATAATCCTATTACGAGCAGGGTATATCAATAGCTGCAACCAGGTAAACTTCCCTTTTGTGTCGACTGGACCTGTACTGGCTACAGACTGGTCCCTTGAATTCACACGACATGAGCTTCATCGCGACTTGAGCTTCATCGAGACTTCAGCTTCATCAAGACTTCAGCTTTATTGAGACTTGAGCTTCATCTCTTCATTTCCTTCCTTTTGCAAAGGTATGAACTGGTAGCTTTCTACTTTAAAAAAAAAAAAATTAATTGTAAATGTGCATTCTTTAATACGGCGTTTGAGGACAGAGTGTGTTAAAGAGGTCCAAAAATAGAGCGTTGCAAAATCAAAGGGTCCGCTGATATTGGAAACGTGTGTACAGGGGGCAAACATTTTTATAAGATAAGCATTCCTGAAAATCTTTCTCGGCATTTTTTGTCGGCGTCCTATTCCTGTATGGCTTTTTTTTTTTTTTTTATGTGGTAGCCAGTAAAGAACGTCTCTTAGCTTTAGGACGCTGGATCAGTGTAACTTTAATTTCGGTGCAGAAAAAGCCCACTTTTTTTTTTTTTTTTTTTTAATTTGTGGTACCAATCTGGGAGGCCTTTCTCCAAGTCTCTGTCCTTGTTCTGAGGGGCTATGTTTCTGTTTTGTCCTTCCTGGAGTTTAACTATTGAAATGCCCTGCTTTCTGGCCCCTAGAAATCCAGTTAGCAACACCAGTAAAGAAAGTCTCTTCGCTTTACGACACTCGATCAGTGTAATTTTAATTTCGGCGCCAGAAAAGAGGAACATAAGACATATTGCTGCTGTGACCCTAAGGTGTTTTCTAACAGTTAGATCCCCAGCTTACAAAACAGTTACAAACAGACCCAGAAAAGTTCAAGGGTAAACCGTCACAATTAAAAGCCGCAAAATTAAGGAACGTTCAAGGGTTATCCGTCATATTTAAAGCCGCAAAATTAATAAGGAACGTTCAAGGGTAAACTAAGCTGCAAAATTAAGGAACGTGTTCTACGGTAAAACAAAAGTCATTCCTTACCTCGGCCTGCTCCGCGCAATCTGCATTATCTTCTTTCAGTCTCCTGTTGGCGGGGTTAATCGCTATTGCCTGTGTAGTTGCCCTAATTCTTGCTCGCAGACACAAGAAAAAGGTCAACACGACGACGAAATAAACAGTATCCATTAATGAAACAGAACTCCGCGGAAGCCAACAGCACAATAACGCCAGTGTAAAGCAGGCGCAAAGTTTCGATCGCTAAAAAACTCGCTAAGGACATACTAAATTTCAGCGCGCGATATGGCATCAGGTACGAATACCTAATTGGCGCATTTAACTAACATTAACTAACATTTGCATGGCACTGGCGTTATCCCGTTCACGCAGATTTTCCACGTGCGCTAAGGACACATTAAATCGCTTATTGCATACGCGTTCCCTTTGCGCTCAAAAAATGTGCGTTCAATCTCGCGTTTGCGGCTGTGCTAACACGAACGCCCCATATTGCATTAGCCCCATAATTTGTGGCTTTTAATGTACACATTGCTCACGCATGGCCCTTATACTCGCATGTCTGGACCTTTTAATACAGGCAATACTTTTAAAATTCACCTCATGTGCATAGAATGAGGGTTTTTTGAGAGGGTCCCATAAAATTCATCCCATGTGCATAGAATGAGGGCTTTTTGAGAGGGTCCCAGAGCATGGTTCAGAAGTACACACACATTTACATATTTTAGAAATGGCGTACGTTTTTATATCATAAAATACATGTATGCTTATACACCTGCTAATGAAGTCAAGGATATTAAATTTTACTTCTCTTTTGTCTGCAGTTTTAGAGTACAGAGCCTGGAGCAAATGGAGGAGGGTGTGGGTCAACTGATCGAGGTCTTGGTGAACTGATGCTTGGAAGTGCACGCACAAGAAAATATTTTAGAACACAGAATATGACGGCAGAAAAAGACCATATGGTCCATCTAGTTTGTCCATCCGTCCAATTTATGCTGCCCTTACAATTCCCACCACTCTCTCAGAGAATGCCCTGTATTTCACCCGAGCTTTCTTGAATTCAGATACCGTTTTCATCTCGTAACACCTCCACTGGGAGGCCATTCCATGCATCCACTATCCTCTCTGTAAAGAAATATTTCCTAAGATTACTCTTGAGTCTACCCCCTTTCATCCTCATCCCATGCCCCCCCCCCCCATTCTAGAGCCTCCTTTCCACTGAAAGACGCTCGTTTCCTGTGCATGGAAACCTTTGAGATATTTTAGTTATCAAATCCTCATTAGCTCAACCTTTCCTCTAGGGTGTACCTATTTAGATTTTTAAGTCTATTTTCATAAGCAAGATGCGTGCCTACAACAGCCAACTTTATAAGATACCTACCTCTATACATAAACTAAGTGTTATTTTGCTCACATATTACAATTATTTAACACATAACATATATGTATATTCTTTTATAAAATATGTACATAAAGTATGCTAATCCCTGCATTAAAGAAATGTGCATGCAGTAAAACATGGACGTACTTTCGAGGCAGTGATATGCAGTAGTTTATAAACTGCACAGCTCCTGCTGAATGGTTTATAACAGGCATACCTGCTTCTGTGCATATGTGCAGAGTTACACACACTATTGACAATTACCCTCTTTCAGGCCAATGCAATAACATGCGCTGCAGCCAGTGCACGGATTAACACTCGACTGGACGCGCGTTTTGGACATGTGCCCATAACCACCGATGCAATACGGGGATTAGCGCATCCAATCGAGCGTGCTCATTACATCTAAATTCCATGTAGATGAGGCTATTAGCTAATCCCCATGATTCGAAAAAATTCCCACGTGGCCAATACGTCCATTGCAATGCAACAAATTTTATCCCAGCACGGGGCTGGCATAAAGGATTTGCTGCACTCAAGTGCTCACTGGAAAAAGAAAACTTCTGCTTTCTGTGATTCCTCCACTTAGTATCGTCACCACAGAAAGCAGATTGAAGTAAAATTATAAAAACGTCTTGAAAAAAAAAAAATTCTGGGCGCACGATAGACGGTCCAGGCCATGTATCTTGTGCTGGTGTCTTGTGCTAATGGGGGGGGGGGGGGGGGGGGGGGGAACAGATGTTCTGACAACCACCTCTCCTGGGCACACGACGCTGAGGGACGCACATTTAAATAATGCATCGTGCGCCCAGGAGAGGTGGCTGTCAGAGCGGCCTTTTTGAGTCTGTTCTCTGCATGCTTGAATTCTGACACTGTTTTAAATCCTCTGACCTCTGCTGGATGTGTGTTCCAGGTGTCGGTCTAGCACTGTCTTGGTGGAAAAGCATTTTCAGTTTCTCTCCCTTCAGCTTCAGAGTGTATCCCAGCTCTAGGCAGATTCAATGTCATACATTACTTTCTCCCATATAACTTTCTTGGGAGTTTTACATAGTACTATTATTTTCTTCTCTTACTAAGATGGCATTTGCTAAACAGCAGCAAGCAATAAAAGATAACACACGGGCATTTGCTTTGACCGCTGTATATTTCATTTCACGTGAGCACATCTTGGCAAATGGAAGAAGGCCGACGATGTTGACCCCCCTGCAGAAAAGAGCTTTACACAGTCAGATCGTGAAACTCGAGTTGCAGTGAGGCAAGAGCTTGTTCAAACAATTTACAGAAGTGGGCAGAGAACCAGAGTCTCAAGGGGAAATTAGCACAGAAGACACCAGTGAAAGTTTTAGATTTTTAAGCCGCGCTTATTATATGTATGAACACGCACCTTGGAATTTTTAAATCTAGTTTTGGAGCAGAATTCAGAGAGCCTCAGTCGCTGGAAATAAATACAAGGCAGACTGCAAGGAGATTAGTAACAAGCCCGGGAGGCCACTGGGCAATTCTCAAACTGCCCACACTGGGATGAAGTCCACAGATAGTTCTTATTGAGGTTGCCAACTTGCTTCGGGTCACCTGAACAAGTTGATCCAGGCCTAGTTTTGCCCCGTCATGTGCATGGGGTTGTAGTTTTGGTCGTCCCATTGAGTTTCCATAGACAGAACTATAACTCCATGATGCAATGGGGAAAATCCAGGACTACATCAACCTGTTTGGTTGACCTGGAGTGACCTGGCAACCCTACTCCTAAATCCATGGATTCTGCTCCAATTTTCAAAGGAAAATATGCACACTTTCACCTTGAAACTTGCCACAAGTACAAACTACCCATGGATGTTTGCACTTCCTTTTCCTGTAGTTTTTTGTTTTGTTTTTTTTTAATGGAGAACAGTGCGCGCAGAGTTGAAAATGTAATTGATGCATGTTATTTCTCCCCCTGACTTTAGCGCCCAGGAGCACTGCCTCTCAATACGGCTGGAAAGGTCTTTTAGCTGCATTTGAGGAAGGGCTATTTTTAGACAACCGATTAATGTGGGTAGTCACTTTAACATGATCTTCCCCATGTGCATCTGCTGTACCTTGTTAGAGAGGCAGCACACATCCTGGCAGATAGAGGATGTCATCTGAGTTTCAGACTTCAGATGCAAATATCTACTTGCAACAGAACGCTGCACATAGGGAGTACATGGTTTTCTCTTTTTGGCACAACAGTCCATATTCGTGAAGGGGTGAATAAACATATGGACAAAGGTGAACGCGTCGAAATCGTGCGGCCAAAACCCCCCCTCCCCCCCCCCCCCGAAACTAATAGCGCCCGCAACATGCAAATGCATGTTGATGGGCCTATTAGTTATTCCCGCATGATTCAGAAAGTAAAATGTGCAGCCAAGCCGCACATTTTAGTCTCAAAAATTAACTCCTGCCAAAGGCTGGCGTTAATTTCGGCCGGCACCGGGGAAGTGTACAGAAAAGCAGAAAAAACTGCTTTTCTGTACACCCTCCGACTTAATATCATAGCGATATTAAGTCGGAGGCCCCAAAAATAAAATTAATTAATTAATTGAAAAATCTGCCTGCGGGTTGGAAGACGGATGCTCAATTATGCCGGTGTCCGTTTTCCGAACCTGTGGCTGTCAGCGGGTTCGAGAACCGACACCGGTAAAATTGAGCGTCGGCTGTCAAACCCGCTGACAGCTGCCGTTTCTGTCATAAAGGAGGCACTAGGGACGTGCTAGTGTCCCTAGCGCCTCCTTTTACCGTGGGCCCTCATTTACATACATTTATTTAGTGGATCGCACATCCAGGAGAGTGGCCTGGGTGTGTGCCAGGAGAGCGGGCACTCTCCCGCTCTCCTGCAAAGTTTTCTGTATCGGCCCGTTAATAAGCAATAGTAGCTTGATATCTATCTAATGTCTGGGTACTTTCCAGGTACTTGTGACTTGGATTGGCCACTGTTGGAAACAGGATGCTGGGCTTGATGGACCCTTGGACTGACCCAGTATGGCATATCTTATTTCCTTAATGTTCTGCAAATCGGTCTGGTTTTCTGGAAACCAGACTATGCTAATTATCCTGATTTTCAGACCCAAAATATACAAATATTCTTGAATATTTATGGTGGATATCCTGAAATCCAGATCTGTTTGTAACTCTTGAGGATTAGTCTAGCTGGTGTTTCTCAATCCATTCCTTAGGAGCACCCCAGTCAGTCTTATTTTAGGCCGTTTATAATGAAATATACATGTATAAATTGGGTTTAAGAACCAGCTTGATGGTAGAGTGCTTCCAAGGACTGCATAGAGAACCACTGGTTCTAGTCATTTACTTTTATCTGATGACCACCAAAATATAGAAATAGTGCAGAATAAAGTAAAAGTCCACACAATAGGGTAGATTTTTAAAAAGCGCGCCTTCGCGTACTTTTGTTGGCGCATCAGGCGCAAACAAAAGTTTGCTGGATTTTAGTAGATACGCGCGTATCTGCTAAAATTCTGGATCGGCGCGCGCAAGGCTGCCGATTTCGTGTAGCCGGCGCGCGCCAAGCCGCACAGCCTGCCGCCGTTCCCTCCCAGGCCACTCCGAAATCGGAGCGACCTCGGAGGGAACTCGCTTTCGCCCTCCCCTCACCTTCCCCTCCCTTCCTCTATCTAACCCCCCCCCCCCCCCCCGGCCCTATCTAAACCCCCCCCTTACCTTTGTCGGGGGATTTACGCCTCCCGGAGGGAGAAGTAAATCCCCGCGTGCCAGCGGGCCGCTAGCGCGCAGAGACGTGACCTGGGGGCGGTTCCGGAGGGCGCGGCCACACCCCCGGACCACCCCGGGCTGAAACACGCCCCCGGGCCCGCCCCCGAAACGCCGCATCCCGCCCCCAAAACGCCGCGCCGATTGGCCCCGCCCCAACACGCCCCCCCTCAAATCCCCGGGACTTACGCGAGTCCCGGGGCTCTGCGCGCGCCGATGCTCAAGGCCCTGCTCGCATAAATCCGGGCGGATTTACGCGAACAGGGCTCTTAAAATCCGCCCCAATGGTTTCAATATACTCTTATAAAGGTTTTACTTGCAACGGCAACTCCACTATGTCCATGCTTCCCCAATTGTATTTCCCACAGTAAACCATTTCACTTCATTCTCCATTTCCCCAGCCGTTTTCTCGGATTCTGCCTTGTTATGGTAACTTGGGGCGGTCGTGGCTTGGGACTCTGGCTGTTTCCTTATATTATAGGGACCTTCAATTTCAGTTTTACTTTTTTAAATTTTCATGGGAATTTATCAGGGTTTATTATGATATGAACAAAAAGAGGAGAAAATCAGTGGAAAAATGTGATTCGTTATCTTTCTGGTTAAATATCGTAGTTTTTTTTTGGTGGACAGAAGCCAGGACAATAAAAGAATATTAAGCAGATTCTCCTATCCTTCCACTCAGCAGCATCCCTATCTCTACCCTCATCTCCTTTCTACCATTTCCTTTTCTTTCCCCGTACCCACAACAAAATTCTCCCTCTTTCCTCCCATTGCAACAGCATTCATCCTTACTAGTGGTGGCTCTAGGAATTTCCTTTCTTCTTCGGCAGCAGCTTGCTGAGGCTGCCATGCAGCAGCACTGGACTGAAGGCAGGCTCCCTGGCATCACAATGCAGCATTTGAAGGCAGGCTCACTTCAAATGCTGCATCGGCCTATCTGCTGATTTCAACACATTTGATCACACCTCCCTGAAGCATTATCCTCAGTTGCATTTCAGGACTTCATTTTATCTTGGTTGCCTTAGTGCACTTTAATGGATTCTATTCCACCGTTATCCCATTATCAGCCAGTGT
Organism: Rhinatrema bivittatum; assembly: GCF_901001135.1. NCBI lineage: Eukaryota > Metazoa > Chordata > Amphibia > Gymnophiona > Rhinatrematidae > Rhinatrema > Rhinatrema bivittatum. The sequence goes on from NC_042616.1 coordinate 765,872,758, forward strand.
ACTTTGAGGCTCTGTCACAAGCCCTCTTTTCTCTCTGTGCACTCATCCCCGTGGTGTTCTGACGCCACCCATTTATTTATTTATTTAGTTGAAAAATGTATAACCAGCTCACGTCTACAGTTCAAGGTAGAGTAGAAAATAAAAGAAACATAACATAGTATAAAATGAACCGACACCAAAAAAAATATATAATAACATGAAAATAGACATAAGAAATAAATCAAACAAATACCTTGTTCTTTAAACATAATGGGCTGGATTTTAAAAGCCCTGCACGCGTAAATCCGGCCGGATTTACGTGCGCAGGGTACTCGCGAGCCGGCGCGCAAGTCCCGGGGCTTCGTAAAAGGGGTGGGGAGGGGCGTGTCCGGGGTCAGGGGCGGTTCGGGGCGGGACTGGGGGCGTGGCGCCAGCCCGGGGCGTGGTTGAGGCCTCCAGACCAGCCCCCGGGTCGGGTGATGGCGTGCCAGCAGCCCGCTGGCGCGCGCAGATTTACGCCTGCTTTCAGCAGGCGTAAATCTGCCAGCAAAGGTAGGGGGGGGTTTAGATAGGGCCGGGGGTTTAGATAGGGCCAGGGGGAGGGTTAGGTAGGGGAAGGGAAGGGAAGGTGCGGGGAGGTGGAAAGAAAGTTCCTTCCGAGGCCGCTCTGATTTCGGAGCGGCCTTGGAGGCAACAGGCAGCGCGTGCCGGGCTCGGCACGCGCAAGTTGCACAAATGTGCACCCCCTTGCACGCCTGGTGTGCGAACAAAAGTACGCGCTTGCGTAAATTTATAAAATCTACCCCAATCTGATTAATGATATTATTAATAGTTAAGTTTAAGCAGATATCAAATAGTTGTAGAACAAGAATAGCAAACAAAGTTGTCTTCTGACTGATTTGTTGCCAACTTAAAATTATCAATACCAAAATGCAGTACTTCAAACTGTAGTCAAACTAATTATGAACCTCCAAAGCTTGTTGAAATTAGTTTTCAAGTGCTTTTAAATGACTGCGTACATGCTTTTTGATGTGGTTGTTCGGGCAAAGAATTCCAGACAATGGGTCTGCAATTGAAAAGGCCTTTGGAAGAGCTTTTGAGCAGATCTGAGTGTGCGAGATGGTTTGTGAATGCAAAGGATTGGACATATCCTTTGTGAAGAAGGGTCACTTAGCAGTTTGTGGATCAGTAAGGCCAATTTGTATTTAATCCACCAGTAGACTGGCAGCCAGTGAAGGGAAAACAGAACAGGCATTATGTGTGCCATTCATTTTGTGTCAGAGTGAATTCATGCTTCGGAGTTTTCCACAAGCTATAATGCCCTTAACATATTCACAGGGAGCCCTGTATTCAGTACCATCATTATACTGCTGACTTCCAAATCTATGTCTCTGCACCAAAGCTTTCATCCTGAAAACTATCCCAGATCTCAACCTGCTTGTCCAATATGACTGCCTGGATGTCCCACTGCCACTTTAAACTTAACATGGTAATGACAAAGGGCCCGATATCCAGTGCGACTTAACCAAATTTCGGCTCGATCCAGTAAGGCCGCGGTAAAAACAGTGAGGTAGTGTCAGGCGCACCCTTCCTCCCCGCACGCACAGTTCTCTTCACTAACTCCCCGATACTCTCCTCTAATCGCATGCAAATGCATGCCGCGGCTGTGATGCGTTAGGGAAGGGTTATGCCCGCGCAACCCATTTTACTGTATAGGCGCTGTAACAGCGCCTATACAGTAACCTGGGTGCGCTGGTACCTGTCATTTCAAATGACATTTGAAATGACAGGCACCAGGAAGTGTAAAAAAGTTTAAAAAGTGTAAAAAACAAAAAACCTGTGTGTTATATAAAAAATAAAACAATTTTAAATACCTGTCGGAGGGCCGTGGGTCCAGGCGGCCGGTGGGCGGCGGGCAGCCATCAGCGGCATCCGGTAGTCCCTTCTCCCTTCCAAAATCGCCAAAATCGCACGGGCGGGTCGGCAGCGGGGGGGGGGGGGGGGGGGCGGCAGCAGGATCCGGGAGCGGCGGGTAGGCAGCAGCGGGGTCCGGGGCAGCGGCAGCGGGGGGGGGGGGCGGCAGCGGGGGGGCGGCAGCAGGATCCGGGAGCGGCGGGGTCCGGGGGTGGCAGCGAGATCCGGGGAGCCAGCAGCGGCAGCATGTTCGATCGCGCAGGCAGGTAGGTGGCAAAGTAAAGATGGCCGCCAGCACGGGAAAATCGTGCAATTGGCCGCTGAAGACGTGAAGGGACTACCGGATGCCGCTGATGGCTGCCCGCCGCCCACCGGCCGCCTGGACCCACGGCCCTCCGACAGGTATTTAAAATTGGTTTATTTTTTTATATAACACACAGGTTTTTTGTTTTTTACACTTTTTACACTTACCATAGCAGGCCCGAGCCTTGCTACTTTTTCGTTTGTTTTTTTTTGCCCTGGTCCCGTCCGGTCTCCTGCAGCCCCGTCCGGTCCGGACGGGGCTGCATGAGACCGGACGGGACCAGGGCGGGTAAGCAATGTTTTTACCCTACACTACACTACACTAACTCCTACTAGGGGGAGGCGGTAAACTAGCAGGTTAAGGCCGCGGCAGAACAGCGGGTTACGGAGGAGATAATATCAGCGCCCGTTACAGTATCGCAGGGGAATAGCTAATTCCTTCATTATACAGCTTTTTCGTTCATTTACATGCCGGGTGCGGAAAGGGTTATGCGTCTGTTTTCAGAAGCGATACGGACGCGTGAAACTGGACACTGTATCGCTGAACTGCCTTGCGCGCCCGAATTGTGCGCTACGAGCACGTTACAGACGGGCAATCCTCGAGCGGACGATACTGGATCGAGCTGTAAGTTTGGACTCATCCTGGTAAGTGACGGCATTTAAATATTCGGCCACGTTCAATGGCCACCACTTAGCTAGATTAACTGCCCACCACTTAGCCAGATTAGCTAAGTGGTGGGCAGGATGGGGACATTCTGGGCCGTGACTATCAAGCTTATTTAGTCAGATAAGTAGTGATATTCACACTTATCTGGATATGTTAGCCCTGCTATTAATTATCCAGCTATATTCAGAGATGAGACTGTGCCACTGAATATCATGGACAAGTTAGCCAGATATGTTATCTAGCTATCCTGTTCAGCTGCCTACTAGATGAATATTGACCACCTAATGTCTTATCTTTCCTCCCAAACTCAGTTTCCCCTCCCCCTTTTTCTGTCTCTGTGGATAGCACTGTTATTCCCATCCCCTCAACTCACAATGATGGAGTCATCTTAACTCCTCTGTCTCTTTCTCTGCACACATTCAAAATGTTGCTCAAACATTCCCAATCTCTTCCTTTCTAAGTCCACTACCAAAAGCCTTATTCAATCTCTTATCACCCCCCATTTAGACTACTGCAACCTGCTTCTCACAAGTCTCCCACCGGATCATTTATTCCCACTACAGTCTATTCAGAATTCAGCTGCACAGTCCATCTTCTTTCAATGTTGCTGCAACCATGCAATCCCTCTTCTAAAATGACATTAGCGCTCTGTTCACTTCCAGATAATATTCAGGCTTTTTCCCATTTACCTACAGGTGCATCATTCATTGTGCAGCTTCTCATTGGCTCTCCTTTTCTTAACTACTCTTAGATCCTTCTTTTCAAACTGTGTTCATTCGGAAAGCTGGTTTTATCTTTGTCCTTCTCCTCCATTGCCAACTCCCAACTCTACACTTTCTACCTTGCTGCACTATCTGCCTGAAATAGCTTTTCTGATTGTGTATCGTGCTTTCCCTGGCCATATTCATATTCTGTCTAAAAGCCCACTTTTTAGATGATGCTTTTAAATCTTAAACTCTGGTCATAGCCTTGTTGATTTAAAGCATGTTTTTTTGTAATAAATACATTTCATGAAGATTCGTATTTGTCTCTTTTTATCATTTATATATTACAGCCCTTGGGGGTTTTCAGTGGGGAGACCCACAGTCAGGACAAAGACACTGCACAGAAAAAAAAATCCACTGTCCAGTGCCATTTCATTTTATGGCTGGACAACAAAATGGGACTGGCTGACACCATTTCAAATCAAAGCCTGTGGGGTAAGCAAGGGGATCTTTCTTGCCCTTTTCTGTATTGGAGACCCTGGCGGAAGGGGTAAGTGTGACTCTGGGAGGGACTGTTTCTTTTTGTTTTCTTTCTTTTTTTTTTTGGGAGGGGGAGGTGCATTTAAATTTTATGTTGGTTTCGCAAACAAAGCAAGCCAAAATAAGTATTAAATGAACCTAAACCCAAATAAAAGAAAATTCTCAAACTTGAAAAATAAAACCCAACCCCCAAATATTTTCCATATGCACCCCTAATGATTTCTCCTCCTCCACTGAAATGCTGTGGAACACAGGTTAAGTTCCTTGTACCAGGATGTCAATCTCTCTGAATCCCTTGGCTCCTTACCGAGATTTCTCATCCAACTCACATCAGGATAAGATGTCTCTGCTGCCATTTTCCTGGGTGCACAACCTCTTTTAATGCAGATGCACACTCTGGAGCTTGTCCCACTCCTGGATGTAAATCCATTTCATTTACCCGCCAGTGAAAAATCTCCACTGAGCTAATGAATCTACACGATGAGGCCAATTTTCAAAGGCTTTAGGCTCATAACAGGCCCTTTTGAAATTTTACTAGAGCCTTAAACGTGGGTGGCAATGGGTGGAATTAGTGTGGGAAAACAAAGTTAGGTGTTTAGCACTGACCTCTAACTTAGGACATAAATCTAGACATATGAATAGTAGGCCTAAATTTAGGGGCCTTAAATTTAAGTGAATTTTCATCTGAAAACTTAGGTCCCTAGTTTTGACTGAAAATAGACATCTAACTTAGCTTCCGAAATTTAGGATCTCAGCTTTTTGGAATATCTCCCTCTTAGTATCTATACTAGATTCCAGCTTAGAGCCCCTTCCTGCTGCAGCAAGCATTTATTGCTCCTCAGGAGATTCAGACCCCGACCTTGAGCTCCGTACACCAACAACAGAAAGAACCAGGAAACCGAAATTTCTGAGTGCCTCAGCTACATTCAATGCACTCAGACCCTCCAGGTGCAGTCCATTAGGGAAAATCTGAATAACAGCATACCTCCTCTATAACTCTCCGTGGAGACCTGTGCCTAACTAGTCTGAGATTTTTAGAGCCCACTTACCAGGTTGTAAGCTCTATTAAGAAGGGACTACCTCTTATGTGGATCTATATACAGTGCTACTACAGCATGTCTAGTAATGCTATAGAAATGTAAGAGGCAGTAGTATCAGTGGCCTTCTTGAATTAAATAATATGCTACACCCAAGAAAAAATGGTCAGCAAACAAGTCTAAGCTTAGTGCAATAAACCTTCCTGGGAGCTTTCTGGGTTTGACCTGGAAACTCCAGGTCCAGAAACCCTGCTTTCAGTTTCTGGAAGAGTTCCCAGGTGCCTGGAGGCCACAATCATTCTTAAAATCCTGTTGTTAATGGAGCAGCCATAGGTACAATGTTCTGCACATTTTAATTTGGCTATCTAAAGCGAAGAGGATAAGAGAGCAAAGGGAGGAAGATTGGAGGGGACAAGAAGATAGGAGAGGGAGTCAGCACAAAGGGTAAGAGAACTGAAGATATCGCAAAGGGGAAGAGAGGAGATTAGAGAAAGCAAAGCAGGAAGAGCAGAGGAGAGAGTAATGGGGTAAGAGAGTGAAGGAGAGTGACAAAGCATAGAAGGAATAGGATGGGAGAGAGAAAAGGAGGACGGGAAGAGAGCAAAAGGGGAGGACCATCAGATGGTTGGGAGGAGTATCCAGGGCCTGCACCATTGCTGGAGGAAAAACCAGAGTCCTGCATGCAAGACCGAGGAAGAGCAGCACAAGGAGTTCTCAGGTAAGTAAAACATTTTGGTGGGGAGGAAGAGGGGAAGTTGGACATGCACAGCAGTTTCTAGCAAACATGATTGTTGCAGAAGTCACATATATGTGTATATGACTGATGACATCAGAGTCTGCTTCTCTGCACTGGTTTTTATACTGCAACACAACCAGAGCTGTCAGGAGCATGCAGCAGGGTATTCCTTTTTGAGGGGGCAGTCTGGGGATTGATGAGGTAGTTTTACTAATTAGAGGTTGTCCCAGCTCCACCCGAATTAGATGAGTGCGTTTATATAAATGAAAAAAACATGTATGACGACGAACTGTTTACCTGGAGACACTTGATGGGTTCGCAGCAAAGCATTACTCAGGAATGGCATCCAGCACTATACTTTCAACCTTGTGAATCAGAGGTGCCCAAGTGAATGCTTGCCAGAGGAGAAGATGGCAACAGTGACGGCAGCCACCCATGTGACACTCCTGTTCAGCCAGCAGGGATTCCAGCAGAGTCAGCAAATGAAGTGCACATCAACCAGCAGAAAGAAAGTCTTTTGCCATTTACAGTGCAACGATGGTGGACAGCCTTCTAAAACTTCCTGCGCTGCCAGCAATACACTCTCTGGGAAATTGGATTTCAAAGTGATAGGAATGCATGCACCAAGAGGAGAGACTGCATTGGGAAACACAAAAAAGCATGGAGTGTAACAGGTCTGTTATCACCCTGCATGCTGCAGTCGTCTTAGCTCCTACATGAGTCATTTTCCAAATCTAAAATACTGGAGTTCAGCAAAATGTTTTCATTTTTCAAGATAATGTGGTGCTGAAGAGCCCAAGCAACGTATGTCGCAGCACTGTAGGAGTGGGTGGGGAGAAAAAAAAAAGTAAAATGAGCTAATTAGTGTAAGGGGAGCTTTATACTGTTCTGTCTGAAGATGCCATTGCAATTATCAAGCCAAATCCAAATGTTTGCACATCCTTTGGATGAAACTGCTGCCAGCCAGACATGAGAGGCCTGGGGTTTATGTATAACCCTGTTCTAGAAAGATGTTTTCAAGTCTGGTCCTCGAGCACTGCCCAACAGGTCTAGGACTTCCTTATCTCTACCATGTTTTATGTGTGAGAAAAGTGTGCTTACCCTGGGTCTCCAAGGTGCATCTATAAGGTATATCGCATGCAGATTCTTTGCTGATATCCTGAAAATCTGACCTGTTCAGTGTTATTTCCAGGACAGGGTTGGGAACTACTGCTGTAAAACCTCCAGTTTATCTCTGCTCAGCTTTACTGACAGAAATGAAAATATTCAAACTCTGGTTCTCCTCCATGAAAAAAAAAAGACTAGCCAAAAATGTGTTCTCCCTACCCATGACATTACTGAGCAATCACCAACTACGGGTTTCATGAGCAAAGCCTGAGCCTGAGGTGCACTAATGGATAGGGCAAAAAAACAGTGATTCTAATTACTAACGATGTGACGTGGAGGCATTAGAGAAAGCCAAGTCTCTCATTTTTGCATGGAAAGACATCAAGCATTGCAGACACGCCTTGGTGTGTGTAATTTTGTCCTTAATTACATATGTTTCCTAACTATGCATCTTTATTTTGGTAGGGGTTGTCTCCCATTCTGTGCCTAATTCGAAGGCATTTTAGATGATGTACGATGTGTTCTTGCTTTGAACCATATTCTCCAACTAGCTATTAATGCCTATCTGTGCTAGAGAACATTATCTCTGTGCATTAACTCCCACAAGCCATTACCTGCTTTTATGTTTCTAATCTAGATACTTAGGTTTTTACATCCATTAAATATGCAACAAGGGAAGTATGCCTCTCCAAAACAGGACTAACTAGCATGGAAACAGTTGAAGGGTCTGCAGGAAAGTGCAGCTCACTTGCATTTTCTCTTCTCTATAATTAAAATCTGTCTCAAGACATCTCAGCACATAAATCACTCCCTTACAACAACTGGTCAGGTTGTCCTTGCATGAACCAAGCACCAGCTGCCAAATTACACCTACATGTACGTAATCGGGTATTGACATATGCCACCCGCCCGCTGGCAGTGGTGCTGCCAAGCCATGCCTTAGCAATCTCCTGCTCTGAATGAGGAAGAACTGCAGGGGGAAAGCCAGAATGAACATCTCAAAAAACAGAAACATGGTGGCAAAAGTAACGACATCTGAAGAAGAGCTGTGTGAGCATTGTTCCCTATAAGTGGCGCATGCTTGTGCGTACACAGGTCGTGAAAACATAGCATGCACAGGGAGAGGAAAATATAATGGTGTTTCAAAGAACACTGCACATGAATTACGTTGCACATAAGAAATGTTTTTGCACACACTGCCCAGAAAAAAGTTTCAGTAGGGGGTGGCCTGCTCCAGTGCTCAAGAGCCACAAACAGGCCTGGTTTTCAGGATATCCACAATGAATATGTACAAGAAATGTGCATGCAATGGAGGAGGTGCATGCCAATCTATTTCATGGATATTCAATGTGGATAGCTTGAAAGCCAGGCCTGTTTGTGGGTCTGGAGTTGGCCACCTCAAATTAGAAGGAATGTTGCCAGTGAGGTCTCAGAAACTCATTGTTACTATTATTGCACTTGATATACCTCCTAAGTCAATTTCTCACTAGGCAGGGTACAATCCAGACTCATACATAATAACTCAACCACCACCTAATCCCTACCATCAACTCCCATTATTGTCATCCATGTAGGACATTCTTCAGAGGGACAGCCGTGTTAGTCTGATGTAGCAAAAATGACAGGAATCAAGTGACACCTTATAGACTAACCAATTTATTAAAGCATGAGTTTTCAAAGAAACAGTCCACTTCAAAAGTTAGTCTTGTTACTTAGGCAGTGAGCATGTGACAGTCACAGTAAGCGGCATCACTGATTAGAGCTGGGCAGGGAGAAGAGTGGGGGATTGGCTGGTTTATGACTTATTTACACTAGTAACATCTTAAAAGGAAATACTCTCAAAATCTTTCTTTCCTTGAACTGATCCCCAAATCCAAACATACTTGATACGCTTAAAAAATGACTACAACTGCATCTTAGATCTTCACTTAAATATCAGAAAACGGACCTGCCCTGGGCATGCTCTTGGCAGAAAATGGTATCAAACGGTTCTGTGAATGCTGAGTTGGAGCCTAAATAACTAAAGCAAGAGAAGGCAATTTCCATCCTCAAGGGACACCAACTGTTTGGGTTTTCAGACTATCCCTAATGAATATCCATGAAACATATTTGCATATAGTTAACGCAGTGTGGATGCAAATATATGTCATGCATATTAATTAGGATTTTTTGAAAACCTGACTCTTGGTGGCCCTCCAGGACTGGAATTCCCCACCCCTGAACCAAAGAATGGCCTTATGATTTTAGATCAGGGCTTCCCATACTTGACTTGGTGACCTCCTCCCCCCCCCCCCAACACACACACACACACACTGCCAATCAGCTTTTCAGGATACCCACAATGAATATTCATGAGATTTTATTTATTTATTTAACATTTTTTTGTATACCGTCGCTCAGAGTCCATCGAAAAGGTTCACAACAAATAAATAAATACAATAAAAAATGTAAAATATAATAAAAGCCTAGAGCTAACCTACATTACTAAAATACATTGTAAAATCTAAGGCTAGCATACATTACATCCATAACATAAAATCATTAACCTAACATTATTCCCCTACTTTAAAACTCCTAAAAGCTAGATTCCTTCAGGTCTTACAACCCCCCCGGATTGTCCTTCAAAATATAAAAATGTCTAAAATTACAACCAGCATCTCCTAATAAAATATCTTCTTCCTCTAATGTAAAATTGACATACTTCAGGCTCACCATAGAGATACTACTCTAGTCTATTTGTAGTAACAGAAAACGTATATTGGACTAACCCGTATAAGCTAAGCTAAAAAAACCAAGTCTTGAGATCCTGTTTAAACTTTTTAAAATTTGACTCTAGTCTCAGGGGCGCTGGGAGAGAATTCCAGATTCCTGGACCAGCCAGCGATAGCGCTCTTTCTCTCACCTGATTAAGACGTGCTGACTGAACAGCTGGCAGAGTCTGCAACCCCTTATTTGCTGACCACAAATTTCTCTGTGGAACATGTAGTTTTATGGCTGCATTCAGCCAAGCTACCTGATCAGAGAAAATTAATTTATGCAGAATACACATAGCTTTAAATTTAATTCGAAACTCAATCAGCAGCCAGTATAGTTTAATTAATGTGGGCATAATATGTTCGTTTTTCCTCAACCATGTCAATACTCTGGCCGCCGCATTCTGCAATATCTGCAATGGACGAATTGCAGATGCTGGCAGACCCAGCAAAAGGGAGTTGCAATAATCCAAACTCCCAAATACGAGAGCTTGTATCACGGTGCAGAAATCATTAGTTTTTAATAATGGCCTGAGTCTTCTTAGCATTAATAGTTTTGTGAAGCCTTCTCTCACTTTTGCTAAAATATGTTTTTTAAAAGTAAATTCTGGATCAATTATAAAACCTAGATTCCTAATTGAATCTGCAAATTTTAGATAAAATTTTAGATAAATCTGCATTCATGGTATGGTGATTAGCATGGGAGTGAACCCTTTGTGCAGTGGCATAGTTGATGCAGTCTCTTAGGCAAACCTACGAGGCCTATGCCTACAGCTGGCGAATGCCCTCTGAGGCACGACCGAATAGAGCTTCATCTATACCAGCCACCTTGCCTGCAGGTTGAGCCCTTGAGTTCTGGCAGTCTGGCAGTTGCAGGACTTAGGCAAATTCCTAAGGCGATAGAGAACAGTGGGTCCAAGGACACGACAGGGTCAAAACAGGCAGCAGACTGGACTGTTGTGGACAAGCAAGGAGTCGGAGTGGGTGGCAAGCAAGCATAGTCAACTCCAAGGTAATGATCAGGTCCAAGCGGCAGGCAAATGTGGTTAGGTCCAAGGCGATGGTCAGTTCTAGGAGATCAAACTAAGGATAGATGAAGTCAGACAATGAAACACTGGACATGACTAGTAGGGGAGGGCTGGACGAAGCAAGGAGGGATGAGGCAGACTGGGCAAGAGAACACAGGAACTCAGGAATGCAGAAGCGACATGCTATGCACAAGGCAGGAAACCCATTGCTGAAGTGGTAATAGGCTTCCAGGCCGGCATAAGTAGTCAGAGCCTGCTGATGTCATCACTGGGCGCCGCAAGGCTTTCCCCACATTGGCCCTTTAAGTGCTGATGCACGCTGCATGTCTAAGGAGACCCTGAGAAGGTGCAGGAACATGGCGGCGTGCAGGCGATGTCGAAGCTGTGTCGAGAGCTGGGGCCCACTGGCTTGTAGTAGTGTTCCTGCCACATCGGGAGGGCGATGAATGTGCTGGGGGGAGTCAGAAAGAGCAATTGGTTGTGGGCCTACCCCACGGCCAGCCAAACGTAACACATGGAGACCCATCATATGCTAATTTATCTTATTCATATTCATTTTGGATATCCAGAAACGCTGACTGGCTATAGGGGTTCACCAGGACAGTTAGGGAAGTCATGTTTTGGATATTTTCTATTGTATGAGGTATGTCCCCTTTTAGGGGTATAAACTATTTTGAAAATCAAACAGCTTTTACTTGATATAAGAACCCTCAAAGCGCAAAATAAGAAAACTTGCTCCAATAGAGTGTTAGCTTCTCTTGAAATGGAGGGGATTGAGAAGACTTAAAAATATACGAGACTCAACTATTTTGAGCATGATAATAAAGCAGGAGTGCTTTTAGCTAGAGCAGTTAAAAAAAAAAAAGGCTAGGGCTCATATTTTGCAAATACATTCTGGTGATGGCCATAATCTGATACTTCCTAAACAAATTGAGGTACGGTTCTTACAACACTTTGCCAGTTTACACAAGGAAAATGAAATCAATGAACTTGGAGGATATCCAGACATACTTAGGTTCCCTTCCTTTTTCTCAAGCTCACTCACGGGCCGATACAGTACAGTAAGGTGTAATAGCGCATCCAACCCCCCCCCGAACCTAATAGCGCCCGCAACATGCAAATGCATGTTGATGGCCCTATTAGGTATTCCCGCGCGATACAGAAAGTAAAATGTGCAGCCAAGCCGCACATTTTACTTTCAGAAATTAGCGCCTACCCAAAGGTAGGCGCTAATTTCTCCGGGCACTGGGAAAGTGCACAGAAAAGCAGTGAAAACTGCTTTTCTGTGCACTCTCCGACTTAATATGATGGCGATATTAAGTCGGAAGTCCCGAAAGTTAAAAAAAAGTAAAACAAATAGAAAAAAAAATTTGAAATAGGCCCGCGGGTCGAAAACTGGATGCTCAATTTTGCTGGCTTCTGGTTTCCGAACCCATGGCTGTCAGTGGACTTGAGAACCAACGCCAGCAAAATTGAGCGTTGGCTGTCAAACCCGCTGACAGCCGCCGCTCCTGTCAAAAAAGAGGCGCTAGGGACTCGCTAGTGTCCCTAGCGCCTCTTTTTACCGCCGGCCCTAATTAAAATAAAATATTGTATCGCGCGCACAGGAGAGTATCGGCCCGTCAGTGTAGACAAGAATTACTCTCAGCTTCTATTGTGTTGAGTGAAATATACTCTTGCCATAATGGCCTTGCCAATGGAAAATGTCTGGGCCTGGATGGATTTTTATTTATTTATTTTTAAATTTCTATACCGGTATTTGGTAGGGACCATCATATCGGTTTACATAGTTCCATAAAACACTTATAACAGAATCTCAATTACAAACAATATACCAAACAATGCTAAAAATGAAAAACCTTCATTACAATTTATAAAAAATGGCCTAACATACGAAAACAAACAGATAAAATCATTCAAACCTATGTCTGAATTTAGGTGAATTTGTTTAAAAAGCATTCGTTTTTGTTGGCGCCTTATTTGCTGGCTGTTTATAATGGAGCAGGATCTACATCGGCTTCCATAGGCAATATGGCTGATGCTAATATTTCATTAACACCTAAACCTGGTAAAGATGTTTTGGAATGTAGTTTCTTTCATTCAATTTCACCGTTGAACACTGATATAAAAATCTTTGCCAAAATATTGTAAAGGTGATGAGAGGCTGTTCTTCCTTCCCTATTACATACTGACCAAAATGTTTTTGTTAAGGGGAGAGTATCCAAGTATTATAAGGAGGCATTTTAATATCACACATTTTGCAAAGAAACAGGGTATTTCATGTCTGATCCTCTCTTTAGATGCTGACAAAGCCTTCAACTGAATATCCTAGAAATTCTTGTTTGCAGTGATGTACGAGTTCAGAATAGCTGCTAGATTTATACAAATGGTTAGGGCTATGTATCAAAGGCCTAGAGCAAAATTGCTGATTAATGGATCTCTTACCCCTTTCTTTCCTATTGCAGAGGCACAAGGCAAGGTTGTCTATCGTCTCTGCTTCTTTTTTAATTTGCAATAGAGCCCCTTGCATTGGCTATAAGGCAGGATGCGGAGCTATGTGGGATCAAGCTGGGTGGTGTGGAACATAAGATTTCACTATACACTGATGATGTTCTGGTTAATATGACTGAATCCTCTATATCGGGTATAGCACTTATGCACCAACTTTCAACTTAACGGTGGATTATCTGGCTACAAGATGAACTATGAAAAGTCGGAGATATTCCCTATTTGTGATAAGTTAACCATTCCCCCTAGTGTCTCTGACTTTAGGGTGGTCAGCAGTGGGTTTAAGTACTCGGGTGTATTTATTTCTCACTCCTATACTGACCTATACAAGTTAAACTATGGTGCGCTGCTTACAAATATTAAGGAAGATATTACTAAATGGGCAGATTTAACAATCTCCTGGATGGGGAGATGTAATCTCTTAAAAATTAATATATTACCTAGATTACTATATTTATTTCAACATCTTCTGTGCATGGATGGCCAAATATTTATGAAATAGTACACCAGCTATGATTTCATTGAGACAATTGTGGATGCCTAAATGTCAGGGTGGTTTAACCCTGCCTAATTTAAGGGTTTACCATTGGGCAGCTAGGTTAGTATACCTTAAGGCCTGGTTTGATAATAAAAGGGAGGCATGGTTGCCATTGGAAAGAGAACAGGCGGGGGCAGTTAAATTGTCAACTTTGTTAATGCTGCCTGTCAGTAATTGTCTGAGCTAATTGGCTTGTAGGACCAGCCTGATTCTTGCGCATATAGGGGTGGATTTTCAAAGGGTTACGCGCGTAACCTCGAAAACCCGCTCCTGCGCACGCTGAGCCTCGGGACGTACCTATGTCCCAGGGCTTGAAAAAAGGGGCGGGGCATGGGCGCGCGCAACCTACGCCTCCCAGAGGCAGGCGCAACTTAAATAATAAAGGTAGGGGGGATTTAGGTAGGGCTGGGGGGCGGGTTAGATAGGGGAAGGTGTGGAGGGGCGAAAGGAAAGTTCCCTCCGAGGCCGCTCCGATTTCCCTCCGAGGCCGATTTCGGAGCGGCCTCGGAGGGAACGGGGAAAGCCATCGGGGCTCCCCTAGGGCTCGGCGTGCACAAGTGTGCATCCCCTTGCGTGCACTGACCCCGGATTTTATAACGTGCACAGCTGTGCGCGCATGTTATAAAATCGGGAATAGATTTGTGCGTGCCAGGTTGCGCGCACAAATCTACGCCCGCGCATAGGTTAGAAAATCTGGCCCATAGTGGGGAACTGGAAGCAGGTGTCTCGGTTTTTGGGCCTTGGAGCAGAGAGTTTTTCTCTAATAGTACCTATCTATAAGAACCCGGCTTTAGCCCCATATACTTTTCAACCGATTTTTGTAACCTGGAGGGACAAGGGACTTTTTGCTTTAATACATCTTTGAGATTCTGAAGGGTTTAAGTTATTTTCAATGCTTCAGGAGAAATATCAATTAGATGAACAATCTCAAGCGACCTATAATAGATTAAGGGAAGCATTGGGTGCTTCTCTTGACTTACATAGACCTTTAAGACAACTTACGGGTTCTGAGGATTTCCTTAGTAATACATATGTCACTAAAAAGGGGATTTCACATATTTACTGGGGTATACCTCAGGCTAAATATGATATAGCAATGGTTTCTGATGTTGTTAGGAAATGGAATGAGGACCTAGGGACTACTTTTGATAAGAAAGTGTAGAAAGCAATTTTGAAAGCTGCCTGTAGTGCTTCGATATGTGCCACTAGGATAGAAGTTTCTATTAAATTGTTGCACAGAACATACTGGACACCGAATTACTTTGCCAGGTTGTTTCTTGGCACTGATCCTTCTTGTTGGAAGGGTTGTGGAGAGCGAGGCACATATATCAATATGTGTGGGCATTGTCCTAGAGTACGTGTAATCTGGGGACAGGTCGCACAAAAAATTTCAGATGTTATTGATTTGTCTTTGCAATTGACACCTCGTTTGGGGTTGCTTGGGAGATGGGAGGGATCATTAATTCCATCCAAACATAGATCCCTGGTTGTGCAATTTCTCCTTGCAGCCGACTTACTGTTGCTACCTTCTGGAAATTTTCCCCCGGTCTTGACTATTGAAAAAAGTAATGTTATGTTGTTTCTGTTCTCAAACAACTTTGTTACGCCCCGAAGGGTGAGATGTATAAATTCCACGCTATTTGGAGTTGTTATAAGAGATATTATGGGTTGGGAGGTGTCTAAATTATGTGTGCCTCTGTTTGCTGCTCGGCTGTTTGTCTAACATCGGAACTTATTTTGAATTCTGTTTTGTCTTAGTTTTTCCCAGCCAACCTGTGTATTCTACAGAAAGAATATTACTATTAAGTTGATGTTATACCTGTATTTATGGCTGTTATGTATGCTGTGCCACATTGTATAATAATTTCTGTGTTTTCTAAATAAAGAGTTTAAAAAAAAAAGAGAAACTACTTGATTCAGTTGATCTTTGAAAATTAGCTAAAACTTACTCAAATAGAAAAGAACCTGCATATCTAGGCATCTTCCTGAAAATCACCCTGATATTAGAGAGAATAGCTTCTGTATCATGAACTCCATTCATTTTAATTAAACATGTTAAGAAATAGGCTGAAATTTCACCTATTTATAGGAAGTGTCTCCAAAAAGTAGTACATGTGGAGAAATTAGCTTCGGCCTACTTTCTTGTGTAACGGTTGGCAAATGGACTCTGCCAGAAAAAACTGCTGATCTCTCAAAGGAAGATAAAAAAGTGAAGAATTATTTGGAAAGTTTTCCAGAATTTGGAATGAAATCACTGTTTTACGTAGGTGAAGGTTCACATTTATTTAAGAACATAAGAAATGCCATACTGGGTCAGACCAAAGGTCCATCGAGCCCAGCATCCGTCTCCCACAGCGGCCAATTCAGGTCACGAGTACCCCGCAGGATCCCAAAGAATAGATCCAATCTTTCTTGTTCACAACCAGGGTGTGGTATAGTTTGAGCAGTCAAGGCTTAGGAAGTGGGCCGGAGGACAAAAGGGAAGCTGAACTCCAGTTGGTTCCTTACACAAGTTTTATTGTTTAAACAAAATAGAAAAAGGCTGCAGACTTTACAACACTCAAATGTAGCTTGTCTTAACCTAGACTTGGCTTCTGTGACCATCCTGGGGCCTCCTGGTTCCCTCTAGGGCTTGGCTGTTTATCTCTACGTGAAGAGAAACTCCCTGGATCCATAATCTCTTGCCAAACTGTTCCTTAAGGAGGCCCAGGCCAGATAGCTGGAGCTGGTCCCTTAAGGAGTTCTGGGGATTCTATCCAAATATTCTGTCATATATCCTCCCCCCCTCATCTCAGGGTGAGTGCTTGCCCTTACCAGGGTTACTTCCCTGAAATCAGAATCGTTTTTCCCTATCTTGGGTTAAACCTAGTTGGCTTACAGAACCTAGTTGGCTTACAGAACCCTGAATTACTTCTATCTCTACCCAAGTCACCCTCCTCATTCCCTTTTGGTGGGGTCCTATCTACATCAGCCTCTAAATAATGGAAACAGCTGGGCTTCCTTCTTTGTTGCTCCCTCTGTGGTTTAGACATTCTAGGTTCTTTGATGTATGCTTGATTACAGTCTAAGCTAGACTGACTAGATGTCAGCTGGTCCCAAAGATCGTCAAAGTGGGGATAGTCACATCCCAGAACCATAGGATACAGAAGTTGTGGAAGTATTTCAATTTCTATATCGGCTTGTCCAGCTGCTGCTGTCAGGATATCTTGGCCTTTCAGATACTGTTGTCAATCGCCAATTATACAGGTGAGTGTCGTAATTTTCTTATAGTTGATATAGTCTCTTGAGGTTATCTCCTCCTGAATAAGCGTTTTCCCATTCCCTGATCCAGCAAGGCTTGAGCAAGGGTGTCATCCAGTACTACTGGGATTACAAAACCAATCTAGGAATCTGAGTCAGGAATTTTCACGAGGTTGCAACTGGGAGTCTTTGCAAGTTTGCGCTCCCACTGTTCAAACTCAAGCCAGGGACACTCTTTGGCCAATGTTCCTTCTACACACAATAGGAACATGTATCTGGACTTTGACTTGTGAGTCTTCATTTTCCAGATGTGGTAATTCACTTCTATGGACTTTCAAATCCATGGATGATGGGGTCACCAGGTGCTGTGATTTTAGAACTTCGGCCTCCCAGGCCCTGAGAGGACTGCTTTTCAGTTCTCTTGAGTCCTGGCAGGTACCATTTCTCTTCTACAATAGATTGTTCTGCTGCAAGCTGTGATTGATAATAAATGTCTGCAATTTCCATGGTGGATTCCAAAATAATTTTGGAATGTTGGTGTACCTACCACCCTCTGGGTGGGAATAGGGTTTCTATAAACTGTTCAAGAAGGAGGATGTTGGCCACGTCTGATCCAGCTTTCCCATCTGGCTGCAGCCATTTCCACCCGACATTCTTTAGGCTATGGAAGATTTGGGGAACCTCCTCGGGGTAAAGATTTCCATTCCAAAATCATTGCTGGTAGGCTTCTGAGGTAAACCCTGCTCGAGGACAGCTGCTCTAACTGTCTTATAGCTGGTACTTCCATCTGGATTGGTGGCTTGATATGCAGGTTGACTGTTGCCTGTAAGCAGGTTAGCTAGATAGGTCATTCATGTTTTTTCTGGCCAACCTGCCAGTCGGGCCATTCATTCATAGTTGATCAGAAAAGATTCCAGATCTATCTTTAGTATCTCTGGGTAAGCCGGGTGATAACAGCTTGGTTTGACTTTCCTTCAGGGCAATCAAGGTAGCCTGTAGGGTGCTCAAATTCTCTAGGAGACATTGCTGTTGAATTCCCTGGGCCTGCACGATAATCTATAACTGCTGCTGTCCCTTTGTAAAGACCTGAATCACCCTCTCCATAATTTCAACAAAAAAATTTCATTTTATTTTCCCAAAATGGGCAAAGGGAGAAAATAAAACCTTAGCCTGTTCAGCACAGGCAGAGCTACTCCCCTTGGCCTGCTAAAATGAATTCTTGGGCTGTCCATGAAGCCAGCCCCCCCCCCCCCCCCCCCCCAAAGAATTCCCTGTTGCATTTTTCTCTGCTCTGTGCTTAAGTCCCTACGCTGTGTGGAAGCTTAGAGTAGGAACAGGTCTCTTTATTTTTCTCTTCTTGTTTCTTCTATGCTGCAGGTGTGAGTCTGTGTTTATGCTTATACTAGGACATCCCACTTCTACCACCGTATGTGATATAGTACAAACAGTCAAGGCTTAGGAAGTGGCTGGAGGAGAAAAGGGAGGCTGGTCTCTTGCTGATTCCTTACACGAGTTTTATTATTTGAACAAGATAGCAGAAAAGAGCTGTTTACACCAGCAGACTTTACAGCACTCAAATGTAACTTGTCTTAACCTAGACTTGGTTTCCATGTCCACCTAGAGCCTCCCTGTTCCGTCTGGGACTTGGCTTTTATTTCCAGATGAAGGGAAACTTCTGGAACCATAATTTCTTGCCAGACTGTTCCTTAAGGTGGTTAAGATATTCTGGGAACTCTTTCTATATACTCTGTCACAAAGGGATAAACAGTAGCTTTCCCAAATCTACATGGCTAATTATAGACTTTTCTTCCAGGAACTTGTCTGGCCAACCTGTCAGTGTCTAAACTCTTTTTTTTAAGCATATTTTTATTCATTTTTCAAGCATAACATTTTACCCAGAACCTTCTAAATAGTATCAAGCTATGCTAGTACAGCTTATAACCTAACCCCTCTAACGTTTCCCCATCTCACTGTCCCGAGATTAGTTCCAAAAGAAAATAAGAAGATGATCAAAGCAGTCAAGTCTCCTCAGCTCCCAATAACTATTCCTCCATGCAACATTTTGTAAACCCCGCCCCCTGGGATCACTCACACCCCAAGTCCCCTCTAGAGAAGTCGCTAATCTGGCCTTCTAATGTAAGGGGTGTTTGTTAGCAGTGGGGCTAAAGGTTTACAAGAATAAAGAATTAGAAACCAAAATTTGAAGTTTTATATTTCTTTTTGATCACTAGGTAGATGTACACTATCTTATTATACTTAGGGGTAGATTTTATAAATCTATGCGTGCGCGTACTTTTGTTCGCGCACCAGGCGCGAACAGAAGTACCTCAGATTTTATAAAGTACGCGCGTAGCTTATAAAATCCGGGGTCGGCACGCGCAAGGGGGTGCACATTTGTGCAACTTGCGAGCGCCGAGCCCTGCGCGCGCTGCCCGTTCCCTCCCTAACCCACTCCCCTCCGGCCCTATCTAAACCTTCCCCCTACCTTTGTCATCAAAGTTACGCCTGCCAGAGGCAGGCGTAACTCTGCGCACACCAGCGGGCTACTGGCGCGCCATTACCCGACCCGGGGGCTGGTCTGGAGGCCTCAACCACGCCCCCGGGCCGGCACCACGCCCCCCGGAATGCCCCAAAATTCGTGCCGCCCACCCAACACGCCCCCGACACGCTCCCTTTGCGAAGCCCCAGGACTTATGCGAGTCCCGGGGCTTGCGCGCGCCGCCGGGCCTATGCAAAATAGGCTCGGCGCGCAGGGGTTTTTTTTAAGGGTTACGCGCATAACTTATGTGCGTAACCCTTTTAAAATCCGGCCCTTAGGGAGAAAACACTCAGACTCAAGCTAGTAGTGTTAAATGAAATAACTTCTTTATCGGGTTTTTTAAAAAAAATTTTAGGTTGCTATATAACATTTTATAAACAACCCAACAAGTCCAACAGAATCAACAACGTAAGTCAGATAAGTATAAATACAAAATTCACTTTCCAACTGTCCTTTAATTTATGTTTTTTGGGTTTTTTTTTTAGCATTGGTCCTTTAAATCTCTTGTATTTACAGGTACCAGATCCACAACCTCCTGACGGAAGATTTGATGAAAACATCAGGTAAGTACATTTTTTCTTGTTCCATCTCAATTTTTTTTTCTCTTTCATAAACCTCCAGCACGTTTTCCGGTCCTGTCTCCTTTTCCTTATCCTACAAAGCTGTTTTATTGTCTTTGTTTTAGTGAGCTCACCAATTGAACACTGGTGGGGCCTTCTCTTTCAGATTCCGCTTCTTCTTCTACTCTTTAGAGACTCAAGTTTTCTCCACTGCAGGTCTTCCTCGCACCCCTACTGTCTATCTTTAAAAACTAATTTTGAAAAACCCATCTATTGTAATTTTTCACTTAAACCCTACCTAACTAATACAAATAAATTAATAATTATAAGCCCTCTAACTATACCCTTAACCAGTCAGTCTCTAAACAAATGTAAATAAATCATAGGGGTTCTTTATGCATCAGCACTTATGCTGAACCTCTTTAGAGGGCAATAATTCAATGCTTTAGTTACAGGCACTTAGGCAACAAATATACCCCTCAGGTACAGCTCAGAACATGGCCAATTTTTAACCTGTCTCTCAGCTTCTACAATATTTCTCCAATCTTAGGTTTCCCTTTCAATCAATATAGGATCCTCAGACTCCTAAAGGATTCCTTTAAACTCAGCTTAACAGTGGCTATGTCTTCCTTTCACATCACCCAGCATAAAGGGTTTAAAATCAATCGGCTTCAGAGAGGAAGGTTTGATACATTAACTAGTCCACTGTCGTTTTAAAGCTAAGAAACTTCAATAAACTCCCCCTTTTTTTTTTTTTTCAAGAGTCCCTACCACATTCAGGTGCTAGAGCCAAACTCCCGAGGGGCTCTTTAAGTTAACTAGGACACACACTCGCACCCCCACGCTCTCAGACTGTCAAATAAACATACAAAAATGCCTTTTAGAGAGAGGATCTCTCAAGGCTACCCCACCCACTGTTTAACTGTCCCACTCGGAATTCTGACGGCAGCCGCCCCGAGCTCAGCGAGCCAGCCACAGCCACCGCCACACTCGGAATTCTGACGGCAGCCGCCCCGAGCTCAGCGAGGCCGCCACAGCCACCGCCACACTCAGAATTCTGATGGCAGCCGCCCCGAGCTCAGCGAGCCAGCCACAGCCACCGCCACACTCGGAATTCTGATGGCAGCCGCCCCGAGCTCAGCGAGCCAGCCACAGCCACCGCCACGCTCGGAATTCTGACGGCAGCCGCCCCGAGCTCAGCGAGCCCGCCACAGTCACCGCCACACTCGGAATTCTGACGGCAGCTGCCCCGAGCTGAGCGAGCCCAAAGGCGTCCCAAAGGCTGGTGAATCCGGAGAAATCCTGCAACCCCGTGTAGCTGAGACGCCAGGGAATGGAGAGGAAATGGCGGTGGCTATCCCCAGGACAACGGGAGAGCTAGATGAAGGAACAGGACATGGGGTAAGAAGATCTCTCACCCAGCAATTTGTTAAGCCGGCGAAAATAACCCTGGATAACATTTGGGATCTCATGAATGGGATGTTGGTTAAGCTAGACAACCAAGCTCAACAACTTGACGATATTTCAGCCAAATTCGGGCTACTTGAGAGAGATACGCGTCAGAAATTTACCGAACAGGAAAATTCCATAAAACAAATTTATTTTATTTATTTTATTTATTAACTTTTATTTACCGACATTCGTGCAGCACATCATGCCGGTTTACAAAGAACTCAGGTGGGTGATACAATAAAACAATAAAACAAAAACAATGTACAAAGAATAAAACAAAAGTAAAACCATAACGATGTAACCTTGGAACAAAATACTATTCCTTACAATAAGGACACATTAACCGATCATGATCAAAAAATAAATTAAGCCGTAGGGGAATGTTGTTTCTTCTAGGGTATCCATGGGTGGTGCGGGGGGAAGCGGGGGAAACATAGGAAGGGGTGGGGGAAATTCGGACAGAGGGGGCTGGGGAGAGATTAGATTTGGTTTGTGTTGGGATAGGCCTGTCGGAAAAGCCATGTTTTGACTCCTTTCTTGAAAGTTTGCAGGGATGTCTCTTGGCGTAGGAGGGTGGGGAGGGAGTTCCAGAGGGTGGGGGCAGCGACTGAGAAGGCTCTCTCTCTGGTGTGAGTAGAATGTGCTGCCTTTAGGGACGGGGTGTGTAGGGTACCTGCATGGGTTGTTCTTGTGGGTCGGTCGGATGAACGGTAACGTAAAACGGTAACGGTAAAATAACTGATGATTTAAAAAGCCTCCAGACTACAAATGCCTCAATAATATCAGAAAGGATTTCTACATTAAGGAGGTTAGAATCTATCGAAAATCACATGAGACACTTAAATTTGAGATTCTTGAATTTTCCGATTGTAATGGGAGAAATCCCTCTTTTATCCTTTAAGAAATATGCTATGGAAGCTTTAAAGATTCCCCAACAGGAGATACCAAAAAATTATTTTTTCTCCCAAAAAGAACTAGCACTCCTTCAATGATCTCACAACAAGGGTCAGACTTTCAAAATCTGACCGATTACCTTGAAAATTCTAACGTAGAAATAATAGACCGTGCTGTTCTTTTTGTTTCCTTTTATGATGAAAGTGATGTCTCCAAGATTATGAGGAATTATTTCAAAAATATTTCTGTATTATTTTGTGGCGGACTCATTCGTGTTTACCCGGACTTGGCAAAGTCTACGCAGCAGCGTAGGAAAGACTTTTTACAGATGAGACCTGAGACCATAGCATTGGGGGGCAGTTTTAAATTGCGTTACCCTTGTAAATGCATCATTAAACTGGCCAGGAACACGTATATTTTCTTTCTACCAGATCAATTGAAGGCTTTCTTGTCTGGCAGGAGACCTCCCGATGAGAATATTGGGACTATAGATAATTAGGTGCGAAATATGGGCATAAATTGCAGCAGATGTCGTGTGTACTCCTCTAATATTTCCTTTCTCTCCATATTTCCTATGTATTAAGAGTGATGTAATAATTATTTTTTTTGTATTGGAAAAAAGATATTACCAGGAGTGATCCTGGAAATTTACTTTTGTTTTCTTAAATATCTCTGTTATTTCTGATACAAATTATGTTTGTATATTTTCAAAAGATGATAAATAAAGAATTTAAAAAAAAAAAAAAAAAAAACCAACCATAAGGGTTACATTTTGTATATCCCTTCCGATTCCTTTCCTTGAAGGCAACTCCACCTGCACATGTAAATCTGTAGCCGTTAGGTCTGTAGTATCTGATCCTCTGCCACATTTGCAAGTGATGCCCAAAAAATCTTCCCAAACATTCAAACATTGCTTTTTATGCTTATCAGACTTATATTTTGAGGTTATATATTTGAACTGCAAGATTTTGTGCAGCCTTGCCCTCCACTGATGCTTGGATGGTTCATCTAAGGCAATCCATACTGCTGGAATAGATTGCGTTCAGGTAAATCTTCCAAAGTATCCTCCATTATACCCAGTAGACACAGATAAGGATGTTTAGGGATAGCATGCCCCATCATCTGGCTGAGGTCTATAAAACTTTCTTCCCAAAAACTATCAATTAACGCACATGACCAGAGACTATGTAGATATGTACTTTTTCTGTCTGACATTTGATGCATCTATCTGTATCACATAATTTAGAAATAAATAACCAGAATCATGACATACGGTATATATACAGTGACCCAAATTATATTTCATTTCCGTTATATTCACATTTTCAAACCCAGCAATGCTGACTGCTTTCACTACATCCTTCAGCAACAAATTCCATAGTTTAATTGTATATTGATTGAAAAAATATGTTCTCCAATTTGTTTTAAATGTGCTACCTATTAGCTTCATGGAGTATCCTCTAGACCTATTATGCCTTAGTTACCTGTTCCATCCCACTCATGATTTTCTAAACCTCTCATCAGCCATCACTTCTCCAAGCTGACCAATTCTAACCTCTTTAGTGTTTCCTCATAGGGGATTATCCCATCCCCTTTATCATTTTGGTTGCCCTTCTCTGTGCCTTTTCTAGTTCCGCCAAATCTTTTTTGAGATGCACTGCACATAATACTGAACGTGCAATCACCATGGATTGATACAGAGGCATTATGGTATCTTCCATTTTATTTTACAATCTTTTCCTTATAATGTCTAACTTTCTGTTAGCTTTTTTGACTGACATTGCATACTGAACTGATGATTTCAATGTATTGTCCACCATCATTCCAAGACCCTTTTCTGGGATTATGAAGCCTAATATGGAACCCACTGTGTACCTGTAGTTGGGATTATTCTTCCTTCTATGCATCACTTTGCACTTGTCCACATTAAATTTCATTTGTCATTTAAATGCCCAATCCCCCAGTCTCACATGGTCCTTTATGCAATTCCTCACAATTGGCTTGTGATTTAACTACTTTCAATAATGTGTTATCTGAAAATTTGATAACCTTACTCATCACTCATTTTTCCAGATCATTTATAAATATTAAAAAAGCACCGATCCCAGTATAGATCTCTGGGGCACTCCACGATTTGCCTTTTTCCAATGAGAGAAATGATCATTCAATCCTACTATCTGTTTCTTATCTTATAGGCAGATACCAAACCACAATAGGACATTGCCTCTTATCCCATGACCTTTTAATTTCCTGATGAGCCTCTCATGAGGGACTTTGTCAAATGCCTTTGCCAAATCCATGTTGGCTGTGTTCCATTAACCTACAGATAAACAGATGGCCAGTAATTTTGTTCTTCAGAGTAACTTCTACTTTATGCCTAGTTCTGACATCAAACTCACCAGTCTGTAGTTTCCCAGATCACCCCTGGAAACTTCTCACATATTTACTGAGGTTTAATATTTTGTTTGGCATCTGAGCAAATGTCCATTGAACAAGAAATCAGACAATCACAAATGTGTTTCTCAGTGCGAGAAAAGAATTGTAGAGGTCACGCATGGATGGAGTATTGCTCTACTTAATTACCCTGGTGAAATGGGGGGCTGAAAATCTCCCTCACCCTTCGTGGGTACCGGCACTAGGGGATGGGGATTTTACTCAGGTGACATCTTTGAAATATTGCCCTCTGAGCAGGAATGAATAACGGGAAGCCTAGAGGGGCTCAGTGGTCTTTATCTGCCGTCATATTTTCTGTTTCTATCCATTCTTGCTCTCTGCAGTCCATTTTCCTGTGATTCACTCACACACTGCAGTCAGTGCCCTCTGTGACTCCCAACATGATGAACTCTCCTAACACATATCCCTGGGATAGACACACATTGTTGCTTCCCCTGCCTAACCCCCACCTCTGAGCCTGCCTACTTTTCCCACGGTTTTGCTTCCTGTGCATTCTTTTACCCTGGGAAAGCTTGGGCACGTTTCAAACAGCCTAGTAATCCGGGTAAATGGATTTTGAAAATTGCCCTTTTAAAGCACAGCATAGCTGCTATGGAAAGTAATGGACAAGCTGCAGGATCAATTTACATAGTAACATAGTCAATGATGGCAGATAGCCTATCCGGAGAAGCAGAGGGACACTAAACCCTGCAAAAGTTGTTTCTAAAGCAACTAGTTGAGGAGCTGAGTTACAAGGTGACAACCGGCCCTCAACCAACAAATAGAAACAGTGTCACAGAGTTTATAATAGGAGACAATCTGGGGTCCAGCCATCGCTGTACCAAGCGGTTTAATGTAAATACTGAATCGGAAGCAAACTCTACCCAGAACGAGGGGCTTACTCTTCAGAAGTGCTGAATTTAAGAACGTGAATGATCGGGTCAGCACGGTGGCCCAGCGGCAGTGTTGTGCATCAGCATGCAGAGGGTCCCTGGTTTGAGGAGTCAAGGCCATCAACAAGGGGCGACACCTTATTTAGGGGATTTAGAGCCCCTGACACAGAGTTCCAGAATGAGTCCTGGTGCGGGGCTCTCAGCCTTAGGTCTATTGCTACAAGGACCAGAATGAGACTAGTAGGAGGGGAGGGTCTATTAAAATAGGGGAGAAATCACCAAGTGGTGGTGAATGAAGGCTCAAGGTGCAAGAATCCCAGACCTGATTCCAATGGAGCTGGAAGAGAAAGGAAGAAGGAGGAATTACTGAGCCAAATAAAAGAAGAAGAAAATGAATGATCACGATGATAAATCCTTGTCAGGAGTGAGGGATCTAAGCTGTACAGCAGTCAAAAGGAGTATTAAAATGGCAACAAATCTTTGTGCCCAGCATGTAAGCAAGGGGAAACAAACAGACTACTATGTGGTTGATCAAAGAAGTAGGAGGAGAATATAAGAGCAAAATATTACTAAAAGTTTATATCTGTATTCGGATGGTGTAGGGCAGACTTTAAAGGTTGAACGTCAACAATAAAGATATTTAAAAAAAAATATGAGCAAAAGGAATAATATTTAGAAAATACTGACACAGAAGGAGGAGGGCAGGCAAAATTAACAGATGAAAAGAAGGGGTAGTTAGAATGGCAAAGGCTCAAGCCTAAATGTCCTAATCAGTAAAGGCAGGAATATAAATTTAGGTAGATGAGTGAAAAAAAAGGAAGGTTTTAAAGGGAAGGATGTATTTAGTGGAGGATCAGAAGAAAACCAGATATTCTGGACAAATACTTTTGTTCAGTATTCATGCAAGAAGAAGTTGATGGAACTAAAGCAAAAGGCAAGGATAAAAGGACACTGTGGAGTGAACTCATTACCGATTGTCGAGGATATATCCAGGCTCGGATTTCGGCATAGGCAAATGCCTAGGGCACCTAATTTTGAAAGCGTCAAATATCCAGGCCATGGAGGATCCTGATCCTGCTTGCTTTAGGGCCATGTGCCAACGTAGCGTCAAAGGGGTACTGCCATAGCACTCTGTCTATGAGCACTCCTCCTATGAGTGCCAACACCTTAATGCTGGCCCTGGATAGAGCATTCAAGATACTGGCAGAATTGAAAGTAGACAAGACAGTATGAATGGATGGGGTACATATGTATTATTCTGGTACAGGCAGCTACTTTCTCTCTTTCTCTGTCCCATGACCCCAGAGTGTCAGATTCTTACCGATGGGGGTCGGAGGGGTTAAGGGGAGGAATACTCCTTCAAGACCCAAGGTCTGGGAGTGACTCTCAGTCCTTGGGGGGGGCTCTCTTCTCTTTCAATGGGAAGAATGCGAGTGCCAGCATACTCTGGATGCTTGAGTTGGGTGTCCAAACAAACTTTACTGTAGCAATTGTTCAATGCAAATAGTGGCATTTTTTACCCCAGTTCTTAGACAAACAGCTTGTAATTATAGCTCTCTAACTTTCTTTATCTGTGCAAATGTCGCTCAATAAATGGGTCAGGGATAGAACTCACCCCAGGGCATGGAAAGGCAAACTTCCCTGGTGGGTAGGGGTATTTAATTTATGGGTTAAAAATCCCCTTCCACAAATACTTGCAGATAAAAAAAAAAAAAAACAGTCTCCGTTTCTGCTCCACTCTCACTTGTATTTCTTCTCCTCAGGGTGAAGACTCCAGATAGGGGTTTCCAAGTGTAACAAAAGATCTTACTCTCAGTTCTCTTTCTCCAGATGACATACAGATTCTTTCAGATGAATGGTCCAGGCAGCAGAGAACAAAACTGCTATTCTGGTTTTTCCAAAGAAATAAGGATTGGCAGCAAAACACAAGGCAAATCTTCACAGAAAGTCAGAAGTGGAACTCTCCCACAACGAGTCACCCCCTGATGCATCCATGATTTGTGTGATGGAGAGCAGTGGAGTCTCCTCTACTCCTGGCCTTCCCAAGAAAAATAGACTCCCCCAAAGTCCTCTATCCCAGGACAAGTTCCAGGGATCTCTCAGAAAAAACTCTCACAGCAAGTCCAAAAATCCCTTAAGCCACCCTGGGACACCCTTATTGGACATGTGTACCAGCAACACACTTACCCCGTTCCTGTTCAGTGCAAGTTCCAAGCCGTGAAGCCTAGTACACCAAGAACAGGAAAAACATCTCAGGAAAAATAGCTCCTGTTCCTCTGACTGCTAACTCAAAATGCCACACCATGCTATGATGCAAGCCTCATTTATACCTCTAGTAGTGAGTGATTGACATGGTCCTTCCTCCCACAGAGGGTCCATTTTCTCAGTATATCTATAAAGGTGTCCATAATACACCAGGAGAGTTCAATGCTTTGGAGGAGTAGAGAGAAGCAGCAAGTGGGCTGGCCTGCTCTCTGGAGAGGTTTCTCTAACTTCTCACTTTTTCCAGTGGGAAGACTGTTTTGTCTTTTCACCAAGACAAATTGGGCCTGCTTCCCATATTTTTTTTTTTAGACTTTGTGGAAGTAGGAGAGTTTCCCCTTAGTTTTGTTTTTTTTTTTTCACACAAAGGGAAGGAAAGAGCAGCCCTCTGCAAAATATTCTTTGACACAGGATCTCTATGAGGTGCTAGAAATCTACAGCTGTGAGGTGAATTCTGTTTTAGTGCAAGAGAAGTTGGTGAGGATTCTGTAGGTACAACCTTTGCAGGGTGTCCTCAAAGGGAGGAGAGCGGAGCCATTACTGAAGTGCAGTACTGACATGAACCTGCAAGAAGTGGAAATAGCAATAGCCCAGCCAACACTGTTTCTAGGGATGTCTTGAGACAAAGGGAAAAACCAGAAGGGGCCCCTGAAATGTTATTTTTCTGCTCTCTATTTTCGCGCTGGACTGTGAACTGTAACTTTTGTGGAGAATCCAAAAGTCTGAGCTTCATTCTTTTGTTTTTCTGCAACCTTATTAATTCTCAGTAAACTCTTTACATTGGAACGACACATTTTTGTGAAGAGTTTTTTTTTTTGATTGACTATATGAGATCTCCTGGGCCTTACAGCCTTGAATTATCCCCCACTAATCTGGGTTTTTCTCTATTCTGCAGTACATGACGTTGGCCCCTTGCTTTCTACAGGGAATGTCCTGGTAAAAGTAGGGTTACAAATGTCTTCATAAATGGCAGTTTGCAAGGGATAGAAGGGAAACTGCCTATTTGCAAAAGATTTGAAATCTGCAACACATCAGAAATGGCAGAGGGGACTAGAATCAATGAAAGACAACTTTACAAAAATGAAAGAATGGGCAAAAATATAGCAACCAAGATTTAATTTAAAAAAAAAAAAAAAGCAGCAAACTCGTGTATTTGAGATGCAGATATCCAAGGTCCAAATACCAGTTGGTAGGGTAAAACCTAGCAGTCACCATCAGGAAAGAGACCAGAAAGTCATCATCTCTGCTGATCTCAGGGTTACCAGTCAGTGTGACAACGCAGATGGGTAAGATGTTTGAACACTTGTATGGAGAGGAATTAATTTTACCACTGAACAAGTTTCTGCCGATACTCAATCCTGAGTATGGTGTTCAGGTCCAGAGACCACATTTACAGACAGCCATTCAGTAGAGGGCCATCAAAACAGTGCAGCCATACATAGAGTGACTAAAGGAGCTAAACATGTACTTTCTAAAAGAAAAAAAAAAGGACGGGGAGATATACTCATTCAAAGGCATACCAGAATATAGCATTTTCCACAGAACGGAAAGCTCAAGGGGTATTCCTGTCAAGCCGGGGGAAGAAAGGCTGAAAAGGAAGGCGAGAAAATACTTTTTTTTCCATTGAAAAAGGTAGTGCACGCCTGGAACGCACTTCCGGTAGAGATGACAGGAACCAAAACAGTGGCAGCAGGCATGGGATAGACACAAAGGGATCTTACTGGTGAGGACCATAGCTCAAGTAGCCAGGCACAACCGGACAGACTGGATGGGCTAAATGGTCCGTATCTGCCAACATTTTCTATGCTTCAGCATCTATTTTGTGTGAGAAGACTTCAGAATGATCTGCTAAGGATCAAGAACTACTGTGCTTAACCAGGGTGAAACCAGGCTGCTGGCACTAACCTCTAAAAAGGAGATAGAGCAGCTTTTAAACTTGAGCAAGGGGGAAAGCCGACAGTCGCTCAGCAGTGCAAGGTTCGGAGGGAGGGATCTTTGAAGGAAACTAATGAAGCAGGAGAAGTAGGGCAAATGGCCACTGTGCCGGAGACCTCTAGCCCCATCCTGCCCCGGGACTTAGACACAACTTGGGGCTTTACGCGCGTTGCTGGGCCTTTGTAAAATAGGCGCGTAACCCCCACCTACGAGCGTAAATCCATAGGGGTAGATTTTCAAAACAGCGCGCAGGTGTACATGTGCATGCGCTACCCGGCGCGCACACATGTATGGCCGATTTTATAACTTGCGCACGCAGGCGTGCACAATTATAAAATCAAGGGTTGGCGCACGCAAGGGGGTGCACAACTGTGCGCCTTGCGTGCGCTGAGCTGCGCTGCCTTCCCCCGTTCCCTACCTCCCCCACCCTTTCCCCCTACCTTTTCCTTGTTCTTTCTTTTATTTACAAACGTACTTCAGCCCTGGGGCTGAAGTAAATTGCGCGTGCCAGCCAACTGCTGGCGCGCGATCCCTGGCACAGCAGCAAATGGCCGCTGTGCCGGGAGCCTCTGGCCCCACCCCACCCTGCCTCTTTTTGCAAGTCCCGGGACTTACATGTGTCCCAGGGCTTTACTCGTGTCACTGGGCCTTTTGAAAATAGACCTGGCGGTGTAACCTTTTGAAAATCCAGCCCATTGGATTTATGCTTGTAGGGCTTTTAAAATCTACCCCTTAATCTATAGCTCTAGCACTAAACTTTCAAAAGGGAGACTTTGATAACATGAGGAAGATAGAAAAAAACTGAAAGGTGCAACAGGCATGGACATTGTTTAAAAATACCATCTTAGAAGCACAGTTCAAATGTATTCCATGCATTAAGAAAGGTGAAAGGAAGGCCAAATAACTGCCAGCTTGGTTAAAAGCCAAAAAAATGACCTTCAAAATTGGGAGAAGATCCAGCTGAAGAAATTAGGAAAAAGCATAAATATTGGCAAGTTAAATGTAAAACATTGATAAGACAGGCTAAGAGAGAATTTGAAAAGAAGCTGGCATTAGAGGAAAAAACTCATACTAAAAAGGTTTTAAAATATATATGAAACAGGAAGCCTGCAAGGGAGTAGGTTGGACTGTTAGACAATTGAAGGGTAAAGGGGCACTTAGGGAAGATAGACCATTGTGGAAAGACTAAATGAATTCTTTGCTTCAGTATTTATTAATGAAGATATTGGGGAGATACCAGTTCCGGAGACAATTTTCAAGGGTGATGATTCAGATTAACTGAACCAAATCACAATGAACCTGGAAGATGTAGTAGGCCAGATTGATAAACTGAATAGTGGAATTTGTTCGGACAAGATGGTATACACCCCAGGGTTCTGAAAGAACTAAAAAATTAAATTTCTGAACTATTGCTAGTAATTTGTAACCTATCATTAAAATTGTCCATTTTACCTGAAGACTGGAAGATGGCCAATGTAAGCCGATATTTATTCAGGAAACTATAGACTAGTAAGCCTGACTTCAGTGCCAGGAGATATCATGGAAACTATTCTAAAGAACAAAGTCATAGAACATATAGAAAGACATGGTTTAATGGGACACAGCCAGAATGGATTTACCCAAGGGAAGTCTTGCCTCACAAATCTGCTACATTTTTTGAAGGAGCTAATAAACATCTGGATAAAGGTCAACCAGTAAATGTAGTGTATTTAGATTTTCAGAAAGTGTTTGACAAAGTCCCCCATGAGGAGCTCCTAAGAAAACTAAAAAATCATGGGATAGGAGGCAATGTACTTTTGTGCATTGCAAACTGGTTAAAAAGACAGGAAACAGAGTGTAAGATAACTGGTCAGTTTTCTCAATGGAGAGAGGACTTGCTCAGGGATTTGTACTTAGACCAGCACTTTTTAATATATTTATAAATGATCTGGAAAAGTGAATGACAAGTGAGAACATATGAACATAAGAAATTGCCATGCTGGGTCAGACCAAGGATTCATCAAGCCCAGCATCCTGTTTTCAACAGAGGCCAAACCAGGCCACAAGAACCTGGAAAGTACCCAAACACTAAGAAGATCCCATGCTACTGATGCCAGTAATAGCAGAGGCCATTACCTAAGTCAGCTTGATTAATAGCAGTTAATGGACTTCTCCTCCAAGAACTTATCCAAACCTTTTTTGAACCCAGCTACACTAACTGCACTAAGCACATCCTCTGGCAACAAATTCCAGAGCTTTATTGTATGTCGAGTGAAAAAGAATTTTCTCTGATTAGTCTTAAATGTGCTACTTGCTAACTTCGTGAAATGCCTCCTAGTCCTTCTATTATTCGAAAGTGTAAATAACCGATTCACATCTACCCGTTCAAGACCTCTCATGATCTTAAAGACCTCTCTCATATTCCCCCTCAGCCGTCTCTTCGCCAAGCTGAACTGCCCTAACCTCTTCAGCCTTTCTTCATAGGGGAGCTGTTCCATCCCCTTTATCATTTTGGTTACCCTTCTCTGTACCTTCTCCATCGCAACTATATCTTTTTTGAGATGCGGCGACCAGAATTGTACACAGTATTCCAGGTGCGGTCTCACCATGGAGCAATATAGAGGCATTATGACATTTTCTGTTTTATTAACCATTCCCTTCCTAATAATTCCCAACATTCTGTTTGCTTTTTTGACTGCTGCAGCACACTGAGCAGACGATTTTAAAGTAGTATCCACTATGATGCCTAGATCTTTTTCCTGGGTGGTAGCTCCTAATATGGAACCTAACATCGTGTAACTCCAGCAAGGGTTATTTTTCCCTATATGCAACTCCTTGTACTTGTCCACATTAAATTTCATCTGCCATTTGGATGCCCAATCTTCCAGTCTTGCGAGGTCCTCCTGTAATGTGTCACAATCCGCTTGTGATTTAACTACTCTGAATAATTTTGTATCATACGCAAATTTGATAACCTCACTCATCGAATTCCTTTCCAGATCATTTATATATATATTGAAAAGCACCGGTCCAAGTACAGATCCCTAAGGCACTCCACTGTTTACCCTTCTCCACTGAGAAACTTGACTATTTAATCCTACTCTCTGTTTCCTGTCTTTTAACCAGTTTGTAATCCACGAAAGAACATCGCCTCCTATCCCATGACTTTTTAGTTTTCTTAGAAGCCTCTCATGAGGTGATCAAATTTGCACATGACACAAGATTATTCAGAGTAGTTAAATCAAATAGGGATGTGAATCGTTTTTCAACGATTAAAATTATCGTCCGATAATGTTTATATCGTCTTAAATCGTTATAGAACACGATACAATAGAAATTCTAACGATTTATCGTTAAAAATCGTTAAATCGTGTTAGTGCGCACTAACTCCCCGTTAGTGCGCACTAACTCGATTTAGTGCGCACTAACTGAAAATGATACAAATAAACACTTTCCAAGTCACTGAAGGTCAGTTAGGAATGAATATGTGTTCCTATTGGCTGGCTGCCCTCTTATCTATTGATATTACCAAGGTTACCACTGAGGTGATGGTTGGGGGGATGGGAAATGGAACTGGAAACTAACGAACACCAACAGAAAATGAAACAAAGTGTTCACACTTCCCAGGTCAGTAAAGGTCACTTAGGAATGAATATGTATGTATGTATTCCTATTGGCTGGCTGTGCTCTTATCTATTGATGTTACCAATATGGTTGGGGGGATGTGAAATGGAAACAGTTGGAAGCTTGACAAAAAAAGTAATGTAATGATCAGCACTCACGTGACTAGAACTTGTTTGTTTATTATTTTTGTTAGCAGGCACCTGAAATGCTAGTGCATGTTGAATTTGCCAATCACTGTGCATTTTAGAAAGGTGGTCCTGGCTGGAACTGTACACAGTTCAAATATATGTAATTGATTGTTGGTAAGTGTATTTTTTAAGTAGCCACACTGGCACCAGTATGTTTACTTTTCCTCCTACTTAACTCACTAGCTCAGCTTTGTAAGAAGGGCTTCTCTGCTTGTGTGTTGTTTTTGTTTGGTGTGAGGAGAGCAGAAACATCAGATCTTTATTCAATCTACTACAGTCATCTCTTACAGTGCCCTATCCCTATTAATACCAGGAGTGTTGTGATCTTCCTGCACACAGTGCCCTAACCCTGATACCAGTCTGAGACAGCTCCCTCCCTGCATTACTAGTGAGAGGCTGGCTTCACAGACAGGGGGGAGCTGCCTGACCCTCACTCCTGACTTCCCCCATGTCCCAGCTAGTGAATGGTGTGTGGGTGAGGGGGGGGGGGGGGGGGAGGATGGTGAAGTCTGAGACAGCTCCCTCCCTGCATTACTAGTGAGAGGCTGGCTTCACAGACAGGGGGAAGCTGCCTGACCCTCACTCCTGACTTCCCCCATGTCCCAGCTAGTGAATGGTGTGTGGTTGAGGGGGGGGAGGATGGTGAAGTCTGAGACAGCTCCCTCCCTGCATTACTAGTGAGAGGCTGGCTTCGCAGACAGGGGGGAGCTGCCTGACCCTCACTCCTGACTTCCCCCATGTCCCAGCTAGTGAATGGTGTGGGGGTGAGGGGGGGGGGGGGGAGGATGGTGAAGTCTGAGACAGCTCCCTCCCTGCATTACTAGTGAGAGGCTGGCTTCACAGACAGGGGGGAGCTGCCTGACCCTCACTCCTGACTTCCCCCATGTCCCAGCTAGTGAATGGTGTGTGGGTGAGGGGGGGGGGGGGGAGGATGGTGAAGTCTGAGACAGCTCCCTCCCTGCATTACTAGTGAGAGGCTGGCTTCACAGACAGGGGGGAGCTGCCTGACCCTCACTCCTGACTTCCCCCATGTCCCAGCTAGTGAATGGTGTGTGGGTGAGGGGGGGGAGGATGGTGAAGTCTGAGACAGCTCCCTCCCTGCATTACTAGTGAGAGGCTGGCTTCACAGACAGGGGGGAGCTGCCTGACCCTCACTCCTGACTTCCCCCATGTCCCAGCTAGTGAATGGTGTGTGGGTGAGGGGGGGGGGGGAGGATGGTGAAGTCTGAGACAGCTCCCTCCCTGCATTACTAGTGAGAGGCTGGCTTCACAGACAGGGGGGAGCTGCCTGACCCTCACTCCTGACTTCCCCCATGTCCCAGCTAGTGAATGGTGTGTGGGTGAGGGGGGGGGGGGGAGGATGGTGAAGTCTGAGACAGCTCCCTCCCTGCATTACTAGTGAGAGGCTGGCTTCACAGACAGGGGGGAGCTGCCTGACCCTCACTCCTGACTTCCCCCATGTCCCAGCTAGTGAATGGTGTGTGGGTGAGGGGGGGGGGGGGAGGATGGTGAAGGCTGAGACAGCTCCCTCCCTGCATTACTAGTGAGAGGCTGGCTTCACAGACAGGGGGGAGCTGCCTGTCCCTCACTCCTGACTTCCCCCATGTCCCAGCTAGTGAATGGTGTGTGGGTGAGGGGGGGGGGGTGGATGGTGAAGTCTGAGACAGCTCCCTCCCTGCATTACTAGTGAGAGGCTGGCTTCACAGACAGAGGGGAGCTGCCTGACCCTCACTCCTGACTTCCCCCATGTCCCAGCTAGTGAATGGTGTGTGGGTGAGGGGGGGGGGGAGGATGGTGAAGTCTGAGACAGCTCCCTCCCTGCATTACTAGTGAGAGGCTGGCTTCACAGACAGGGGGGAGCTGCCTGACCCTCACTCCTGACTTCCCCCATGTCCCAGCTAGTGAATGGTGTGTGGGTGAGGGGGGGGGGGGGAGGATGGTGAAGTCTGAGACAGCTCCCTCCCTGCATTACTAGTGAGAGGCTGGCTTCGCAGACAGGGGGGAGCTGCCTGACCCTCACTCCTGACTTCCCCCATGTCCCAGCTAGTGAATGGTGTGTGGGTGAGGGGGGGGGGGGAGGATGGTGAAGTCTGAGACAGCTCCCTCCCTGCATTACTAGTGAGAGGCTGGCTTCACAGACAGGGGGGAGCTGCCTGACCCTCACTCCTGACTTCCCCCATGTCCCAGCTAGTGAATGGTGTGTGGGTGAGGGGGGGGGGGGAGGATGGTGACGTCTGAGACAGCTCCCTCCCTGCATTACTAGTGAGAGGCTGGCTTCACAGACAGGGGGGAGCTGCCTGTCCCTCACTCCTGACTTCCCCCATGTCCCAGCTAGTGAATGGTGTGTGGGTGAGGGGGGGGGGGGGGATGGTGAAGTCTGAGACAGCTCCCTCCCTGCATTACTAGTGAGAGGCTGGCTTCACAGACAGGGGGGAGCTGCCTGACCCTCACTCCTGACTTCCCCCATGTCCCAGCTAGTGAATGGTGTGTGGGTAAGGGGGGGGGGAGGATGGTGAAGTCTGAGACAGCTCCCTCCCTGCATTACTAGTGAGAGGCTGGCTTCACAGACAGGGGGGAGCTGCCTGACCCTCACTCCTCCGGGGTATTGTGATCTTCCTGCACACAGTACCCTATCCCTGATACCAGGGGTGTTGTGATCTTCCTGCATGCAGTGCCCTATCCCTATTAATACCAGGAGTGTTGTGATCTTCCTGCATGCAGTGCCCTATCCCTATTAATACCAGGAGTGTTGTGATCTTCCTGCATGCAGTGCCCTATCCCTGATATCGGGATGTGTGCAAGAAGATCACAACACCCCCGGTATCAGGAATAGGGCACTGTGTGCAGGAAGATCACAACACCCCCAGTATCAGGAATAGGGCACTGTGTGCAGGAAGATCACAACACCCCTGGTATTAGGGATAGGGCACTGCGTGCAGGAAGATCACAACACTCCTGGTATTAATAGGGATAGGGCACTGTGTGCAGGAAGATCACAATACCCCTGGTATCAGGGTTAGGGCACAAGTTCTAGTCACATTGACTGATCACATTACTTGTTTTGTCAAGCTACCAACTGTTTCCATTTCCCATCCCCCATATACTGTCAGTAGGAAACTTGGTAACATGAATAAATAAGAGGGCAGCCAATAGGAATACATATTCATTCCTAAACTGACCTTAACTGACCTGAAAAGTGTCAAATTGTATCATTTTCAGTTAGTGCGCACTAACTCCCAGTTAGTGCGCACTAACTCCCGTTAGTGCGCACTAACTCGAGTTAGTGCGCACTAATCGGAAAAAACGATTTTTAACGATTTTTTAACTAAAAAATCGTGCCTAAGACGATTTTCTTGCCCTGCCACACGATTTCTATCGTTAAGACGATATGGAAAACGATTCACATCCCTAAAATCAAATGTGGATAGTGATAAATTCCAGGAGGACCTTGCAATACTGAAAGACTGGGTAATGTGGATAAGTGCAAGGTGATGCACATAGAGAAAAATAATCCATACTATAGTTGCACGATGTTAGGTTCCATATTAGGAGTTACCACCCAGGAAAAAGATCTCGGCATTCTAGTGGATAATATATTGAAATAATTGGCTCATTGTGCTTTGGTGGTCAAAAAAGCAAACAGAATGTTAGGAATTATTAGGAAGAGAATGGTTAAAAAAATGGAGAATGTCACATTGTCTCATGCTATGACCGCACCTTGAGTACGGTGTTCAATTCTGGTTGCCGCATCTCAAAAAAGATATAGAAGCATTGGAGAAGGTACAGAAAAGGGTGATCAAAATGATAAAGGGGGGTGGAACAGCTCCCCTATAAAGAAAGGCTAAAGAGGCCAGGGCTGTACAGCCTGGAGAAGAGATGGCTGGGGAGTATATGATGGAAATCTACAAAATCATGAGAGGAATAGAATAGGTAATGTGAATCAATTGTTTACTCTTTCAGAAATACAAGGACTAGGGGGCACACCATGAACTTAACAAGTAGCACAATTAAAATAAATTGGAGAAATTATTTTTCACT
Source organism: Rhinatrema bivittatum (assembly GCF_901001135.1). Classification (NCBI taxonomy): domain Eukaryota; kingdom Metazoa; phylum Chordata; class Amphibia; order Gymnophiona; family Rhinatrematidae; genus Rhinatrema; species Rhinatrema bivittatum. The sequence continues at coordinate 765,910,609 of NC_042616.1, forward strand.
CAACACAGTTATGCTGTGGAATTCATTGCTAGAGAATGTGGTTAGGGAAGTTACCTAACCTGGGTTTAGAAAAGGCTTGGACAAGTTCCTTGAGGTGCATCCCACAAACTGCTATTAATCAAGTTGACTTAGGTAATAACCACTGCTTTTTACTAACACTAATAGCATGGGATCTATTTAATGTTTGGGTACTTACCAGGTACTTGGCCACTATTGGAGGCAGGATTGGCCTGGATTGGCCACTGTTGGAGTCAGGATGCTGGGCTTGATGGATCCTTGGTCTGACCCAGTATGGCAACTTCTTATGTTTGTAAGTGTACAATGAATATAAGTAAAAAACTTCTCTACCTGTAAGTGTATGCTGGGTGAACATATCGAATGCACCTTTAGAGTTTGTGATTCCTTGGTAGAAGTATACTTGCATCAAACTATTCAATGTGTCCCGGGAGGGACAGCAGTGTTGTTGGAGATTAAAATTATATGACTAAGAATGGGGATGCTGTTTTGGGAGCATAAAGGAAATGGGGTAGATTTTCAGACATACACGTGGGCATAGATTTGTTCGTGCAACCCGGCAGCCTTGCGCATGTTCTAAAATCCAGGGTCGGCGCACGCAAGGGGGTGCACAGTTGTGCAACTTGCACGCGCTGAGCCGCTTAGCCTTCCTCCGTTCCCTTTCCTTTCGCCTTCCCCTCCCTTCCCCTACCTAACCCACCCCCCAGCCCTATCTAACCCCCCCATGACCTTTATCGTCGAAGTTACGCACGCCGGCTGGCTGCCGGTGCGCCATCCCTCGGCAGGGCCGCAATGGAAGAGGCCTCGGCCCCGCCCTCAGAACGCCCCCGGACTGGCTCCCCGCCCCCAGAACACCGCTTTTTCGAAGCCTCGGGACATATGCGTGTCCCGGGGCTTGTGTGCGCCGCCGAGCCTATGCAAGATAGGCTCGGCGCGCGCAGGGGCAGGTTTTCGGGGGTTACGCGTGTATCTTACGCTCGTAACCCTTTGAAAATCTACCCCAATGTGCATACTCGTTAGATGGGAAACTGGACTAGATGATAATTTTTCTAAATGGAGGAATGCTATTAGTGGAGTACCAAATTGATCTGTTTTTCATAAAGGATATGGAAAAGGGAACAACGAGGGAAGTGATCAGATCTGCAGAAGACACAAACTTATTCACAGTTGTTAAAACAGCAGCAGATTATGAGGAACTACAGAAGGAGCTCATGAAACTAGGAAGTTGGGTATCTGCATGGCAGATAAAACTGAATGTGGAAAAGGGCAAAGCAATACACATAGGGAAAAATAATCCCAGCTCCAGGCACACAATGCTGAGTTCTGTATTAGGAGTCACCACCCAGGAAAAGGAGCTTGGAGCCCTTGTGGATATTAAACTGAAATCTTCAGCTCAGTGTGCACTTGCAGTAAAAAATAAAATAAAATATTAGGAATAATCTGAAAAGGAACGGGGATAAAACAGAATATATCATATTGCCTCTATACTGAGCCATAATGTAACCACTCTTGCGTACTGTGTGCAGTTCTAGTTGCCCCACTTCCAAAAAGACCTAGCAGAGGGTGACACAAATGATACAGGGCATGAAACATCTTTCCCTTGATGAACTAGGTAAGGGCTCTTCAGCTTGGGAAGAGACAGCTGAGAAGGGGACATGATAGAAGTTTATAAAATCATGAGGGGAGGGGGGGCGGAATGGGTCAATAAAGGATCGTTATTTACCTTGGGAAATAATACTAAAACAAAGGGACGCTCTATGATTTAAAACAAATCATAGAAAGTACTTTTCTACACAGCACCCTATCAAGACATCAGATTGCACAAGTTGATAGGGTGCTGAGTGAAAAAGTACTTTCTATGACTTGTTTTAGTATTATTTCCCAAGGTAAATAGCCATCTTTTATCGACACGTTCTACCCCGCTCATGATCAGAGGATGTGGTCAAGGTGACAAGCAAAGCAGGATTTAAAAGAGGTTTGGACAAGTTCCTGGAGAGTCTATAACGCATTATTAGCCAGGTAGACTAGAGAAAAGTATACTTAGGCGTGAATAACAAGAAATAGCTCTACCATTTGGGCTCTGCCGGGTACTTGCGACTTGGACTGGCCGTTCTTGGAGACAGTATGCTGAGCTTGATGAACCTTGATCAGAGCCAGCAACGGCACCACTTAAGTTTTTTTATGGAGATTCCACATGCATGCAAAAGTCCTGAAACTTCCTTTATGTACTGAGATCTTTTCACTGTAACCTCTCATTAAAAAAAAAAAAAAAAAAATCATAATAGGAAATTCCGTGTTAGGTCAATTTATACACAGGTGCATCACTACAACAGAGGCCAATCAGAAGGACTGACTCAATTGTTTCTAAGTAGCATTTAACTAAATGTGGAACATTTTTGTATCCTGTGAGGAATGGCTGCTCATTTGAGGAAAAATGTGAACTGGCATTCAAACAGTAAAAATGCGAGCAAGAAGGTCTGATAGCAAGGTGACATAGCTAGAACAGCATTCATTTTGAGGAAGTGCACATCTTTTTATCTTTGCCTGTAGGTTGTGGAGCAAAACAGATGGGGAATCCCAGCGAAGCAATAATGATTTCCTGCTAGGCCACACCACATCACTGATCTGGACCCTTTCGTCATCAGCCTGGAACCTTCTTTGAACTTGCTTCCATTTCCCCATTGCAGCTGGAGTGGAAGGTGGAGGCCATCACTGACCCCAACCTAATATATATATATTTTAGCAAATTACCATTGCTGAGAAGTATTTCTTTAAAGCAGTATTTTTCTGTAGGAAAATCTGTTTAGGTCTTAATTCTAATGTTAAACATAGAAAGTCACTGCTCTTGTGTAGAAATCAACCTTGCATTGGCCAACGGGACGGTCTTAAAAGGAATTTGCCTAAGCTGGAAACTGTCTTCCCCCTCGCAGCTAAAAGTTACAGCTTGGGTTCTTCCCTCCCCCCCCCCCCCTGGAAGAAAGGGGGCAGAACTGGGTGTGGAATTAAACAGGGAAGGCGAAATGTCATGTTGGGTTCTTTACTGCATGCACTTGCAGGTAGTACAATTGTTCCTGGCTAGCAGTCCCCGTCAGCCTCGAATTTTCAAACTAAACTCTCTGGAAAGGTTCCCTTTTTAAACATGTTTCTTTTTATATGCTTTTACAATTACATGATACAAACTCTTACTACATAAATACATCACATACAAGGAGAAAAAAAAATTAAGTAAATCACACAAAACATTGCACATATGACCCTAAGTCCACCACTAAGAAGGCGTCAGAAATACATAGAAAAATATTGTACAATATAATATTATAAGCTAGCCAAAATTAAATCTATTTGGAGGGAGCTGATAACCTTAAGTTTCCCTATAAGAGAAGAAATCAAATGATTGGGATGCACAAAAATGTAACGCTTTCCCAAGTATTCCATTATACACTTGCACGAGAACTTACGAAAAAAAGAACCCATAACATCCACAACCTGTTGGCGCAAGGAAATAAACCTTTTCCGAATAGATAAATCAGGAAAAATGCTCATTGTCGTAAAAAGGAAACATCCCTAGTCTTAAAGAATAGGCGGAGGATCAAGCCTCTGTCCAACTCCATGGCAAAAGTAGCCCCAAGAGTTGCTCTACTTCCAACTTCATCTATTGATGTTTCAAGACAATTAGTTAAGTTTATATTTGAATCAGTAGGTGACAGGGCATCAAAACCCTCTTCCCCTATCAGCAAGTTATTCACTTTTTAAAAACCAGGCATATAATAAATACGAGAAACAGAATTGCCTTATGGGAGAGTTTCAAAATACCTCTTCCACATCTCATCTGGAGTTAGGGAAAGTTGATAATACGCAAGTTCTTATATCCCATCTTATCTTCAAGGAAATCCACCTCGCTCATCAGGAAAGTCAGCTCTTTCTCCATAGTAAGTTTTGCACTTTGTAATATAGAAATCTGGCTTTGTGAATCACCAGTCTTGGATTTAAGGTTCTCCACAGCACCTTCAAGTGCTATAATTTTATACTCCACATCTCCAGAAAACTTACAAAGTTGTGTCACAGTCTCTACTAAAGTGCCTTCTGTGCTAGCCAACACAGCCCATAAATCTTCTAGAGAAAGCTGAGCGGGAGGCTGTAAATTGAAACTGATAAACACTCCTGCAATGGCTGGGGAAGGGGAGGAAGAGGGGGCACCATCTACCTTCAGGTTCCTCAAAACCCCCTCTATAATGCCCACTTCTCTCTCATCAGTGATCTCCCTCCCCCTCTCATGCTTCCAGGCTTAGACTGCTGTACTTTTTCTTCATCGGGTTGCCAAAATCTTCACTGCATGCTCGGCTGATGTCTGGGTCTGACTAGAGAGCACATATTACCCCTGTGTTAAAGGATCTGCACTAGTTGCCTGTTGACTCGGGGATCCAGTTTAAAATTGCCATCTCTGTACACAAAATGCCGAGTGTAGGCTCCCTGCTTTGGATGAAGTCAAGGCTGCATATTTATATCTCCGAGATCTTCACAGAGAGGCCTTTTAGATGGGCCTTCACCTAGCTGAGTCCTGGGAGAGGGCATTCTCAGTTGCTGCACCCCGTGTTCTGCAGCTCCCTATCTGACAGCTTGCAGAAAAACTTTGAAGAACTTGTTAAAAGACATTTTTATTTCAACAGGCTGAGGTGACTGCAGTTGGAACCGTGCTGCCCTGGTACTCAGACATTTTGTTCACACATGGGTTGGGGGCACCTCAGATCCAGACCTGGACACAGCAATCTACTTGGAGAGCGCAGGAGAAACTCCTCCGGAAGGGGCAGCGGCCGAGCAGTATCAGCGCCACTGATCTTGCTTCCTCCGGTGGCCCTTCTCCAGCCCATTCTGGAGCAAGAAAATGATTGGGAGACCCAGAGGAAGATGCAGGGGGTTTGGAGGGATAGCAACCAATCCTGCCTTTCTCTTCCTTACCACCTCGAAGCAAAAATAAAAATGCGAAAAAAAAAAGAAGAATGGAGCTCCTCCCAGGCCCAACAGTTAGGGGAGTTTCCTTTCTGAAAATTAGCTTGGAGGTCCATAGATACAAGATACGAGGCCATCTGCAAACTCCCTGAGGGATTTGAAAATTGCCCACAGAATATATTGTGATAGGTGCATCTAATAATATTTATATTTTACAATTAATTGCTTCAGAAAGGGAAGAATCTTTTTTTACATGCCGTAAACCCTGCAAGCTAAAGGAAGGCCTTAATTCCCTTGTTTAACAGATGCTTGCAGACTGAGTCATGCCGCCACTACCCCAGAATTTTTGAAATGCAGTCATCATCAGATTTTGGGGGGGGGGGGGGGGTTTGCGTCTGTGGCGAATGGATTCAGCTAATGTTAACTGCATATTTTAGGGAGAAAAATGCCAACATGGCTGCCAGCAAGAGCTGGGGGCTGCATTCTAAGGCCACCTAAAAAGTTCAAAGGCCTAAGTCACTCGGTGGGGGCCAGAATTCCTAATAAGGGGGCACTTGCAAAGGATGTGCTTGTGCCTCCACCGGCGACCTTTGCAGCTTGGAAATGTATGGAGAAGGATGCTGATGACACCAAGTCCCCATTGCATTACTGCTACAATACTGGGTCCCCTTTCATGGTGAAAGCAGTCATAAGAACATAAGAAATTGCCATGCTGGGTCAGACCAAGGGTCCATCAAGCCCAGCATCCTGTTTCCAACAGAGGCCAAAACCAGGCCACAAGAACCTGGCAATTACCCAAACACTAAGAAGAACCCATGCTACTGATGCAATTAATAACAGTGGCTATTCCCTAAGTAAAATTGATTAATAGCCATTAATGGACTTCTCCTCCAAGAACTTATCCAAACCTTTTTTGAACCCAGCTACACTAACTGCACTAACCACATCCTCTGGCAACAAATTCCAGAGCTTTATTGTGCGTTGAGTGAAAAAGAATTTTCTCCGATTAGTCTTAAATGTGCTACTTGCTAACTTCATGGAATGCCCCCTAGTCCTTCTATTATTCGAAAGTGAAAATAACCGAGTCACATCTACTCGTTCAAGACCTCTCATGATCTTAAAGACCTCTATCATATCCCCCCTCAGCCGTCTCTTCTCCAAGCTGAACAGCCCTAATCTCTTCAGCCTATCCTCATAGGGAAGCTGTTCCATCCACTTTATCATTTTGGTTGCCCTTCTCTGTACCTTCTCCATTGCAACTATATCTTTTTTGAGATGCGACGACCAGAATTGTACACAGTATTCAAGGTGTGGTCTCACCATGGAGCGATATAGAGGCATTATGACATTTTCCGTTCTATTAACCATTCCCTTCCTAATAATTCCTAACATTCTATTTGCTTTTTTGACTGCTGCAGCACACTGAGCTGACGATTTTAAAGTATTATCCACTATGATGCCTAGATCTTTTTCCTGGGTGGTAGCTCCTAATATGGAACCTAACATCGTGTAACTACAGCAACGGTTATTTTTCCCTATATGCAACACCTTGCACTTGTCCACATTAAATTTCATCTGCCATTTGGATGCCCAATCTTCAAGTCTTGCGAGGTCCTCCTGCAATGTATCACAGTCTGCTTGTGATTTAACTACTCTAAATAATTTTGTATCATCTGCAAATTTGATAACCTCACTCGTCGTATTCCTTTCCAGATCATTTATATATATATTGAAAAGCACCGGTCCAAGTACAGATCCTGAGGCACTCCACTGTTAACCCTTTTCCACTGAGAAAATTGACCATTTAGTCCTACTCTCTGTTTCCTGTCTTTTAACCTATTTGTAATCCACGAAAGGACATCGCCTCCTATCCCATGACTTTTTAGTTTACGTAGAAGCCTCTCATGAGGGACTTTGTCAAACGCCTTCTGAAAATCCAAATACACTACATCTACCGGTTCACCTTTATCAACATGTTTATTAACCCCTTCAAAAAAATGAAGCAGATTTGTTAGGCAAGACTTCCCTTGGGTAAATTCATGTTGACTATGTTCCATTAAATCATGTCTTTCTATATGCTTTACAATTTTGTTCTTGAGAATAGTTTCCACTATTTTTCCCGGCACTGAAGTAAGGCTCACTGGTCTATAGTTACCTGGATCGCCCCTGGAGCCTTTTTTAAATATTGGGGTTACATTGGCCACCCTTCAGTCTTCAGGTACAATGGATGATTTTAATGATAGGTTACACATTTTAACTAATAGATCAGAAATTTCATTTTTGAGTTCCTTCAGAACCCTAGGATGCATACCATCCGGTCCAGGTGATTTGCTACTCTTTAGTTTGTCAATCTGGCCTATTGCACCTACTACATCTTACAGGTTCACAGTGATTTCGTTCAGTTCGTCTGACTCATCACCCCTGAAAACCATCTCCGGAACTGGTATCTCCCCAACATCCTCATTTGTAAACACGGAGGCAAAGAATTAATTTAGTCTTTCTGCAATGGCCTTATCTTCCCTAAGAGCCCCTTTAACCCCTCTGTCATCTAATGGTTCAACCGACTCCCTCACAGGTTTCTTGCTTTGGATATATTTAAAAAAGTTTTTATTATGAGTTTTTGCCTCTATGGCCAATTTCATTTCAAATTCTCTCTTCGCCTGTCTTATCAATGTTTTACACTTAGCTTGACAATGCTTATGTTTTATCCTATTTTCTTCAGATGGATCCTTCTTCCAATTTTTGAAGGATGCTTTTTGGCTAAAATAGCCTCTTTCACCTCACCTTTTAACCATGACGGTAATCGTTTTTCCTTCCTTCCACCTTTCTTAATGCGTGGAATACATATGGACTGCGCCTCTAGGATTGTATTTTTAAACAATGTCCATGCCTGTTGAACACTTTTAACCTTTGCAGCTGCACCTTTCAGTTTTTTTCTGCGGTCACTTTGCTGTGAGAGTTTTCCAAAACGTACTTTAAATAAAACAGACAATCTGAAAGCCTAAACGGAATTAGCTTAAAGACTTTTGCAGGTATTGGCGACAACAGCAGAATTCGTGGTTGATGTAGAACCACTGTAAGCACTGGTCCCATGTGCTTTTAAAATACTTCACAGTGCACGCACAGAGCACAGTTGTTGTAAACCTGCTCAGGCATCCCGTTTTAATTGGTGACCTGTTTTTATCTTACGAATACGTTAGGTTGATTATGCATTCGTTTTTTTATATTATGTTTATAATTTGTTTATGGATTTAATGTCCTGTCTAGGGCCGACCTCTATCTGGTCCCGCGCCCCAGGCCTGAGGTCCCCTAAAGAAGACGACGAAGAAGATGAAAACGAGGAGGAAGAACGACAACTCCATGATCTCTTTCTCATTTCCGCAGTGCCCTTGGCACCCTCCGCGGAACTTAAATCTGTTTCACCTGCCGATGGTTGACTTCCATTGGCACCCGAATCAACTTCCGCAACATCTGACAACTGTTTTCCCCTTCGATTCCACTTCGCTCTCTTCCTCTGCGCTTCCTGCACACTCCATGACTCCTGCTGCGATGTCTCTGGCCGCAGGTCCCTTTCATCCACACCTGAAACAAGAAAACAAGAGCCCATCAATACCGCTCCTAGGCATTGATACACCCTTCCTAGGCCACTGAGCCCAATCTCTTCCTACCCTACCGGGGCCTTCCAACTACCTCCCCCCACCACTGGACCCCACTGCTCCTTGTCCCCCAGGCTTTAGAAAATGATATGGGAGGAGGATGGAGATTATGACAGGATCACTGGCAATGAATGAATCTCACTATATTTTAGCATCACCCCCCCCCCCCCAAGCCACCTTCCTAGCTAGTGAAAATCATGTGCCTAACATCAAACCTCCAATCCCTTACCCTCCCTGAGTTATCATCTTCTCCATTCTAGCTTTCTTATTCCATTGATGCTTAATTATAAATATTTATGATTACCCTATAGGCACAGTAGGCATTTAACTAGGGTTCCCCCAAGGTTAGGTGACCCCCCTGCCCCGTACAAGGCAGAGGTCCCCCAAAGTCTTGGTGCCCAGAAGCCTCTGAGGGCCTTAATCCACCACTGGATGGTCAGTAACTGAGGTTTGGGCCTTGGCAAATGTGACCACTGCTCACAAGTTTCAAACTTCAAACTAATTCAATCATTTTTTTTCTGTTATTTATCACAATACGTGGGAGAGAGCAATTTACATGTCTGGAGAGAAAAGCTAAACTGGTTAACAACAGTCTTCCCACCTCTAATGGAATCCTGGTTTGGTTTTTTGTTTTTTTTTAAAAGGCAAATGCAGCCCCAGGATAAATGTATTTTTTTTCACTTGTGCCTTTCTGTGCCCTCTTTGTGTTAGCTGTACTGTGAGTCATCAAGCACAGGAACTGCATGCGGTTCTTAAAATGCATTGAAAATAGCTGAAGGCATGTGTGACACTGAGTATGATCATTTCCTAGTAACTCAGAAAATTCATGTAATCCATTCTGTCTCATACAGATTAAATGCAGTAAAAAGAGAGACTGAAGGCAGATAAGAACTGCAAAGCCAATTTACATTGGTCATGCTCGATGCAATACCGCAGAGCTTGCCTGGTCTTGGGCTTTATCATCACATCCTGGCAACTAAGGATCCTGCCTGCTTAGCCTAGGCGTTTTTTTCAGATTGTTTTAGTGTTTTGGCCTCCACTACTGTAGGCTGTTCCATACACAACCGCCACCCTTTCTGTGAAGAAGTATTTCCGTATATTTCTCCTGAGTGTATTCCCCTTTTTTTTTTTTTTTTTTTTTTAAATAATGCAATGTTTAGTCAAGCAGACAAGAGTACATAAAACACATATTGAAACACGTGATGACAAACACAGATAAAGTATGCTACCAAAGGATACACAGAAATGAATACATGAAGCACGAGTTCTGCATACAAAAATGTAGTCAACAATAAACTGCAACAAAAATAAATAAATACCGTAACAGCAAATCTACAATAAATTGAACAAAGTCAAGTACTTCCCCCAAATCTGATTACATTCTTCTGGCTCACATTTTAGCATAAAGGATAAACGTTCTATAATAGATATCTCATACATTTGCTCAATTTCTAGAACAATCTTCTGCTGTGCAGTAATAGCAAAATAAGCTGCATATACAAGGTGAATTATGCAACATCGTCACACCAATGGGCAAGTAAACGTAAAAAGAGGAGGAAGGCACAGGACAACCAATAATGGCTGAAATTTCAAATGAACTCCACATCAAAAACATGGCATCAAGGAGCTCTCACCTATGACTTGTACCCAAATGTTTTCATCTCCTTTTTTTCTGGTTATGTCTCTCCCTTTCCATCACTTCCTTGTTGCACTGTTTTGCAACTTTGAGATCATCAGGTATGATCATTCCACTATCTCTTTCCTGACTGACGCACATCATTAGCTCACCCCCCTATCATGTACTGGTCATTTGAATGTTTGTGCCTCAAATGCATAACTCTACATTGTTTTACATTTAATCTTAACTGGCAAACTATTGACCCCCTTCCTTGAGCTTTCTTAGATCTCTCCATCTGGATGATCCACCCTATTGGGAATCTTTATCTAGATAAAGACAAACCTTTCTTCAAACTCTGAAATATCACTTATAAAAATATTGCACAGAAAATGGGCCCAGGACTGATACTTGAGCCTCTCCACTGATAAATGTCCTTTTATTGACACGAACTCCATTTACCACTATGCACTTTTGCTGTCACTCAATCAGTTCTTAACAGAGTTTTCATCTTATTTATGAGCCTCCTATGGGCAGCAATGTCAAAAGGCCAGCAGTTAGCTCTGATTATTTCTTTGGTCACTCAGTCAAGGAAACTGATCAGATTTATTTGATATAATCTTCTTCTGGTAAATCATGCTGCCTTGGATCCTGTAACCTGCTTGATTCAAGATATTTCGCTATTCTTTTCTTTTCTAAGTGAATCCATGAATTTACCCACAACTGAGGTCAGACTGAGTGGCCTGCAAATACCAGCCTCATCCCTATGTTCACTTTTCTGAAGAGGGATGATGTCTTCCCAGCTTTATTCCTCTGGAACCACTGCAGTCTCAAAGAATAATTGAACAAGTCTGTCAGTAGGGCTGATAGAAGCTGCTCCAGATTCTTTAGTATCCTAGGACCTGGCCACGCTGTCTTGTCCGCTTTCAGTTTTGCTAGTTCAATGCAATTTTTCTCCACTGCAAATGGAGCTGCTTCTGCCCCTTTACAATATGTACTCCTGTCAACTATCCATGGATTTTCTTCAAATGCTTCATTGGTAAACACCAAGCAAAAATATCTGTGTAACATTTCTGCTTTTTCCATGTTGCTCACCACACATTTTTACCTCTCAAATCGTAATATTGCACCCCATGCATTTCCTTCTTTCACTAAGATATCTTTAATAAAAAGTCTCATCACCTTGCTTCATTGCTTTAGCTATTTTTGACTCTGTTTGTGCCTCTGCTGTCCTCACTGTTTTCCCTTTTATTTTTTCCATTACATACATTGACTCATCTGCTTCTTGGCTTATCCTAATACAATTCAATAATTATCCCAACATATATTTTAATATTTATCTGGGCAGTAGCCGAGCAGAAGAAAATGTACTGCATTGCTGAAAAAAAGTCTGTTCTTCAGTCTTGAATGCTCTTTGGTGGAAAATGAATAACCTTCTATTTCCTTAATCATGATAAGGTGAAAAGCTTATTTATAGTGCAATGGATTTTCAGAATGAGTCATGAAGTGAATAAGTGAATGGAGAAGTCACCATAAATAGCACACAACAGCAAAAATGCAAGTACTGGGATTATGAACCATGCCAAAATTATTATTAATTTTTTTTACACATTGTAAAATAAATTGCATTTTATCTTGAGATACTCTACATGCTGTCATTAGGATCTAAAGAAGAAAATAATGGGCGAAGTGGCAATAATAGAAAATACTTTCTTTAAATAATTTAATAGGCCAGGATGAGGGAGAAGGAAGAAGAAAAATAGACATGACTGGACTTGGGTAGCAAGAGAAAGGTGGAGAGGCAGAAAGAGCTGGGGAGAAAGGTGGGGGAACAAGCTGAAAGGGGAGAAAAATTAAACTGAAAGGTTAAAGAGGAGAGATGAGTTAGAGGACAAGTGAAAGTTAGAGACAGGCAAAAATGGAGAGGAACACAGACAGGAAATTAAAAGGAGAGGCAAAGAGAAGCAGAGAACTGAGAAAAGGAGAGGAAAACATGAAAAGTAGAAAAAGAAAAGAAATGAAAAGTAAAACATAGAACAAAGGTGGAGAAGACCTAAGAAAAGTCATAATAATCAAGATGCAGAGGGGTAGATTTTAAGAAAGTGCGCCTTCGCGTACTTTTGTTGGCGCACCAGGCGCAAACAAAAGTACGCTTGATTTTAGTAGATACGCGCATAACCGCGCGTATCAGCTAAAATCCAGGATCGGCGCGCGCAAGGCTGCCGATGTCGTGTAGCCGGCGCGCGCCGAGCCGCGCAGCCTGCCGCCGTTCCCTCCAAGGCCGCTCCGAAATCGGAGCGGCCTCGGAGGGAACTCGCTTTCGCCCTCCCCTCACCTTCCCCTCCCTTCCTCAATCTAACTCACCCCCCCGGCCCTATCTAGACCCCCCCTACCTTTGTCGGGGGATGTACGCCTCCCGGAGGGAGAAGTAAATCCCCGCACGCCAGCTGGCTGCTAGCGTGCCGAGACGCAACCTGGGGGCGGTTCCGGAGGGCGCGGTTCCAGAGGGCATGGCCACGCCCCCGGACCGCTCCGGGCCAAAACCACGCCCCGGGCCCGCCCCCGAAACGCCGCGTCCCGCTCCCAAAACACCGCGCCGATCCGATACGCCCCCCGACACGCCCCCCTCGAAAAACCCCGGGACTTACGCGAGTCCCGGGCTCTGCGCGCGCCGGTAGGCCTTTGGAACACCGGCGCGCAAGGCCCCGCTCGCATAAATCCGGGCGGATTTACGCGAGCAGGGCTTTTAAAATCCGCCCCAGAGAATGCAGAGCTTGACAATTTATTTTTAATTTTGGTCACAAAACCATAATTTAACTATCCAGTTAAATATCCCATCAGTTATCATGGTGTAGAAGAGAGATGGGGGGGGGGGGGGGGGGGAAGAGAGACAGCTTTTAGGAGAGTTAGAAAGAAGAGAGAGAGAGATTAGGTTATGAGTGGGGTTTAGAAACTGAGGAGCAGGCCAGAAGTTTTGAGGAAGCAGGAAAACACAGTCCTAGGGTGAGAAAAAGAACTGAAAGACCGTGTGTGTGAGGGGGAGGGGGGGGGGGGAGGAGGTTTGATAGAGACTGTGGAGGAGGAGTGAGACAGGCTGGTGAAGAAACACTATTTCTGGGGGAAAAAAACTGAGGAAAGAAGAAAAAGCAGGAAGGAGAAAAAAAGAGAAGATTCAGGATAGCCTGGAGGACAGGAAAATAGCCACAGATAGGGGACACATGAGTCTGTATGACAAGACTGAGATAGTATATCTAGAGACAAAAATAGTTGAGATAACTAGAAGGAAGAAAAAGGAATTCAACAATAAAATGTTGAAAAAAGTGAGAGAGGAAAAATCTTCTTGAAGTACAGGAGCAAAAGGATCCATAGTCTGAAGGAAGCTGCTGTGTCTTATCTTGCAGTTTTTGCAAGAAGTTATGGATCTATTATTCCATTTATAGTTGATGGGCAACTATTCTAAATGTTAATCCAGCTGATTGGAAAAACGTTGTTATCATGATGTCTAGTAACTTGGCAGCTTTTCCAAGATAGGTGCTAGAATATGATTTGGAATGCTTTGATGTTTTTCAAAGTTGATTCCACTACTTTTGACTCACGAAGGACTTGCACCTTTTGATGACCAGGACAAGGTGGAGCTTTTGTATCTGAGATCTAATTTTCTTGTTACTGATAATGTAGACAAGGGTGTCTGCCACATCCTTCCTAAGAATTCCTGTGAACAAGAACAGCAACTACATATTTTAGGCTTGGATCAATGTTTCTTCTAATTTTTGAAAGGCTAAGTGTGCAAAAATTGTCTTTTCTGCAACTTTTTATCAGCTGAGTTGAAATTTTGTGTGCTATGAGCCAGTACAATGCAAATATTATTAGGATTTCTTGTGCAAACTATGGCCTAGGTTTATCAAAATGCTATAAATATAGTGCCTGTGATATTAAAAAAAAGGGGTATAGTTAGGAAAAGTTCCTTGCTCCTGCATAGGTAATTTCTGCAAGCTATGATAAATGTATTGTACCAGGGAGGAAGGGAGGGAGAGAGAAATGCTATAGAGAGTAATATGTAACTTTACTATTTATACCACTGTAAGAGGGGGCACTTTTAACTCAGGGTGGGGTTTGGAGGTTGGGGTAGGTTTGGGTGGGGGGGGGGGCAATTTTACATACACAGTCAGAGGTATGAACAGCAAAGTTGACATCACTGAAGATTTTCAAGCTAGGTAGAGAGTACTTGTATAAATCAATTCTTTTACCTTTCACCGCTCCAAATGACAGAAAATCTACAGTGATGTCAACTCTGCTGTTCGAACCTCTGACTGTGTATGTAAAACTGCGCCCCCCAACCTACCCCACCCTGAGATAAAATGCTCCCTCTTACAGTGTTATAAATAGTAAAGTTATCTCTCTCTCTTTATTATCTCCACCCAAACTCCTCCTACTTGCATAACTAATGTGACATTTGCATATTAGCATGCCCTAATGCAAAATGATAAATGACTTTGCGAGTGTGCAGGGTTCATGAGCAGAACTTAGAGGGCACAGTGGCTTGCATATATTTTAATTTACCAAATATATCTTCCCTTGGTTCTGACTCCTTCTGTAAAGAAAATGGAATTGCTTTTGCCATTTTTTGACTAAAGCAGGATATGTCATATCCTTTGCCAAAAATGTGCTTCTCAGAGGCTGTGGAGAGGGTCTGATGGAAGACCAGTGGACTCATCAGTCTCAGAATGATAAGACAGAAAAGTATATGATATTTGTGAATTAGCTAATACTATAGGTGGGTCTTCTGAGATTGTCCTAAGTGTAGGGGAAGGGGAACCCTGAGATTTAAATTGTGATTCAGTGTTCATTAATTCTGGTCCAGACTGGTATCATGGAATAGTGGATTGAGTTTCAGATTTTGTGGCCATAAACTCCAAACTGGGAGTCACTTGTTCTTGCTGAGATGGAGGAGGTAGAGAGTCTGGTTATGTTAGCAAAGCTTCTATTATAAGAAATATTTAGTTATTATTAAGTCCTAGTATGAGAAATAATGTTAAGTTATTACTATTAAGTTTTATGCCAAAATACACTCTGAAACCATTGTATGAAACCTCCTTTATTTTTTGTAAACCGATGTGATATCTCAGTTCAAATGTCGGTATATAAAAATAAATAAATAAAGCAGTTTTGATGAAGCCAAGCCACGTTTTTCTCACAATGGTTTGATATTCTTCTTTGGCAAGGGGAATCCCAGCAGAACTATCTGACTCTGGAACTAGAATTAGCATAGAATGTTTGCCCAGAACAGAATGAACACATTTTTGGTCTGCTTGGTACCGATATCTGAGTCTCAGTGCTGAGATGTTGAGGCTGAGAAAGATGCAGGATCTTTGCTTGTGGATGGCACTAGCGAAGTCTCTGTGCCAAAGAATTATGGCGCCAAAGACACTTTACTATGCACTGATGTGTTATCAGCGATAATGGGGCCTATCCTGGCTTCTGAATGAGCCCAATCTTCTCCCTCTTTACTGGAGGGGTAATGATGCCTGCTCTGAGACTTCCTGAGGTCATGGGTCTTAGCATGAGAAGATCCTTCCCTTTTTGATATTGATAATGGTTCCTCGGCTGGCAATGGTTTCCTTTTAGTCAACCTGGAGGCTTGAGAAGAATTTAAGAATTCTCTAGATCTTCTGGTCCTGGGGCACATTTGGGTCCAGCCAGCATAGTTTGGTACATCATGCAAAGGACATAAACAGCAAACACAGTGGTTATATTGGTCAGATAAGGTCATTATGAAGGAGCAGTAGGGTCATATTTTAAAGCCTGGTTTGCTGCCCACCATCGTGAAAAGGGCTGAAGCAAGGTTGAACTGAATTTTAGAATGAAAAAAACTAATAAAAAACGTAAAATGTTGGTATTTTTTGGAGACTTATGAAAAAAATGAAACAACGACCTTAAAAACACTTTGATAAGAGAAGTAAAAATAAACTAACTCATAAATTTTACAGCGGCTTGAAAAGAAAGAGCAAAATGCACTCGTTCACATAGGCAGAAGAAAAAGAAAAATTAAAGAGACTTGCATGGTGGCAGCTCTGGGGAACACCCACTCATGCTCCGAAAACCTTCTTGGTTTTTCTGAGATGTGAGAGAGCATTTCGATCGAAAGATGTCACCCACTTGTGTGGCTCATTACTGTGTTGCTTGTCCACGACAAGAACTTGCTTCGGGAATCTGGCATCAGACAGCCAGATGATGTAGCTGGCTCAGCCAAGTTGATATCAGATGATCATCACCTCAGTCCTTGCGGTGCTTGCTTATAAAAAGATTTTAATCTTTGTGCTTATGTCTAGATTCAAAAGATCTTCCTCAGACAGTGCTGATGGTTCTTCATCTTTAAGTGTCTTCACTGAGTTGTCCACATTTCAGCTCTATATAATAGGATGGGGATCACAACTACTAGATAAACCAGAAAAGGGCTACCAAAAGCCCTATGAGAGAAGACTTTAGAACCTGAATAAGTATACCCTAGAGGAGAGGAGAGACAGGAGGTACATAATTTGAGCAATTAATTACAGTCCCCACTCTTCAGGCTGATCACTCATTACTTCTCATTTTTTTGGCTGGTTGACTTGTCTGATCACTGCAAAACTGTAGACATTTCTTCTCTACCTTTGTCCTGGTCTATCCATTTTTCGATTAGTTGTAATATCCTGGACCAGAATAGGCAGACTTAATCTAGTTTCAAAATTCATCACCAAAGGTCCAGGAGCAGTCTTACTGCTAAGACATTTTTGGAAGCCTTGGGATATCCCTGTAGATTTGGAAGAACTTTTATCTTTGGAACTGGACAAGTAACCTGGCAAATGGACAAGTTATCCACCGAATATCCTCACCTAAAGTTATTTGGCTACATGTGGATGGCTATGTCTGAATATAACCAGTTAAGTTTAAAGTTATCAGGCTGGGGGAGGCTGGATAATTTGCCACTTAACCAGATATATTCAAAAGATACCTGGTTAAGTGGCTGCAAACAGAAAGAAATCTCCAGGATCTCTTAAACCCAAGCCAGAAGAGTCGTGACTTACCCGCTCCCGGCGCTACCAGCTTTGCTGTCAGAAATCACAGTCAGTCCTGGATAAGCAAACATGTATGGATCTCTGCATCTGCTACAGTACAGCCCTTTGTGAGGTTAAACACATATTTTTCACTAAAAATTGTAGGGGCAAGGAATTCTTTAAGGGTTTTATATCAAGTGGAAAATACATTTTTCAATCCAGATTTATGCCACCCTTTGTGAAAAATATATGAATCATTTTCAGAAAAATACTGTAAAATTAGAGCCAAAACTGACTCTGATGTATTCCTCTGTGGACTCAGTTATGGGATATGAGCCAGTTTTAAAATTCTGTGATTTTCAGTTGCTAAGTTCAGACGAGGTAAAGAATCTTTTAGAGGTGGCCTAAGCCCGCAATTTGTGAATTTGGTCCTTGCCCCTTCTGACTCATCAAAGTTTCCAAAAATGTGCTTTTGGTTTGGTTAACTAGGAATACTAATTCCTGGCTGAAAGAAACTTAATTACCACCATTACTTAAACAGGCTAGTATTTATCCATTGATAAAACCTTCCATGGATCTGCTAGAATTATATCGTTTCCATCTGTGTTTAAACTGACAGAGCATAAGAACATAAGATTTGCCATACTAGATCAGACCAAAGATACACCAAGTTCAATATCTTGTTTCCAATCTAGTTCACAAGCACTGGCAGGATCCCAAAAAGTCAATATGTTCCATGCTTCTTTTCCCAGGGATAAGCATTGGATTTCCCCAAGTCCATTCGAATAATAGTTTATGGACTTTTCTTCCAGGAACTTGTCCAAACTTTTTTTTAAACGCAGCTAAACTAATAGCTTTCACCACATCCTCTGGCAACAAATTCTAGAGTTTAATTATGCGTTGAGTAAAAAAATATTTTCTCCTATTTATCTTAAATGTATTACCACTAGTCTTTCTACTTTTTGAAAAAGTAAACCACCTATTCACGTTTACTCGTTCCACTCCACTCATTATTTTATACACCTCTATCATATCTCTCCTCAACCGTCTCTTCTCCAAGCTGAAGAGTCCTAACCTCTTTACTTTTCATCATAGAGGACGTTCCATCCCTTTTATCACTTTGGACACCGTTCATTATACCTTTTCTAATTCTGATCTTTCTTTTTTTGAGATGCAGTGACCAGAATTGCACACAATGTTCACGGTACGGTTGCACCAAGGAGCGATACAGAGGCATTAGGGTATTCTCTGTTTTATTATCCATTCTTTACCTAATAATTCCTAACATTCTATTTGCTTTCTTGGCTGCTGCTGCACACTGAGCAGAGAATTTCAACATATTATCCAAGATGATGCCCAAATCCTTTCCCTGGGAGGTGACTGCCAATGTGGAACTATAATTTGGGTTGCTATTCCCTACATGCATCACATTGCACTTGTCTAAAGGCCGAATTTGTATTCCCCCGCGCATGTAAAATACAGGGGTTACGTGCGTGCTCAGGTCTTGCGCATGCTGCGTGCATTTTAGGAGCCTAGATGCGCACATAACCCCTGTTACGCGCACAAGAGCTGGCCCTCGGCAAAGGAGCAGTCTGGAGGGGGCAGGGAGGGGCGGTCCAGGGGGCGGGGCTGGAGGCTGCCGGTACAGTGGCCATTTGCTGCTGTGCCGGGGGATTGCGCGTCGGCAGCCTGCAGGCGTAAGTTCTGAAACAAACAAACAAAAAAGGTAGGAACTCTTAAGGGGTCGGGGAAGAGGGAGGGAGGGTAAGTAGGGAGGTAGGAAAGTTCCCTCCCAGTCCGCCCCTTAATTGGGAGGGAACTGGGGAAGGTCGTGATGCGTTGCCACACGAAAATTGCAATATTCCACCCCCCCCCTTGCACATGCCAGCTATAAAACCACACGTCCATGTGCGTGTGTGCGTGCGCATGTTTAAAAATCTACCCCTAAGTGTTAGATGTATGCCCAGTCTTGCAAGGTTCTCTTGCAATTTCTAGAAATCCTCTTGTGACTTAACTTTGAATAATTTTGTATCATCAGCAAATCTGATTACCTCACTTGCGTTCCCCATTGCTAGGTCATTAATAAATATGTTAATAGATAAAGCAGTGTTCCCAGTGCAGATCCCTGCATTCCAGCAGATTTCCAGTTATGTGGAGGAGGCTAACTTTTTAGATTACTTGCAGTCTGGGTTTTGGCTCGGGCCTGCTATTGGAATAGAAATTACAGCTCTGCAAGATAACGTCTTGAGAGCATTGGATAAAGACCCTATGTGCTGATGATTCTGCTGGACCTCAGCTTGACTTTTGACAGTGCAGACTGCGTCTTCCTGCTTGAACGCCTCAGGGCAATCGGCTTGGGAGATTCTGCTCTTGATTAGTTTCTTTCTTAATGACAGGGTTCAATCAGTGTCCAATGAGAGTTATAGGTTCTCGAGAGACCCCCATCCCCTGTACATTACGGAGGTCTTCAGGGGGTCATTGATATCTCCCCTTTTGTTCACAACTTGCATTGAGTCATCGTGCCTGTAGTATGGGAATCATTATACATCAGAAGTTGCTGTTTGTTGATCATATTTTTCAGGCTTCTGGAAAAATATATTGCTAGCTGACAACCATTCATCAGCTATGTCTATTTATGAAGGAGGAGGATCTGAACGCAGTGTCACAGACTTTAACCCTGTCTCAGAGTGATTACTGCAACTCCATATTTGTGGTTTTACCTGAGAAGTTGCTGCAGAAACTGCAATTGGTGCAGAACACTGCTGCCAGATTAATCTCAGGTAAAAGATGAGGTAACCATAACATATGAACCAGGAGACCAAGGTTCAAGTCCCGCTGTCACTCCTTGTGACCTTGGGCAAGTCACTTTACCCTACATTGCCTCAGGTACAAAAACTTAGATTGCAAGCCCTCTGGGGATAGGGAAATACCTACAATACCTGAATGTAAACCGGTGTGATATCTCAATTGAGATGAATGTCGGTATATAAAAATAATAAATAAATAAATAAAAATAAAAAAACCTCATCTGTTTTATATTTAAATCAGCTATTAACGCCTGCTCCAGGCGTTAATAGCTGATCACTAAATGTGCGTCTGAGACGCACATTTTTTTTTTTTTGGCATGGGAGTGAATCTAATAGTGGTCATCACATGCAAAGGTATGTGAACGAGGCTATTAGGCATTCACTCCCATGCAAAAAAAAAAAAAAAAAGTGTGTTTGCATGTGATGAGCACTATTAGATTCACTCCGCGTGGGACACGTGTTGAATAGGCGCTAATCCCCATATTGCATTAGGGGATTGTTTAGCACCTATTCAACCCGCAGTCCGACTGCGGGTTATACAGTGCGCTCAGCTGAGCGGCACTGTATTGCATCAGCCCCTAAATGTGTTTTTTCTCCTGCCCTAACTCTACCTTGGGAACGCCTTAAGGAATAGGCAGGTAAAAGTCAAGCTGTCCCCCTGTCCCCCCCAACCAACAATACAAAAAAAAAAAAATCCTTAGAGTCAGGCTTAACAGGAACTTGGAGCTGCATTATCTTTGCGCTGGGCAAACACTCACTATAATGTAACACCACCAGTGCAGAGCCAGGCTGGGTATTCTTAAATACGAATAACAGTATACAAGGGCAAGAGCTGATCCCTGGTACTGGCCTGGTGAATTAAGCATTCAAACAGATGCTGGACTGGCCTAATGATTCAGTGGCAGTGCTGGGCGCAGGCCTGGATTTTACCACTGGCCCACTAGGATTGCAAATTTCTGGAAGCGCACACACACAGTCTGCACATAGATGTGGATCCCCCGAAAAATGCCACTGTCGGGATCCTCTTGGACTCGCCCAGTATTCTGTTTCCAATAGTGGCCAATCCAGGTCACAAGTATTTGGCAGGATCCCAAATCGATCCTGATAATTTGTTGTGGACAGGGAACACACATATCTCACAAGCATTATTCTCTTTGGACAGTAGCCTAATAAAATGTATGCCATTGTTTCTTTGTCATTGTTTCATTACTTGCAGTGGATGTAAAAAAAAACAAAAAAAAAAACTATGTGGCATGATTGAACATATGATTTTATCCAGACATGAGTGTTCTCTTCTTCTTGCTTGCAGGAGCTAAAACTTCGGCAGAGCCCCTGAAGAGACCTGCATTGCTCTCCCTCACCTCCCTCTTTTTATAACTTTAGCAGGGACCGGTCCCTATGTGGGAAAGAGGGCTGGGCCTCGGCAGCGCTCCCTGCACCCTGAGACAGCCAGCTTGGGACAGCCCTCTGTCCCTCCCTCCCCCCCCACGGGCCCGCAGGAAAACGGTGCGCGAAATAAGTGCCCCCCCCCCCCCAGCAGCCGTCCACCAAGCCTGCAGCTTGCATTGCAATCCCCTGCCCGCCCTCGGCTCCGATGTCCCCCTCCCCTGCCGCCGCAGCCGCCGGAGTAGCGGCTCCCGCCAGTCAGCTCGATGATTGCACAAGGCGGAGGCTGCCGCTCCTATATAGGCAGGAGCTGAGTCAGAGGAAGGAGTGAGCCGGGCTGCGCTCGGGAGCTGGGGCACAGAGCAGAGCAGGGGCTGGAGAGCGACGGAGGCGCAACAGCCGCCGCCGAGTACCCGGGAGAAGCCTACAAGCAGGACTTACGGACTGAAGGACTTTTTTTTTTTTTTATTATTATTATTATTTTTATTTATGGGCTTAGGGTTTCTGGATTGGAGCGCGTCCAGGAGGGTCATCGTCCCGCATTTGCCTTGCAAGAAGATCTCAGCGAGGGGCACGACACGGAGCGGCATCTAAAAGAAAACGACAACCCAAGAAATAATAATTAAAAAAAAAAAACCAACAAACAAACTTCTCTTTCTGGGAACTTTTACAAAAACTTGACGGGAGGACGGAAGGAGGAAGTTCATCTCGCTCTTTTTGCCGGTGCTGACCGTGCTCCGGCGGATGCCCGGATCGCCCCCCGGGAGAGCCCGCCGCCTGCCTCCTCCAGCCGCCGCCGCCCCCAGCGCTGCCCCATGAGCCTGAACGTGCACCGGGACGGCCCCCGCCTGGCCCGCTGCCGCGCCCGCTCCAAGCGCCTGGAGAGCGACGAGCCGCTGCCCAAGTGCCCGCGGCTGAGCGAGGCGCCGGCGGCAGAGCACGGCGGCGGCGGCGGCTACCTGGGCTCCCCGCAGCCGTCCGCGCCGCTCAGCCCCCCGCCGCCGGGCCCCGGCCAGGGCGCCTCCTGCATCGGCTCCTACCTGCTGCTGCCCGGGGGACAGGCGGTGAACGTGCACACGGGAGAGGAGCTGCAGTGCAAGGTAAATGCCGATCCCGCTGGTCGCCGCAAAGGGACTATTTCGGATGAGCGGAATATAAATGCATACAAAGTACTTGCGTTACATTTCCCGTGTATACCCCCCCCCCCCCCTCCTTCCCCTTATCCCACAAGAATCCGAGCGGTTTGTAGCACAATTATAGCATTAAAATAAATCAAATATTATGTTACATTTATGCACCGACTTTCGTGAGCAAAGTTCAGCTCAAATGCAAACTTGCTGACGAGCAATAAGATGAGAGAAAACGTGTTTAGGAATAAAGAGGTGAGAAGGGGACAAGAGGGTGCTGCTCGCGCTCTTTCTCCGGGTATTCCTCCCATCCCCCCCCCCCCCAGCTTCGTTTAATCTCTCGGGAAATGCTGGAAAGGAGAGCTCATTTCTCCAGTTACAGGAACGTGGGATCGGGGGGGGGGGGGGGGCTGAGAAGTGACCCCCCCCCCTCTGCCTACTTGACCCCCACCCATCCCTTCTCTCGTAGTTTTACCACAACGGGTGCTTTTAGCCGGCACAAAGGGAAACCGAGAAAAGGTAATGTGGGAAAAATGATGAAAGGTAAAATACAGCTCGGGGGGAGGAGGAGGAAATGATGGCTGGGAATCTCCTCTTTGGGTCGCTTGGGCTCTACTTTAGAGGAGTAACCAGAGGATAAAACCCGAGAACAAACTGGGAATGCCAAACTTTAAAATTATTAACTTTAAAAATTTTGCGAGTTAATCAGCCTGAGATCTGATGAAGGGGTCTCCTGCCTTTAGTTATGAAAGCTGGGAGTAGTCATTGTTGTTAACAATGGGTGTGTGTGGCTCCGGTACCTGCTGTCCGAGCAAAGATCTAAATCTAATCTATAAAATCATCTTGATTAAAATTTCGATTTTTTTTTTGGGGGGGGGCGTGAGCTCAGGGCTGAGGTGGTCAGGACCAAGTGGGAAAACCGGAAACTTCCTAGCCGGTGCTCCTGAACGTGCCTAATTAGCTTGACGCCTCGCTTCTCGTCAGCTATCAGCCCAGAACTTTTTGTGTGCTGCCATCTGCTGGCCGTCTGAACCACTTCTTCGTGACCTTTCTAGGAATAAGGTCCTAGGTACAGTTTGGCGCTTTGAGACTTTTTTTTTTTTACCGATAAAGAAATGTAAAGGATTGGTGCCGGCTTCTGCCTATCTGTTCTCTATATGGGGGGGGAAAGAGCGGATAGCCAGAAGCCGACCAGAGCTTCCTGCTGTCTGATTTTAGGTGAAGCTTTACTGGCCATATAGGGCTCGGTTGCTTGTAAATTGAAACCACGGCTTGTCAGGCTTCTCAGAAGTTGCATGCAGAGTCTAAGTAAACATACACGAAGTTTGTTGAAGTAAAAGAACTGCGAAGGAATAATGATCTAAGAGTCTAAATATTACCAGAGGCTAAAAAGACCGTCTCACCGGCATTTAACCCTTTTCCCACGCCAACTGTTGGAGAAGGGAAGGGAGTGTGGGCACTGGTGGTGTGGGTTTGTCTCCTTTTTTCTAGACCATTGGTAATTTCTTTGTTTACATATCAGATTTTTTTTTTTTTAATAGAAGTTGTGCAGAGCAAAGACGCAGATTTATAATATCACTTTTTTTTTGTTTGTTTTTGCTTTCTTACAGGTGTTTCCCATAAAGCACTACCAGGACAAAATAAGGCCATATATTCAGCTGCCCTGGCACAAAAACATCACGGGGATCGTGGAAGTGCTCCTGGGAGAAAGCAAGGCTTATGTCTTCTTTGAGAAGGATTTCGGAGACATGCATTCATACGTCCGCGGCTGCAAGCGCCTGGGGGAAGGGGAGGCCGCCCGGCTCTTCCAGCAGATCGTCTCGGCAGTAGCTCATTGCCACCAGTCGGCCATTGTGCTGGGAGACCTCAAGCTACGGAAATTCGTCTTCTCCGATGAGGAAAGGTGAGGCCTCGCTGCTAGATCCCGAGTGCTGCTGGGGCAGAGAATGTGCCCTGCTGCTGCTTCGTGACCATGTTGGGGAAACTGGGAGCTCTGGGTTTAAGAGGCCCTTGTGCAATAATTTGGCGCGCACACACACACACAAAATGGCAGAGAAATCTGATTGTCGATAAATCCTCCTCTTAAATTTCCTGTGCTGTAGTTTAGTGCCATGTGTGTGTTTTTGTAGCAGATCTACCCCCCCCCCCCCCCCCGTTTGTAAATATTTATTTTTCCAGCCAGCTTTGCTTACCAGGCTCATGTTATGTACAGTAGCTCAACGTTTCTGACAGCTGGCGTTTATTTATGCGGCAGGTGAAATACATTCAGAGTTGTGCTGTAAGAGAAACAATCCAAGTCCCGAGTTTCTTTGTTTTCTAGTTCAGGCTGGCCCTTAGAATGGTAGCTTATTTTACAAACATGCCAAGCTCATCCACCCAACCACAGGTCAGCTTCTTCTCCAGTGAGAGAAGGTGAGAGCACAGATCTGGTTTACTGGGCAAGCTATCCCCTAAAGCTCATGTCCACCCGCTGCCACCTTTTGGATGAGGCTTGGCCGAGTCTGATCAAATGGCACTCATTTAAGGGAAGTGATCTTTGGCTTCTTGGGGAAACAAGATTTTGAACTATGAGTTGAGGACTTTCCCTTTTTCAGCTCTTTGGCTGATATTTGAACACTATTGAATAAGGGGTTAGGGCCTACACCCCAACACGTTGAGGACATGCTGAGGTAGCAACCATTGGCAAAGCAGGAAGATTACATTTCCTGTTTAAAAACAATTTTTTTCTTTTTTTCAACTGGTGGGATTTCCCTTGCCGCGGGCTCAGGTTAAGTGTTTTTGTTTTTAATTTTTGAGAGATCGCAGAAGTTTGATTAGGAGTTGAGAGAACCAGGATCTCTCTCCCAGTATTATTATTTTTTATCTGGAGTCCAGTGATCGCCCCCAAGTGTTAGCTAACCTGAGCATTTTTTAAATAACTTTCACTTAAAAACATACATTCATAAAAAAAAAACCAACCTTTTAGTGAGGTGATTTTGGTAAAATGCACACAGCATAAAAAGAACAAGCAGAACCTCTTGTTGCTTCTATAGAAATACTGGCATGCCAGCATTGTTTCAAACTGGCTAATTTCTCAGGATATGCCAAGTTTCGGAGCACATTTCCCTCATTTATCTCCTTTCTAAAAAAAAGGTGTTGCCCTATTTATTGCCTATGGCGGAGGAAGGGGAGGGGAAACATTTTTATGAATCGGGTCCACGATTTAATGAATTAAACAGGTTCACAACGTGTTGAAGTAGGATAGGGAAAAATAGCGTGGGAAATTTTTAGGAACCGGTTTTCTGCCTATCCATAGCACGGAAGCGTTGAAACCCGATGAGGGAGCTGCGCTGGCATAAGGAGATGAAACCCTTTCTGTTTGTTTTCTTGTTTGCTTTTTTTTTTTTTTTTTGGGAGGGGGAGGGGGTGTGTCTCGGCTTGCACTTGCAGGCTGGCTTTTGCCGGGTTTGGCGAGCAGACTACGTCATCACGCATGTCAGGGATGAGGTCAGCGGCGGATTGCGTAACCCTCGCGCAGGGGCTGTGTGTGTGTGTGCGCGCGCGCGCGCCCACAGGTGCCTGTCTTCTCCGGCCGTGCTGGAGAGGATAAAAGCAGCCTGACTCACATTTTCCGTTCGCAGATGCACGCGGCCTGTTTCACTTTGCAGCAGCAGGGGGGAGGGGGAGGTCAAGCCGAGGACACGCTGTAGCAAAACCCGTTCTCACGGAGCCATGTACTGTAATGCAGAACAGAAACCCCTCCCAGAGCCAGGACCTCGTTTCTTTTCTTAGCCACCCATTTTTTTTGGTAGCCATTTATTGCTCTCTCTGACTGGCAGCCCCTCACGCCCACCTTCCCCACCGTCCTTCCTCTCCAGGCTGTTAGCAGAGAGCTCCAGCAATGTAAACGTTTTAACATTTTGTACACCGCAAATTGGTTTGGTTAAAAAGCTGCTACAGGCGTTCAGAATTTTAAGTGGGAGTTTCAGTTTTGATTATGTATGGGGAAACTAGTAAGACTGGAATACTCTCGAGCTAGCATAGGAATGCAGTAGTATTCCTCAGTATCTTGTAAAGTATTCGGTTGAAAAGTTGTCCTTTTTAGTATCCACAGTTAAAACTTGTGCAAATTATAAGGGGTAGTGATGGGATTCCATGCTCATCCTGTGAGTGGTCAAGGCTCCTTGCCTCCCTGTCCACATTTTGTATATGCCACCTGTTCCAGATCCCCTTTAAAACAGCCACACACTTGCACATGTGTGGCTGTCTTCCAAGAGAGGTGACATTATATGACAGTCTGCAGACCCAGCATTCATAGATGGAAGGTGCTGTGTGAATCTGAACTGACTGCTATTTACGGTATTACACAGAACCGATATATGTCTATCTTAATTTATTAGATGCTTTACCTCTTTAGATTCTGACTCCACTAGCATATAATAAATTAAGATAAACTATTTAACTTACTAAATGTAAAAGAAACATATTTTGATTTAACATTTTTTAAATCAAAAAAGTGAACTCCCCTCCCCCCCTGAAAAAAAAAGAGGAGTGTTGATAACACTTACCAGGAGTACAGTGAGTGGTTTCTTGCAATTTCCTGTAGGCAGTACTTTGTAAAGATCCGCTCTAAAGCCGATGGAGTCATTCCTGGCTTGTCCTTACAAATGCTTCTGTGTAAGTGGTGAAATGATTGCAGTACTTGGTTAAAAGGTGTTTTTAGCTAATGCTACACCTAGAGTAACGAAATAAAAAAGATATAAAAGTAATTTTTAAATCTGCAGACTCTGGCAGGGAGTGAGTTGGGCATCTGTTGGGTTTCACTGAGCAGCAGATCTCACTCCTGTTGTCTTGGGTATCGAGAAGCCAAGCATTATGAAAGGGGCTCCAGGGGCCAGTGGACTCTGCAGCTACCTTGCTCCAGGGATTTTGAAATTGTGCGTTTAAAAATTCTTGAAGGGTTATAACAAGTAATCTCTTTAAATTTGGGGATATCTCCTCTATTTCAACCTTTAATGCCTCTTAAAAATAGAAATCTTTCAACAGTTGGTGATGGTCCCGAATGTCAATATTCTTGTGTTTTTTTTTTTTGTTTTTCCAGGACTCAGCTGAGACTAGAAAGCTTGGAGGATAGCCACATAATAAAAGGAGAGGATGACGGCCTGTCGGATAAGCACGGCTGCCCCGCCTACGTCAGCCCGGAGATCCTGAACACGACGGGGACTTACTCCGGGAAATCAGCTGATGTCTGGAGTTTAGGGGTGATGCTGTACACTCTGTTGGTGGGGCGCTACCCCTTCCACGACTCGGACCCTAGTGCCCTCTTTTCTAAAATCCGCCGAGGACAGTTCTGCCTGCCCGAGCATGTATCTCCCAAGGCTAGATGCCTCATTCGCAGCCTCCTGAGACGGGAGCCCTCCGAGAGACTCGCAGCACCTGAAATTTTACTACACCCTTGGTTTGGAGCAGTTTCGGAGCCTGGGTACCCTGATCGCAGTGCAGGGGCAGGAAACTCAGATCAGACTGTCCCAGATCAGTACAGAGACACTGAGGATGTGGCTGACTTCTTTTGCTGATCCTTCCTGCTTATTTGTGCTGCATTTCCCCAAAAGGATTTTTCATGTCACCAGTTCTGTTCACGCATGGAAGTTCAGGAGTCTGCCATTGCAAATTTTAGGAGGAGGGTGAGGAATGGTGCTCTGCTTTGCAGACACTCTGTTCCCCGCAGCAGTGAGCAGTGTGCTGGCAACTTATCCTTTTGCAAGGGCTTTGCTTCAGGGTGGAGCATCTTGTTCTGGATAGAGAAGATAAGGATTCTTTTACACATGCAAAGAAGTTTTGGTTCCCCCCCCCCCCCCCCCTCCATCATGCTCAAACTTTGCGACGCCCCCAAATTTAAAATATTCAGGAATCTGTGGTTACATTCGGCACAGGACTTCTCTTTGGGACAGAGCCCTGTCTTTACAAATGTCCTCCTTTAAATTTTGGTTTGTTATTGAGATGTTAAACCTTGACTGCACAAATAATGCAGTAACTTGGGGACACTGTAAGCTATGACACTTCTTGCCTGATTACTGTTAGAGGTTACTGGTGGGGTTTTTTTTTTGGTTTTTTTAAACATGGATCAGTGCATCTGTGTGAAAATTAACCTTTCCAGATGGTGAATATAATCCAAACAAGACCTCTATAATATGGTTTGTAGTGATATTATAGAGGTTGATAGTCTGTTTTCCATGAGGAATCAACTATACCTGGGTATATTTGAGATTTTTTTTTAATAAAAACATAAATACATTTTTGTTAAACGGGTAAACGAACTAATTCTTGAAATACAGCATGGTAACAATGCATTTACTTTTTTTTAAAAGGGCCGAGTCTCGGCAAGCTACCGTCCCACATTGTGAACATGCCATGGATATGCCATGTACTGTGCTTCTTGTTCTCTTCTGTACATAGATCTTACTGGGTTTTTTTTTTTTTGTGCCAATATAATATTTTCTAATAACAGAGGTGCCGAAGAGAGTAGTTTTTTATTAAATGTGAATTGTTGGCAATACTAATGCTATTGGAAAATCGTGAGGACTGGAGGGAACATAACCTTTCTTGCACTAAAAACCCTCACGGTTGTTTGACATTTTTGTATCTGTGATACGTTGTAAACTTTTTAAAAACCTGTATATAGCAGATGACTGCGGGAGAAACTAAAAACACTATGTCAGACATATAAATATTTGTGTGTATATATATATATATATATATATATATATATATATATATGGAAAACCTAAATGAGGTTCAGATTGTTTAAAAGTTTTTAATAATAAACTTGGTTTCATAAGTTGCTTCTATTTCAGATTTTTCCCTAGACTTTAGGGTATGTGCGTGCATGCGTGTGTAGCTTCTTTTTTTTTTTTTATTTATTACATAGATGACTATTTTCTAGTTTCCTGCCCAGTGCCAGCCTAAGTCATAGACAGGGCAAATTTTGTTCAAAAGCCATTTCTATGTCTAGGGTAGGCAATTTCTCCAAAGACCTAATCAGTGGGTAAAGTTACCTGGGGGGGGGGGGGGGGGAAGGGGAGGAGTCTGCGCTCACATGCTCATGGTTTTGTATCTCCAGACATACAATGTGTACATTTTTACCCAGGAAAAATAGTATCCCTCACAAATAGCAGATGCAAATTTATGCATGCACTTTTTTTTTTTTCTTAGGCAGTTTTCAAAGGGAAAGCTTCCTCCCCCCTTCCTTTGAAAATTGATGTAAAATCTTGGGGGGGGGGGCGGGGAAATACTGCCCTCTTTGCTGAATTACAGTAATTATTTGAATGTTTATGGCTTTTTATTTGCGTTATACTCCGATCACTCCGTCCCCTCCCCCCCAAGTTAAAATGAAAACAATTAACTTGCTTGTTAGAAGAACAATTCCCTCTGGACGAGGCCCTTTGGTTTTGCCTTAGCCCTTTTTGAAACCCTTAACCCACTGAAGAGCACATTTTACCTGACGCCAAATGAGGTGGTGTTGCTCAATTATGCAGGAAGCCCTGGTTACTTAATGCAATTCCTTGTTCCTGAAAATGGGTTCTTTAAGTTGAAACTGATTGTCCTAGGAGAATAATGTTATAAATGGGGGGGGGGGGGAACTGATTCCAGTACCAATGCCTGATTTCCTGTTAAATAACCTAGAATTTAGGGACACATAGCACAGTGAAAAAAACGTAGACACACTTTTAAAACCTTACTTTATTTTTTATTTATTTATTTATTTATTTATTTATTTATTTGTGTGTGAGGAGGAAAAGTGCCAAGGCATGCCTATGGGACATCGTTCCAAGGAACGGAAGGCCCTGGCTCTCGTCCCGTTGACATTTTTTATTTATTTAAAAGTATTTATATACCGTTTTTCAAAACAAGGTATCTTGTCAAAAACGGTTTACAATAGAAAATAAAATAGATAAAATGAACTTAAAAATAGTAATAAGATACAAAAAACTAGTATATACCTTTTAAAAAGGTAAATAAAATATTAACAAAAAGTAACTAATAATGGAGCTGGGCCAAAGTTCATATTGTAGTGAAGAGGGGTGGGGGAAGGGTGGGTTTGAAATAAGAGGAGAGATGGAATAAAGTTATGGAGGCCGGGAAAGATATTAGGTTGTGGGGTGATGTTGATTTGATTGTGTAGGAGTATTGAATGCCATTTGAAATATGTTTTTAATGATTTTTTTGAATTGTTGAGGATTGGATAGTAGACGCCAGACCTGCGCGCCTGCTGTAAGACCCCGGGGCGCCTCAACCTGGAAACATTCAGGCCGATTACAATATCGTCGCGTGAAAAGAATGTGTGTGCGCGCGCTCGCATCCACCTCTCCTGGGCGCTCGACGCGATAGGCAAATGAGCCGCCGCGCTAAAAGGGAAGGGCCACGGGTAATTTTGTGTGTCCTTGGTGCTCTGCATCGGGCGCCCAGGAGACGTGGCTGTGTGCCCACAACAGCCTGGCCAGAGTGCCCTACCCCCGGCAGGGCTGTTCCCAATTTGGTCCTTTTCACTGAAACTAGGGCCAGACCTTGGGGATGCTGCTTTCTATGCTTCCCTCTAAGAGGAATCACAGAAAGCAGGAATTTTTTTTTTTTTTCCAGTGAGTTCTTGAGCACAGCATGCTTTAATGCCAGCTCCTGAGTGGGTGTTAAATTTGCCAGGTTAAAATGGGCGCCTTGGCCGCATGGCAACTTTTGTCATCATGGGGTAATAGCTAAGAGCCTCGTCTACATGGAATTTGCATGTGATGAGCGCTATTAGCACTTGAACTGGATTTGCGTTTTGGACGTGTCAAACCCCGATGCAATACGGGGATTATTTTGGCGCGTCCAATAAGAGTGTTACCCGAGGCACTAGCCTGAGCGCACTGTATTGCATTAGCCCGATTGTGAGTTGGACAATGGGCATCAATAAAGAAATGCAAATTTGAATTGTAACTCGGGAATGCCTGAAGTTGAGGGCTGCCTGTGCTCGCATGGTATTGGCTAATTGGGACCGCTCCATCACGACACTTTTACATCTACCAGTTCAAATATTATACCCACTCTGGAAAATGGCGATTAGCATTTGCAAATCCTTCCTATTCTCCGGGCTTTACCTGATGGCATGTTTTATTGTGGTTATGAGCTGAAATTACAAAACTATGATAACAGGGAAAATCACTCAAGAATTTCACAAAGGCACCTGATACAATTAGGAAGTTTGGGAAAAATGCTTAGCATTTCTCCTGGGCTGTATCTTATTTCTGGTAAGCAGAGTTTTCAAGATTGCTAACTGGCGATTTAGTGATTGTATATTAGGGAGATTCTGAAAGCTAGGCTGCCTAGAAGGCACATGAGGACTAGTTTGTTTGTTTATTTGATTTATATTCCACCTTTCTGGCATTTCAAAGCGGATTACATTAAAGTATTGTAAGTATTTTGCAGTACAACTGTGGTAATTTAAAGAGCAATATGGCTAAATTGTAATGATAGAATGAAACATTGCAATTTAACCCTATTACTATCCATAGCTATGAAAATATTTCAGTATAGTGCATATAATCTCTCTATATTATAAGATTACTAGGGCTCCAGGCAAGCATTGTGTGGCGCCTGAGCACTTGCAGTGCAATGACATCACTCAGAGCAGAAGGAGGGGTGTGGGCCCTGTGAATTCAGCTACCTAGCTGAGCAGACAGCAAACCAGCTGGTGGAGGTTTTCCAGCCTCACCAGCAAAATGAAACAAAAGAAAAAAAAACCCAACTCTTCCGCAGAAGCAGAGTTGAAGAGAGAGGCTGCAGGCAGCAGAAGTTCTAGGACCCAGCAACTGCTGATGATGTGGTAGCCCAGGTGGGAGGGTGCTAGGAAAGGGGGAGGGGTTGGAAGCAGTGGAAGGGTGGGAAGTTGGGAGGGATAAGGGGGAGGGGTGGGAGCAGTGGAGTGTGAAAGGGGAGGAGATGAGAAGGGGAGGGGAAATAAGGAAGGAGCAGGACAAGAGGGGATGAGGGAGAAGTGTATAAACCCCGCCAATGACACCTCTACTGTTCCCCATGCACATACCCAATATTCTCCCACCCCCATAGACACACAAGCACCCCCTACATATACTCTCACCTCACCTTGTCCCTAAAAACTCGCACGTACCTTCACCCCACCCTACACCCACTTCCACACACGTATCCCCACTCCACATGCATATGAACTTCCCCCATGCATACGCAACCCCTACACATGTGCATCCCACCCTACATGTACACATGCACCCACACCTCCACCCCTAATGCACACGCACCCCCACCTCTCCCCAATCACCCCAACTCCTCCACCCACACACTTCCCACAGCCTCAGTCACTCCTACACACACACACACACACACACACCTTCAGTTATTCCACAATAAGCACCAGTTGCTCACACTAAATCCATAATGCGTACAGACAATCCATCCCCTACATATCTGGGCAGTGGAGGGGCAAAATTGTGAGGGGGAGAGTGCGCACATGCTTCCCCCATCTCACTCCTCCCCCCAGACAAATACACACACCTAGATCATCGCTAATACCACTCACACCAGCCCCGTAACAAACACACACACATACATCCTCTCACCCCCCCCCCCAACACAGGGGGGGGGGGAGGGAATTTATGGAGATTGATAGGGGGAATGGGTCCATTCACCAACACACACACACCCTCGCTCTCACCTTCCCACAACAAACGCACATGGGGGAGGAGGGGGAAATGGAGAGTGCAGTGGGGGAGAGGGAAAACTGCACGTGCACCCACACAGGGGAGGAGAGAGAGAGGGTGGAAAATGGAGGTGGGTTCCATGCATTCTCCACTCACCTCCCAAAACCACTTAAACATCCACCACTAACAACCACAGCACATACACACCATTCCCAGACAGGAGGGGAGGAGAGGAATAGAGGGAGAACGTGGAGAGTGCATGGGGGAAAAGGGCCCATGCACCACACACCTCTCACCACTCACACCCCCACTCCAACCCAACAACACCTACACCACCATGTACATCCCCCCATCCAACACTGTATACTGCACCCCCACCTTCACTCACCCTCTGCAAGCCTTCTGACCTACTCCCTTCCCCACTGAGCACTGCGCCCCCCCACACACACAGACACCAATAATAGACACAGCCAGCTAATGGAGTCATAAAACTCACATTTTGATATTGCCATGCAATTATCACTTTCTCTTGTTTGGGTGTTCCCTTATCATCCATGCGGGCTCAGTCAAGGGAGGGGTAGGGTGCAGAATTCTATAGCTCTCTCCCCACCCTTTCTTTCGTTAAAGCCACTTGCCCTATCCAGCTTGCACTTTCCACCTAAGCACGAACATGGAATCTAGAGCCAAGAGCCCACTGGCAGGCTTGGCAAGCAAAGTGAGCAGGGGCACAGCCCCTAGTATATATGAATGCACACACGATGTGTTTCACTTCATGTGTGTCATAACCTTGTTAGCTGCCCTCGGTAGAGGGAAGTGAAGAAACTGGAAGGCTATATTTCCAGGCCTGTCCTAGAGTTTGACCCAACATTTACACTGCAAGCATGTTTATTATGGATATCCAGAAGATCTGACCTGTTAGGGCAAGCTTTAGGGTCAGGGAAACACTGATAGATGGAGTTAACATGGAGCCCCCAGCTGACTCAGTCTGTCCTCTTTCTGAGGTAGATAATAAAGGTCTGCAAAGCACCTTACTCAAGGGATATATAATATAAAAGGTATTAATTTTATGTGTATTTTGTTGTAGCCTGCTGTGAACTTTGGAAGCGGCAGGCTATAATTTTTTAAAATAAATAAACAAGACTGTATTTATATAAAACATTTCTATGCTGCATTACCTCTTCATTCTAAGGGGCTTACATTTCACATAAGTTGTAAAAAAGCAGTATAAAATCAAACATAAACATGAAAATTTAAAATATACACATACGAAAGTCATAACAGCAAACATAAAATCAAATTCAACATCTATTCAAAATGATCCTTCTGCCAAAATGGCTTTACCTTCTTCAGAATATCTCTATAATTTTAAAGCGCATAGACATCAAACAACTAGAGGGTGCTTTACGATGGTTTGTTTGGAGGGGAGGGAAAGGTAGTGTTCCCCTATCATGGCTGAAAGCCAGATGGGGCTGGGGTGATCTTGGCCTACCAAATTTGGAGGCATACAATCTGGCCTGTAACCTACGGATTATTAGAGATTGGTTGATAGACAAGCCGAACCATACACCATTAAACGCAGACAGGGCAGTGTTACACCCGTTAGCCCCGGTATATGTGGTGCAGGCCAGCTCGACCCGCCTTCCCACTTTTATTCCCCACACTGCGTTGATACGTCTGCCAAGGCAGACGTGGAGACGGCTGTCCAAACTCCTGAAGATTGAAACTATATGTGCTTATTTTCTCCCAGGAGTGGGCAATGCAGATTTCAGTCCGGGAACCCAATCCTCCAGCTTTCGTACATGGGACATTACACATTTGGGCCACTAGCCCAGGGCATTACACATTTGGGCCACTTGCTAACAACGGAGGGAGTGCTTCTCTCTTTTCAAGAGTTCCGCACCACTTATGGGTTTGGAATCACACACCCACTCCCCTATTTGCAGATAGGACATTATATAAAAGCCCTATCAGCGGAAACTAGGCATCCCTCGCTGTTCCATGCTTTAGACGGGGTATTCCACTTTCAGAGGGCGGAAGCTCCATCTTTATCGATGTATTATAAGACTTTACGTAGGGGTTTAGAAGTGGACATGTGTTCGCATTTAGAAACTCGTTGGAATGGTGATGGAGATTTTCTGGTTACTCAATTTATCATTCGGGGGTGTTCCAGGCGGATAGCCAGGATCTCGAATAATATGTACTACAGGGAATTACAATTTAAATTTCTCAGCCGGGTTTATGTATCGCCGAATATGGTCTTTCATCTCACTATAGCTCCATCGGCGAACTGTACCCGTTGTGGTCATGTTAAGGGCTCCCTGCCTCACGTTTACTGGACATGTGCTCCCATACAACGATTCTGGCGACGTGTGGCAGCCTATTTAGCTGACTTGCTGGATGCCGCATTCCCAGTTTCCCCCCTGTGGATGCTGTTTGGATGTATTTCCCCGATTAGGATTCAGGAACCTGGCTCTCGCCTATTTCTTCGCAAGGCTTGCCTTGTAGGGAAGAAGGTGATACTTTCTATTTGGAGCTCCACAGACGCTCCGTCTTTTTGGGCCTGGTGCAACAGTCTGCAAGCCATGATGACCATGGAGAGCCTGGCGTGTCGGACGGCTCCTCAAAGATGCCACTGCTTTCTGGCAGTTTGGCACCCTTATATTCAATCACTTTCGCATCAGTCACGTAGCCTTGTAGTAAATGTCTGAACTATCTCCATCCCACTATATGGTACCGGGCAGATGGTACGGTTAATGGTATATTGATGTACACGGACTCACTGTTATGGAGTGGGGAGGGCGGGATGGGAGGGAAGATACCTCATTATTAACGTTGGTGGTGGTTTTGTTCTGGAGAGAGCTCAGAAACACTCTTGACTCCACCTGATTGTATTTGTTGTTATTTGAAAAAAACCCAATAAAAATGTTTAAACATAAAATCATAATTCAACAAGCACAAACATTTCTCAAGAGTACTGGTCTCGGATTCTAAACGCAGCTGAGTTATGGGGACTTGTGCACTCTTCATCGCTATAATTATTAAAAAAAAACAAAACAAAAAAACCAAACAACTCAATTTTTACCATAACCAGAGAAAAAGAAGTTGAATTGTAAAAATTGCATGAGTCACAAGTTCGAGCATTCCAAGATCAAATGGGCAACACTCATATGCTTGTGTTATTTAAAGAACTATGTACACAAAGGGGCTTTTTCTATTCAGCCTTTCCTTGCCAGGTCTACTGCACACTAGAAGTTTATGAGCAAGTTGAACGTTCAGCAGTGCCTGCAGGATGTAACCCTGAAAGGTATGTACAGATCTGGCTGCCCATGACAGGAGAGCAGCTTTCACAGCAGCTGAGGGGGTTGCGGTCTGTTGTCCCCATACTGGTTTTCATGGGTATCCTTTCCCAGCTCCAGCCTACCTGAGGAGCAGGAATCAGTCCAGGAACCAAAGCTGGGTCGACGGGTATGACAACACAGCAGTTGGTACTGAGGCTTGGCCTTCGTGTTGGCTCTCAATGTTGGTTCTTAGAGCTGCAATATAGGGTTGGTTTTTTTTTGCTATTAATTCATTTGACAGGTAAAACAACATAGGGATGGGTTCAGGCTTCGTTCTGTTAACATTTGACTCATTTATTCAGATAATCACAGTCAGCTTCTGGTCGGTTTGAATTTATCTGTATCTATTGATCTGGATTTGCTGAGATTTAGTGGTTCCCAAACTCTATCCTTGAGACCATCTAAATAATCAAAATACAAAAATGAATCAGACTAAAATACCAAATGCATGCAAATATAGCTCATGCATTTTCTATGAGGATATTTTTGACAACCAGAGTTGGCTGAGGAACCTGAGGATAGAGCTTGGGAGCTGCTGAGTTAATTGGTTCACACTTTTGCAAATAGTTGCAGATTCAAACTATTGAAAGTTCTTTAAATAACCAAATCTTTTAGTTAAAAGACCCAAACTGGTCAGATACGGAGATCTATATCTAGCCACAACTGGTTTAGATTATTCTGGGTTGAGCTGCAAGTGGATTTTATTTACTTGACCTGATTCAAGAACTCAAAAAGTGGTTAAGAGTTTAGCAACTAAAGATTAATGCAAAAAAGTACAGAGTGGGGTGTATGCAGTGCATGGTAGAGTGTGAAGTGGTGATGGGCACCAAACAGGAGATACTGTAGATAGAATCAGAGAAAAAGGCCCATCTACTCTTTCCAAATTCTTCTTGATACAATGTCATAGACCAGAGTTTCCCAAACCAGTCTTGGTGACCCTGCACAATCAGTCAGCTTTAAAGTTGATCCCCGATGAATATGCACTAGATAAATTTGCATATACTGGATCGCCAATATATGCTGATTTATTTCAGGGGTGGCTCAAGGCAATCTGCTGCCTGAAGTGAGGGAGGAGATGGTGTCCCCCCTCCCCCAAGGCATGGCCCAGGTCAAACCAGCAAGAAGGCAAAGGGTAATTTGAAATGCTGGGGAAGAGGGGGAGACAGAGATCGGGGTTCCCAGAGAAGTGGCAGACAGCGTCTGTGATAATATTTTTAGGAATCTGGCAACCCAGCCACACTCTCAGGAACCCTACCACTTGTCTCCCATGTTTTCCATCATTTGTGCAGTGAGGAAGTGGGAGATGGGTGAATGGTGGGGGTCTGTGTGTGGCATCCTAGGTGATCCTTACAGCCTTGTTCCCTTCTCCTCCTCCCCCAGCCCATCCCACACACAATTAAAAACTATGCATTAATAGGAGAGCTTACGAGAAAAAGGACAAAGCTTACATGAAAAAGGACAGTTTTGAGGAGAAGAAAATCACTTACAAGCACGTATATACATTCACAAACACTATTGAGGTACCAGCCAGAAAACGCTTCAAAAAAGACACCTGGAATTCAAATGTTGGGTGTGGGCTTGACTACATTATAATAAACCTCCAAGGCAACACTGCAAATATTACACCAGGCCCTGAAACACCAATACATCTGCTTTAGGAAACAGAACAAGCCAAGCTGCTATAGATCCGTACAGACTAGCAGAATTTTTCACCTCAGTCAAATGTAAAATGCAGACAAATCTTCACCAAATATAGAGACTATTCAAAGAGACCATGAAGCATAAACAGAAACTTGCAGACAAAAACTGAACAGAAAACTGCAACAAGACAGATTCTGTATGTATTGCAACAATGAAAAAATTGCAACATTACCATTCTTCACAAAACATTAAACAATAAAATCAAGAAATATAAAACAGTAATACCAGTAAACCATACTAATAAAAAAAATACATATTTTTAAAACAGATGACAAACAGAATATCTACTTTTTAAAAATTTCCCAACTCCAATAAAATATTTCAGAACTGCAGAGATTAAAAACTAATAAAGATGAGAAATATTCCTCACTCTCCATACCTGGGAACCTTTGATTGCCAGTCACTGTGAGATTGTCATGGACTTGGGGGGGCATCCCCACAAACTATCTTCTCGCTCTCCTAGGCACTCTAACATGGACATGCTCCCTCTCTGACTTACTTTCGCTCCTTCCCTCTCACTCTTACATGCCTGCTCTCCTCTCTCACGCACTCCCTCCCTCTCTCTCTTCTACTCACATGTATGGGCACTCTCTCATGCACTGCCTCCCACATACTGCCTCATTCGTACACGTACTCACACCAGGGTCTCTCTCCCACCTTCCTTTCTTCCGCTGCCAGCCCTCTCTCCCTACTTCTTTACTTTGGCTGGGTCTCTCCCTCTCTTCCACCACTGCTGCCGTGTGCCCCCAGGAAAGCCAGGCCTAATTCCTTCTTCCTTTCCCTACTCACCCACACTCTCTTTCTCTTTCCTTCCCCTCCCACTTTCAGTCTCCCACACATCCAATGTTCTTCTTCCTAATGGCAATTTAGGATACTTTGTCTTTCTGCTGGGGGGAGGAGAGAGTCTCGCTGGCGCACAGATCTTCTTTATGTTCTCTTCTTCTACCCACTCCTCATATTCCCTCCCTCACATTTACTCCTTTCCTACCTTTCCTTCTCATTCTGTCCCCTCCCTTCATTCAGGTCTCATATTTCATCTCTTTTGCCTTCTTTTCCCTTCCTCATCCACTCCACTCTGAACATTCTCTCATCCCTCTCATTCACTCCCCTCACCTCACTTCCTTCCCTTCTCATCCGCGCTCCTTCCTGCCTCCTTAACTGGGCCTTCTATCACTGGTGGGGTGGAGCCTGGGCTTCTAGCCAGCGGCTCGTCTCTGGGGCGAGCCTACTGCTTTCCTTTCTTTGGTGGGGCCTTGGCCTCCCACCCTGCCAGCGGATCTTCTCTGGGCTGGGCCTGATGCTTTTCTTTCACTGGCCGGGCCTGGCCTCCCTGTCAGTGGCTCTTCTTTAGAGCGGCCCCGAAGCTCTTCTTTTGCTGCCAGGGCCTGGCCTTCCCGCCAGTGCTGCACACCACAGGTGTGAGACACACTCTTTTTGCCAGTAGGAGGTAGAAACCCCGTCAGCATGCCCATAAATAGTGCCTGACTTCCTGCCAGAGGACTCTTGTCGGGCAGGGAAATGAAGTGGTCACTGCAGAGGTATTTTGGGGGCCACTTGCTGCCGTCTCAAAATTTTGCCACCTGAAGCGACTGCCTCACCCTGCCTCATTATAGAGCCACTCCTGGCTGATATATACGAGCTATATCTATAGCCGGACCTACTCACTGGAACTCATTACCCTCTAATCTACAGCTCGAAACATGTCCCTCCAAATTCCTGGCTATTTAAACAAGCCTTCCCCATTACATTTCCTGACCCACCTCCCTTACCTTCTTAACACGCCAGTTTCATGCTCAACTCTGTACATATACCCTCTTACATTTTTGAAAGAACTATGACATACTAACTCTACAATTATCTATTTGCATTATATTTTAAGTAACTGTTTTCCTTGATTGGTTTTCCTATCTTTTCCTTGCTAAGTCTTACTGTTCCTTTATATCCCTTTTTAGCCCCCCCCCCCCTCCCTGTTCAATGTAATTTTCTACTGCTGTTATAATGTAAACCGATATGATGTTGCTACGAATACTGGTATAGAAAAGTTTATAAATAAATAAATAAATATATCTCAAGCACATTTAATCTGCATATCCTGAAAATCCAGCTGTCTATGGGGGTCACTAGGACAACTTTGGGAAAGCCCTTCCATAGATCCCAGTTGATCTCTGTTTTCTCCTTCACTTCTTCACAATAAGGTTCCTCTCTACTTAGCCCACACTTTCTTGAATTCCATTACTGTTTTTGCTTAATCCACCTCTACTGGAAGGCATCTACTATGCTTTCCATGAGGAAATATTTTGTGATATTCTGAGTCTGCTCCCTCAGGGCTTCATACTGTGATCTTTTATTCTAGAACTTGTTTTCCACTGGAAAAGGTTTGCTTCTTGCATATTTTTTTATACCTTTGAGGTATTTGAATGACTGTATGATATACCCTCTTATTTCTTTTCTCCTCTAGAGTAATATATATTTAGGCCCTTTAGCAGGGGCAGCTCAAGGCAATGTGCCGCATGAGGCAGGGTCCACATGCCACCGCCCCCTGAAATTTAAATAAAATAACTCCCCCAAGACTCACAAAAACCCCTGGTGGTCCAGCGGGGGGCCCGGGAGCGATCTGCCGCTCCTGGGCTATCGGATGCCATTAACAAAAATGGCGTGGGCCATCCATTGCCCATGCCATGTGACAGGAGCCTTCCAATGGCACCAGTAGCCCCTGTCACATGGTAGGGGCTAAAGGCCACGGCACAATATTGGTTAGTGGTAGCCGACATCCTGGGAGCGGCAGATCACTCCCGGGCCCCCTGCTGGACCACCAGGGGTTTTCGTGAGTCGGGGGGGGGGGGGTTGGGAGGGTGGCGCGACGAGGGGAGGAGGCAGGGTGAGGCGGGGGCTGCGGTAGAGGTGTTTTGAAGGGGCACTTTTTGCTGCTTCAAAATTCTGCCGCCTAAAGCGGCCGCCTCATCCTGCCTCATTATAGAACCACCTCCGCCCTTTAGTCTCATCAAATTATTGATGCAGACTCTGCACCACGATTATGGCCCTGCTCTGGGCAGACTCCAGTCTGTTTATGTTCTTTCAGGACAAAAATCCCTGCTTGCCATATATATGATGAGCTCCCTGTTGGTGAGAGGTTGTATGTGTGCACCCGGTGAAAAATGCGCTTCGCTCTTAGAGAATGAGACCAATCTCTGGAGGCCAGAGTGGTCTGGAGCAGCTGAGGTAGACAGAGAGGTATATAGAGGAGACCTTCAGGGACATAGTATAGTGGCCCAAACTTCAGTCATGCAGCCCTTGGTATGGCAGGAAGTGTTCCTGTAGTTAGGACCAGCCCTCCAGAGTGGTGTGCCTAGGAGGGAAGGGTTAGGACGACCGTTGTAGTGGGTGATTCAATAGTTGGTGGCTGGTGCGCATGAAGATCGCTTGGTAACTTGCCTGCCTAGTGCGAAGGTAGCAGATCTGTCATGCCACTTAAATAAGATTTTAGAACGTGCTGGGGAGGAGCCAACTGTTGTGGTACATGTGGGTACCAATGTCATAGGAAGGTGCAGGAGGGAGATTCTGGAGGATACATTTAGTCTTTTAAGTAGGAAACTGAAATCCAGAACCTCCAGGGTTGCATTCTCAGAAATGCTTCCTGTTCCATAGGCAGGCTGAACTCCAGAGTCTCAATGCAAGGATGACACGTACGGCCGTACAGCAACACGATTCGACTGCAGGAGGTCGTTCCGGACCCCCGCTGGACTTTTGGCAAGTCTTGTGGGGGTCAGGAGGCCCCCCAAGCTGGCCAAAAGTCCCTGGGGGTCCAGCGGGGGTCCGGGAGCGATCTCCTACGCTCCAGACGTCGGGGGACAAAAAAACAAAATGGCGCCGGCGCTACCTTTGACCTGTCATATGACAGGTCAAAGGTAGCGCCGGCGCCATTTCTACAACGCACGGAGGTCCGAGAGTAAAAGATCACACCGGGACCCTTCCTCTGGACCCCAGGTAATTTAAGGCATTTTGGGGGGGTTCGGGAGGTTGGGGGATTTATGTTAAAGGGTCGGGGTGGGTTTTAGGGTTGTTTTAGTGTGCCGGTTTTCCCGCCCTCCCCCTTCCCCTCCCCTTCCCCTGATTTACGATTTTTTGACGATAAATCGGGGGAATTGTTATTGTATCGCGGCTCTAACGATTTTTGACGATTTAAAATATATCGGACGATATTTTAAATCGTCAAAAAACGATTCACATCCCTATTGTTTAATGGTCAGGCAAAGAAGGCAGTTAAAGCTAAAAGATGATCATTCAAAAAATGGAAAGCAGATCCAAATGAGGAAAATAAACAAGAGCATAAGCACCATCAAATTAGATATAAAACAGTAGTTAGTCAGGTCAAGAGAGACTTTGAGATAAAGCTTGCCAGTGAGGCAAAAACTAATAATAAAGACTTTATCAAGTACACTGAAAGCAAAAAGCCTGTGAGGAAGTCAGTAGGCTGCTGTAAGACTGAGGGGCAAAAGAGGTGCTGAGGGGAAGACAAAGAAATAGCAGAAAAACTGAATGAATTCTTTGCCTTGGTTTTTACGGATGAAATATTCTTTAATGGCGGAGGTTCTGAGCAACTAAAACAAATACAGTATCAGTGACAATGGAGGCAAACTCAAGAGTAACAAATCACAGTAACGGATGGCACCCACCCCAGGGTTCTAAAAGAACTAAAACATGAAATTGCTAACCTGTTACTAGTAATCTGTAACCTATCATTTAAAACAGCCAGGATTCCTGAAGACTGGAAGATGGATAATGTGATGACGATTTTTAAAAAGGGCTCCAGGGGTGATCTGGGAACCTATAGATTGGCGAGCCTGACATCAGTGCTGGGCAAAATGGTAGAGGCCATTCTTAAAATCAAAGGGCCAGATTTTTTAACCTACGCGTGGGCGTAGATTTGTGCGCGCAACCCGGCGCGCACAAATCTACGCCGATTTTATAACATGCGCGCGCAGCCGTGGGCATGTTATAAAATCCAGGGTCAGCGCACACAAGGTGCACACTTGTGCACCTTGCGTGCGCCGAGCCCTAGGGGAGCCCTGATGGCTTTCCCCATTCCCTCCGCCCCCCCCACCTTCCCCTCCCTTCCCCTATCTAACCTGCCCCCCAGCCCTATCTAAATCCCCTTCCACCTTTGTTTTATTATTTACGCCTGCCTCCGGGCAGGCATAGGTTGCATGCGCTGGCTGAGTGCTGGCACGCGATCCCGGGCCAAGTGAGGCCTCTGGCCACGGCCCCGCCCCTCCCCGCCCATTTTTTCAAGCCCCGGGACATACGCGCGTCCCGGGGCTTGCACGCATCGCCGAGCCTATGTAAAATAGGCTCGGCGCGCGCAGGAAGGGTTTTAAAGGGTTACGCACGTATATTACACGCGTAACCCTTTTAAAATCCGCCCCAAAGTGGCTTAATGGGGGAAGAGTCAACATGGTTTTAGCAAGGGGAAGTCTTGACTTACCAATCTTTCAGAATTTTTTGAAGGTATAAATAAACATATAGATAAAGGTGAGCCAGTTGATATATTATATTTGGATTTTCAGAAAGCATCTGACAAAGTCCCCTAGGAGAGACTCCTCAGGAAATTACAAAGTAATGGTATAAGAGGCAGTGTTCTACTGTGGGTTGGTATCTAGTTAAAAGGCCAGAAAAAGAGGGCAGGACTAAATACCTTTGAGTCCTTGTGGATAATACGTTGAAATACTCTGCTCCGTGCGTGGCAGCCTTGAAAAAAAGCAAATAGAATGTTAGGAATGATCCAAAAAGTAATGGCGAATAAAATGGAAAATATTTGTTGTATCATATTTTTACCTTGTATCATATCTCTATATGTCTCCTCCTCCTCCTCATATGTGCATTGCCTTATACTATATCATTACCATCGTATTATATTTCAATATGTGTTTCTAAAAAAAAGTATGTATCTCTTTTAAAAATGTAAACCGTCGTGATGGCATGACTGAACGACGGTATAGAAAAATTGATAAATAAATAAATATCACATTGCCTCTGTATCGAGCTGTGATGTGAATATTGCGCGCGGTTCTGGTTGCCCCCATCTCAAGAAACACCTAGCAGAACTAGGAAAGGAGGAGGGTGACAGAAATGATAAAGAGAATGGAACATCTCTCCTTTGATGAGAGGCTACACGGGTTAGGGCACTTCAGCTTAGAAACGAGATGGCTGGGAGGGGACATGATGAGGTTTATAAAATCAAGAGTGGGGTGGAATGAGTAAATGAAGGACAGTTATTTACCCTTTCAAATAATACTTAAACAAGGGCACACTCCAGGAAACTAGCAAGCAGCAGATTTAAAACAAATCATAGAAAATACTTTTTCACTCAGCACAGTATCAAGCTGTGTACTCTACTGCCAGAGGACGTGATCAAGGTGACTCGCATAGCGAGGTTTGGACAAGTTTCGTGGAGAAAAAATCCATAACACATTATTAGCCAGGTAGACTAAAGAAAGCTATTGCTATTATCCCTGGGAGTGAGTAACAGAAATTAGATCTACTTTATGGGATCTGCCGGGTATTGTGACCCGGATTGTTCACTG
This sequence comes from Rhinatrema bivittatum, assembly GCF_901001135.1. Taxonomy (NCBI): domain Eukaryota; kingdom Metazoa; phylum Chordata; class Amphibia; order Gymnophiona; family Rhinatrematidae; genus Rhinatrema; species Rhinatrema bivittatum. Next base: position 765,955,504 of record NC_042616.1, read on the forward strand.
TTAGAGACAGGATGCTGGGTTTGATTGACTTTATTCTAACCCAGTAAGCCAATTCTTATGTTCTCATGTCCAGTCCAAGCGATGATGAAGTCCTGCAGTGTGTTACCGTATAGTAACCATTCCCAAAGATAGGGTTTTTTTTTTCACTCCTCACCCACTGGAACATGATTAAAGACTGATTGGGGATGCCATTTCCTAGATGAAGTCTATTCACAGAAACAATGGGCCCAAGGATTTGGTACTGATCCACTGGATTTACTGTCAGTCTCTCTTAGCTTTCTAGGTATGCCCTTGAAACTGGGTTTAGCCCAGTTTAAAAAGCATGCCATAATGGTTGACAGTTCATTTTGCTGTTTAAACCCAGTTTGGACTTGTTTTCAAAATGAGACCTGCACTTACAGTACATATTTATAAGGCATTTTAAAGGGGTATTTTATGCTGATTTGATTTTCTTTTAGAAGTTATTGTTGTGCAGCTGGGTGTGACACAAGAATAACTTCTAAAATAAGCTGGAAATTGTAATTTAAAAAGGTTGGCATCTGCTAATTTTATGTTCACAAGACAGGTGTAAGCAGTCATTCACAGCCATGCTCCTCTGGCTTGTAGTATCCTCTTTCCTTTGGTGGCAGGGCAAAGAATAAGTGATGGTGATGCTACCAGTCAGGCTCACCCATGCCCAACAAGGCTGTTTCACTGGCACATTTCACCCTTTTTAATATTTACAGTAAATGTATATTGTATTTTAGAAATACTGCTTCCGAATGCAAAGAGACAATTTCAGCACAATGTCCCCTTTTTAAATAAAAGCACTGTAGAGTTGATCATGCAAATAGCAAATCCAATTCAAGTAAATGTCCAGAAGAAGCAGCCTAAGAGAATGAAGCCCATGACACTGGAAAGGAAAAGCCGACTGGAGGGGACAGTAAATGGGTAACGATGGGAATCAAACCTCTCCCACTGAAATGCATATGTGTCATGCAAACAGCCTGCACTTTTTTTTTTAAAGTTAGCAGTGTGTGCATGATGCATAGATGTGACATACATGCACTGCTGTAGGGCCTGGCTCTATGTTTTTTAACAGCAGACCAAACTGTAAGGCAAATGTATTTTTTACTTTTTTTATTTTTGAGACTAGGACTAGTGTTTGCCTTAGGTTATTTACATGCCTTAAGATCTCTTTCTAAGAAGTAATTTACCCTTCTAGTAAGAGCTTCAGGTGCCCGCATGGTGACAGGTCTGTGAATCTGCAAAAAATGACTCTTCACCTGCTACAATCAGGACAAATGAGGCCTGGAGGCTGGTGCTCAGGAGGGTGATACAGGTCATGGTTTGCAGCAGAGTCATTCACAATGCAAACCGAAACTCTAAGAGCCCCTCCAAAACTGGAGCTCTGGTCATGCTTGAGTGTCTGCGCTGTGTCAACACGCAATAGTAACTTAAGCATTCAGGGCTAAAGTGCGAAAGAGCTGCATCACTGGATTGTTTTTTTTAATATGGATTACACAGCCGTTCAGTTCAAGGTGTGTGAAAAATCATTCAGGTTATACCAGCAAATCCTTTGACGTAGGTGTGGAGTGACTTTTTTTTTTTTTTTAAATAACATCTGCCGGTATTCACGTTGAGTCCTTTCCTCCACCTCACTGAAAGGACTAACTGGAAGGGGTTTTGTTTATTTGGGCTGGTCACAAAAGCGAACCAGCATTCATCTCATCCTTTGTATTCCATCTGCCCCCACTCTCGCCAGTGTGCCAGTTTGTTACTCCGTAACCGCGTATCGCCCCATCAAGAATAACTATGCACATTGCTTGCTATGTTTGTGTGCTGGTGACTACGGAAACTAATTTTGTTAGCCGTGCTGATTTATTTATGGTCTTTCAAGAGGTCAATTAGACTTGTGCTCCTGCAGTTCCAACTTTGGTTTGAAAGCAATGAGCAGTACAAGTTTAGCTGCCATCGAGTACATAATTTTGTGCTGTGCAAACATTAAACCCGCTGAGCAATGACCTTGCCATGCACAGAGAGAGCGCCGAATACCACGTAGAAAAGGTCATGTAGCCGGAGGATGCAGAATGTTCACTGCCGTTTGCAGTCAGACGTTTCGGATTATACATTCTCTGGCCTGGCCTGCCGTGTCTGTTGCTGCAACTGACTTTGGCATTGCCCGTCCTAAGATAGTTTAATAAGATTGCAGTGCCCTGTTATGTATGCAAATATTGACCGGACTGAAGGGCTTCAGCAGAAAATTATGCAGATCCCCTAAGGAGTGAGAATCATGTTCTCATCCTAAGGGGTAGCAATTTTTCAATTTAACCTGGTGAAGTAAGGTTTTTATGGGGCACGGTTTCAACTCTGAGTGATGCAGGGCCTACTGTAGTTTCCGGAATCCTCAGCAGGTACCATGGCAACCAGATTCAAGGTAAGGCTATGACTGGGAGTGTAGTCTATTGAGCAGAAAGCCTACTGCAATGATCCAGTCAGGAAGGAGGAACAGGATGTAAGGAGGCAAAACGACAAATACCAACACCCTATGCAATCTGAGAAACAAGAATAATCTGAAGCAGGGATCTAGGATACAGTCTAAGAAATGTTTCAACCCAACAAGAAACCGCCTTTGTGACACTATATTGAAATGTGGTCAATGAAATTAAGTAAATAATAATAATGCAAAGAGGGATATATTTTGGTGGCGAAGCCTAATTCTTATCTGTTTTACTAAACCATAGCCAAGGCCGCCGGTTTCCTGTAGCAGGTCAGGGTGATTAAGTTTTGGCCTGCCTGCCTTTCCAAATAATGCTCAAGGTGGCTTGCAGCATTATTAGTATTCAGGTACAATACATCCCTGCTCCCAAAGAGCTTACAAGTAAGTGGGTGCCTGAGGCAACAGAAGATAATGTGACTTTCCGAGGTCACCAGGAGTGCCGAGTCGGTAGGGGAACTGGGATTTGAGTCCCGGTTCTCAGCACAATGCTCTAGGCCCTGGTTTTCTCCTCCTAGATTTTGTGGCAAGCATTAGGAAGTTCTGTGGCAATTTTGTGGCCTGTCAAATAAATGTGCATAGAGTTTACATGGTACAATGTGCACAATTATTCTCCTTTACAAAACTAAAACGCTTTTTCAACCTTCCTTGCGTGTGTCAGGGGCATTTCTTCTCTTTTTCCATTTTGTTCCCCTTTCTTTCCCCTTTTATTCTTTGTTCTCTCATTTCCTGTCTTCCATCCTCATCCTTCTCTTTTCTCTCATACCAGACTTCCTCACTCATGACGTCTTGTCGCTTTCCGCTCCCAGAAGCTCTCCCCTTCGTGCCTCCAGCCTGTCCCCTTCCGGCCTTTCTGGCTGAGTTGGCCGTGGCGGGTGGGCGGGGCCACCACCACAGCCAGAATGGTGGCAGGTTGGTCTCTGCCGGGGCAGAGGGAAAAGAGCGGGAAAAGCAGCCGCTCGTCTGGTCCTGCAGCAGAGAGGGGCGGCGGCGGCAGTGAGGAGGAGGCAGTTTGCCGCCATTCTGCAGCCAGCAGCAAAAGTCCATGGCCATTGCCACGGCTGAGGAATCGCAGTAGACTGGCTTCTCTTTCCCTCAATTTTGAATAGAAGACCTTGTTTGCTGGGAGAAAAAAAAAAAAGGTCCTGCTTCGTTTGCAAAAATTTGCAAAGTTTTTTTTTTTTTTTTTGGCAGTTTAAGCAAGGAGACTAGAAATTCAATCACTTCTTCTTCTTTTCAAAAGAACATAGTGAAAGGAACCGGAGAAGAGCTTGTAGTAAGTAAATAACTGCTAAGGAAAAGATGGAGAATATGTTTTTGGCCAGGTTTGTTTTCCATTGTGTTAGTCTGCTTGAATCCGTGGAATTAAGGGTCACCGAACAAGTTGTAGGTGATACCGAGGAGAGGTTTGCTCTCGCAAGCTCGTCCCAGATGTGGAGAGACCCCCCTAGGTCTCCACTAGCTGTCCCTAGCTCAGGCTTTGTAGTAGGGAGTGAGGAGGGGAGCTTACTATTCCCCAGCAGTACCGCCCCCCAAAGGTTGCTGAGGACACCGTCTCCCACCCGCTTAACTGCAGGGGGATGAGGAGGTAACTGTGGGTTTTTGGTCTGCATCTCCCAATTTCAGGCCCACAGCCAGGTTCCAGGGAGCAGGGGAGGGACTCATCCCTGGCCCAGAACCCATCCAGTCTGGCGGCATTTTTCTCAGTGTTGCGAGTGCAGCTTTTGCTGAGAATTATTTTTGGAAGTGGATTGTGGGTTTCTGGTCCCTGTCTCTGAGAGGATTTTCCCCTCTGCTTGGAGCAGGTCAAGAAAAAAGCACTGTGGCTCCCCGTCCTACCACATGTGGAGGGTCAGCAGTTTCTTGTCAAGAGGTAAGATGGTCTGAGGTTTGTGGAAAAGAGTTTTGTTTCTTTTTGATGGGAGGAGGTTTTTTTTGCCCACCATTCCTGCCCAGGAGAAGGAGTCTAGGATTAAATCAGCTGCTGCAGTTGGGCCTTTGCAGCTGAAAGATCCAATAAACGTCAGAGGAGAAACAGGATGTCCTCCGGTACCCCCACTTGGAACCTGTAAGGTTTTCCTGGTGTCTGCCAACCCGTGGGGCACTCACGTGGAAGAACAGGAATGGAGACTGTATGCACATCAGGCTTTGGTTGTTGAAGATTAAATGAGAAGATTATTGTGACTGACTTTGAAGATTTTGTTTCAGTAAAGTTTTGTTTTAGACCACCCCACCCGAATCTTCTGTGAGTCATTGATGCTGGGGCAGAGATTGTATCACGGAATCATTGAATTCTAAGTACACGAGAGAGAGAGAGAGAGAGAGAGAGAAAGAAAGAGAGATTTTCCACCTGCAAAGTCTTAGGCCTTGGAAGTTCATCCCTCCCCCCTCCCTCAGGGAATCCATATCCCAGGGCTGTTGTCTGTAGACTGTGTGAGGATTTATCTCTGGGACTGAGTGTGACCCCCCCTCCCCTGCACAATTTAGGTTACAACACTCGAAGCGGGTAGGGGGGGGGCTACAAATGTATTAAGTTAATTCAATAAAAAGTTGTCACCTCCAACTTGTTTGTTGATCTTTAATTCCATGGGCTATAGTAGGAAAATTTAGGCCCATGGCTTCCAAAAGTGACTGCTTGATGGGGTATGCTCCTTACTGCCTGCAAGAGGTTAATTTTGAAATTCGAGGTGCCATGTTGTGATGCTATAACAATCAGATATCCAGTGCAGGATCATTAACATTTTTCTAGCCTCTTTTTCACCTGCAGGGGCTGGATTCTTTTTTGTAGGGAAGAAGGACTGATAATTACATCCCTGCATTGTTTATCGTGGTCTTAATTCTGTTAGCAAGAAAAATCACTATTCTTTTCCCTTGAACTCTGAGATCTTTGACCGTCTTCAGGGTGCACAAATATTTACTAAGCTGGACCTACTGGGGGGCAAACAACCTGATCAGAATAACAGAAGGTAATGAATGGAAGACTGCCTTTAAACCCAAGGTGGACATTATGAATACCTAGTAATGCCCTTCAGGTTTTGCAATGCCCCTGCAGTCTTCCAATTTATGGTAAATAAGATCTTCTTGGACCTTCACTGCTTCCATATGGTAGTCTTCTCAAAGTCATTGTTGGAACACCATCATCATGTGAAACAGGTCCGCTAGAGACTCCGTGAGTACCACCTCTATGCCAAGACAGAGAAGTGTACATTTGAGCAGGAAGAACTTTCCTTCTTGGGATATATTATCTCTCACCAAGGCTTCTGTATGGACCCAGATAAATTAAAAGCCTTACTGGAGTGGACCCCAGCCAGTGGGTCTTAAAGCACTACAGTGCTTCCTGGGGTTTGCAAATTACTATAGGCAATTTATCTATGATTACTCCTTCCTAGCGGCCCCATTCATATTTTTAACTGAAAAGGGCTTGGACACCAAGAATAGGACCACAGACGCTATCTAAGCTTTCAAGGAAGTGTTCACACTTGACTAGTGCCTACACCATCCAGACCCATCCAAGCCATTCATCTTGGAGATAGATGTGTCTACTCTTATTGTAGGCACTTTCCCTCAGTATAACCATAATGGTACACGCATGACTGTTGCGCCTATTGGTCGCAGACGCTGCGCCCTCTATTGCTCACCTTTTTTCTGCCTGAATCAGTTCCTTTTGGGAATATGGCTGCCTCCGCTTCTCCACCCCAACCCCTCCAGTGTCCCCAGTCCGGCATGGGTGATTGCGTTTGCCATCTTTCTCCCGGAGTCATCTAGGGCACGCGCATGCGTGCAGTCCCGTCCTTTACATGCGTCATGGCATTCCCACCACATGACGTCACGAGCTCTGGTATTTAAACTCCATTCACGATCCCTAATACAAGTTAGCAAGGAATCCTCCATGCTGATCTCTTTACGTTACCAGACGCTGCCGCTCTGTGTACTCCCGCTCCAGGACGACTTAGGTACCCGCTCCTCGGGGGCCTTGCCTCGCTCCTGTCTACCTTCTGGGGTTGCCTACCACCTTCAAGGACGCCTAAGGTATCCGCTCCTTGGGAGCCTTATTAATTCCCGGACCTCTGCTCCTAGGGGGTTCTCTCCTACTACAACTGCCAGCATCAGAGTGAATACTACCGCTACAGGTCTGTCTCTGCATTGTCTCATCTCTCTCTACCTAGATCCTTGGCCTATCCCGCACCACGGACCACTACCGGATCTACTCTCATTGGCCTTCCATCTAGGCCTAGGTTCTTGGCCTACCCCACTTCGCGGACCACTACCAGACCCATCTTCCTCTCGGGACCTGGTGAGACTGTGTGACTACCTTGTCACTCTGCAGCTTTCAGACGGAACATTGCCATCAGAGATCTCTTCTTCTGGCTGGGATCATTGCCCGTTCCTCGGGTTACCATCTATGTTGCAGTATAATAAAGACTACCTTTCTCTGTGTCCATCTCTGCTTGGAGCTAGCCTATCACTGCAAGTCCCCGCAGGGCTCCACCCTGTGGGAGGTGCCATCTCTTGCAGCAACCAAAGGCCAAAACCTCAAAACATAACAGTGACCTGCTCCTACTTTTCAAAGAAATTCTTTCCGACAGAGAAGGATCATAACATTGAAAATCGGGAGCTACTAGTGGTCAAGCTAGCCTTGGAAAAATGGCAAGACCTGCTGGAAGGAGCCAAGCACCCAGTAATTATCTATACGGATCACAAGAACCTAGAGCATCTAGCGCAAGTGCAGAGACTGAACCTTCGACAAGCCCGCTGGTCATTGTTTTTAATTGGTTTGACTTCGAGTTGTGGTTCTGTTTCGATGCCTTCTCATGTTCCTTTGATATTGATGGATCTCTGGAATCTCCATGGCATATCATCGACCCAGCGAAGATTGTGGCTGCTGCCATACTCACAATTTCTCCTGGGAAAACCATGGTTCCCCACCACCTATGACAGAAAGCTCTTCAGTGGGTCTATGACTCCCACTTGTCGGGACACCCAGGTGTCACCCGAACCTTGGAATTAGTTGTTTGATACTACTGTTGGCCTCAGATGAAGACTGACGTGAAGCATTACATAAAATCGTGCCCTACCTGTGCCATGAATAAAAATATGTGCGCACAACCTTGGACTCATTTGGCCACTGACTTTGAATTAGAAAAGGTACAGAGAAGGGTGACCAAAATGATAAAGGGGATGGAACAATTCCTTTATGAAGAAAGGCTAAAGAGGTTAGACTGTTTGGCTTGGAGAAGAAATGGCTGAGGGGAGATATGATAGAGCTTTATAAAATAATGAGTGGAATGGAACAAGTAAATGTTAATCAGTTGTTTCCTCTTTCAAAAAGTACAAAGACTAGGGGACATACAATGAAGTTATTAGGTAAAACATTTTAAACTAATAAAGGAGAATAGTTTGTTACTCAATGCATAATTAAGCTCTGAAATTTGTTGCCAGAGGATGTGATGAAAGCTGTTAGTATAGCTGCATTTAAACATGGTTTGGACAAGTTCCTGAAGGAAAAGTCCATAAACTATTATTAAAGTGGAGTTGCAGATAGCCACTGCTTATTCTTGGAATAAGCAACTTAGAATCTTGCTACTCCTTGGGATTTTGCCAGGTACTGGTGACCTGGATTGGCCACTGTTGGAAACAGGATACTGGGCTTGATGGACCCTTGGTCTGACCCAGTATGACAAGGCTTATGTTCTTATGTTCTGTATGAAGAGAGGCTTATCAGATGGCACCAATATCTGTGTAATATTATGTTGAAGTAGTAATTGTATGATATTGTCTTCATTCCCCCTGCTTCAACGGCAGGGAGAATGAAGAAAAGTGGATCTATATACAGACAACAACCAACAAGGACTGAATTACATAGTCTGGGTAAACAAATAAGCATGGGAGTAGCTTGCTTATTGCGGCGGTTACTACCCCTAACAAATTAAGCTAGATATTTCACTTAGATGCAGCTCCAACACTGCTCTCTACATTAATGGTGGGGGTGGAGGGGAAATAGAACCAAAAGGTTACTAAGAGCCAAGAGTAACAAATAAGTATGAGAAAAAAAAAGTGTGAAGCTTGCTGGGCAGGCTGGATGGGCTGTTTGGTCTTCTTCTGCCGTCATTTCTATGTTTCTATGTTTCTATGTATGCGAATCTGTGTTTACTAATTTTCTTTTATGTATGTTTTAATATACCCTGCCCTGAACTTTAAATCAATCGATTTTAAATCAATCAACCAATACACTAATTAATTCCACTTTTCAGGCACTTTAAAGCAGATCACATTAAGATACTGTAGGTATTTCCCTGTTCCCAGAGGACTTCCAACTAATAAATTTGATGTGTCTGTCTCTTCCCCTGTCCCTCATAACATTTTAAAGGTGAGAGTGAGTTAAACCAAACTTTCATGCCGATTCCGTAAAAAGTGTGGGAGAGCCGGCGCTCCATGTTGAGCGCCCGTTCTCCCGACGAACACCCAGGCATCTTTCCTGGATGCGTGATTCTCTATCCAAATTAGGTGGTGCACTAATAAGGAGGCGCTAGGGACAATAGCACATCCCTAGCGCCTTCTTATTAGTGGTAGAGCTGGCTGTCAAAGGGTCTGACAACCGATGCTCTATTTTACTGGTGTCGGTTTTCAAACCCGCTGACAGCCATGGGTTAGGAAAACTGACGCCGGTAAAACCAAGTGTCCATTTTTCTAAGCCACTCACTGACGGGTTAGATTTTATTTTTTATTTTAAATTTTAGGTTCCTCCGACTTAATATCGCTATGATATTAAGTTGGAGGGTGTACAAAAAAGCATTTTTTTCTGCTTTTCTGTACACCTTTCCCGTGTTTTCCCGGTGCTTTCAAGTTAACGCCTGCCCAATTTCTGAGAGTAAATTGTGCGGCTTGGCCGCACATTTTACTTTCAGTATCCTGGGTGACTGACTAATAGGCTCATCAACATGCATTTGCCTGTTTGTGTGCTGGTAGAGTCTTGAGACCTTTTTTTTTTTTTTAAAGCTTGAGCTCAAATTGGAAGTGGGGGAGGGGATTGGAGGGGCGTAGAGTGTTACATTTTCCCATTGGGCATTCATGGGGTGGGGAGGGGCATTCAGTTCAGGCTGATACGTACCACCTGCATGCCATGAAATGTCCAGTTTGGGAGTGATTTGGGCAGAGGTGGGGAGGGCAGGTGGGGCGGGGTGGGGAAGTTACCCATGGGAAATGCACGGGTAAAATTTAAAATTGTAGAACTGCACAACGACTGGGCTGATGTGAATGCAGATGACTATGGGGAGTTGTGGACAGGTTGAGTACCTTTGGTTGTATGCAATGAAAGTTTCGGTTGGAGAGTGAAGAATAGGCTGAGCAGACAACCAATAATTCCCAGACACCTCTGCTGTACTTTGGCTTGTCAAGAGGTGAATGAACTTTGAGTGCTTTTCTGAGCATGACTTGCAGAAAAGCTCTGAGACAGATTTGCTGGCAACAACAGGAGAGAGGCCTATTTAATGGCACATTTGCTTCACAATACAGAGAAACTGAGTCCAAGATGCAAGCTGTTGTCTTGCAGATGCATATTTCAACTAACAGAAACTAGTTGAAAAAGGAGATCCTGTGAGGTGACAGTTTTTAATTAAACCCTGGTGCCAAGAAATGGAATCCAAGCCTAGCTCTATTCAAAACCCAGACTGCGATTTGTTTACACAAACAAAGAAGAACAAAAGAAGAAAAGAAGAATACATTGCATCAAAGCCAGAATGATACAGGAACTTTTATCATGGGAGGATGGGTCAGGAAAGACTAGTAAATGAATGATTTTTACAATTGAATGGGGGGTGTCATCACAAGCATTTCCTATACATGATAGATTGTCATGACAACAGCCTAAGGTATCTTTGTAGAAGAAGTCTTTGAGTAGTCACGTCATTCATTCTGGAAGCTTCGGGAAGGTTGTATTTTGATTATATAAGTCAGGGCATGGCAGAGATTCACTGAGATGCAAGGTATTACAGATAGAGGGCAGTTATATTGTATCTCCCAGAACACTTGTCTTGGAATTTCTTATAAACAGCTGAATAAATTATATTCTAAAATCTTTTTCTGAATCGAAGTGTTCTGATTATGCCCTGTCCCTGTGTACACAAAATATGTACAAGAGAGATTTCGGGCGGAAGGCGGGTGTACAGGGGCAACGTTGGTACTTTTCAAAAAAGAAATACATGGGGGTGTGGGTAAGGGGGGGGGGGCTTGAACTGAGGTTATCTAGAGTGTCCCACTTTCCACTCATTGAAATAGAAGGGCTCTTTGACTCCCTTGGGTCCCCCCCGTCCCCCACCACATTGCTACCTGTATTTATTCCAATTATTTAAGCAGCATAAAACCGTGAATATTCAGGCTTTTTTTTTTTTTTAAAGCTCAGGAGAGGAAAAGGGAAGCAGGAAGTTCATGGGGTTGGAAAATAAGGCAGAAAAGGAGTGAAAACAAGGAAGACTGCAGGTATCTGATTGGAGGGAATTAAATAAATGAAAGAATTTAAGTATGAATCAGAAAAAGAGAAAGTGAAAGCAGGAGGAATCCCAGCTGGAGCTGTAAAATGTGGAGAGTGGCCGGGAAGCTTCCCCTCCCTGCTCTAGCTGACCGGGCACCCAGCACTCATGTGAAAAAGCGCCACGCAGGGGCAGGTTTACTGCGCAGACGCCACGCCACGCCACCAGGGTATTTTCTAGGTTTTGGAAGGGAGGCCTGGGCCATTTTACATGCAGAACAGCCCTGCATTTCACACTTGCTCATCTCTTGGCAGGCATATCCTGAGAACTCGTCTTATTTGGAGCCTTCTTGCTCAAATTAGGGACAATGGTGGATACGCAGTGAGGAGCAGGATGGCCTTGACACCCCCCTCCCCCTCTGCATTTCCCCCTCTTCCCCAAGGTAAGAAGGCAAGGAGTGGAGGAAACAGGAAATAAACTGAGCAGGCTAGATGGGCCCTGTAGTCCTTATCTGGGAGCATAGTCTACATTTCTGCGTTTCTGTCAGCACCAGATGATCGATTTAGCAGTCAGCAAAGAAGCCATGGCGCTAGTTTTTGGGGGACATGACGGCAAAACAGAGTTCACAGATCCTCCTCAGCCAATGGGCACGTATGTTGAGGGGGTTATCGAAACCCTAAACAGGACTTTTTTTTTCCTGCCGGTATATGACAGTACTTAGTACTTCCACCCTTTTTTTCGCCTTCTGCATCGGCCCCCTGGGAAACGGCAGAAGGGCTGGGGCTGAATTCGGGAGCAGGGCGTTGCTTCTCTGGTCTCCCGTCTCAGCCCTATAGTCTGTGACCCGGGATAATACAGAACAGCACCGGCACCCGGTGATTCTTTGTACTGTTAACCATTCCGGACCCTGGCCTTTTTAATTACTGCTATTAGCGCTATTATACATTTCTTATTCTTTTTCTCCTTTTAAAGCACTTCCTGTATTTCTTTGACAACGCAGGCACAGATTTTTGCCATGACAAAGTTTCCTGAATCTAAAAGCTGGGAAAAGCACCAGTGGTGCTCTTTCAACCTTCTCCCCTCCCCCAACTGGAGCTTTTCCCATGCCATGGCAATGGCAGAGGAGGTGCAGTCGGTAAAAGTGCTGCTGTTATGCCCTCTGCCATCAGGAGGGAGGATGGGAAGGGGCCAGCACAAGGGTTTTAGATGCCCTAGGGGAACCTTCCACCTTGTGCCCTTCCCCTTGCAAGCCTGCCTATCAAAAGCTCTGGCCTATGTGATGGGGCTTAGCCGCTCATTAATATTTGCTCCCTAATATTTTCTAGAAAGGGGCAGTAGGAGGGGTTTTTGATATCCAGGATTCCGCCCCTTGCTAAAACCCCACCTTTTTTTTTGGGTGGGGGGGAAGGCTTCTTGGGGTATATATAATCCCTTAGAGCAGTGGTCCCCAACCCTGTCCTGGGGGCCCACCAGCCAGTCGGGTTTTCAGGGTATCCACAATGAATATGCATGCGAGAAAATGTGCATGCACTGCCTCCATAACATGCAAATTTTCTCTCATGCATATTCATTGCAGATGTCCTGAAAACCCGACTGGCTGGTGGGCCCCCAGGACAGGGTTGGGGACCACTGTCTTAGAGGATTCTTCAGTGGGTTAGAAGCTAATGAGAAGGAAGGAGGCTAGAGATCATCTTTGGTTCTCAAGCAAGAGGATTTGGAGAAATGAGAAGAGTCAGGAAAGAAACTGGAAATTGCCCCCAGGCTCTCAAGACTGTGATTTTTTCGAGCTATTGAGAGGAGAAGGAGCCCTGGAGGTTTGGATCTACAATTGGGACTTTGGATTTTTTTTTTTTGAGTAGAAGGGAAGAGATTTTTGGATACAGACTGATTCAGTTTGAAGAGCTGAAATCAGAGATTTATTTTATTTATTTATTCATTTAGATTTTTGTATTCTGCTTTTCGGCACTTCAAAGTGTACATCAAAGTGGATTACGTACAGGTTCGATAGGTATTTGCCTGAGCGACAAGAAGAAGCAAGGCTGAGAAGACGTTTTTGGACTCTTGTCTAGAGAGCATGCAGTAGACCGCCCGTAGTTTTGAAGTTGGATTACGGTTCAGAGTTTTTTGCCCGGTTGGGATTTGTATACTAATTTTTGGACTTGAGGACTTTTTGCTTATGCTGGAGCTACACTGTAGCTCTTTTCTATGGATGAAGGTGCAAGAGATAGAAGAGAAGTGAAAAGACGCAGAATGGACAAGGAAGCTATTGTTGTCCTCACTTTAATCTTTTTGATGCTATTTTTAATTTTCTCAATCTTGGCTTGAATATTTCCATTTAAGTTGCAGTAAGTTGATTCTTTTGAACACCAGAAATGGACTGCTTGGTTTTTCCTTATTTTACCAGGTGTTTGACTGAATGGATGGACACTGGTTTGAATTCTACGTTCTACCTATTTTGATGATTCTGGTTTCTTTGCTCCTATTCTGGATATTTTGGCCCGTTTTGGAAATCCCAGAGCTAGAGTGTGATTTTCTGTGCCAGGGATCCTGGAGATTAGTTTTTTCCCTCCATCCGGACTTGGACCTGGACCCGTGGCACCCCTGGATGGTGTTCACAGCACAAGACAGGGCCGGCTACACATTGAATTCCCCTCGTTTGCCCTGCTCGGCCTCCACCTCTCACTCCTCTTTCACCCTCTGGCCCCTGTTCTCAGTGCCTAGCATCCCTTCTCTTTACTCCCCCCCTTTCAGCATCTCTCCTCCCTTCTTCCTCTAGCATGCTCCTTTTTCTTCCCTTCACTCCCTGCTCAGCACACCAGGATCGCACCAATCTCTTTGCCCCATTTTGCAGGGCTCAGCATCCTCTCTCTCTCTCTCCCAAACCCTCTACCTGCCCAGAATCCTCTCTTTCTCTCTATTCTCCCCACTATCACCTGCGGGGCACTGGACGGTTGACCCGTTACCTCCCCCCATCCCAAGAATGGCCCTGCATCTGAGCAGTGGCAGCTTTCTTTCTAGAAAAAAAGTGCTGAACCTAAATATATTTTACGGCTTGACAAGTCAGGCCCATAAATCTGGAGGATAGGGAAGAGAGGCATGAGGAAGTAACCAGCTTCCACATGTGTCTTGCTTACAGATTCGTTCTGGCAAATGTTTTCCTTTACAGCTAACTGAATTATTAGTGGATAGGCTCTCTGTGTTTTCTGCTTTGATTTTATCCCTCTTGCGCAAGCATCGGATTAGGAAAGGATTAAGTGGTAGCAGGGAGACGGGAATATTACACATAACCCTGGCTGCTAGCCAAGGAATGCAACATGCAACGACTGAGATTGCCTAAGAAGTCAAATATAGCTCTGGGCTTTGGAAGATAATTACTTTCCTTACCTACAGCATGGCAGAGGTTGGGCTCTAATTAGCAGTGTCTTCCTCCAAACTAATCTCCCTTTCCTTGCTATTTTACATGAAAGAGATTCCGGAGAAAGGATTACTCGGAAACCTAAAATGCCATCGTACTGCATGTGAAAGCACCACAGGCTCTTGTGACTGTAAGGCCCCTTTGCCTTAACTTAATTAAATCTATTACCCTTAGCCAGGGAAGTATTACGAACCTCCCACCCTTGCTGAGAGGCTCTAAGTGTTTCAATCCAGTAAGGGATGCACCAGGATCCCAGAGAAGTTTCCAGAGACTTCTCCTGGAGAGCCGAAAGAGCCACCAGGAGCAAGGATGCCCGAGGAATCGGGAGGTGGTAAGAGATCCTGGAAACTCCCATCACCCTATTTTTTTTCAAATAGGAGCTTTACGTAGAAGGCATCTGAGCAATAGTGTACCTGTACCTGACGTGCCAATGCACGTATCCTTGTGGGCCAAGGGAAATAGTCCCGAAGTTTTGGCTTGGCAAACAGACGGTGGCACACTTCTGGCTCTATCTTTGTGGGCTAGGCCCAAATGGGGGTTTTCCTTCCCTAAAAAAAATTATTTCCCCCGTGGCCTTGAAGTTCCGAGAAGTTTGGAGACAGGAGATGTCTATTCAGCAAGAGCAGAGTACATAGACTATATTTTTTATTTTATTTTATTGATGTGGACATTTTATATTCCACTGTTCCATGTATAGATCACAATGGTTTACATAGTCATCAATCTACAAACAAGCAATGATTGGTTACAGAGGTGGCATTTATGGACATGCACTAATATTTATCATATGAGATTATCTAGTGCTTATTAAGTTGAAGAGCATGGAAAATTAAAACAACATGATAGTTTTCACATTTTAGTCAGAGTGTTTTGAGAATCTTATATACTCTCATTTGGTTTATTTCCTGCAACTGTTGTAAATATCTGTAATTTTTCTACCTGAACAATAAATGCAAACCACTGAGAACATCAGCCTGGTGTTCGGAGAACTTTTGTGCAGCAGCTCCTTGTTCTCTGCCATTAAGGGTCCATGTCAGCATTTAAAATATCCATTAAATATGATTCACTCCCCCCTCCCCCTCACCCATGTAAAGGGGACAGGGGGTGGCTACACAAAACATTATCATCATGTCAAACGGTTTGGGAGGTGCTGATGCTTAAATGCCAAATAAGTAAGTGCCTTTGGGGGTGGGGGGAGGTCAACGTAATCAGACCCGTGCTAAAATCGGAGTTAGACCAAGAGCAAAAAGCCTGAGTAACAAACGGCTGCAACGGGCTGCAGCGAGGCGGCAAAAGTGTGCCTTAGGAATTTAGTAGAATGACTTCTATAGAAAAGCATAAAATAGTTTCTCGAGGTCAGGCTCCAACAGAGGTGCTTGATTTTCTTTCTTTTAAATCTTCACATTTTTCCTTTTAAAGTTCAGCTTTCCTAGGTGGGAGTCACTCCACATGCAGCCGGAGGCCTGGGAAGGAGAGTGCATGTGGGGAGCAGAAGAATGAGAAACCAATACTTACATTCTGCAGTCAAAAATGCAATTCGTAGGGGGACTTTTGGCAGGCTCTTGGCTTTGTTGTCCATCTTGCACTATAAATGATGTCATGCTCCGATGGGGGGGGAGGGAGTTACCACTTTTGTGACAAGGGGGTTTGGAGATTTGTGATGAAGTGGGATGAGAGGAGGGAGGTGGGGGGTTTATTTCATGCCAAAATAGTATGATGAGATTTATGGATGGCCCCTAAGATGGATTCATCCCCACTCTGGGTGCAAAATATGAATTATCAGGCTTGGATGGATAAAAAAATAATTGCATCCTGACGTCTAAACTTGCTGCCAAGAGGCACCTCAGCAAGCTCAAAGCCCCTTTCCACTTTGTGCAGTCCTGAGAAGCAAACATGCATTCAAACCTCCCTCCCCCCAAATACCCCTGTCAGCACTCTACCTTCTCCTTCTTTAATGAACCTGTCCCTAGAGGCATAACACTGGCTCCTCAGATGACAAAGAGCATCCTTTTCTTATTCCAAACATTGCTTAGTTAATGCCTGCAGTGCTTTCATGGCCTGAGAGCTCACCACAGTGTTTGCCACATCCACACGGGATAACCTGGGGTAAGGGAGAGTTGGAAATGGGCTCCGTCTTTGCAATACGTACCCTGAAAGACTCGGAAAGGCTCTGCCTTCATATTGGTTACCCACGGCAGGTGCTGGGAAACTGCTAGACCGTTCCCATCGCCCACATGAGGAATGTGAATGGTACAAATCCCTCGTCACTTCTTGCTTGTTCTGTTCTGTAGAGCAGGGGTTCTCCACCCAGTCCTTGGGACACACCCAGCCAATTGGATTTCCAGGATATGCATAATGAATATGCATGAGATACATTTTGCTTGCACCGCTTCCAGTACTGGGACTAAGATTTCCAACTGGCTCCAGGTTTTCAAGACAGGCCGATCCAGTTCAGGACATCTGGAGAGACCAGCATTAAGCATTTAGCTGGATAACTTGCAAGTTATCCAGCTAAATGCCTATTGTTCAAACTTTTCCCTACCTATCCGGCTAAAATTTAGCTGGGTTATGTAGGGGTGTTCTGGGGTAACCCTACATAATCCGTTTGTGCCAAAGAGTAGTCCTAAAGTTAGTCAGGTAAAGATAGCCCACAATATTCAACAGTGCAACTGCACCACTGAATATTCCTCCAAAGTTAGCCTGATACATGTATCCGGCTAACTTTGCAATCCAGCCAGTGACTGAATATTGACCCCCCTAAGTCTTACGTTTCTTAAGGAATGCAATAGGGAAATCAGAATCGCAAGTCCCTGCATGCAATGGGCTCAAAGCAAGATAGAATCGACCTGTGCTGAAAGATGGAGCCAGTTGGCAATGCTACCTGGGCTCCAAGGAGTTTCTTTGGAGGGTCCTCCTGCCATCTCTGGTAAGTATTCATCCACTTTGCTGTGTTATTGTGTATGTGAAGTTTAGGGTTCTCCAGTGATAATTTTCTAAAAAAAAAAAAAAAAGATTCCAGGTCAGGGTTAGCGACGCCCGCGATCTTCCACTCCAGCTGCAATAGGGAAAAGGAAATAAGATGAAAAGGTTCCAGGTATAATACACGGGTGATGAACCCAACATATGGTGCAAGAGTGAGAGTGATTGACAGTAAGCGTGGCTTGGTAGGTTGCTATAATCTTGCCTACGCTATGATCTAAAGGGTGTTCTTTCTGTCTTGGGTTTCAGACTGACCTGAATGCTGTCTGTAGTATTCTGATGATCCAGGGGTTGGACGAGGGCACCCTCCCTCCTGGCTATCAGGAGTGGGGGTCCATGGACTCCTGTATGCCCCGATGGCTCTTGAAGGACCAGGGAGGCCACCTGTGACAGGTTCTGAACGATCACCCTGTGAGTACTTTGCTTAGCGCGTGACTCATTTTCCAGCACGCTGGCTTTCATACATGGAATCATGTATAACCCCCCTCTCTGGTTCAGGGGCCGGGAGGGCAGGGGCACACGAGTGTCTTGGCACCAAGCCTTTAACTTTCTCCCACTCCGACACAGTCCAAGGGCCCTGGGACAGGGTTCTTTCCAATGGGGAGGAAGACAAAATCCTCCAAGGCCCAAGATGGCTGGGGTGACTCTCAATTTGTTGCCCCGGGGGGGAGGTAAACAGGTCTTTATCAACTTTAAAGGATGTGAGTGCTGCAAAAAAACCTGAGGCTCAGATTGAATGTTCAAAAATATATCTTTATTGTCAGAGTTATTAAATAGCAAACTGGCACCATTCACATCAGTTCTTGGCTTGGAAAAGATGAAATTTACAGTAAGATGATCACATGCGATAACCCCCAGATGCCGCTCTTCTTTCACGCTTAGAAGAATTTCACCCCCATTCTGCACCTCTCTCTTGAGTTATTTGTAACCGAAATGCATAACTCTGAATTTTTTTTAGCACTAAATCTTAGCTGCCAGACCTTAAACCATTCCTCAAGCTTTACTAAATTCCTTCTCAGGTTTTCCACTCCTTCCTGGCTGTCTTCCCTGTTGGAGGTTTTGGTATCATTGGAAAAATAGACAAGAAATTCCCAATTATTTGTATGCAACGTCGCTCACAAAAATGTTGAAAAGAACCGGTCCAAGGACCAATCCCTGCGGCACACTGCTAGTTACATCCTTCTCCGTTTATCACTATCCTTGTTACTCGACCAGACAGTCACTTTAGGGTCCATACCAAGGGCACACCATTTATTTGTGCCTATGTGGACTCATGTCAAAGGCTGAAAGTTTACTTTTGTATGTGACGTCTGGCATGTTAATGAGGCAGGCGCTGTGTTATGGTTGTTTCTTTGGCTACATCATCGTTCATGGTCATAGGAACTGCATGCCTATTGCTCATATCTCTATCCTTTGTATCTACATTTATGTGCTGGGTCACATTTTGTTCTGGGCATGGTTCGCTGTTGCACGCATAGGAGAGGTTTATGCTATTTGTTTGCAGAGTGAGTGTCATTTGTTTTCTATAACTTTATATTTATTGCAAACTTGTGAAAAACTAAGCATGGTATACAGATTCAAATAAGAAAATATGGGTTATAATTGCGTGATTCGTTTTCATGTTGCATAGATTTACACCATTTTTCAGGCAATTACAATTGCATTGCATTTTTTAAAATATCCTGCGATTGATGATACTTCAGTTGTACACCCCAAATCAGTTTGGCTACCTCCAGGGCTGATAGATCCCTATATATGTACGTAGATGTATTTGTTTTTACATGATTTGGCATATATAAATATAGAACAGCAGTCCTCCAAGGTACACTATAATTTGATCAAGATGGAATATACAGCGTTACATACTTTGTCACAAAGTTCTTCCTTAATTATAACATAGTAACATAGTAACATAGTACTGACGCCAGGAAAAGACCAAAATGGTCCATCTAGTCTGCCCAGCAAGCTTCCCAAGGTAGTAACTGCTGCTCCGTGCAGGTTACCCCCATGTTTCTCTTAAGGGTAGTAACTGCCGCTCCATGCAGGTTACCCTCATGTTTCTCTTAAGGGTAGTAACTGCTGCTCCGTGCAGGTTACTCTCATGTTTCTCTTAAGGGTAGTAACTGCCGCTCTGTGCCGGTTTAGCTTTTTTATTTATTCCCATTCTCTAGCCTTTTAGGGATCTACGGTGTTTATCCCATGCCCCTTTGAAATCCTTCACAGTTTTAGTCTTCACCACTTCCTCCGGAAGGGCATTCCAGGCATCCACCACCCTCTCAGTGAAGAAATATTTCCTGACATTGGTTCTAAATCTTCCTCCCTGGAGTTTCAAATCGGGACCCCTAGTTCTACTAAATTGTTTCCAATGGAAAAGGTTTGTTGACAACCATGGATCATTAAAACCTTTCAAGTTTCTGAAGGTCTATATCATATCACCCCTGCTTCTCCTCTCCTCCAGGGTATACATATTCAGGTTTTTCAACCTCTCCTCATAAGTCATTTGATGGAGACCACCCACCATTTTGGTCGCCCTTCTCTGGACTGCCTCCATCTTGTCTCTGTCTCTCTGGAGATACTGTCTCCAGAACTGAACACAGTACTCCAACTGAACACAGTACTCCAGGTGAGACCTCACCAAGGTCCTTGGTGAGGTCTCACCTGGAGTACTGTACAAGGGGATTATCACTTCCCTTTTATTACTAGATATTCCTCTCTCTATGAAGCCCAGCATTCTTCTGGCTTTGGCTATCGTGGTGTCACACTGCTTCGTCGACTTCAGGTCATTAGACACTATCACCGCAAGGTCTCTCTCCTGCTCCGTGCACATCAGCCCTTCACCCCCCAATGCATATAGTTCTTTTGGATTACCATGCCCCATATGCATCCAGCTGCCATATGTTCGACCACTCTTCCAGCTTCCTTAAATCCCATCTCATTCTCTGTACTCCATCTGGCATGTCCACTCTGTTGTAGATCTTAGTATCATCCGCAAATAGACAAACTTTACCTTCTAACCCTTCCACAATGTCGCTCACGAAGATGTTGAACAGAACCGGTCCCAACACTGATCCCTGTGGCACCCACTTAACACCATTCTCTCTTCAGAGTAGGTTCCATTTACCATCACCCATTGTCTTTTATCTGTCAACCAATTTGTAATCCACGCCAACACCTTGGAGCTGACTCATTTTGTTGATGAGTCTTCTGTGTGGGACTGTATCAAAAGCTTTACTAAAGCCAGCAGACAAGGGAGGAACTGTGTTACAAAGTAGGGATCAATATGTAGGTGAGATCAAGAGACAACTAACAGATTCTTCCAGTTATCATAGGTTAGACGAAGATCCCACCCATATGTTACAAAATCAGATCAAATACAAAGTTGAGAAAGGATTAGTTATGGGATTCCTTACTAAAAGAGAAGCAGCATTTTTAATGGCACAGAATCTCCAGATTCTAATTATTTACACCATGCCTAAAACTCATAAAGATTTGACATCCCTGCCTGGGAGACCTATTGTTTCGGCAATAGGTTAAGTATTGGAACCACTTTCTGTTTTTTGTAGATGCCTTTTTGAAAGACATGGTACCATGGACAAGATCATTCTTGAGAGACACCAAGCATATGTTATGTATTATCGAATCTCTTGGCAATGTAAAGGGTATGTTTTTGATCATCCTTGATTTCCAGGCCCTGTACACAAGTATACCTCAAAATGGAGCATTAGAAATGATATAGATGTACCTAGATATGAGGCTCAGACCCCATTGAGTACCCACAGATTTCATAATCAAATAGCTGAGATAGCATTTTGTCAGAATTATTTATTGTTTGAAAATGAGTTCTTTTTACAAATTCATGGAATAGCCACGGTGTCCCGACCTTAGCCTTGGACCTGACCATGCTTGCTTGCCACCTATGCCTGATTTTTGCCTTGGACCTGACCATGTTTGCCTGTTGCATGGACCTGACCCCTGCCTTGGACCTGACTATGCTTGCTTGCCAACTGCCCCGGTCCTTGGCCTGTTCCTGGCATCTCCAGTGTGCTGCTTGTCCTGACCATGGCATGCCCTCGGACTCTTGTTGATGGTACAACTGTAGGGACTCGCCTAAGTCCTGCCGGCCGCCGGAGTCCAAGGGCTTAACCTGCGAAGGAAGCAGCTAGTATAGGTGAAGATTCAGTCTGTCCCACTTCAGGGCGCGTTCACCAGCTGTCAGCATAGACCTCTTAGGTTAGCCTACAAGGCCGCGTCAACTGCACCATAGCATTAAGAGCTCACTCTCACGCCATCATCACAGCTATGAATTTATGATAGACCCGGATCTTCATTTTGTGTTTTTTCTACCTCTTAAAAAGTTTTAATAGACTGAGACTTGTCTTTATGGTCTGTTAAAGTTCTACTGACAGAGTTAATAAAGAAAAAGAATAAAAAATGCTAGTAGTACTAACTCAATTCCTATTTTCCCGCAGTCTCAGCTGCTGCTTTGAAAAGATATCTGTTTTTAAACATTAAAAGTAACACTTGTATTTATTTTGTTTGTTTCCTTGAAGACTTTTGTGGAAAGGCAGGATATAAGCTGAAATAAATAAATGCATATGTAAATAATAAATAAAGAGGGCTGCGATGACCAGTGATGGCCTGCAAAAGTTGTCAGTTAGCACACTTGTCAAGTGCACCCCCTTCCATTCAAGACAGATGTCCTGAAATACAAGACACAGTGGTGGCCAGATTCTATGACACTCCTCAGAAGTAACCAGTGGAGACCTGAGAAGCTGCTGTGCTCAAATAGGCAGCTCCAGCGGCTTCCCTCTCCAGGCAACAGAGGCCTGGAATGAAAACACAGAAAAGCATCCGTTGCCATGCAGGAGGATCGGGTTATTGGGTGACATCATGTCACGTCAGCGACCGAAATACCACTGCCCAGCTCCAGCAGTGATGACCACAGATCCTAAAATAGGAGAGGGAAAAAACACACACAGACATGTAATGCAAACTACCATGGATCTGCTGGGAGGATCTGAGTTTGAGGGCTGGCTGACCATGAAAAACCAGTCAGTAGATAGATCTATGCAGGCCTCTGTCTTTTAAGGAATTCAGGGGTGCATCAAATTTTTATTTTTTTTTGCACCCTGTTAAATTATATTGCAGGTCAAATACTTGATATTTACATGGTTGAGGAAATATTTTAGGTTAGAGGCCAGAAAAAAAATGAGCAAAAAAACAGTGAAGTTGCCCAAATTATGAAAACACCTATTCGATAGTGGATCTGTGATGGCAGGGAACAGTTGTTTATGCTTGCAAGGTAACCCTCAGGTCTGTTTTGCTATCAGCTGTTTCTCGGGGGTCAGAAATACAGTCAACAGCCGTGCACTTCTACAGGGTTATTTAATTATTTGCAGTGTTTATTTGCTGCTCTTATCTGGGTTGCCTAACCCATCTGCCCCCAACCCCCACCATCAAGTTTACAAAGCAGACAGGGCGCAGGAAGAATGTAATAGTGGCTGGAAGAGTATTATTATTGGGTTAGTGGAAAGTGAGTTTTCAAAACAGTCACAGGGAGTGGATTCTGGGTATCGGGTGGGAAATTGGTTCCAGAAAGACTAGATGATGATAGGAGATTTCATGAAAGCTGGAAAAAGCTCGTTTGACAGGAGGGGGCACAGCAAGGAGTAATCAGGGGAATGCAGACTGTGGGAAAGTGAATAGTGGGAGGAGCGGAACCGGGAGTGCATCTGAAAGGAAGTGCAAGGATTTTAAAGAGGCAGCCCTGGAAGATGGAGGGGCTTTGCAGGTCGGTGAGGCGTTGTAGCTGTGCCTTGTCCCAGAGCAGGGCCTCCTCAGGCCGCATCAAGCAGCTTTTGGGGCCTTTAGCCCGTGATGTTTTCCTCACAATGCTTTACTGAGTACTGCAGCTTAGTAAGCCCCCACGGAAGTTTCCCCTCACTGCTTAATAAATGAGCATTGTATCGAGCACATCACTCTGAGTAATGAGAACAGCTTTGAAAGGCTGTCATGTTACTCCAAGTCTAAACATTTCACAGCCTCTTTTCCCATGAGAGATGAAAGTCTACATTATGATGTCAGACCTTAATAAAAATAGTGTGGAATCTTCAATGGACAGGCTTTATATTGTTGCTATGATTTCTGCAGAATTATTTACAGTTATAATGGTGCACAGCAAGATCTCCGGATCAAGGAGGCCTCTCTCTTGCAGGGTTAAGGGTCCACCGAATCCCCAGCTCCGTCCGCCAGGGGCAGCGGCGGCCGCAAGCTCTTGGGCCAGTTCAACTGCCATCTGTGCGAGGAGGGGTGTGCCCGCCCCCTCTCCCAGGCGCTCAAGATCAAGGAGGGTGACTCCGCTCAAGCCCCCCGAGCTCCCCTTCCCCCGATGGCATAAACAGCAGCAAGCTGCTGGGCCGGTTAGCATGACAACTGAGCCAAGGTGGGGTGTGTTGCCCCCCCCGCTCCTCCCGGAGGGAAACTAGTGCTCGCAGGCAGTGCGCCCTGAGCACAGCACGACAATTCACCGCTGGATGCCAGACAGACGACCATGACCATCTTTCACACTGCACCCCGTCCACTCTCCCCGCCTATCCAATGCAAACTCCACCCTGACCTCCTGGTCGTATGCAAAGTCGAAGAGACCTGTGTGCACAGCCCCATTGGCGCACACATCCCCCAGTGTGCCTGCCACATTGCGACCCCCGCCTGGACAGTTCTCATCCCAGGGGCCTACAACAACCAAACCCCTCCACCGTGTATCCCCTCACACCAAACCACTCACTGAAACTGGATGAATGCATCCTCCCCCCACACCCATGGCCCACACAAACCCCCAAATTGGACCTGGCTCCACCCACACTTGTCACCCTATCAGGAGCACAAAAATACCCTCCTCCTTCACACAACTGGATCGGAAGCCCAAGTCACTGAAACCATGATCTATCTCCAATCTATGCCCTGCCCTGAGACCATACAACTGGACCCATCACTTGGGTTGAAACCCACCCACAGCCCACCGTCTGAACGGAGGAATCCAGCAGAGAAC
The DNA here is from genome assembly GCF_901001135.1 of Rhinatrema bivittatum. Classification (NCBI taxonomy): domain Eukaryota; kingdom Metazoa; phylum Chordata; class Amphibia; order Gymnophiona; family Rhinatrematidae; genus Rhinatrema; species Rhinatrema bivittatum. The sequence continues at coordinate 765,979,887 of NC_042616.1, forward strand.
CCGAACACAAATCCACGCCGAAGCCGAATGAAGAACATCGGTGATCGGGGCTCTTCCACTCCCCATACACTCAGGCCCCGATTTGCCACCTCCTCCCCCAGGGTTGGATCCTGCTTCCAAGCAGGGGGCAATCCCGCCTGGCCGGGCCTCAGCCACAAAGCCGCACCAGGATGGGCCAAGCTTCCTCCAGTCTCCCCAGCCCGCGCCACCCAATCCCGGCCCAGGGGTGCGAGCGCAACTCCAAGCCCCCTCCGACATAGTCCATGGGACACACCAGGCAGTGCTACACAATCCCCGCCATGACTCGGCCGGCATGCACGTGCCCCCAAGAGCGCCCCGCACACGGCCTCCTCCTCATCCGGAACCCAGTCCCTGCACCGGGACCATGACGCCGAGACTCGAGCTCCCAGGGCCCATGCCTGGCATCCTCCATTGGGGAAGATCCAGCCCAGACTCGGCAGATCCTCATCATGGAACCAAAGGTATCAAGGCCAGGTTTTTTTTTTTGGTTTTTTTTAGAAGAGGCCGAATTGTGCCCAGTTTGAGAGTCGCTGGTACCTATCCTTTTGCCAAAGAGAGATTCACCACACGAGCGATGAAAGTAGCAATTAAGAGTCTTTCATCAATTTCCAAACTGTCACCTCACATGTGGAACTATGCACAGCACCTATAGCCCTTGAGACTTCACTTGGCTTAGTAGGTTCAAAATATTCCCATTTTACATTAACACTGTCAGCTGAATTATTTGTAGCCAAAACAATATGCCAAGGGACGCAGATACTTCTGTTTCTGGAAGGCCTGAAATGCTGCGCCTCTGCAGAACAGGCAGACACCCCTCCTTCCTTCAATATTGCGTTGGCACAACTCCTATCCTCTCTCATATGAGGTACCATGCTGGCATCTTGTTACACGGACTGGAAAAGTCAGTATACTTCTCCTTCTTCCTGCAGAATTACAGAACTTTGTGTGGGTTCCTGATCCTTTCTGGACAATGCAAAATGTAATCTTCCTGTTTCAGGGATAGGATCGTAACCTTCCCTGAATTCTACTGAACCAAGAGCCTTCTTTCACCTCTTGGGAAACTCTCACTCCTACTTGTTCTCTGCCTCAGAACCCTTGCCTTCCCCTGCTTTACTGCTGCCTTGGAGTCTACAGCTGCTCCCACTTTTACCACAGAAAGAGTGAACTAGTGAGCCTGCCTGTCTTTTACTGCCTCTCCCTGCGATTACGCCCAGCCTGAGAAGGCCAAAGCCGCATACCTAAGGGGCACGCCCTTTAGAGTATTTTTTTTTTTGTCAAAATGGGAGAAAAAAGAAAAAGGAAGTCTTTTGGTTCTCCAGCTGTCCATGTTTCTGCGAGAGGACCAAAGGATAATCATCTGATTTGACTTGGAGAACAGGTGGAAGGTACTCCACTGGAGATTTCAGGAGGCCTCTCTGAGCTTTTTAGCTCCTTCCCCACCACCCTGTCCTGCCTCTTCCCCTACAGGACAAGGGCTCACACATCTGGAAACTGTGGATGTTTCAAAACATCTGGAAACATCTCCTGAAACACCACTACCAGTGTCTGTGAAGAGTTGTAGCCTACACCTCAGATCCTGTACATTTCAAAGCTTCTCCCAGTAATTGTGGTACTTTGGTTAGTTCTTCACCCATAACTGAGGAACTAGATGCAGCTGTGTCTATCCCTGCTTTTCTACCTGGTGCAATTGGAGAGGGGGACAAAACATCTGAACCTACTGAAATAATGCTGAGAGACATATGGAAAGTAGTGACATGAAATGAAACTAAACTTGTTCAGTCCTCCTTGTTCAATTGTCCTCCTTTACAGTGGGGGCAGTTACTACTGAGTTAGATAATCATGTAACTAATATTGAGAAACAATGTGCTATATTCTCAGAATCAATATCAAATGTGCAGTCATCATTAGTGGTTAATATGAAAGACTGTTCATATATCCATTCAAAAATGGAATCTCTTGAAAATATAACTAAAGCAAAAAATCTTTGAAACTTAAACTTTCCTAAAACTTTTATATATTTAGAAAATATATAAAAGAAGTATAATCCAAAAATCTGCACTCGAGTTGACCAAGAATATGTACGAATATGAGCCGAAGCATATATCTGCTGTGATGTTGACCTATATTGTCAATGCTAGCACAGAATATTGTTGACTAAGAATATGAACGCTGATTTTGTAAATCGTTGTGATCTTATTCTTGAATGGTGGCATATAAAATGCCTAAACAAGCAAACATAAATAAATACTGTAAATACATAAATAAATAAATAGTTAAATAAAATAAAAGTATTGCAGATAGCACAGGATAAAGAAATTGTCCTCTCTAGAGGATTCTATGTACCTAAGATCAAGAAACAGGTTAAGGAAGAAGAAGATATAGATATATTTACATCATTTGATAGCTCCAATGTATGAGCTTTTTAAATAACTCGCAAGATACAATAACAAGAAAAGCCACATTAATTATCTTGTTTGTGGCTGAAATAGATAGAAATTTGATATGGTGTCAATATTTCAAGTACAAGACAGAAAGATCCTGTGGAGCAGCCATGCAGATATTTCCAGATTTTGCATGTGAGACACAACTGCGTAGGGAAGCATTTTTGTCTGTGAAAGCAAAGGTTCAATCCTTGGGGGATACATATTTCTTACAATTTCCTTGCAAATGCCTAATTACTCTCCAAGGGAATAAGTATACCTTCACTGATCCCTCTCATTTGGAAAATGTTATTAGGGATAAGTCTAAATGTTATCCAACTGCTATAGAGGCATGATGGATAAGGGGTACAAAATAATGGGGGTCATTTTCAAAGGAGTTACGCATGTAAATGTGACATACTATCGTAGCAATTTTCAAAAGCTATTTACTCGAGTAAAGTGCACTTACTTGAGTAAATCCTATGGACAATTCAATGGCATATATTGTAGCAATTTTGAAAAGCCCACTTACTTGAGTAAAGTGTATTTACTCGAGCAAAAACCAGTTTTGCTCGAGTAAATGCTTTTTAAAATCTACCCCTGTATTTGTAAAATATTTTATTTATTTATTTATTTATTTATTTATTTATTTATTTATCTCATTTGGCCATTTACATACTGTCATTCCAAGTGAAGATCACAAATAGTTGGCAGAGCTGCATTAGCAGTGTTTTGATTTGTATGAAAATTTCTTTTATGGCTCCAGCTTACGTGGACTTGGAAGTTAATTGAGCTTGTATATTACTTAGCAATAAATGTAATATACAATGTAAATGTTGGTTTTGTTTCTTTATTCAATTACTTTTTTCCTTTCTATATTGGGATTTTTATATAAAAGTCATAAAGATTAAATTAAAAAGAAAGACTGAAATTTCTAGACCACTTTAATGCCGTCACAGGCACATTAGAACAAAACAACATACGTTTTGCAATACTGGGTCAGACCAAAGGTCCATCAAGCCCAGTATCTTGTTTCCAACAGTGGCCAATCCAGGTCACAGATACCTGGCAGGATCCCAAAAGTTCAATAGATTCCATGCTGCTTATCCCAGGTATAAGCAGTGGATTTTCCTAATAATAATGATTTATGGACTTTTCTTCCAGGAATTTGTCTAAACCTTTTTAAATCCAGCTACACTAACAACTTTTACCACATCCTCTGACAATGAAAGTTTAATTATGGTTGAGTATAAAGATATTTTCTCCTATTTGTCTTAAATGTATCACCTAGTTACTTCATTGAATGTCCCCTAGTCTTTGTACTTTTTATGAGTAAACAAATGATTCATGTTTACTGATTGTGTTCAGTTCTGGAGCCCGTATCTCAAAAGGGGCAGAGACAGGATGGAGGCGGTCCAGAGAAGGGCGACCAAAATGGTGTGGGGTCAGTATCAGAAAATCTATGAGGAGAGACTGAAGGATATGAATATGTATACCCCGGAAGAGAGAAGGCACAGGGGTGATATGATACAGACCTTCAGATACCTAAAAGGTTTTAATGATGTGCAAACATAAAACCTTTTCTGTTGGAAATAAATCAGTAGAACTAGGGGTCATGAAATGAAACTCCAAGGAGGATACCACAGAACCAACATCAGAAAATATTTCTTCACAGAGAGGGTAATGGATGCCTGGAACGCTCTTCTGGAGGAGGTGATGAAAACCAAAACAGTGAAAAAATTCAAAAGGGCATGGGATAAATACTGTGGATCCCTAAAGGCTAAAGGATGGAATGAAGAAAAGAGTGCATGCAGTAACTTGGTGGTGCAGTGGTTATTACCCTTAACCAATAAGCCTCGATAATATTGATGCAACTCCATCATTGCTCTCTGCTTCAATGGCAGGGGGAAAGGGGAATTGGATTCATTCAGCAAGTGAGGGGCCCGACTTTTATGGTCTGGGGAAACAATTATGGGAGCAACTAGCTGATGCGACGGTTTCTACTCTTAACCAATAAGACTGATACTTTGATGCAACTCTAACATTGTTCTCTGCTTCAACAGCAAGGCATAACAGGCAATTGGATTCAACAGCAATAATCGAGGGCTAGTGTGGGAAACTGATAAGCACGGGGGTAACAGTGAACTGGATTCAAACAGCACCAATGAGGGCCCTGACGTTTATGGTCTGGGAAACAGATAAGCACAGGGTAACCTACATGGCACAGCACCATCTACCATAAGCTTACTGAGAAGACTGGATGGACCATTTGGTCCTTTTCTGCCATCAATTCTATGTTTCTATGTTTCTACCCATTTCACTCCTCATTATTTTATAGACCTCTTTCATATCTCCCCTCAGGCATCTCTTCTCGAAACTGAAGAGCCCTAACCTCTTTACCTTTTCCTCATGGAGGAATTGTTCCATCACCATTATAATTTTTGTCACCCTAATCTGTACCTTTTCCAATTCTGTTATATCCTTTTTGAGATGTGGTGACCAGAACTGCACATAATACTCAAGGTGCGGTCGCACCATGGACTGATACAGAGGCATTAAAATATTAACTGTTTTTATTCTCCTAGTAATTCTCTGTATGTGGGTCTCCCTTATTCAGTTATTCGTCCACTTGAGCTGGTCAAATATGCTGCAGCTCGAATTTTATCTGGTTCTAAAATATGTGATCATATCATGCCTGTTTTGGTTAATTTGGATTGGCTCCCCATCAAGTAGCGAATACTGTATAAGCTTGCAGTGACTATCTTTAACTTGCTAAATCTCAATCAGGAGTGCTGGGTGAGTTCAATACTGAGGTTTTATAGACCCCCAGATCTTTAAGATCTGCTCAGAAGAATTTACTAGCAGTTCCTTTCACATTTAAACATTTCAAGAGATCGTGCTTTTTCTGCAGCAGGGCCTATTTTGTGGAATTCCTTTCCAGATTTTATCTGGACAAAGCCATGTGCTAAATCTTTTAAGAAGGCATTGGAAACTTATTTTTTTCAGGACGGCTTTTTTTTGACCCATGAGCAAGGACATCTATACTGATCTTGTTATGTTTCTTTCTTTATATTGATTGTTATTCATGTTTTTCTTATGTATGCTTGATTGATAGGAGCTACGAAACTTTCTTAATGAATGCAGGCTAGAAATTTTAATAAACTGTAGCTGTAACTGTAAATTATAATAATTCCAAGCATTCTATTTGCCTTCTTGGCCACTAATGCACACTGAGCAGAGGATTTTGAAGTATCCACTATAATACCTACATCCTTTTCCTGGGTGGTGACTCCCAATGTTGAAGCTTGCATTGTGTAGCTATAATTTGGGTTACTCTTCCCTACATGCATCACTTTGCACTTTAAATGTCACCTGCCATTTGGATGCCCAGCCTCCCATTACGGGTCCTTACACTTCACACAGATTCTATCATTTTCATCCAATACACAGGACCTTTCAATTAAGAAACTCTTTCAGACTCCTCCTTATTGCCTCCTGGGAGGCATTTTTATGCTCCCAAATAATGTCTCATCCCCTTAGAGGGAAGAACCATCCTGTCAATCCAGTAAATTACATATACCCCTTGAATTCCCTCTGATCGTCCTGGTGTTAGAAGATTTCCAATGATAAAAATAGAAATACTATCCCAAACACCTCTGAATTCTCACTGAAGCTTCCAGGGCTGGAAACCTTTCTTTGTTTAAACATAAACTCACTCTATTACAACTCTAGGGGTCAAGCAGGGGGCCACATGAGTCTTCAGCACTACGTTCCAGAGCAGGTGTAAGAATGGAAGTGGCAGGGATCTTATGAGCCACAGAGAAATTCAGTAGACCTGAACTCAACAGATAAATATTTGCAGCTTCACAGCATGCATCTGGTCATGCTGATGAGTGGAGCAGAACCTGAAAGTGTTGCAGCAGTATGGATGGAAGCTACAGTACACTCCAATCAGAAATATCATTAGGTTTACGTTTTATTTGCATATTCATTCAATGTACTGTATTTGAGATCAATTGTTTTCTTCTTAAAAGACTTGTTAGGTTTTGGCATAGAATGAAGAGTTCTAGTAGCTGTGTGGGTCCTGGAGAAGACGGAAAGTTTTGTAGGTTGTGATACCTTGCAGTGGATCAACAACATGGGTGCAAGCACTTTGAAAGACCTCCAGCAACATGAGTGAACTGCAGGAAGTCGGAAACTATGCTGGTTGGAGATCTTCTGACCTGCTCCCCTTCCTTACAAGGATAGGCCTGATAAAGATCCTGGGGTGTGGTTCAGTGAAGACAGATGAGCCCTGAAATATTGGATGGAGAGATTTGCGACTGTGGAGAGTGAGAGAAAGGTCCTGATGCTCAGGAATGAGGATCTCCCCAGGCTACAGACAGAGCTGCGAAGGGAGAGTACATTTTAAGAAGGAGATTTTCAGTGTGTGCTATAATGCAGCACAGTCCCTGCCTCCACCTTCCCCTGGTCCTCCCAGAAAATAACCTCATTTACACCGGTAACAATAAGAAGGAATGAGAAGGACAGATGACCACTGTTTCCCTTACCTCTGGAACATTTTGGCCTTATGCCACCCACCAGTACAAGAAAAAAAAAAGGCAGTAAATTCTTTCCAAAATTAAACAATTTTCGAACCTATATGTCCGAGTTTGATTTCTTTCTCCTTATCTCTGCTTCTTCTCCGTCTTCCCTTAATTTCATCTCTGCCTCCTCATTCCTTCTGGTGTTCTTCTTTCTGTGTCTTTTCTGTTTCAGTTGTCTCTTTTCCTTCTTTGGACAATTTTGAATTGGATTTGTGGGGCACAAAAATATGTAAGTAAATATTTATTTATTTATTTAATCGTTCTTGTATTCCACAGCCTCCTACATGTACTTCAATGTGGAATAAATAAATACATATATTTTAGCACTTTATCTTCCTTCTCTTTCTGCTTTCATCTCCCTTCCTGCATGCTCTCCTCTTTCTATTCCTCCTTCCTTTTCTCCTATACTTTCTTCTTCTTCTCATTCTTTTTATTCTTCATTATGTTCTTGGAATCCTCCCCATCCCAACCAAATCTAGGTCCTCTCTTTCTTGTTTCCCATCCCCTGTCCTCTTCCTCTGCTCCCATTCTCAGGCCTCTCTTACTCGCCCCCTCTCCTCCATCACAGGTCTTTTCTCCTTCCCTTTCTATTCTGGATTTGATCCTCAGAACTCTCTGCTCTCCCTTCCCATGTCTGTTTTCAGCATCCATCTCTTCCCTTCATTGCCATCTCTTTTCTTCTCACATCATAGCTTTTCTCACATCTCTCAGGTTTCTCACTTACCCCTCCTTTCCATTTTCCTCTTTCCAATTCTTTCCTTTGTCTCCCTTCCTCTCCACATCATCCTCCTCTTCCTCTCCTTCACCTCTCATGCCTCATCCCCATAATTTCTTCTTTCCCATCCCTTCACATTTCTTAACCCTTGCTCTCCTCAATCCCCCACCCCCTCCCTCTCCTCCCCATCCTTTCCCTGCATACCTCTCCCTTCACTACATTTTCTCTCCCTACTCTTCCATTCCTGTCTTCCATCCCTCCATCTCTAAATCAACCCTTATCCATTTGTCTCATTTCCCATTCTTAGCTCTCGCCTTCACCAACCATTTCTCTTTTCCAAATATCCATCCATAGCCTTTTCTTCCAGCATCTCCTCTGCTTCAGTCCTTCCTTCCACTCAGTATTCACCCATCTTTCTTCCTCCTTTCCTCAGCATCCACTTTCTGCCTTGCCCTCCTTCAGCATCTTCCTCCTCTCTTGCCCCCTTTCCCCAGCATCTTCCTCTGTCTCTTACCCCCTTTTCTCCATTATCTGCCCTGTCGCTCCCCCTTTCTTCCCTACCATCTGCCTCCTACCTCCTACATCTCCCCCTTCTTCCCCATCACTTGCCTCTTGCCTCTCCCCACTCTTCTTCCCCACCATCTGGACTCTGCCTCTTCTCCCTTCTTTCTTTCTTTAAAAAACATATAAATTCCATCAATCCACAATTCTCAGCGGAGAATAATGTTACATCCACAATCAGTAAAATCAAAATATAGTAAAACAAATAAAACAATAAAATAAATTAAAACTGAAACTACAATAAGACATCTAACTGCTGTAACCACATCCTCTGGCAATGAATTACAGAGCTTTCCTATGCGCTGAATGAAAAAGAATTTTCTTCAATTTGTTTTAACTCCATGGAGTGCCCCCTAATCCTTCTAATATCTGAGAGAGTAAATATATGCTTTACATTAACCTGTTCAAGTCCTTTCATGATTTTGTAGACCTCTATTATATCCCCCGTCAGTTGTCTCTTGTTATGAATTCGCCGCCCGCGGGGTTCCCCCCCGCGAGCAAGCTGACTCACCGCTGTTTTCTTCGCCGAGGCGTTTAAGCCGCAGCCCTGGGCTCGAGTAGCGGCAGGAGCCGCCCCCGGGGCCTCCCGCAGCGGCTGGAGCCGCTGCCGACGCCTGGCTCCGCCTCCCTGGCTTCTTCCTGCTTCTTCTGCGTCGCCGGTGTGCAGGCCACTGTCCAGGGTCCTGCACAGCCCTGCTCCTGCTTGCTTAGGCGCGCGGCCGTGTCTCTTCAAGTTATTTAAAGGGCCAGACACAGGAAGTGTCTGGGCCCCACCTAATGACTGTTTCCTGGTTTCAGCCCTATAAAGGGGCTGCTCCGTCAGTTCTTCGTTGCCTTGCATCATCGTTGGTCTTCACCCTGGAGGCTCCTGCCTGCCAGGGCCCATGTAAGGTCTTCTTTGTGGAGCTCCTCACCTTGATGTCGTCTCGTCATGCTATGCCATGTCCATGTCTTCGCCTGAGGTCCATGTCCAGGTTTCTTCATCTTTGTCCTGGTGTTCCTGCCTTCCTGATGTTCTTGCCTTCACCCGGCCTCGTCCTCGCTCTGGAGCCTTCTGGTATCGGTAGGCCGGGGGTTCCCCAGATGTAGTTCCTGGGTGGACTAGGCTACCGGTGGACGGTTGTCCTGTGCTCCTGAGCCGTGAAGCCTGATGTGTCTTTCTGCGCTGTCCCGCTCCCGTCGTGGTCCGCGACCAGCCTTGGGGCTGTGCAGGGCACGTAACGGACAGGGTGGTCCGCGACTCAGTTCCGCGGGTGGCCTGAGTAGGGCGCCCTGAGAGACAGTGCCAATGTCCATGCCTTGTGTCTTGCCTTGATGCCTTGTGTCTTCGTCTGCCTTATCCAACCATGTGTCTTGCCTCAGATGCCGTCTGCATCATCCCAGCCATGAATCCTCGTCTTGGATGCCGTCTGCATCAACCTTGTCAAGTGTCTCGTCTGCGATGCTGTCCGCATCGATCCTGGTGTCTTGTATCCAGAGCCCTGGTGTCACGTCTTCTGCCAAGTGTCTTCGTGCCATGTGATGCCGTTGCATCAACTCCAGTGTTTCCATGCCAAGGCCCGTCTGCCCTCAACCTCAGGCCAGGCCTGCTGCTCCATGCAGGTCCGAAAGGGCCCGGAATGGTTGGAGGACCATTCACCTTCCAACATCCTCGGATGTTTGGCCATGGGAGCTTGCCGGCCTGGCAGAGGGTAGAGTGTCCAGCCATGCGGAGCCACCATCAACCCTTGGTTCGGCCCTGGATGGCCGAGGTCGGGCCGAGGCCCATGGGCACACTAAAACCACCGTTACATAACAGTCTCTTCTCCAAACTAGGGTTGCCAACCAGCTCTGGATTTTCAGGACAGGTTGATCCGGTTCTGGTTTTACCACATTGCATGCTGGGACTTATTCTGATTTACCTACTGCATTCCCTCAGAAAATCAAGACTATAAGTACCTGCGTTCAGGGGAGTAAAACCAGGACCAGATCAACCTATCCTGAAAATGTGGAGCTGATTGGCAACTCTGCTTCAAACTGAACAGCCCTAACTTCTTTAGTCTTTCCTTATAGGGCAGTCGTTCCATGCCCCTTATCATTTTCACAGCCCTTCTCTGCACTTTCTCCAGTGCATCTATATCTTTTTTGAGATGCAGCAACCAGAATTGCACACAGTATTCAAGGTTCGGTCTCACTATGGAGCGATACAGAGGCATTATGACATCTACCATTCCTTCCTAATCATTCCTAACATTCTGTTTGATTTTTTAACTGCCACAGCACACTGAGCTGATGATTTCAATGTATTATTCACTATGACGCCAAAATCTCTTTCCTGGGTGGTAACTCCTAAGATAGAACTTAACATTGTATAACTACAACATGGGCTATTTTTCCCTATATGCAATCCTTTGCACTTATCCATGTTAAATTTCATCTGCCATTTGGAAGCCCAGTCTTCTAATCTTGCAAGGTCCTCCTGCAATTCATCACAATTCGCTTGAGATTTAACTACACTGCATAATTTTGTGTCATCTGCAAATGTGATCACCTCACTCGTCGTATCCCTTTCCATATCATTTATGAATATATTAAAAAGCACTTAATTTTGTAAGATTTTAACTTGCTCATTTCAGTGCCAGCAGAGAAGAAACCACGCAATGGGCAGCTATGAGAAAGGCTCTTCATACGCCTCCTCCATTGTCTGAAATGCAGCGTGCCTTCACTGGCTATCTCAGTGGCATGATATCGCACCCCTGGAGCTGCTACTATCTGCCTCCCAAATCTCTTGCATTGCATGGGAGTTTCCCGTTCTTTTTGAGGAAAGTGGGAGAGGCTCACGAAACAGGAGACTCTCACCCAATGTGGGAGATTTTGCAGGTCTGTACAAAACACAACACAGGTATTGTCATCTCCAGAATCAGTGGCCAGATCTATCACTAGGGAAGTCTTCTTTATCTGGAACTCTAAAATGGAACTTCTGACATGTACAGTTTTGTTCAAGAAGGACCTGAAAGGGTGGAAGGAGAAAGGAGTGAATTCCTGACCTCACCAGATTGCTTTGGAGCTTCTTTGTCTGCAGATACATCAGAATCACCCTAATAAGCAACACCAACAGACCTCACAGAATACTGGTTCTTCCTCCTCTCCTTTCCCATAACTGGACTCCATCTCTATAGTACAAGGAAATAGAGCTGCTCATCAAGATCATACAAGAGACTAAATGCTCAGTAGAATCTATATGGGTAGAAATCCCATGTGTGTTGGGTAAGAGTATAGTGATAGGAGTATACTACCGTCCACCTGGACAAAATGGTCTTTTCAAGACTGGAAGATTGGGCATCCAATTGGCAGATGAAATTTAATGTGGACAAGTGCAAGGTGTTACATATAGGGAAAAATAACGCTTGCTGTAGTTATACGATGTTAGGTTCCATATTAGGAACTACCAACCAGGAAAAAGATCTAGGCATCATAGTGGATAATACTTTAAAATCGCCGGCTCAGTGTGCTGCAGCAGTCAAAAAAGCTAACAGAATGTTAGGAATTATTAGGAAGGGAATGAGTAATAAAACGGAAAATGTCAAAATACCACTATATCGCTCCATGGTGAGACCGCACCTTGAATACTATGTACAATTCTGGTCGCCACATCTCAAAAAAGATATAGTTGCAATGGAGAAGGTACAGAGAAGGGCAACCAAAATGATAAAGGGGATGGAACAGATCCCCTATGAGGAAAGGCTGAAGAGGTTAGGGCTGTTCAGCTTGGAGAAGAGATGGCTGAGGGGGGATATGATAGAGGTCTTTAAGATCATGAGAGGTCTTGAACGAGTAGATGTGAATCGGTTTACACTTTCAAATAATAGAAGGACTAGGGGGCATGCCATGAAGTTAGCAAGTAGCACATTTAAGACTAATCGTAGAAAATTCTTTTTCACTCAACGCACAATAAAGCTCTGGAATTTGTTGCCAGAGGATGTGGTTAGTACAGTTAGTAAAGCTGGCACACTCAGCCACGTTAGTGAACCCATTTCCCTTGGACTGGGGAATTGGTAGGAAAAAGAGAGTGGCTTTTGGGGGCCCCCTTCTCATGCAGGGCAGGTTGAAGCACTAGGCAGACTAGGCAACAGCCCAGAGTGAGGCAGGTTTGGGGGCGGCAGCCTAGTACTTCTACCGGCTCTACGCCAATGTCAGATTTAAGCAGCAGAGTAACCTTGGGACTTGTGGCTGCGGGAAGGTCTTTTAGTAACTGTGCCTCCTTCTTCCTGCCCACTTCCCCCGCGGTAGGAAGAGGAAGTTGGGTTGCTGTGCCACAGCGGCAGGAACAAGGGAGTCCAATTGCCATGGCACTATGGAGCAGGATGGCCACATTGGCTGGAGGGAAGGATTCACAGGGTGGAGCACCATCGGTCAACCTTTGCTGCCAAACCAGCTAAGTTTAAAAGGAACATGCGTGCGCCCATAAATGCGAGTATTGGCGCACGAGCGGAGATGCACCGCAATTTTATATCGTGCACGCAAGTACATGCATATCATTTAAAATCCCCCTGCCATGCATATGTGTGCACGTAATCTTAAGAGGTGGCTCTAGTAAATGTCCCACACGTATTTCTGCTAGGGCTTTAGCGACTTTTAAGCATGTATGCAGGCGGATTTTAAAACATGCTCGCAGTTTTTCAAATTAGTCCACCAGGTTGTCCGGTTGATACTGAGGTCTTCAAAGTCTCCTCTAGTCCTTCATCCTGTAAGCCCCCCACTTGACTGAAAGTCCTAAAACTGGAGATCTCCAGTCTTGCTCCTCATCAGGACCAGCAGTAAAGTATCGCAGATAACACGCGGACGCGCGCTACGGTCAGCTTTTTTAAAATTGGGAGTTACGCGCGTAAGTCTTGGCCCTTCCCCAGAATGCCCAAGCCCCTCCCAACCCCGCCCCCTTGTTCTTGACATGCGCGTGGGAATGTACTCATGCACTTCGCAGCTGCTTGCGCACGGCCTGCATAGGTGCATATGTGGCATTTTTTGCGTGAGTAACGCTTTTAAAATCTACTTCAAAGAGAGCAGTGACGGAAAAGGAGCAGGAGCAAAAGAGAAGTAGCATTGGCTGGGCCCACACGCCAGTGGAAAGAGCGGCGTTGGCTGGGCCTTTGTGGCAGGGGAAGGAAGAGGTTGGCTGGGTCTGCGTAGCAGTGAAAGGAAGAGAGGAGCACTGAGCAGGAGTAGACATGGCTGGGCCTGCGCAACAAGAAACAGAAGAGAGAGAGAGAGGAGGCATTGGGACTGTAAGTCTTCCCAAGGAGCTGCCATTACTGTGTGTGTGTGTGTGTGTGTGTGAGAATGAGTGTGTGTGTGAGAGAGAGAGAGCATGAGTGAATTTGTATGTGAGCCTGTGAAAGCTTGTGTGTGTGTGTGTGAGAGAGAGTGCGCATGAGTGAATTTGTATGTGAAAGTGTATGTCTGTGAAAGCGTGTGTGTGAAAGCATGTGTGAAAGTGTACACACATGTGCGTGTCTGTGAAAGCATATGCATGTCTGTGGAATTGTGTGTATGTGTGTGTGTGAAAATATGTGTGTATGTGAGAGAGAGGAGAAAGTTTGTGCCCTCTTCCCACCAATGACAACAATCTCAGGATGACTGGAAATCAAAGTTTCCTATGTATGGAGAGCAGGGGATTTTCTTTAACCTTTACTGATTATCAGTGGCTGTTTTGAAATATTTTATTTATCCCACTTTTTCTCTTATTCTATTCATTAGCTGTTTTGAAATATTTTTTATTAGTATGGTTTTACTGTTATGTTTGTTTTATGTTTCTTGTTGTTCTTTGATGTTTACTGAGGAATGGTGATGTTTCTGTTTTTCCAGTGTTGCACTGCCTATGGAGTTGCAATTTCCAGTTCAGTTTTTGTTTGCACATTTCTATTTATGTTTTATGGTCTCTTTATAGTGTATTTGGTGAGGGTCTTACTGTATTTTGCTTGTGTGACCAAGGTGAGGTATTCTGCTACCAATATTTAGTTTCTGTGTAGGGATGTACCGTGTTTCCCCGAAAATAAGACATCCCCCGAAAATAAGACCTAGTAGAGGTTTTGCCAAATTGCTAAATATAAGATCTCCCCCGAAAGTAAGACCTAGCACATATTACATGTAAACGATCGAATTATCTACGGTATTCCCTCCCATACAGTAACGCGTGCCCCTGCTGTTTAACCTGCTAACTTACCGCCTACCCTTACCCCTGCGTTAGAGGCAGGGGTAAGGGTAGGCGACAAACTTTCCCCCAGCCCCCACTCACCTGCCCTGGCCGCGTCCATGGGTGCTGGTCTCCGGGGCAGCCCCAGTCCTCTCCCCTCCTCCCGAAGCAACGAAAGTGGAAAAAAATCGAAAAAGCGAAAAAAAAAAGTTGCAAGAGAGAGAGGGGAGAGAGGACGGGCAATCCTACACTCGGGATTGCCAGTCCTCTCCCCTCCTCCCGAAGCAAGGCGCGAAAAGCAGCCTTGCTCCGGGAGGAGGGGAGAGGACTGGCAGTGTAAAGCAACAAAGTGACTTACTTTTTTCACAGCCCTCCTCCGGAGACGGATCGCGGCTCCCCTGCCTCCCGGAGGCGAAGATGGATGCCTGCACGGGCGAAAGCGGCCCCTGTACGTGCGATTGGGCCGCTCAATGCGTGACATCACATGCCGTGACGCCAAACGTCGTGACGTCACGCATTGAGCGGCCCAATCGCACGCACAGGGGCCGCTTTCACCCGTGCAGGCATCCATCTTCGCCTCCAGGAGGCAGGGGAGCCGCGATCCGTCTCCGGAGGAAGGCTGTGAAAAAAGTAAGTCACTTCGTTGCTTTACCGTACACTGCCAGTCCTCTCCCCTCCTCCCGGAGCAAGGCTGCTTTTCGCGCCTTACTTCGGGAGGAGGAGAGAGGACTAGCAATCCCGAGCGTACCGTAGGATTGCCCGTCCTCTCTCCCCTCTCTCTCTTGCAACTTTTATTTTTTTCACTTTTTCGCTTTTTTTTTTTCCCCGCTTTCGTTGCTTGCTTTGGGAGGAGAGGAGAGAGGACTGGCAATCCCAAGCATAGGAGAACTGTCCACTTCCTGGTACCTGTCATTTCAAATGTCATTTGAAATGACATTTGAAATGACAGATACCGGTACCAGCGTGTCCGTGAAGCGTTAGGCCAGCGCACCCAGGATACTGTATAGCGCTCTCTATACAGTAAAATGGGTTGCGCGGGCCTAACGCTTCACGGACGCTTCTTACCGTAGATGCAGCTTGCATTTTTTAAAATTACTGTATAAAGAGCGTCACTCTTCTTTTTCAGTCAATCTGTGATTCTGTGAGCACGCAAGCCCAACAGGGAAGAGAATGCAAGCTTTGTTTTGTTTTGTTCAGCAACTGCCCTATATATTGGTGATATAATTGGACATCTAGATTAATAAAATCTCATACAAATTGCTATAAGAAGGAAGGAATCAAATTAATCAGATTAGTCTGAGTTTCCTTTCTTCTGCATTCTCTCAAAGATCAACAAATGAATGGAGAAGAATGGATGGAAATGGACAATGTGCTCAACGCCCCGTTCTCTCAGGATTCAGTAACATCAGTGGTCATTTTCTAGGTTTGAGTCAGCAGCAGCCTCCACCTTTCAGTTTTTCCCAATGGAGAAAAGGAAGCAAGTTAAAAATGATCCCAGCAGGCAGAAGTAGTTGAATACAGGCACCGAGGCAGGGAGAGCAGGCCCTCGAGGAGCGAGTTCATTTTTTTGTTCAACAATATACTGGTATGTGAATTCTTCTTCATGGAAAAATAAGACATCCCCTGAAAATAAGGCCTAGTGCATCTTTGGTAGCAAAAATTAATATAAGACACTGTCTTATTTTCGGGGAAACAGGAGCAGCCTGACTTATTCCATTTCCTAATAGGGGTGTACTGGTTTTTAGAGCCTAATGTAATATTTGCAAGGTTTGTTACTGTTTGAGTGCTGGCAGTTAATTGTCGTTTGGTATATTGCAATTATAATTCAGTTTACTCTTGGCTTTCCGAAAGCCAAGTTCATACCAAACACGTTATAATAGGCCTAATACAAGTTTAGATATTGAGAGGAATAATATACTATTATAAGTCTTTCTATTAACCTCTTTGGTTACAAATAAACCAGGAAGGTTAATAGAAAGACTTAACATAGGCCTAATACCATGAGTTCCATGCATCTCCTTTCCAGGGTTTCCTGGTTGGCCCACAGTAGTGCATGTAAATATAATATATATATATATATATATATATATATATATATATATATGTTGAGATTGTTTTTACCTGAGAATCTCATTTTTTTCATCTAAAATCTACCATAAATGCATAATTTGTAATTGGGTCTAGGAAGATCTGGGTGCAGGGGTGGGAGAGCACAGGGTTGTAAGGTTCACCTGGGGCACCTAATAGCCTTGCATCGGCCATGCTCTCATGTAGGGTCCCCCCTGTTTCTCAGCCTCTGGCACTGCTACGGCCTGCAGATGATACGGCAGAGCGCAGGCTCATTTAAATGGTGTTACCTGGCAGTTTTAATGTGCCTTCCTACAGAGGCCCCCCTCTCTGTATGCTATTTAAGCTTCTTTGTAGATATGTTTCATATTTATTAAGGAACACTCTTTACAGATAAAGCATAGGCAGCCTTTCTGGTGAACGTAGATTGATAGATTATATAGATTTATCCAGCTAGCTAGCTATAGAATGAAGTTTAGGAATTTTACAAGGAAAGAAACTTAGAGGACTAGTCTAACGATTGAATGAGAAGGATTCCATTTATATTTTAAACAGTGGATGTGACATAACAATTACATGAAACCTCAATATATACTTTCTAGTAATTTGCCCATCCTCCTATCTCTCCCCGTGCAGAGTGTTTTGGGGGTGGTGTCAGCATCCATGAAATCTATTCCAGAGGTGACTGAGCATGTGTCTGAAATGCCAGGATTGTTCAGGGCTTTGAGTTTCTCTTTAGATGTATATATAAGTTGCTATATAAAACCTAACGATTACTCTAATTGCTATTTGTGCAATAATTACGGCACTGTACATTTGGTACACTCGGTCTCTCTTGTACTGTACTGTACGTCTCAGCAAGTCAGGACAGAATAATGAAAGAGCAATTTGGATTACTCAGGGCCTCCAACCTCTGATTATATTTAGACAAAATAAAACACAGAGGAGTTAACTGAAACTAGCTTAGCACCATTTGAACATTAATATATTAGCAACACTTTAGTAATGAACTTTGTTACTTCATGTTTCGGTACATACAGTGTGTGAGATAGGTATAATACACTACATTATAATAAATGGTATTTTCGTACATTGACCTTCATTTACAATTTTGGGCCTAGCAGCTGCTGTCTCAGATGACTAAGCATAAGCATATTTATTAAAATACACCATGACTTTCACTTATCTTACTCATGTCCTTCAATAAAAATATCATCTTTCTACAGCTTCCTTTCCATCGAAAAAGGCTTTCTCTTGTGCATGTTTCTTATCTTTCAAGTATTCAAAACTCTGCATCATATCCCCCCTGTCTCTCATTTCCTCTAGGGTATACAATACATATTTAGTTCCTTCACTCTCATCTCGTATGGCTTTTGGTGCAGGCCCTGTACCATTTTGGTTGCCGTTCTCTAGACTGCTTCCAACCTGTCTCTATCCTTTTTGAGAAACGGTCGCCAGAACTGAGCACAGTATTCCAGGTGAGGCCTCACCAATGACCTGTGCAAGGGGATTATCCAGAGCTGGGACCAGCTTTTTCTGTGCCCGGGGCAGGTATACAGAATTATGCCCCTTTCACGTGCCATAGCATGCACATTTTATCTCATGCATATTCACTGTGTGGATATCCTGAAAACCTGGGTCCCCCAGGACAGCTTTGCTGTAGATCTTTCTGCAGTGGCAGCAGCAATAGCCTAAAGAAACATAAAATTAACACAGGGCCAGTGAGCCATGTGGCAGCCCCTAGCTTTCTCCTCCACAACCTTATTCATTGCAGTATCCTGAAAACATGAATGGCTGAGGGTCCCCCAGAACAGATTTGGGAACCACTCCCCTAGGTCCTTCAGCATTGTGCACCCTTCTCAATTAATTAT
The DNA here is from genome assembly GCF_901001135.1 of Rhinatrema bivittatum. Lineage (NCBI taxonomy): Eukaryota > Metazoa > Chordata > Amphibia > Gymnophiona > Rhinatrematidae > Rhinatrema > Rhinatrema bivittatum. The sequence continues at coordinate 765,998,297 of NC_042616.1, forward strand.
CAGGCTCATGGGTCCCCCTGAGTGATTGTAATTAAAATCAGCTATCATTATGCTCCCACTACAACCCTTCCCAGAACAATCACAATAACTGGAGATTTATTTAGTTATGTATTTATTAGCTTTTATATATCGACATTCGTGGGTACATCATGCCGGTTTACAATATAACTGAAAGGAGGAAATTACAAAAAACCAGGGTGGGGGGAAGAGGGAGCAGATAGGAAGAGAGAAGGGGGCGAGAGAAGAGAAGGAAAAACAGGAAGAGGAGAAAAGGAACAGTACCTGATGGAAAAACAACCGAGGAAACATAATAAATAGCATTGCAGATTATATACTCAATAAGGGACAGTGTGTAAAACTTATCCACTGTGGATAACCTTATATAACTTATACACTCCAAAAAGTATTATATACAATAATATACATTATCTTTAACTGGTACATACAGGAGACACTGTACATGACATTACAAATTATGCGTTCAGAAAGGCAACTATATATAGACTAGCAAGGTTGCTATAGGGAAAAAAAGGGTTAAGGAGAGCGGGGTTGCGGGGGGGGGGGGAGGTAAATGAGGAGGTGCAGCGAAGTGGGAGACAAAACAGAGGATAAATAAAGGGAATAAAGGAGAAGGCTATGAGTGCGTTGATGACAAGGGTTCTTACTCTGGAGGAGTAGAGGGAGAAGGGGGACTATGTGGGATCATACTTTTAAGTAATAAATTGTGTTTTGGAAAATATATGATTCAGAAATCATGTCAAAATGTCTGATAAATATGGGGTAGATTTTAAAAGTAGCGTGCATGGCCTATATGTGCATGGCCTATATGTGCCTATAACATGCGCCCACAGGCGCACGCATGTTATAAAATCCGGGGTCGGCGAGCACAAGGGGGTGCACAATTGTGCACCTTGCACGCGCCGAGCCCGCTCCGAGCCACGCTGCCTTCCCCCGTTCTCTCCCAGTGGCCTCGGAGGGAACTTTCCTACCCCCCACCCCACCATCCCTTGTTTCCCTTGTGTGTTTTTGTAGCTGTGGCATCCCCGGGAGGGAGATGCTGCAAAAGAACATGCAGGACCAGGAACTGAGTGTTAAATAATAATTTATTGAGTAGTTTAAGACAAAATAAAATCCATAATTCAGAAGTATGAGACTACATCAGACTCAATGCACAGGAATGTCTTTTGAGTAGGTAGGTGTCCTTTGTTCCAGACATCTGGGTAGAGCCCATGGTGATTTTATATGCGCATACTCTCCCAGCGGCTGTAAGGGATTCCTATGGAAGGGGTCCCACTTACATTGCAAAAATCCTACTTTTAAACCTTTTCTTTCCCTCAGACACCCAGCCTGTCACGGTTATTTGATGTGCAGAGAACCGGATGGGTGGTCTCCTCCTCTTGCTCTTTCTTCCTTTGACTCAGTTGTTCCTTTATCCGTAGCTGTTACTCCTGGGATTTCTCTTGTGGAAAAATCAGGGGATCAGGCTATTTCTCCACACTGCCGTCCCAGTGAAGAAGGGGAATCCAAAAACCTCCCCACTTAACTCAAACATCAAATCATACTTTCAAAAGTTAAACTGGATCTCTTCTCTGCCCTCATTGTCTCTCACAGCAGGATCCATCACTGGTGTTTGCCTACCTAGGGAGTAGAGTAGGCTCAGAGGTCTTCGGTCCCCTGAAGAGAGTTCCTTCACCCCAAAGGGGTATCAGGCTTAAAATCTATCTCTCTGTAAAACAGGGGAAGAGCCCTCAGGCAGGGAGTGCACTGGGAGGTGCCACTTCTAAAAGAAACTCCTTTGGTGAGACTGGGAGGTCTCACCCAAAGTGAGGAAAAGATACATCTTGCTAGGGATGTGCAGCAGGGACGGATACGTTCGATTCGATATTCGTATTCGTCAGGACCCAAATCTGTTACATCCGTTTTCAGGGGACCCCGATTCGTCCATTAGTTACATATGGGATTCGTTTCCCATTAAAGTTAACCCCCCACATCCCAACCCTTTAAACTTAATTAACTACAACCCCTACCCTCCTGATCCCCCCAAGACTTGCCAAAAGTCCCTGGTGGTCCAGCGGGGTCCTGGAACGATCTCCTGCACTCGGGCCGTCGGCTGCCAGTATTCAAAATGGCACCGATAGCCTTTACCCTTACTATGTCACTGGGGCTACCGGTGCCATTGGTCAGCCCCTGTCACATGGTAGGAACACAAGATGGCACCAGCCGTCCATTGCTCCTACCATGTGACAGGGGCCGACCAATGGCACCGGTAGCTCCTGTGACATAGTAAGGGCAAAGGCTATCGGCGCCATTTTGAATACCGGCAGCCGACGGTCCGAGTGCAGGAGATCGCTCCAGGACCCCCGCTGGACAACCAGGGACTTTTGGAAAGTCTTGGGGGAGTCAGGAGGGTGGGGGAGTTTATTTGTTAATGATACGTTGCATTTGTGGGGATTCACCATATGTTTTGGAACCCCACGAATGCAACGAATAGGGACATATATGATGCGGACTGCGCATTCGTTCAAAATGAATGCACATCCCTAATCTTGCTCCCTGACTTCTCTCTAACAGAATTCCACGGTGTCTTAAAATGGCTGGGCTAAATAGCACTGAGTCATCCAATCAGAACCTCCAGGTGGGAGGAACTGAAGGGTAAGAATGGCTCCCTTTCTAAGTGTATTATAAGGACAGGGATAGTGGCATCTAGTGGCCAGACCAGGAGGGTCCGCCACATAATGTATTCCACCACTTTGGGACCCACTTCCAGACTACTCATTTTATTCATGAGCTTTCTATGCGGGACTGTATCAAGTGTTCATCCTTGATCTAAGTCTCTAGTTACCCATGCAAAAAAGTCAATCAAATTTGTTTGGCATGACCTTCCTCTAGTAAAACCATATTGCCTCATATCCCGCAACTCATTGGATTGTAGATAGTTCACTATCCTTTCAGTCAGTGGGAAGTCTATTTACTTTCCCGTCACCAAAATAAAGCTATCTCTCCAGCTGGCCTGCAAGTACCGCTGTAATTTCCAGCCTCCGTTCTGCTTCCACTTTTGTGAAATGAAACCACAACTGCTCTTCTCCAATCTTATGGCAACACTTCTGTCTCCAAGGATCAATTAAATAGGTTTTTCAGCAGACTCGACATCTTTTTGAGCTCCCTTCCAGTGCTGGCCAAAGAAAAGGCCTGACAAAGCTGCAGGGGGCTGAAGAAGAGGACCAGTAGGGCCACCATAGACCTCCTCCCATGGCAAGTAGAGGCCTAGCAGAACCACTGTGGATCCCATCCTTTGGTGGTCGAAAAAGAGACCCAGTGGGGTCAGTTGAAAAAGCCTTCAAGAGAGGGGGAGGTCCTGAGTGTGTGTATGTGTGAGCAGGGTGGATTGGCCTATTGGGGGATCAGGCATCTCCTAGTGGGCTGGTTGCTCTGGCCACCTCATTTCCTCTCCTCAGATGGGCTGCTGTGGCCTGAAGAAAGTCTTGGTGGAGCTGCGGCAGAGTCCATGCCTGTCGCTGACTATTCAGAGGAAGAGAGTGAGTGGGTAACCACTATAGAGTGGCAGAAACAGGCAGCAGAGCTCGCAGAACTCAAGGAGGTCAGAGCCTTCAGTGGTACCAGCAGGCCAGCTGGGGAGAAAGAGACAGAGAAAGCTAGCCAGTGAATGGCATGGCAGGTGCCACAAAGGCTGGCAATCAGAGATGACATAACATCATAGCGCAGTGGATTAAGCGTGAATTGAAGAAAATGCTAAATGGCGGGGTAGTGGGACATGCTTCCGCCGCTTCTATTGAAACCTAAAGGCAGTCGCTGGCCTACCCACCGAATTCCAGCTCCTTTGCTTCTCTCCTCCTGAGCAGCCTCTCTTGGGTCAGGTTCCTGGACAATTCTATGCCTGTAGAAGCTTCACATCGGCTGCTGTTGCTGGCAGAGTCTGTCCCATTTCTGTTCATTGGTAGCCAGAATCAACTACTGCAACTCTTTATTCAATGGCATTTTACAAATGAACATGAAATGCCTTCAGCTATTTCAAAGTACAGCCATGAGAATTCTAGTAGGAGTCAAAGATACAGATCACATTAAACCAATTCTATATCAACTATATTGACTCCTAATCGAAAGTAGGATTAAATTCAAAACCTTATGCCTTACCTTCAAGTACATGAATAAACAGGCCCCAGACTACCTATCGCAACTTCTTCTTTCTCACATCCATACAAGAGAACTGCGATCTTCTCAACTGGCCCTTCTTTCCTCTCCTCCTCTGGCCTCCACCAGATTGTCATGTACTAGACTCTGGATTTGAAACACAATTCTACTAAATTTATGCCTCAAACCCAGCTACTTCACTTTCAGGAGAAAAGCAAAAGAATAGCACTTCTTCCAGACCTTCCTATCAGAAACCCATAAGAACATAAGACCTAGACCTAGACCTCTTCCACAGAAATCTCTGTTCCGCTAAACCATCCTCCAGATTTCTTATCTTGATCATGGCCATCACTCACATATCTGGATACTATTGCCTTATAAACTAACAATAGTTTGTCTGTTTGTCATTGCTTGTTTACTAAATTTATTGTAATCCACCTTGAGGCTACCTGTGGTAAAAAGCGGAATATCAAATGCCTATAAATAAATAAATAAATGCATAAATAACATTCATAAGTGAGATTTGCGTATACATCAGTCAACTTTCTGTAGCTTTCTATATCAGGGTTTCCAGCTGAAATGGGCAGGGGATACACTCAGTCCTGGGGCTAAGTTCCTGTACCAAGATACAAGCCCAATCAGCCCTGGTGGGTAGATTCTGTTAAAGGGGGAGGGGGAGGCAGAATCTCCAAGGCCCAAGACTGCAGGGGGAAAATCTCTCTCACTCCCTCTTTCTCTGTTTTTAGGTGTACTCACAGTATTGCTGTAATGTCTCTGGATCAATAACCATGCTGGAAAGTGGTGGGGGTGTTAAAAAACCCCCAAAACTTTACTATAGCAAATCTTCAGTGGTTGTATCTGGCACCAGTACAGTTTCTCAAGATTAAGTTCACTCCTTATCCACAACCACAATCCTGTTCAGTTGCGTTTGGCTAGCCACTGGTCCATCCCGCAACTGGCTGCTCTTACCTCCAGTCCTGGGACAGGGTGGGTGGGGGGGCCCACCGACACCTCAGTCGGCGAAGACTCAGCCGACCATCGTGCAGGTGCGACATGTGATGGAAGCTGCTCAGCTGAGCGGGTGACCCTAGGCGCACGCACGAGTGGCTCAAGCTCTTTTAAAGGGCCTGCAGCAGGAAAAACACTGCGGCACTTCTGGATGAATCACAGGCCTTCTGCTATTTAAGGCCTACTCTGCCCTGCCTCAGATGCCTCGGCAATAGGTCAAACTCCTCAGAGTAGCTGTTTTCCACGCTGCTTCTGATTCCTGATCCTACTTCCATTCCTGTGCCTTTGTCTTCGGTTCCTGGTTCCTGATCCTGCTTCCTTGGAGTTTTGTGTCTTCGTCTGTGGCCCATCTGTCTTCGTTTCCACCTTGCTGTTTTGCCTTGCTTTCTTCCTTCCAGATTGACTCCTTGGCTTGACCTCGGCTTCATCTTCATTTGGACCTCTGGCTTGACTATGGACCTACTTTGACCTTTCTGGATTACTGTCTGCTCTGACCTCATCTCTGCTGTCTGCTGCCTGCCCTGACCTCTGCTTGAACTGACCTTAATTTCTTCTTGCTGGCCTACTACTTCCTTGACGGATTCTTCCCTGCACAGAGGCCTGTACCTAAGTCTAGCTGGCCTGGCACCCAAGGGCTCAACCTGAGGGGAATGAGGGCTGGTATTGGTGAAGTTCCTGTTGGGCCTCTGCTCCAGCCAGCTTCACCTGCTGACGGTGAGGACCTGCAGGGCTCATCCCTGCGGGTAGTGCCAACCTCACCTCAGTCCAAGGGTCCACACGCAACAGATTGCCAAGGTCAAGGACTTGGCGGATCTCTCGGGCCTCCAGGCCATTCCCAGCCTGACCTTTAAGAATCAACAGCAGCAACAATTTCTTGAACTTTTGGTAGGATCAATGGAGTGTATTAGCGCCCGTCTCGACACCACTGCAGCTTCTGCAGCCTCTCTGCCTCCTGTGGTACTGTTAGCTCCAGTGGCTATGTCAGTGGTATACCTCCCAGTACCTCCCTGGTATGCGGAAGATCCTAACCAGTGCCGCAGATTCTTAAATCAGTGTTTTATGCACTTTTCGCTCCAGCCTGGGCCTCTTCCTAGTGGAAGCATGGGGACATGCTTCTCCAGGACTTACAACAGCATTTAAGCATTTAAGTTGGTCTTTGACGAACCTGGCCAGCTAGTCACAGTAGGATCTGACCTTCTACACCTCTGGCAGGGCACCCAACCATTGATAGAGTACGCTATCGAGTTCTGCACCATGGCCGTTGAGTTGAATTGGAGGGATGATGGCCTCCAGAGTATTTTCTTGGAAGGGCTATCCTTGCAGGTGAAGGATGAGCTAGCCACGCGGGAGCTTCCCAAGTGTCTGGATGTGCTCATTGACCTAGCCAGGAGGATTGACTGCTGCCTCTGTGAGACCGGGAGCTGCAACCTCTGCGAAGGCAAGTGGTGCTGGCTCCATCCTTTTCATGTCCTCTTTCTTCAGTACCAGCAACACCTCCTATCGCTGAAAGGCCTGAGGAACCTATGCAACTTGGTCAGAGTCGCCTTTCTCTGGAGGAGAGGCCGCACCTTGGGGCTCTGCTTCTACTGTGCTGGGATGGGGCACCTGTTGGCATACTGCCCTCAGAAACTGGGAAACTAGCAAGCCTAGGAGCCAGTGAGGAGATAATCCTAGGATTTACCACTCCTGCTCCCCAACTTACCCTTACAGTGTCTATTACTGTGGGCAACCATAAGTTCCCCACCCTAGCATTGGTAGATTCCAGCACGGGAGGGAACTTTATCAAGAAGGCCCTCATTGACCATCTGAAGCTGCCTGTGGTTCCTCGGGAGACACCATTAGTCATCTCTTCCATCCATGGAGAATGAATTCCTGGTTGGATCACTACTGCCGCAGCCCCTCTGCAGCTCCTCATCGGCATCCTGCACGAGGAAAGTATAACCTTCTATGTCATCGAGAAAGCGATGCATCCCATCATGTTAGGGTTGCCCTGGTTGCAACTCCACTCTCCTCATTTCGATTGGGGATCGCTTCAGCTGATGAGCTGTGGGGCTCGTTGCCATGATTCATGCCTTCCAAGAGTCAAGCTGCCGTCAACTGTTCCCCGGCCACGACCTTGTTGGGACTGCCACCTCAGTATGTGGATTATGCGGATGTGTTTTCCAAAAGTAAGGTCAAGACGCTGTCCTATCACTGAGTATTCAATTGTGCCATTAATCTAGTACCCGGTGCCAACTTTCCACGAGAAAGGTTATATCCCTTGTCAATCCCGGAGACCAAAGTGATGATATCAAGGAAAACCTCGACCAGGGTTTCATTAGGACTTCTACGTCTCCAGGTGGGGCAGGCTTCTTCTTTGTGTCCAAAAAAGATTGTTCTTTGTACCCTTGCATAGATTATCTGGGCCTGAACACAATAACAAAGAAAGATTACTACCCCTTGCCACTCATTTCTGAGCTCTTTGACTGCCTCCTGGGAGCCAGAGTGTTCACGAAGTTGGACTTCCAGGGTGCCTACAATCTCATTCGAATAAAGCAAGGCGATGAATGGAAAATGGGTTTCAACAAGAGGGATGGCCATTATGAATATCTGGTGATGTCCTCTGGCCTGTGTAACGCCCCTGTGGTATTCCAAAACATGATGAATTAAATCTTCAGGGATCTTTTTTATGTCTTTGTCATTGTTTACCTCGATGATATTCTCAACTTCTCAGGACCTCAAGTGACTACGGGCAAATAAACTATACGCTAAACTGGAGAAATACATCTTTGAGAAGGAGAGCCTACTCTTCCTGGGATATATCATTTCCAGCAGCAGCAGCTTCACTTGAACAGCACTTAGATCTCCCAGCTCCCCATACCAACCATTTATAGAAATATAAGGATTAGGGATGTGAATCGTGTCCTCGATCGTCTTAACGATCGATTTCGGCTGGGAGGGGGAGGGAATCGTATTGTTGCCGTTTGGGGGGGTAAAATATCGTGAAAAATCGTTAAAAATCGTTAAAAATCGAAAAATCGAAAAACCGGCACATTAAAACCCCCTAAACCCACCCCCGACCCTTTAAATTAAATCCCCCACCAAATAACTTAAATAACCTGCGGGTCCAGCGGCGGTCCGGAACGGCAGCGGTCCGGAACGGGCTCCTGCTCTGAATCTTGTCGTCTTCAGCCGGCGCCATTTTCCAAAATGGCGCCGAAAATGGCGGCGGCCATAGACGAAAAAGATTGGACGGCAGGAGGTCCTTCCGGACCCCCGCTGGACTTTTGGCAAGTCTCTTGGGGGTCAGGAGGCCCCCCACAAGCTGGCCAAAAGTTCCTGGAGGTCCAGCGGGGGTCAGGGAGCGATTTCCCGCCGCGAATCGTTTTCGTACGGAAAATGGCGCCGGCCATACGCGTATGGCCGGCGCCATTTTCCGTACGGAAAATGGCGCCGGCAGGAGATCGACTGCAGGAGGTTGTTCAGCGAGGCGCCGGAACCCTCGCTGAACGACCTCCTGCAGTCGATCTCCTGCCGGCGCCATTTTCCGTACGAAAACGATTCGCGGCGGGAAATCGCTCCCTGACCCCCGCTGGACCTCCAGGAACTTTTGGCCAGCTTGTGGGGGGCCTCCTGACCCCCACGAGACTTGCCAAAAGTCCAGCGGGGGTCCGGAAGGACCTCCTGCCGTCCAATCTTTTTCGTCTATGGCCGCCGCCATTTTCGGCGCCATTTTGGAAAATGGCGCCGGCTGAAGACGACAAGATTCAGAGCAGGAGCCCGTTCCGGACCGCTGCCGTTCCGGACCGCCGCTGGACCCGCAGGTTATTTAAGTTATTTGGGGGGGGGTTCGGGAGGGTGGGGGATTTAATTTAAAGGGTCGGGGGTGGGTTTTAGGGGGTTTTAGTGTGCCGGCTCACGATTCTAACGATTTATAACGATAAATCGTTAGAATCTGTATTGTATTGTGTTCCATAACGGTTTAAGACGATATTAAAATTATCGGACGATAATTTTAATCGTCCTAAAACGATTCACATCCCTAATAAGGATTACAACCCTTACAATTACAGTTCTCCCATTCTCACCCCATCAGATAGCTTTCCTTCCACAACATAACCCTCCCCAAATACATGGGACAGGTACAACCTATCTTCAAATACATCACTGGGGGGGGGGGGGGGGCCATAACCATTTCAGACTTACGGTCTGCTTAAGAATCCCAGGTCACCCATCCTTCCATGCAGTTTTTCTCCACTTCTCCATCCAGCAATATGCAGGTCTCCCTGGTGCCTCCATGTCATGGATCTTCATAGGGCATTCCTCATGTAGGGACAACTCCTTTCTCTTTCTGCCTGGCCATTTTCCACCCTTAATTCTTGGACAGTTCCTCAGAGGAGGAAACGACTTTTCTACTCCATGGGCCTTTTCCATGGAGAGGAAAAGGCCCTGTAGGGCCCCAACCAATACTGGGGTGGTCCCCAGGCCCACCAGTCCACCGGCTGGCTACTCCAGGCCACTACATCCTGGCGGTCCCTCTCACTCAGACTCCAACCTAGGAAAGGGCAAGCTCCCGCTAAATCCTCCCAGATTTATACCTCCCGCAGACAGTTTCCACCAATCATCTAACTCCACACTCTTAAAGGGATTAACACACCACCCCTTATTCATAACATTAAGACATCCTATAGACCTCTCCATAATAAATGTCATCCTGTGTACTAAACATCTAACAGAACATTTTAGAATAACTAACCAATGAAAATCATAAGTTGCCCCCACCCAAAATATCTTGTGTGACTAGAATGGGAAAGTGAACACATATTTGGAGGTCTTCTCACATTTTGACTGTGGAGAATCTCTACACCTGGTTTCAGGAGGACTGTTACCCTGCCTGGAAGAGGATAGGCGCTGTTCTTTTTTCTTTCAACAAGGGGAAGGACTGTGGTGAGTGGCCACAAGAGAGAGTAGTCCTGGTGTTTGAAAATATTTTTGTGTCCAGTTTTTGTGTTGGGAGAAAGCTCTGTCCACCATTCCTGCCCCGGGGAGACCTGAGCGAATGTTCCATTTGTTGCTGTGAGAATCGGCCTGAAATCTCATCTTCCCTTTGTTTTACAGAAGTTGTATATGAAAACCCCATGGGGGTAATATCACAACAGGAATTAGCCCATGACCTGGAAAGCGGGTTGGTTCAAAGTGTGTTGGCATTAAGCTGGTAGGAGAAAAAAGGGGAGGCACTAATTTCGAGCTGCATGAACCGAAAGCTCTGTCTTTTCTGCAGAATTCCACTGTAAAGCTAAGAAAAGCAGTAAATATTCAGCTCTTCTGGGAAGAGAGGGCAGCAGCAGCAGAGAAAAGTAAAGCAGGATACATAAAGAAAGTAAGTCACCTGGCAGTCATTTATCAGTGTCCTTTGCAATGTTTATAATTTATTTTAGTTGTAACATAGTCTCACAGAGACCCGTAGTCTAAAGAATTGTGAAAGTAATTTTGGGAATTACCTGGACAAATTCTTGGCTCCAAAAATTTTCTGCACAAAATATTTTGCAGGATAAAGAGAAAAGAGGCAGTGCTGGGGAGTTCTGGGAGCAGTATTCTCAGTTCGGTCTTTGCAAAACACCATGTGAACAAATTGGTAATGCAACAGTCAGGCTCTTGAGTAAGTGGTCATGAGCATTAGAGTCTGTTTACTCAAGATTTTCACATGAAATAGAAGCCAGTTGCCTAATTAATTTTGCAAAAGTTACAAGAGGCCCAACGGTGTTGACTTAAACTTGAAAAGTTTGTGCAAAAGCTTTGAGTTAAGGTTTCCACATGATGGTGTGTGATTCCATTTGGTAGGCATAGCAGTTAATTAGTCAAGTTGTCAACAGTCTGTCATAACCTGATATTCCATGCTATGTTTTCTCTTAAGAAAAGGAGAAAATACTTCTAAATAGTATGTGGATATATTTTCTGAAGCAAAGAAAAAAAATGGCTGCATTAGTGACATACTATTTGCACACTGAAATCCACACTTCACTATTGATTTTCCTTCATAACAGAAATGGGAATCAAGTGCTTATTCCAGTGCTCCTCCATCAATGAAAATACCACAATATTTGCAGAGGGAAAAATACCAGGGTAAAAATCGTATGAGTTATTTCAGATAATCTTCAATGAACATGTGCCCAGTGATAGCATGAGGAAATTAGAAGGTAGTAGGTATTAAATATTTTTGAGGGGGTAGAAATATAAAAGGAATACTTGGGAGTCTGAAAGGCCCTCAGAGAGATTAATTCATGTATTTGTGCCCTTGGCCCTGATGATAAATAGTAAATACAGGAGTATTAAATAAAAGTTCATAAAAACAAACAGGTTTGAAGGTATTATAGTGAGTCATAGGGTCCTATTCACTAAGCCTTAGTGTGCACTCAGAGACCATTTTGTGTGCATGCAAAAACTGCAAGCTATGCATAGAATCCCAAACTTCCATGCTAAACCAATCTGAAACAACATAATTGTGTATGCCCTAAATATCTCACATGCACGCATGTTAATGGAGTATGTGAGACGCAAATGAAGTTTTATCAGGCGAACAGTAAATAGCAAGATACCCTTTTTTTCATGTGCTATTTAGCAAATGATCAGTAAGGCAAAAAAAGTTAACACAACAACTTTTTAGCTTACGCACTATTTAAAGGGCCTAGCCAGCTGAATGCCTGGTGGGTTCAAGATGCAGGTGACATAACTGTTGGAGTAGGAGGAGTTGTTAGAGATGTGATAGAGAATAGGGGAAAGGTGGAGGAGATGGAAAGGGCGACAGAGAGGAGAAGGTGAGACAGGCCTTGGGCCAAAGGGAGGACAGGAATAGCAAAGACTTGCAAGGAGGCAGTCACAGCCACGCATCTTTAGGCTCAGAACTATTCTACAGATGATAGGTATGAATATCTAATTTTAGCCAAAGTAATATATGTGCTTTCTGAGTCAAATGAAGAACATAAGAACATAAGAAAATGCCATACTGGGTCAGACCAAGGGTCCATCAAGCCCAGCATCCTGTTTCCAACAGTGGCCAATCCAGGCCATAAGAACCTGGCAAGTACCCAAAAACTAAGTCTATTCCATGTTACCATTGCTAATGGCAGTGGCTATTCTCTAAGTGAACTTAATAGCAGGTAATGGATTTCTCCTCCAAGAACTTATCCAATCCTTTTTTAAACACAGCTATACTAACTGCACTAACCACATTCTCTGGCAACAAATTCCAGAGTTTAATTGTGCGTTGAGTAAAAAAGAACTTTCTCCGATTAGTTTTAAATGTGCCCCATGCTAACTTCATGGAGTGCCCCCTAGTCTTTCTACTATCCAAAAGAGTAAATAACCGATTCACATCTACCCGTTCTAGACCTCTCATGATTTTAAACACCTCTATCATATCCCCCCTCAGTCGCCTCTTCTCCAAGCTGAAAAGTCCTAACCTCTTTAGTCTTTCCTCATAGGGGAGTTGTTCCATTCCCCTTATCATTTTGGTAGCCCTTCTCTGTACCTTCTCCATCGCAATTATATCTTTTTTGAGATGCGGCGACCAGAATTGTACACAGTATTCAAGGTGCGGTCTCACCATGGAGCGATACAGAAGCATTATGACATTTTCCGTTTTATTCATCATTCCTTTTCTAATAATTCCCAACATTCTGTTTGCTTTTTTGACTGCCGCAGCACACTGCACTGACGATTTCAATGTGTTATCCACTATGACACCTAGATCTCTTTCTTGGGTTGTAGCACCTAATATGGAACCCAACATTGTGTAATTATAGCATGGGTTATTTTTCCCTATATGCATCACCTTGCACTTATCCACATTAAATTTCATCTGCCATTTGGATGCCCAATTTTCCAGTCTCACAAGGTCTTCCTGCAATTTATCACAATCTGCTTGTGATTTAACTACTCTGAACAATTTTGTGTCATCTGCAAATTTGATTATCTCACTCGTCGTATTTCTTTCCAGATCATTTATAAATATATTGAACAGTAAGGGTCCCAATACAGATCCCTGAGGCACTCCACTGTCCACTCCCTTCCACTGAGAAAATTGCCCATTTAATCCTACTCTCTGTTTCCTGTCTTTTAGCCAGTTTGCAATCCACGAAAGGACATCGCCACCTATCCCATGACTTTTTACTTTTCCTAGAAGCCTCTCAAACTTTGTCAAACGCCTTCTGAAAATCCAAGTATACTATATCTACCGGTTCACCTTTATCCACATGTTTATTAACTCCTTCAAAAAAGTGAAGCAGATTTGTGAGGCAAGACTTGCCCTGGGTAAAGCCATGCTGACTTTGTTCCATTAAACCATGTCTTTCTATATGTTCTGTGATTTTGATGTTTAGAACACTTTCCACTATTTTTCCTGGCACTGAAGTCAGGCTAACCGGTCTGTAGTTTCCCGGATCGCCCCTGGAGCCCTTTTTAAATATTGGGGTTACATTTGCTATCCTCCAGTCTTCAGGTACAATGGATGATTTTAATGATAAGTTACAAATTTTTACTAATAGGTCTGAAATTTCATTTTTTAGTTCCTTCAGAACTCTGGGGTGTATACCATCCGGTCCAGGTGATTTACTACTCTTCAGTTTGTCAATCAGGCCTACCACATCTTCTAGGTTCACCGTGATTTGATTCAGTCCATCTGAATCATTACCCATGAAAACCTTCTCCATTACAGGTACCTCCCCAACATCCTCTTAAGTAAACACCGAAGCAAAGAAATCATTTAATCTTTCCGCGATGGCCTTATCTTCTCTAAGTGCCCCTTTAACCCCTCGATCATCTAACGGTCCAACTGACTTTTAACATGAACGTTTACTATGAAATTTCAGGTCTCTATAGGCAACACCGTTCCACATGGTCTGACACATTAGAAGAATGCTCTCAGATGCACAGTTGAAACCATATTTTTTTTCCTGCTGAGTGTGTCTGTCAGTTTGTGGCTCAGATGAGAGTGCTGGATTGAAACACATATGGCAAATACCTGGGGTTCTAGGGATGTGCAGCAGGGATGGATTCATCCCATTTGGTATTCGTATTCGTCAGGACCCAAATCCATTGCATCCGTTCTCGGGGGACCCCGATCTGTTCATTAGTTACATATGTATTCGTTTCCCACATGTTAGGAGCAATGGACGGCTGGCGCCATCCTGTGCTCCTACCCTGTGACTGGGCCGACCAATGGCACTGGTAGCCCCTGTGACATAGTAAGGGCAAAGGCTATCGGCGCTATTTTGAATACCGGTAGCCGACGGCCCGAGTGCAGGAGATTGCTCCAGGACCCCCGCTGAACCACCAGGGACTTTTGGCAAGTCTTGAGGGGGTCAGGAGGGTGGGGGTTTATTCATTGGTGATACTTTATATTCGTGGGGGTTCGCCATATGTTTCGTGACCCCCACGAATACAACGAATATGGCATATACGTTGTGGATTGCCAATACGTTGCAAACGAATGCACACCCCTATGGGGTTCTATTTAATTGCTATGTTTAATTCTTTCTTATTTATTTATTTTATTTATTTAAAGTTTTTCTATACCGGCATTCGTGATACGATCACATCATGCCGGTTTACAGGTAACAGGGGGTGTAAAACAGAACATTGAACAAGTGTATAGAACCATAAAGTTACATTAAACAAGGTTTTTTTTCTAACTGGGAGAAGAAGGAGAGATGAACAGAGCAGATTTAAGATTAATTATTAACATAATAATGTAGTGTCTCATAGAATTGTTGCTATAATTTAGTTAGGATCTGGGAAGGCTTCTTGGCTAAGTATATCATGAACGTGCAAATCATGGAAGAGGCTCTCCCTCCTATCTATTAAAGACTATTTATATTAAATTCATTGTACTGCTGGTAAGGACACTATCCACTATTGTAGATGTGATGAAAGGTGCGTGCTATTTTTCATTTTCCATTGACCTAACGCTGGATGTGTCACATGTAGGTCAGCTGACTGTCATCTTGCATTACATGCTAGCCAGCAGACCAGATGCACATTTTATGATCTTCATACTTGTAGCCCCTATCCCACTGGCTAATAGGCTTTAAGGGCACATTTGGGATCAGTGGGGCAAACCTCGGGTTCTTTCCTAATGGGGGGGGGGGGGAAGTATTAGTCTTTGGGTTTCTAGTTAAGTCCCAGTTTGGGGTTATTCAAAAATTAAATCGTTTACTGGGTTAACTTGATGTGTATGGATCATCCTGATGATTGATAACACTTAGTATTATGTCAGTCACACAGAAAATACAACAGCTGATACACAGTCCAAAACAGAATAGTTCAGAAATCACAGTCCAGCATATTCTAGGAGTTTCTTCCTCCACTATCAGCATATTCTAGGAGTTTCTTCCTCCACTATCTCCTAACTCTGAGGCAATGTGAAGGAGTTTGTGTTAGACCCTCCGAGCCCGGGCATCTGGCCTGGTCCACCTTAAGCCACAGACAGGAAGGGAGTTGCACTCTGAGAGCGTTCTCTTTAGAAGAATTTAAGAAGCTAGGCCCAGGGAGAACATGGAGGCCCAAGGCCAATACTGCTGTCTTTTCTTTTGAGAACTGGTAAGGTAAGCAGCTGCTTTTGTTACATTTTTCTGTGACCAATAAAAAGCTTATGAGAAAGCAGCCAGATACCAGAATGGCCTCAGAAATGCAGATAAATGCTGGCTTTAGCTTCTATGAGTTATGGGGTATCTGGTTTAATAGGATTCTCAGAGTTTTAGTGGCTGCTGAGTTTGTTTCTCTGGGGTTTTTTTTTTTGAGGAAAGGAAATTTGGACACTACATCATTACTGTAATGTAAGGCCTGCCTTTCTCAAGTGTAGGAGCAGTTAAGAAAGCTCCTTTGAAATCCAAATGTGGTCTACTCTGTTCTGTCCCTCCCCTCCCCTACCCACTTTCCCCATGTTCTGGTTTTATTATACAGATAGCGTCTGCAACAATGATTTAATTTTTGTCTGATTCAACAATTAGGTAAACTGTTGATTCCTTACTGCCTTTCTCAATTAAAGCTTCTTCTCCCTCAGTCCCACCTACAGTTCATCAGTTTTAGTTCCATCCTATTGCTTTGCAATTGTTTTTTGGAATTGGAGGAGTAATTAAAAGCCCCATTTGTATCCTAAATCTAGGCTGGGTATTAGTTATTATTAGTTTCTGGGGCATGCCTTTAGAATTTACCTGTTTTGTATGCCTATTTACATTTAATAAGAATAAGTGGATCAGTATCAACATATATAACTAAAGTTCCCCATTGAATATTTACAGCTCCAACATCACATCTATTAATACTCAGTCAAACTGCTCAATTTAATTCCACTTCTCCACATTCATGGCCTTGAGCTCTTAATTTAAAGCCTCTTATTTGTTTTTGTTGTGTGCCTTGTCTGCCTTTCTTGAATAGATGGTAAGCTCCAAGGAATAGGGGCTGACAGTCACGTGTCTCTATGCACAGCTGCATTCATTCATCTGGTATGTGCCATACAAATGATAACTGACAGACTAATTATTATTATTTTCATTATTTCCCATGGGATTTACTAACCTGGGGTACCTGAGTACCCCAGTTTAGTAAATCCCACAGTAATTTTCTGTGAGTTGCTGTGGCTGGAAACTTTCCTGGCCATGTAACATACAATGAGAGGCCTCCTATCCCAGGACTGCCATGTTTTAAAGGGCCCGCAAGATTATGTTTAAGTATCTTCCACCTTCCTGTCCAAAAATCCCTGGAGGTCCATGGGCAACCATCCCAACCTCCTCCTGAAGCTCCACCTGGATTATAAATTCTAAATTAAGTTAGGCTGTAAAGTCCTACACCCTGATTCGAAGCTCCATCTCATTTACAAAAATAAAATCAACCCCTTTTTCATAACCTTCCTTCGGACCCTCCCCATATTTACCTAAAATCCCTGCTGGTGTGATTCCGACTTGCTCTTGCTCTGCTGGTGTTGCGACCGTCGCTGCCCGACGTCTCCACTCCGCCCACCTTACCGCATTGGCAACTCCCTCCGGGGTTGATGGAAGGCTGGCTGCCGCGGCGTCTTCGGCCATCCTCGTCCGGCGTCCCCAGACTGGCCCGACGCTGCAATCCGCCATGTGGTCCTGATGCCTAGGGGTGCGCGCATGGCGCGGCCCCGCCTCAAGTACCAGAAGTGGCGTGAACCCCCTGAGATGACGTCATCCGCTTCAGATATTTAAAGGTCTCTGAATTGCTAACAACTCGAGTTAGCAAGGAATGATAACAGACTCGCTTCGAATTTCCAAGCTACTCTGCCTCCTCGGACTAACCAGGGGTACCCGCTCCTCGGGGGCCTCGTTCTCTCTCTTACTTTATAGATTGCAGTCTGGAACTGGTACTCACTCCTCAAGGGCTCTCGTTCCCGGACTTCTTCGAATTCACTTCTGCCTGGAAGTCATCGCTGCCTACTACATCTGTGAGTTACCATCGCTCTCTCAGAGCTTTTCCTGGAACCAGGTATTCGCTCCTCGAGGGCCTACATTCCAGCTCCTGGGCTTCTTTGAGACATTGTGTGAGTGTACCATCAGGTTCTATCCATGAACTCTGCATACCCTGCCTACTCACTATATTTCAGTTTCTCTACAGCTCAGCCATCCTGGGATCGCTGTTCCAGTATCTGAGGGACTACAGCCCAGCCGGGCTTACCAGCTCACTACTGCCACCTCTGGTGGTTCAATATACTGTCTAATAAAAGAACTAGTGTGTGTTTGTCTCCTAACTCTGAGCCTGACCGGTGGTCCCTCTCGGGATCTTCCCCCGGGGGCGTGGTCATCTGCCACCGGTCCAAGGATCCACCCACAACTCTCCTAAATAATAACAGCTGGCAGCCATCTTCCTTCTGCCCCACCATCCATACTCAAGAATCCTTCCCCTTGAAGAGTAGGGTAGCTTGAATTAATTCCAGCATAAACTGGGAAAAGATGACAAAACTCCCCAGGTTGAAAAATAGTCCTCAAGATCAAAAACAGGTCTTCAGACTCCGAGCCGGCTTTAGAAAAATCCTGCTAGAACGGCAAGCATCTCAACTTCTCCTCACCCTTGCCTTTGACTAGTGGCTTGGGCAAAAAGATCAATGACCCAGCCCTTCTGGATACCGGGGAGAAACTCTTCCTTCCAGGCTGGTCAAAATCCCAAAAAAACTCTATGTAGCAAAATCCCCTTCTCTTCTTGATCAGTTCCCAGCTGTAGGATGATCAAGATCAATAGCAAAAGTCCTAGTCTTCCTCCTGATCGTTCCTCCAGGGATGAGTCAGCGACCATCAGCAGAGCTCCTACTCCTTCCCGCTTGGGGTGGTGGTGGGGGCAGGCATATAGCCCATTCAGCCTTCCACAAAATGTTGGGGTTAAAGCTAGAGGAGGATTTAAAAAAAACCCAAAAAAAACCCAGAACCCCCCCCCCCACCTCCCACTGCCCATGATGGAAAAATATAAGGGGACCCTGTTGGTGTCAGGCAAAGCCGGGACACAGACAGAAGAGATGGCTCTGGCTCATCTTGTGGTTCGTGTCCTGTTGCCTTGGTGGAGACGTTTAGTTTTGCTTTACAGTTACTAAGAGGAGACACCATGAGAAAACGGTTACAAGTGCATCCAGGGAGACTTAACTGCGAAAGCTTCCGTTCAGAACCTGGACGGCAGAGTTCCGGGAAGTGGGTGGGGCCAGAAACTCCCAACTGGAAGCGCTGAAGGTTTTTATTTCTGGGCTGCCATTCTCTAAAAGAATGCTCAGGGCGCTTTACATAATCAAGGTGTGAGCCGCCTTTCTCAGAACCAGGCAAGGGGATCGATCACCTTCGGGTGCTGCAGGGTTGAGGAAGACCTGGCTGCAGCTCTGAATCGGGATTCTTCCACGTGAAACCCAAGGGGATCACTCACAAAGTATATATATATATAAAAAAAGAGTCCACATATGTCAAACCAAAATGATGATTTACTGAAGTAAATTAAACTAAAGCGGCATAAAAGTAAGAAACCCTTCTTCACACACTAGTATTCAGATAGTAGACAATTTCAGATAGTCAGAAGAGAAAAAAATCGAATCACAAGAAGCCAACAATTTCTCATACTCCTTGAATAGCACGTAAGTGACCTGAGTCTTCCTCTCTCTAAGGACCCCCACGCTGGCCTTCGATTCGGTAATAATGATGATTTCTAATGGCCAGTGACTATATTAGAATAAGGCAGGCACAAAGGCAGGTATTAGTTGTGCAATAAGAATATTCTATATAACTGTTGGATTCGTGGACCCTTGGGCAGGTCGGAACCAGAGGAGCAGTTGCTGTAGGTGGTGGCAGCAATGGCCCCGACCAGGAGGCAGCAAGGACGGGTTCGGAACTGGCCGAAGGATGAACTCTGGAAGCCCTATGCGACCAAGGGCTTTGGCGAGGAGAGTGGAGACGACGGAGCTGGTCCAATGGTGGGAAGATCTTCGCCCTGGAAGCCGATCCTCCCCCGAGAGGAGCTCGTAGGAGTTCGGCCGCTGGGACTTAGGAGATTCACCCTGGAAGCCGGAGTCCCCCCAGGAGGAGCCCATAGGGACCCGGCCGCTGGGACTTAGGAGGGCCCGCGAGGGCCGAGGCTGTTGAAGTCCAAGTGCCGAAGAGTTGTCGCTCGCCAGTCCACAGTCAGGAACCAATGGATCACCGAAAGCCAGTCCGAGGTCAAGAGCCGAAGAGTCAACGCAAGCCGGTCCGGGGTCAGAAGCCAGAGAGTCCACGTAAGCCAGTCCAGAGTCGAGAGCCAGGGAACGTCGTAAGCCAATCCGGGATCAGGAAGCACAAAGAACCAGAGGACACAAGACGCAGCAACTGGAAGCAGGAATACCTGGGAACCTCGTTGCAAGGCGACGTTTAGGCCCGGCTGCAGGGTTTAAGTACCCTGGAGGCATCTGACATCATCAGGGGCGTCCCCAAGGCTTTCCCGCGCTGGCCCCTTTAAATAATCAAGAGAGACGCGCGCGTGCGTCTAGGGGGCGGGGCTTAGCGCCGCGAGGCGCCGGCTGCTCCGGTGAGGCAGGGAAGCGGCAGCAGAAGCGGCTGTAGGCCCGGGCGAGCTGGGGGAACGCCGGGCCTGCGGTCGCTGGCATCCCCGGGGCCCTGGGGAGCGCGGAATCCGCGCCAACCCGCGAGCCGGTGAGTGGCGATTCCGGGGGCGGCCCGGAATCGCAACAATAACAGATATAAGCTTGGTGCAAGGTTGTATGATACAAAGAAACTGTACAGGTAAATAAGTCTTATTGGGCGTCCAAACCTTGTGCCTTTGGTAGGGCAGCTGCTGCTGAGCAGGGAACCCAATGCGCCGCCTCGGTGTCTGTCTTAGAGAGAAAGAACAGTGCATAAGGGTTGCGGGAGCTTCTGAGAAGGAGACTGAAAAGAGGCTGAAGGGTCAAGGTACCATGATGCATGAGGGAGGGCATACTGCTACCAGAAGTAAAAATATACCTAGGGACTTTCATTTTTGGTCTTTATATATATATATTTTTTTTCCCCCTGGGAATTTATCAGGGTTTTTTATGACAGGAACAAAAACAGGAGAAAATAGGTGGAAAAATGTGACATTATTTTTCTGGGTAAATATCGGCGTTCGTGTTGCCGGGCAGCAGAGAGGACAATGCATCGGAGCAGACCCTCCCATTCAGCAGCATCCCTGTCTCTGCCGCTATCCCCTGCCTAGCAGGACCCTCTCTCCCCCCCCCTCCCCACACCCCTGAGAATTTCCCTCTTCCCCTCTCCCCCCCATTGCAGCAGCATATTCTTCCTTACTAGCGGAGGCTCCAGGCTTCTCCTCCCCCTCCTTCAGCAGCTCGCTTACTGAGGCTCCCTGCAGCTCTGCACTTCCGCCTTCGTGCGGGGCCAGGGAGCCGGCCGGGAAGAGGGCTTCTGGTGGGCACGGCCCTCTTCAGACGCTGCACTGGCAGCAGCACCAAGCGGCAGGCACCTTGGCTGCCTGGGGAGAGGGGGAGGCGGGACTTGAAAGAGCCACATCAGTGACACCAGTGGGCGAGCGCCGTCGCTGGCGGGCAGCAGAACTTAAAATGCCGCAGGTGCTTTTGGCACATACAGGTTTCCAGCACTTGCTTGGGGCCCGGAGACGCTGCGGGTGCAGCTCTGGAGCTGCTCTTTAATCAGCCTAAAATTAAGGTGAAAATAAACAGACTGTCACCTTTGGGAAAATCCAGGAATTTATGGGCAATTTTCTCAGTGGAAGGGAGTGGACAGTGGAGTGCCTCAGGGATCTGTATTGGGACCCTTACTGTTCAATATATTTATAAATGATCTGGAAAGAAATACGACGAGTGAGATAATCAAATTTGCAGATGACACAAAATTGTTCAGAGTAGTTAAATCACAAGCAGATTGTGATAAATTGCAGGAAGACCTTGTGAAACTGGAAAATTGGGCATCCAATTGGCAGATGAAATTTAATGTGGATAAGTGCAAGGTGATGCATATAGGGAAAAATAACCCATGCTATAATTACACAATGTTGGGTTCCATATTAGGTGCTACAACCCAAGAAAGAGATCTAGGTGTCATAGTGGATAACACATTGAAATCGTCAGTGCAGTGTGCTGCGGCAGTCAAAAAAGCAAACAGAATGTTGGGAATTATTAGAAAAGGAATGGTGAATAAAACGGAAAATGTCATAATGCCTCTGTATCGCTCCATGGTGAGACCGCACCTTGAATACTGTGTACAATTCTGGTCGCCGCATCTCAAAAAAGATATAATTGCGATGGAGAAGGTACAGAGAAGGGCTACCAAAATGATAAGGGGAATGGAACAACTCCCCTATGAGGAAAGACTAAAGAGGTTAGGTCTTTTCAGCTTGGAGAAGAGACGACTGAGGGGGGATATGATAGAGGTGTTTAAAATCATGAGAGGTCTAGAACGGGTAGATGTGAATCGGTTATTTACTCTTTCGGATAGTAGAAAGACTAGGGGACACTCCATGAAGTTAGCATGGGGCACATTTAAAACTAATCGGAGAAAGTTCTTTTTTACTCAATGCACAATTAAACTCTGGAATTTGTTGCCAGAGAATGTGGTTCGTGCAGTTAGTGTAGCTGTGTTTAAAAAAGGATTGGATAAGTTCTTGGAGGAGAAGTCCATTACCTGCTATTAAGTTCACTTAGAGAATAGCCACTGCCATTAGCAATGGTTACATGGAATAGACTTAGTTTTTGGGTACTTGCCAGGTTCTTATGGCCTGGATTGGCCACTGTTTGAAACAGGATGCTGGGCTTGATGGACCCTTGGTCTGACCCAGTACGGCATTTTCTTATGTTCTTATGTTCTTATGGGTGAAAATCGGTTTAAACTGAAAATGAAGGACCCTAAATATACCAGAGCTGAACCTGGAGAGTGGTATAGAGAGTAAAACTGGAGAAAGCCTGGATTCAGAGGTAGATGCTAAGATAAACGGCAGTCAAACAAAACATAATGGGATCAATATTCAAAGGCATTTATCCGGATGACTCGCTCATGTGCTGGATAATTTCACACTTGCCCGATTATATTCTTTTGAATAGGGGTGGGCACGTGGCCATGCTGGCTTAAAAAATAAAGCTCCTTGCGGACCTAATGGCCCTTCCCCCACCAAGTTGTAAACCATGGAGTCAATATTCAAAGGAATTTATCCTAATAATTCACAAGTTATCCAGCTAAATGCCAAATTTTGAAAATTGGGGCAGGCTAAAAAAAGAATTGTTCCAGGGCGGGGCTAAGTTTTCCGGTTAACTGAGCTGATTTTCAGCTGGATTAGGTACAAGTTAGCTGGATATTAACTTTAGACCTGCCTCTGAAGTTACCTGTCCTCATGTGGTCAGATAATTTACACTTAACCAGCTATATGCTGACTTAAAAAAAAAAAAGGTATCTCGCTGAGCTAATGGCGTGAATAATAGCTCCCCCCTCCCAAACGGTAAGCCATGCACTCTGCCGGGCCCCCGCCTTCTCGCCCGCCCACGCTCCCTCTGACTGCATTTTACCAATAAATGTGGTAGGGCTCTGAGGCCAACCTCCTCAGCCCACTCTCCAGTTCAACGTAAATTTCCAAGAATCAGATCTCCTGTGGCTTCCTCCCTCCCCAACAAACCCCATCCCAACTCTTAAGCACCCTTTCAGACATCTGCCTTCCTCTGGGACCGCAATGTGCTGCTACTGTGATCTTGGCGGGTGCCTTTTGTGTTGCTCTGTCAATTGAATCAAGAGCATGGAGTGCAGTTCCTGTGCCACCTAAAATTGTATCCGATAATTCATGCTTGAGTCGAAATTGATTAGTGCGGAGTCTGTCTATCAAACCGAGCATTAAGCACATGCATGTGCGTATTGACAAACTGACAGGAATTTGGATATTTGTGGGTAACTAAAAATAAATTAGGAAATAGGTGGCAAGTAAAAAGAAAATGGTATTCCGTATCATATAAAACCTATCAGAAAGATACAGCAGTGTTTTGCAATATATGCAAATCTATCTCATGCATATTCATTATGGAGATCCTGAAAACCTGACTGGTTAGGTGTGCCTCCAGGAGAGGGTTGGAAAACACTGAGATAGAGTGTAGGGGGGGTAGAGGTAAAGCAAGAAGGACTGGTAGGTAAACAAGATAGATCGAAAAAGAATGCTGTCCTGGTAATATGATGTTGATTATTCTGGATCCATGCGGAGGAAATTTTCCAGGTATCCTTATCTAGACTGGAAATATTATGTAGAATCAAGGTAGGAGGGCCAAGAAAGTAAGTGTCTGAGATCTTCAACTGTTGTGTTCATTCTAGAGAAGTGGAAATAGGTGGTGTCTATTGTGCTTGAATGATGTTTAGTGAAAAAAATACAGTTTTTTTTCTCTACAGAACAGAAACTCGGGATGACAAGATCTTTTCCCTCAGGAAATCGTGGGGATACATCCCGACAGCAATATACTCCATTTGTTCACTTAGCCAAACCAATTCTGACAATAGCTCCTATAATGAAACTTAAATAAAAGAAAGCTCAGACAGCAACAAAATGAGACAGAAGCATGAAAAAAGCAAACATATAAGTGTGAGATACCCTAAAGCAGTAACAACGAAATAAAATGATCAGTATTCCATTTTGTATGGAAAGGAATATTGTTTGGCCTCTTGCTGCCAGCTACCACAGGCTGCAGTCCTCCATGATCTCCTGCTGCCGCCATTGGCCAGACTAGAGGAGATGCCAAGGGAAGGAGGATGGAGACTGAGGAGAGAGAGAGAGAGAGCAAAGGGAATGGAGACAGAGAGAAACAGGGGATAAAGACAAATGGGAGAAAGAGAGGGAGAGGTGAGATAGGCAAGGGGAGAGATAGAGAGATAGATAGGGAGATGTGGACAGAATGGATGAGTGAAAGAGACTAGTGGATACAGGGTGGGAGAAAAAGAGACAGGGAGGTTGGTGGGAACATGGTGGGGATAATGAGAGAGAGGAAGACTAGTGAGGAAAGAGTGGGAGAATTGAGAGAAAGAGAAAGAGAGACAAAGAATGGTGGGAACAAGGGTAAGGTAGAGAGAGTTGGTGCTTTCTTTGGAAGGAAGAGTCCAGGGGGCACCCCTTCCTTGTCTCAATGTTGAGCGTCTATGCAACTCTATGCTACTGTAGATACTGTGAAAAAACAATGTAATGTTTCTGAATGTAATCTGCTTTGAAATGCCAAAAAGTGGAATATGAATCAAATAAATAAATAAATACTGTGCATTCTGGTTTTGTGGCTTGTGGTGTGTGAAAGGTTGGCCATCTCTAACGTAAGTGGACCCCTGTTGTCATAGAAGTCCTACTTAAGGTCTTGCCATTCTGTCTGCTCACTAGGAAGATATATATGGTACATAATTTCTAGTGCATTTTTGCAGGGGTTGTAGTACTAGGTTGAAACACCTGGAGAAGGTAGACTGCTCCCTGCTATCAAATAGAGCCACAGTTGACTAAAAAGACTCAGAGGTTAGGAAATGTAACGAGATCAAATGCTAACAAGCATTGTGTGAGCCCTGGCTGTCAGAAGGCTCAGATCTACCCTGATCACTTCATATGAAGCTCAACTGTTTGCAGATTACTTCTTCCTGTCCCAGCAGACAGGTCCTAGACCTGTTCTACCTGTGCCCACTGTTCTGTAAAGGTGGCTCCTCTCTATTTTGTTGTTTCTAGCCTATCTCTCCACATTTTCCTTTCTTTATATGTCTTTTTCTCTGAGACTTTCCACCCTTTGCTATTTCCTTATTTATATTTAGCTCATACCTATTCATTGTAGCTTAAGGCAAGTTATATGCATTTACAGTAGGCATTTCCCTGTTCACAGAGGGCTTACAGTCACTAAGGGTTTTTCCCATTGAAACAAAATAGGAGAAAAGCTTATCAATCTGGCCCTAAGATTGAACCTTAGGCATTGGAGGGTGAAATTTATTTATTTATTTAACAGTTTTATATACCGACCTTCATAGTAAATAACCATATCGGATCGGTTTACAATTAACAAGAATAAAAAACTGGGGTAACTATTCAAGTAAACGAAAGATAAACAGTAAGTAGGAATGAGTCAAAGTTACAATCAACAGGGAAGAGAACTTGGAAGCTTGCAACAAGCTGGAAAGAAGATAAGGCAGGAAATAAATATGAAGTGATGCCATAGGGCGTACGGGTTAAAGAAATGACTTATCCAAGGTCACAAGGAGTGACAGGAGGATGTAAACGCTGGTTTCCCATGCTCTTAGGCTGCTGTGCTAACCACTAGGCTACTCCTCCACTTCTCCTTCAGTCTGAACACAATAACACTCTCCATGGTAGCCAAAACAGTGTGCCTGGCAAGTGAGCCCTTTTATAGTGAAGCTATATGCCCTTAGCACTGCACTTTAAATCACCTTAGCATATGATAACAATATCACGGGCACCAAAACCCATATAGGTTGGTACAAACGAAACATTTATGGAGCCTGTTCCCCCTGAGGCAGGGGTGCCTTCTTCTTGACAAGATGCTTTTTATTTCCATGAAAATGTGACGTTTTGGGGGAATTGCTTTAAAAAAAAAACCAAAAACCAAAACAAAACTCACAAAGGAAACCAAGTTATTTGTTGGGAGCCTGGAACCTGAACCTGCCATAGGCTCTCAAGGGGTAAACAAACACACTTTGAAGGTTGCTCATACTTTAAGGAGGCAAATAAACAGATTGTTGCAAGTGAATTTTGTTTGTTCCTTCAAAAGAAGCACAAGCTGGGCAATGCAACATTCCTGTGTGCAACCTTTAATCCATCAATAATGCTGTGTTGGCTCAAATGGTTAAATCCAGAAAAGTCCCTCTTGGTTTCTCTTTAGAAGTTGCTGGCAGCTATTTCCAACAGCTGCTTTGATGTGTGCACAAACGTGAAGAACTACAAGACTGAACGGGTTCCATAAGGACATTTCAACTCATGTCACTCTCCTGGCCTACGTTAGATTGCGGGCAAATATTAGGACTGGACATTGGACAAAGCATATGCCATAAAGCGTCTTTTCATTGGAATAACAACATTTTGTTGCACAACCCGAGTGAGAGATCTATTATGCAGCAAACAAAGAAATCAGCCTTGGCCATCTTTGCAATGATGCAATACTCCGCTCTGCCTTGGCATTTGTCCTGAGCCCATGTTCTTGCCCAGCCTTTGGCTCTCTGCTGTTTGTGACTACAATGGAGAAATGACAAAGACCGAAACGGATTCGCAGAAAACACTGAAGTAATATGAATGGAGGATTTTTTTAAATTAGAGGAGGTAATCCAAGGATCCCAACATTTGTGTTTGTGGGGGGGGGGGGGGGGGGGGAGGGGAGGGGGAGGCAGGCTGGTAACGCGTTAAATCCCACATATTTGACTGGTTCTCAGGGAGGGAGGGAGACGCCGCCGAGCTCTCTGGGTTGGCCCCGGCCACAGGGTACGTGCATGCGCGAGGAGACCGATTTTAAAGGGACAGGTGCGGGAAACCACGGCCGGCTACCAGAGTGACGTCAGACGCCGACAGGGTTTTTAAACCCAGGCCCTGCTCCAGAAGATCGCCTTGCAATGAGGTTCTCTCCTGTGTGAGTTTCTAGTTGGGTTCCTGTTCCAGCTTCTGTTCCTGCTCCAGCTTCGGTTCCTGCTCCTGTCCTGGTTCTTGATCCTTCAGCTTGACTTCCTGGTTCTGATCCGGTTCACCTTCTGGTTTCATCTCTCTGCCACCAACCCTGACTCTCAGACCAATCCATCGCTTGCTCCTCTTTGCTGTGATCTCTGGACTTCATCTTGGACTCAGCCTCCGGGAGACTCCGCCTAAGTCCCAGCGGCTCAGGTCCTCACGGGCTCCTCCTGTGGGGACCTTGGGTCTCCAAGGGTGAAGCCTTTGTCTGGTCTCCCGGCATCGTCCGCCTCCCGGTCATCACATCTTCTGCGGAGATATTCTTCCATCCATCTTCATCCACTGGCTGGCTCAAGGGTCCACCTTCCTAACAGATAAAGAATTGCAATACATTTAGGGGCCGATTTTAAGACATGTGTGTGGCTCCCGGCATGCGCACATGGACGTGGCTATTTTATAACATGTGCATGTCGGTGTGCGCATGTCATAAAATACATTTCCTGCTCGCACATGCACACCGGATTTTAAGTTCGTGCACGCATGTGTGAGCGGGTTGGAACTTGCACATGCAGGCGGCGGAATTTTAAAATGCAACGCATGGCGATGTGAATAGGCCTTCCCCAGTTTCCTCCCAGTCTGCCCCAATTAAGAAGTGGACTAGGAGGGAACTTCCCTATACCCCTACCTAACCTTCCTACTCTTTCCCCTCTTCTCTCCGACCCCTAACCCCTACCTAGGTACTCATATTTTTTTTGTTTCATTACTTACTACTCATCTGGAGCAGAAGTAAATTCCACGTACTGGCCAGCTGCTGGCGCACGCTTCCCCGGGACAGCATCTAATGGCATTGTCCCGGCCTGCCCTCTGCCTCGCCCCTCCCTGTCCAGACCACACCTCCTGTCCTGCCCCTTTTAGCTGGCCCAGCACTTCTGTGTGTTTTGGGGGTTACTTATGTGCCCGGGCCCTTTCGAAAATGCGCGTGGTGCGTGCAGGGCCCGGCCACACGAATAACTCCTGAATTTTATGCATGCAGGCCATCAAAAATTCGGGCTTTAATGTTTTGTTAATGCACAGAAAACATAAAAATTATTTAAAAATGAAAATGAAAGCCTAAAATTCTGCAGTCAAAAGAGTCACCATCTTTTAGCCTGCTAGTCCTACTAGTCTCTAGCTCTCTCACCTTCTCCAGTCCTAGTCTATAGTTGTCTCTCTTCTCCTAACCCTAGTCTTTAGCTATCTATTTTTACCCAGCCTTACTCAGCTGTTTCCTTTCTCCCAACCCTACTCTAGCTACCTCTCATTCTTTCCAAGTTCTAGTTCTAGATGTCTTCCGTCTCCTAGCCCTAGTTTCTGTCCATCTCCCCTTTCTTATCCCTAATTTCTAATTGTCTACCCTCCTCCAGTCAAAGCTGTACTCTCATTTTCCTAAGTCTTAACCTAAGCTCCATGGAGCCTTTTGTTTTTAATGGGAGTTTCTTTCCACCCTCTTGTTTCACCTATTTGAGTTTGGAGTTCCAAATCATTGGACTCAACTAAGATGTTTTGAGTTTTTTCTTCTAACTAATGGAAGAGGTTCCCTTTTGGCAAGTGGAACCTGAGATCATAAGAATCCAAGGAGAGGATGACTTCCAGACATCCAGAGAGAAAGAGGAAGGCGAGAGAGGCATGAAGAAGAAGAGATGGACCATAGTACTGGCTCATGAATATCTACTGAGGTTGAGGAGAAGGAGAAACAAGGTATCATCCTTGATACTATAGGAGGACGTAGGAGATAAAAGACTGAGGGCCAGATTTTAAGAATTGTGCGCAGGCGTAGATTTGTGCGCTCATCCCGGTGCGCACAAATTTACACTCGATTTTCTAACATGCATGCGCAACCGCGTGCATGTTATAAAATCCAGGGTCAGCGTGCGCAATGGGGTGCACAAGTGTGCAACTTCCACGCGCCGAGCCACGCAGCCTGCCTCCGTTCCCTCCGAGGCCGCTCTGAAATCGGAGCGGCCTCGGAGGAATCTTTTCTTCCGCTCCCCCCACCTTCCCCTCCCTACCCCCCCTTACCTTTAACTTGAAGACTTATTTTTATTTGTATTGTTATTTTAATTGTGTATGTTTTATTGTACACTGCCTAGGCGGTCAGTCACCTGCGCAATTTGCGGTATATAAAAACTTTTAAATAAATAAACAAAATTATAAGTTGCGCCTGCCTCTGGGCAGGCATAGGTTGTGCGCGCCAGCCAATGGCCGGCCTGTGATCCCGGGCATAGCAGCAAATGGCCGCTGTGCCTGGAGGCTCCTGCCCCGCCCCCTTTTGCAAGCCCCCACATCCGGGAAAACTCTAACCTTAAAATTAAGGAAAGGCTCAGCTCGATGTCTAAAAAATTGTCACAGTATCCAGTCTCTATCCAGTTCTAGGACAAAAGAAACTATCAAAGTTGCAGGAAGAACCCCATCACTATCAGAATTTTCAAGTATGGCAGAGATATTGTCCAGTTCCAATGAGGACACAACTGGAGATCTAATAAGATTACTAGGTTCCATTCTAAATGGAGGCAGATAATACACCTTGGAAATAGGAGGAAGAGCTTGTTCAGGAACTTTCAGTACTTCCAGAACAGATCTTTTAACCATATCCTTAGATGGTATTAAAGGAATCTTAGGGAAGTATATAAATCTCAAATTCTTTCCTCTTACGGTGTTTTCAAGATTTTCCACTTATATAGAGGCAGGAGCCTCTATATATATATTTTAAAGATGGCACCGGCCATCCAGTGCTCCTACCATGTGACAGGGGCTAGCCAATGGCACGGATACCCTGTCACATGGTAAGGGCAAAGGGCCATCGGCGCCATTTTTATTAGCGCAGCCGATGGCCTGAGATTGCTCCCCGCGCCCCCACTGGACCACCAGGTAATTTTAAAACGTTTTTGGGGGGGTCGGGAGGGTGGGTGAGGCTAAGGGGTCAGTTTTAAAGGGCCAGGGTGGGTTTTTTGTTTATCGGATCGGGCGCAGCCGATAAACAAAAAACCAATCGGGCCGGACGATAAAAATTATAAGATTTGAATCTGATCGGAACCGAACCGATTCTGGTTCCGATTCACATCTCTATTATGGACATTCCCAGACCTTCTGTAGCCTCCCAGATAACTCCAGTGTCAATTGGGTCGGTCTTAGCAGTGAACAGCACGTTGCGGAAACTGGAGCATCCACGATGGGTTGAGAGAGAGAAATCAATCCTTCTTTATCCATCTGCAGGGTACTAATGGCAGACAGACTCTCTTCTCCTCCAGATATATTCAGATCAGGAATCGCAAGAGCACCAAACAGCTCCACTAATTCTGTAAGGAAGGCAGTCACACCGGTGTCATCAGCCTGCGACGTTTCCATATCTGGGGCCAATGCCCGTGCTGCGGCAGGATTCATTGGGAGAGTCTGAACAATCGAGGAGAGAGATGTAATAGAATCAGGGGGAGAGGTGAGTGAATCTCTTTCTCGAACAGTCCCCACTGATTTGAGGTCTGATTTTGGCATCCCCCACACAACATGGGCGACCATCGGGCCAGAGAGGAGGAGCCACAGAGAAAGCCCTCTCCTTAGCCTTTCTCTTCTGACCAGCTGTTATGGGACCGGGCCGTGCCCTGGTCCCTCCTCCTACCTCAGGGCCGGCCCAGCCTGCACGGAGCTTTCCCCGGCCACATAGGCCCGATCTTCAGCCTGCCGCGGCTCTCCCTGCTCGAGGGAGACGCCGCCAACCTGACGCGCTGGGCCCTGCCCCCTAGGCCTGCGCGTGCGCCGGGGGCTCAACATTTAAAGGGGTCAGCACGGGAATTGCTGGTCAGCTCCCCGGATGACGTCAGACGCTGCCGGGTTATTTGAATCCGGCAACTTGAGTCTCAAGTTGCTTCTGTATCCCTGGATTGCATCTGACTTCTGGCTTCCAACCCGGATCCATCCCACGACTTAGTCTCCAGCTTCTGTTCCTGGTTTGGTATTGACTTCGGACCTCTGGCTTCCGACCCGCCTCCGTCCAGGACTCCGTCTTCTGCTTCGTCCCTGGCTTTGGTTTGGATCTCTGACTCTTGGCTTCTGACCCGGCTTCGCTCCTGGACTCCGACTTCGGCTTCTTCCTCACCTCAGGTATCCGGTACTTGCTGGCCCAGAGGATTCTCCTAAGTCCCAGCGGCTCGGGCTCTCCCGGGCTCCTCCCGGGGGAGCCGCGGGCTTCCGAGGGTGAAGACTCTTCAGCTACCTGGGCCCAGCCTTCGTCCACCTCTTCAGCCGCTATCTGGATCCTTGGTCGCATAGGATCCCACCTAAGTCCAAGAGGTCCGGGTCCCTTCGGCTCCTCCTGGGGGGACCTCGGACTTCCTGTGGTGAAGCCTCTTCCGAGTCTCTTTTGTGCCACCTCCCGGCTGGGACGCTTGCTGTGGTCTTCCATAGCATACCATCCATGTCCCAACCGGCCCAAGGGTCCACGACCGTAACACCAGCATGGGGCATTGTAAAGGTAAGAGATTTAGGAAAACAGAGAAAGTCACACTATACTGAAAAGTGCAGGGGACCCAAGCTTTTTAACACATTTTTTTGGATGGTCTTTTCTTAAATTTTGAATTCTTCTTTATTTCTATGTGTTTACAGTTTTTACAGTGTTATTTATTTAGTTTGTTTTCACTGTCATTCCAGCTGTTTTGTCAGTTTTAATATGCAAGTATAACTGTAAACCACATAGAATGGTGTTTGCTGTTATTGGTGGTATATAAAAACTTTTAAATAAATACAATAAATAAATGATCTGGAAAAAGGAACAATGATACAAAATAATTCCTAGTTATTAAATCGTAAGCAGATTGTGAAAAATTGCAGGAAGACCTTGTGAAAGTGGAAGACTGAGCATCCAAATGGCAGATGAATTTTAATGTGGAGAAGTGCAAAATGATAAACATAAGGAAAAATAATCCAAACTGTAGTTACACAATGATAGGTTTCATGTTAGCAGACACCACTCAGGAAAGGGATCTAGGCAACATTGTTGAAAATATGTTGAAATCCTTGGCTCAGAGTGCAGTGGTGGTCAATTATTAGGAAAGGAATGGAGAATAAAATGGAGAATATCATAATACTTTTCTATTGCTTCATGGTGCGACCACACATAGAATGCTATGTGCAATTCTGGTCACGGCATCTCATACAAAATATGGCAGAAATAGAAAAAGTACAGAGAAGGGCACACAAAATCATAAAGGAGATGAAATGGCTCGTCTATGATGAAAGGCTAGAGATTAGGGCTTTTCAGTTTGGAGATGACACGGCTGAGGGGAGATATGATAGAGGCCCACAAAATCATGAGTGGTATAAAATGGGTAAATGCAAATTGGTTATTTACTCTTTCAAAAAAAATAAAAAGATTAGAGGATATTCCATGACGTTACTAAGTAGCACATTTAAAAGAAATTGTAGAAAATATTTTTTCACTCATGCACAATTAAGCTTTGGAACTTATTGCTGGAGGGTATGATAAAGGCAGTTATTGTAGCTGGGTTTAAAAAAGGTTTGGGCAAATTTCTGGAGAAAAAGTCCATAAACTGTTATTAATCAGGTTGACTTGGGAAAAGCCACTACTTAACTCTGGGTATAAGCAGCATGAAATCTATCTACTGTTGGAGATCCTGCCAAGTACTTGTGACCTGGATTGGCCACTGTTGGAAACAGGATACAGTGCTTGACAGATCCTTGTTGTGACCCAGTAGGATGGTTCTTATGTTCTTATGTTGTGACCAAGACCTTTTTTTTTTTAACTAATGTAATTTTTATCCCATTGAAACAATATCCTGAACTCTACTGAGTTGATCATTCACACCTGGTCCAAAAGGAATTCTCCACTTTGCTGTCACCAAAACTAATAGTCATTTATCTTTAATAAATCAAAAACTAAATGGAAATTCCAAATCTATGGAAAAAATACCCTAAAGTTACAGTCTAACTTTTTTTTTTCCATTCTTCAGTTTAGCTTGCATGTTTCACTTCTACAGGGGAATAACAGCTGCATTCTTTCTTCATCACAGTTACATATATCCATGATGATGCCTCTTGGTCCTATTTCCTAATTTCTAAACTTCCTCTTTCAGATTTATACAAATTCATCTCTTTCTCTGTGCCTTGTAGTCCCTTTGGTTGCCTGGAAACTAATTTGAATTAGTATGACTAAGGGGAAGACCCAGCAATACCAGGATTTGATTAGCTTCTCCATTGCATAAGAGCTATTTTGGAAGTGAGATTGCATACAATACATGAATCATCACGGTTTTACCAAGTTAACCGCGTGGCATTCTATGCTATTAAACCAGGAGGATTTGGAAGACTTATCTCTTAACTGGGTGAACTGGGGACGAACTGGTAACACTGGAAAAGGCGTCGTCACGCACCCCTTTACGAATCTCCTGATTTACGCAGTCGAAGCTGCATTTGAACTGCCACTTAAAATTTGTTGCACATGTGCCCGCAGTCAGCGTATTTTATAAGATCCGCACATGTTATAAAGTAGCCGCGTCCCTGAGTGCGGGGCTGATGGCACCAGTTTAAAAGTTACTGTTCCTATGTATTTGCATCTAGCTTTCATGAGCTACGCTTCCTTCATCAGGTCAGTGCGGAATGAGCTAAGGAAGATGTTGCCCAAATACACAAGTACATTACAGAATACATTACAGATTTATATTGCTGACATTTTTTCCCATAGAAACATAGTAATAACGGCAGAAAAGGACATCCAGTCTGTCTGCCCAGCTCCTGCTTTTGGACTTAGCCATGGGAGCAGTCCTGTGTATTTTCCCTTATGTCTGTGTATCAGTACCCCAGACTGTAAAAGTCAGGGCCTGTTTTGGTTGTTGTCTGAATCCAATTCCCCTTTTTCTCCCTGCCATCAAAGTGAAGAGCAATGTTGCAGTTGTGTCAAAAGCATCAAGGCTTATTGGTTAAGGGAAGGAACCCCCATGCCTTCTGCTAAGGGTAGTAACTGCCACACCGTTCAGGTTACCACCATACATCCTTTTCTTATCTCATCTTCTAGCCTTTAGAGATCCACAGTGTTTATCCCATGCCCCTTTGATTTCTTTGACTGTTTTCGTCTTCACCTCCTCCTCCGGGAGAGCATTCCAAAGCTATAAAGTGTTTTAAAGTTAAATGATAAGGGTTGGAGGGAGAGGGGATGGGGGGATGGGGGGAGAGGGATGATGTGTTTGCAGAGAGGTGAGAAAACGGGCAAACTGCAGAATTTACAGCTGCAGGAGGACTAAGAAATCAGAAATAAATGTCAGCATGAAGAGTAACTTTCACTGTTACTGTATATATTGTATCAATACATCGGATGTCTTCAATAAAATAGTCCTAATTTAGATTTTCCAATAGTCTTAAGTAGGACTTCTTATATACCTTTATACTCTTCCACATGCTGCAGCAGTAGTAAATTAATTTCATTTTTTAAACTGAATCAAAATTTACTCAAAACTTTGAAATCAGTAAGTTTAACCACTCCTTCAATATCCCTCCACTTTCAGCACAGTTAATTTCTCCCATGCATTATCAACAAAATAAAGTGAGATAGAAAGGAAAGAAAGGAGAAGAGGTGAATTGAGGACGGGAACATAGCTCCCAACTCTGTTTTAAATTAAAAACAAGCATTATAAAACGTTAAAAAAAAAAATCATATCATATCATGTCCCTAGAGCTAGTTACCATGGCAGCCTCTATACAAATTAGCCATGCCAAGAGGCCTAAAACAGAGCCTTGTGACTCTTGCCTTTCTTTCCCCAGCCATTTATTTTGAATGGCTTTAGTGTGTGCTACCTTCTTCATATGATTTTTTTTTTTACGTTTTATAATGCTTGTTTTTAATTTAAAACAGGGTTAGGGAGCTATGTTCCCTTCCTGAATTCACCTCTTCTCCTTTCTATCTCACTTTACTTTGTTGATAATGCATCATATCCTTTCTAAGGTACTGGCATGTTACTCATTCAGATGGCCACTGTTGGTTAGAATTAGCTTCTTGGTGGTCCTCTTTGGGGCAAGCGGGAAGCCATACTTTGTTCATGCAGCACAGGCAACACTCAAATGATGTTATGGTGCTCCACAGGTCTAGTAGCACTATTGCGATGATAAGTAGTAGTACTAGTAAACGATAGAAAATGATTCTGTAAGTAGTATGTTGCCCAAATATACAAATAAATTGGATTGTATTACAAGTCATAGTTCTCCTGTAAATTCTGCTGTAAATTGAGTATGACATAAGAATGATCTTACTTCTGGGTCATGGCACCGGCTTGAGGGAAAGAAATATATTTAAAAATAAATAAGTAAAATTATACTGAGGGGACACATAGGAAGGGACTAAGGATCCCGAGGCAAACCCCAGTGGGTCTAAAAAACTGCAGGCAAATGAAACAAGTAGCATTGATGATCTTGAGGGATTTTTACATTTTAAAAAGATATAAACAGGGTAAAGTGAATGCCAGGGTGCCCTAAGCAAGCCCCTGCCACCTCCAAAACACCAGGAGGACATTTTTGTTTGCCAGAAAAACTTAAGGAAGAATGAACAGTGTATGAAAAAGCTCCATTCTAGAGCAACAAAATTAGTCCAGTTCGGGTTTTCACTGCAGTCGCTGTACAACATTGAATGTTGCCATGGAGACCTTGTCAGCCTCCTGGCAGATGCAGACAAAACAAGAGTGATTTTGTTGTACAAGAACACTAGGGGTGTATTATAACCAGCTCCTCTGAAATTTCAAGCGACATTTTAAGCTATTCTAATAATATCTAAATTAATTAGAGACTTCCACCACCTGTAGCAGGGGGTTGACTAATGGTGACTAATGCAATTGTTTTATCTGTTTCGGTGATACGTGTGTATCTCACAGACTACATAGTACATGGCTAGTATGCGTATAACTTGCTATTAAAAATACATACATACTATCCGTTTTTACCCATGTACTATAAAGTCCGCAAGGTACACGTGAACCACTGAAATGGATGAAATCAATGCACGTCTCTAATGGGCACTACTTTATGGATAATATCAGAGAGGCAGCAAACAGCTGTTACAGTTATTACAGTTGTGGAGAATAATGGTTATTAGTATTGCTTTGAGCAGACCTGCTGTGCTAGAGCTCTGTTACAGTGACAGCCCAGAGAGACTTGAAGCACAGACATTGAGGAAACAGCCAGAAAGATATGAGACTGAATGGGTATGAATGATTGAGAACTGTTTAATTAGCAAATTCTTTGAAAGTGAATTAGTATGAGGTAAGAATCAGAGTAGACAGGGTGCTACAGTAATTGAAAGCTGAAACACGGTAGTTATTTCGGCTTTAGTTTAGCTAGCATCTGAAATGAATGAAAAGTTGTGAATTAAAAAAAAGTAAAATTGAGTCAGCTATGTGTGAATAATTTCACCCAGGACTCTAAGTCAAAGGTTAAAATGAATTTGATAGTTTGGGCAAAAGAGAAATAAAATTTCTGTTGGACCTGAGGTACTCTGAATGGCAGTTGTCAGAGAGAGAGAGAGAGAGAGAGAGAGCGAGAGAGAGACTAACGGCCATAGTTGCCCTAAACTTAAGTAGAGGAACTGCTAAAGAGGAGTCAAAAGAGGAGCAGATAGTGATTTACTGTACAATATATTAGATTTAATCCCAACTTTGGAAAACAAGGAAAGGACTTTCTAGGAAGTGGCATAGCTGAAAAGAACAATTGCAGCCTTAGAAGCGAATTTGAAAAGCTTATCACGCACATCAATTAGGGGATGTGCAAAGAAGTTGGGCTTGCGTGCGCCAAGCAGATTTTAAACGCCACTGAGATATGAGTGTAACTCCCGTAACGCCCACATTGCAAACATTTTAAAAAGGGGGCAGGGCATGGGTGTGGTCTGGGGAGGGCATGGGCATTTCGGGCACAAACCTAAGATGTTCACATAAATACTGACATGCCCCGATACGTACTGAGGCCCGTGCCATGTAACTTTACTTCTGCTATGGATGCCTGTAAGTTAAAATTTATAGAAAACTAGGCAGATCTACAGGGTTTTAAGGGTCAGGGCTAATAGTGGAGTGAAGGCTATCAAACCAGGGGGGTTGGAGGACCTCTCAAGTTGGCGACTGTTATGGTTGAGTGTGTTTTGGTGGATCCTTGGGTGCTGTGGGAGATGACCACGCCCACGGGGAGGAGCCCCGTGAGGAGCCACAGCACTGGGCAAGACCTGTAATGCACAAAGACAGTTAGTTCTTTTATTAAACAGCTTGAAGAGAGCCACCAGAGGTGGCAGTAGTGAGGCAGTCTGGTAGTTGCAGTCTCAGGGACCTCGGTAGAGGGAGGCTTTCTCTCCTTGATGATGATAGGAGGTTCCGCAGCAGGTTTCCCAGCTAGGAGATACTGTGGATGAGATAGACTGAGAGTTAGAGTACTCACTAGGTGTTTGCTGTTGGTATGCGATTCCACCAGATATGTTGAAGAAGGTACAGGCACCGAGGCAGGAATAGCAGGTCCTCGAGGAGCGAGTGCCTGTTCCCTGTAAGGCACCTGAAATAAAGCAGAGGGCCCCCGAGGAGCGGGTACCCAGGTTAGCAGTTACCCCGAACGGCAGAGAGAGCGCTTCCAGCGGCAGCACGGAAGCGGCAGAGAAGTGTAGACAAGAACGAATTTGAGTCCTTGCTAACTCAACGAGCTAGCAAACTGGTGAAGGTAATATACCCGGATGGCATGACATCAGCATGAGGGAACGCCCTCGAGGTTCGCGCCAAGGGTGGCATAAAGACATGGGGTGCGCGCGTGCATGTACCCTAGTAGGTACCTGGGGGGAGTAATGGTGGGAAGCTGCACCATAGCCATTCCGGGGATGCCGGAGAGGTTGGCTTGTAGACACTGAGGAAGCCATTTTTCCTAGGTAAGCAGGAGGAGCCGTGAATAAGGTGAGGCAAACGGGGCAAAGCCGTCTAGCACCGATGGACCCAACAGTGACCTGGAGACAAACTGGTAAAACTGGGAATTGTGTTGACGTGCGCCCCTTTCAAATTCCCTCAATTTACGCAGTAGAAGCGGGATTTGCATGCACATGCGCACATCCATTTAAAATTTGGAGCACATTTGCATTTGGCCAGGCTATTTTATAAATGCATGCATATGCATGCGTATATTATAAAATAGCCACGTACCTGGGCGCAGGCAGACATATGTGTGCAAATATGCGCACACAAGACGATAACTTTCAAACTGGTGCACATTTGCGCACATAGGTCTGCCTGCACCTAGGTACGTGGCTATTTTATAACATATGCACGCATATGCATGCATGTTATAGAATAGCCTGGCCAACATTCTAGAAGCCAAAACCAGTCTCAACTAATTTGTTGTTAATAGTATTATATATAATACTATTTTTTTTCTATATATATACTTGTTGCCAGCTAAGTATCATTTAATTACAATAAAATTCTAAATCAGAACATCCTCAAAAATTATTCCATCTGATTTATTACTTAACCATGCTTTCCCTCTCAGTCCCAAGAAGACAAAACTGAATGGGTTCCAGACCCATCTTAAAGATTTTAAAGACCTCTATCATATCCCCCCTCAGCCGTCTCTTCTCCAAGCTGAACAGCCCTAACCTGTTCAGCCTTTCCTCCTAGGGGAGCTGTTCCATTCCCTTTATCATTTTGTTTGACCTTCTCTGTATCTTCTCCAAGGCAGCTATATCTTTCTTGAGATGCGGCGACCAGAATTGTACACAGTATTCAACATGCGGTCTCACCATGGAACGATACAGAGGCATTATGACATTTTCCGTTTTATTAACCATTCCCTTCCTAATAATTCCTAACATTCTGTTTGCTTTTTTGACTGCTGCAGCACACTGAGCCGACGATTTTAAAGTATTATCCATTATTTTTCCTGGGTGGTAGCTCCTAATATGGAACCTAACATCGTGTAACTACAGCAAGGGTTATTTTTCCCTATATGCAACACCTTGCACTTATCCACATTAAATGTGCTGCTTTGCCTCCTCCTGACGCCTTGGGATCTTCACACCACTAATGATGCTCTTCTATTCCTCTCACAGAGCTTTGGGTGTTCCTGCCACAATGGTGCTGCTTTTCCACTCTCATGGTGCTTTAGGCTGTTCATGCCACTATTGTTAGTGTCCTTTGCCCTTATTTTGGTGCCTTGGGGGTGTCCATGCCTCTGCAAAGGCTGCTTTGCCCATATCTCAGGGTATTGGATTGTTCATAAGAACATAAGAATTGCCATACTGGGACACACTGAGGGTCCATCAAGCCCAGTATCCTGTTTCCAACAATGGCCCATCCAGGTCACAAGTACGTGGATCCCAAACAGTAGATAGATCTCATGCTGCCAGCACCCAGGGATAAATAGTGGCTTTCCCCAAGTCTACCTGGTTAATAACAGTTTATGGACTTCTCTTCCAGGAACTTGTCCAAACCTATTTTAAACCCAGTTATACTAACTGACTTTACCAAATCTCTGGAAATAAATTCCAGAGCTTAAATGTGCGTTGAGTTAAAAAAAAATTTTTTCTGGTCTGTTTTAAATGTGCTGCTTACTAACTTCATGAAGTATCACCTAGTCTTTTTAATTTTTGAAAGAGTAAATTACAGATTCACATTTACCCGATCTATTCTACTCATGATTTTATAGACTTCTACATATCTGCTTCAGCCAACTCTTCTCCAAGCTGAGAAGTCCTAACTTCTTTAGTCTTTCCTCATAGAGGAACTG
Source organism: Rhinatrema bivittatum (assembly GCF_901001135.1). Classification (NCBI taxonomy): domain Eukaryota; kingdom Metazoa; phylum Chordata; class Amphibia; order Gymnophiona; family Rhinatrematidae; genus Rhinatrema; species Rhinatrema bivittatum. Next base: position 766,038,341 of record NC_042616.1, read on the forward strand.
TTCCATCCTCTTTATTATTTTGGTCGCCGTTTTCTGTATATTTCCAGTTCAACTACATCTTTTTTTTAAATGCAGCAACCAGAATTGCACATAGTACTTTAGCAGGCCGATACAGTACAGTGCGTCAGAGCGCACTGTTAACCTGTCATTGGACGCACATTTTCCCTTACCCCTTATTCAGTAAGGGGTGGAAAACGCGCGTCCAACCCGCCGAACCTAATAGGGCCCTCAACATGCAAATGCATGTTGAGGGCCCTATTAGGTATTCGTGCGCGATTCAGAAAGTAAAATGTGCAGCCAAGCCGCACATTTTACTTTCAGAAATTAGCGCCTACCCAAAGGTAGGCGCTAATTTCTTCTGGCACCAGGAAAGTGCACAGAAAAGCAGTAAAAACTGCTTTTCTGTGCACTCTCCGACTTAATATCATGGCGATATTATCATGGCGATATTAAGTCGGAGGTCCCGAAGAGTAAAAAAAGTTAAAAAAAAAAAAAAATTTGAAGTCTGTCGGGTCGAAAACCGGACGCTCAATTTTGCCGGCGTCCGGTTTCTGAGCCCGTGGCTGTCAGCGGGCTCGAGAACCGACGCCGGCAAAATTGAGCGTCGGCTGTCAAACCTGCTGACAGCCGCCGCTCCTGTCAAAAAGGAGGCGCTAGGGATGCAGTAGTGTCCCTAGAGCCTTCTTTTGCCCTTTTCTTCCGCCGGGCCTCATTTGAATACTGTATTGCGCGCACAGGCGAGTGGCCTGTGTACGCACCGGGAGAGCGGGCGAATATTCGCCCGCTCTCCCGCAGACTTTACTGAATCGGTCTGTAGGTGTGGTCTCATCATGCAGAAATATTACAACATTCTCTGTTCTATTCTCCATTCTTTTCTTAATAATTCCTAATATTCTGTTTCTTTTTCCAACCGCCGCTGAATACTGAGCTGAAGATTTCAAAGTATTATAAGAGTTACCACCCAGATCCTTTCACTGGGAGGTAACTCTTACTATGGAACTTAACATTGTGTAATTGTAGTATGGGTTACCTTTCTCCATGTGCATTACTTTGCACTTGTCCACATTAAATTTCATCTGCCATTTGGATGCCCAGTCTCCCAGTCTTGCAAGGTCCTCCTGCAATTTATCACTATCTACTTGTGATTTAACAACTCCAAATAATTTAATGTCATCTGCAAATTTGATCATTGTTCCCTTTTCCAGATCATTTATAAATATATTAAAAAGCACCAGTTCCAATACAGATCCCTGAGGCACTCCTCTGTTTACCCTTCTCCACTGAGAAAACTGACCATTTAGTCCTACTCTCTATTTCCTGTCTTTTAACCGGCTTGCAATCCACAATAGGACATTGCCTCCTATCCCCTGACTTTTTAATTTTCTCAGGAGTCTCATGGGGGATTTTGTCAAACACCTTCTGAAAATCCAAATTCACTACATCCACCGGCTCACCATTATTCAAATGTAGCAAATTGGTAAGGCAAGAATTCCTTTATGTAAATCCATGCTGTGTCCCATTAAACCATGCCTTTGCCCCTATTTCAGTGCCAGGGTATGTTTAAGCCTCTCTTGATGTCTTATAATACTGTTCCCTTCCTGTTGATGTGTGCCAGCAAGTTTCATAAAACAAATGGAACACTCCAGTGGTAGAGAGAAAAATAGGATGCATTGTTTCCTCCCATTGACTTTAATGCAAATTAATTGAACAAAATGAGCTTCTGATCCGAACCGAAGAAAACAAAAGAAGCAGGAATCTGAACTGAAACAACAAACCAAACTGAAAATGTTTTCAGTGTACCCCTGTATCACTTAACCTCTCTCTCAAAGTTATGGCATTGCCACTCCATGCAGGTTACTTCCAGTGCTTTCTCAAAGGTCCGATAGACTCATACCACTGCTGTTCACTGTTATAACCACTACTCTGTGCAAGTTACCTCATGCCTTCTGGAATTACATTGCAGTCATTTCACTGTTGTTTCAGGCTCTAACTGCCATTCTGTGCAGGTTACCCCAGTGCTTCATTACCATTCGCTTGCAGTTATGGATTTAATGGTCTATGTCATAGCCCTCAGCCAGACTTGCCTTCATGATTGCTTGCTGACAGGCAACATATCATGAATAGCTAGAGTGCTTGGGGATGCTACAGTCAAAATGCATTTGAATAACCACAGCTGACAATTCAAGATGCTATGGATTTAAAGTTGTTCCCCTGATACAGACTCCAATTCAAACTGGGTTCATTTATTTGGCAGAATAATGGATGGGGATGCCAAGTCATTGACACTATGGACTGTGTCAGAAAATATACTTCAAAATCTACTGTTGGTGCCCAGAGAAAAGGCGAGCAACTGTGGGATACATTTTAATGGTGGAATAATGCAGGCAACTCAGATAAGATGTTTAGCTAGTTTACTATGAAGTCTCTCATAAAACTCTCAATTTGAATCCTGGAAGAGAAATTCTAAGCAAGGACGTCGAGATGACAGCGCCAACAGGAACCCAAAATTAGGGCATGTGGGAATGGCATGTTCTATGACCTCCCTCCCCCTAAACCACTACCAGCAGAAAAAAAAAATGTTTTGTTTGGGAATGAATAAAGCATGAGCAAATAGTTCCCAACATTATTTAATACAAGCTGGATATAGTAGTCCATTCCAAGGTTTTAGATGTCCATCTCTAGGCTTTTTGCCCCTGATGTCTTACTTTTCAATTCAAATTTGGGACTATGAAGAACATAATATCAAAAGCCAAAAAGTTAAGGCTGTCTCGAAATGTGCATTCAGACTATAAAACAGAGGGGTATAATTCCACAGAACAAATGATGGATGAATTCAGGAGGCATGGGGTGAATTCAATCTGGATAATATATTTAGCACACTATACAAATCTATAGCATAAGAGCCTGCTTCAAAGGGATGCAGATGTACATATTATGAGTACTATGTGTGCTGAGGCGTCCCTAGCATTTTTATTATCTCATATTCCAGCGTTGAGTATTTTGAAAACCTGTGAAATAAGTAAAGATTGGATTTCACTGTGCTGTGGCCAGGAGTGATGGGAGGAGCTCCTACCTTATGTAACACGGGCAAGTTTTCAGATTACCAGTAAGACCTGGAAAAGAGTGTTAGTGCAGTTAGAGAGAGAGAGAGATAATTAAGGGAGGATCTATTCGTGTTCAGCCCCTTCCCTTGCGGGTGCTGGAATGGACATCCCATTCAAACAGGCCGATGCAATGAGACGTGCGTAAAAATGTGCATCTAAACTGGGCGCCCGGTTTTTTTGAACACGTGCGCAGCCACTTCTCCTGGGCACCCAATGCTATAAAAATTAAAATGAGCTGGTGCATTAAAAGGGACGCGCTAGGGAGAAATTGTACGTCCTTAGTGCTCAAATGCATCGGTCGCCCAGGAGACATGGCTGTGCACTTACATATTGCTATGGGCGCTCAAGAAAGAATTCATGTAATGGATCTATTACAAAAAAACCCTCCAAAAAACACTTTTCTGGACACCCAATATACCCGCACAATAGCAAGGGGCGAAATCAGCCAGGAGAGTGTATACTGTGCATCCAGAAACATTTTGTTTTGTAATCGATCCCTTTCATTAATTCTTTAATCACTACTACTACTGAGTATTTTGGAATTTTTCATAAGCTTATGACTCGCGGAATGACTTAACGCCAGCTCCGGGGCTGGCGTTAAATTTTCACTTTAAGAAGACTAGATGGCTAGATGTACCATTTCGATCTTTATCTGCCATCAGTTACTATGAGGTCCATATTCAGTCACTAGTCAGATAAACTTATCCAGCTAACTTTGGAAGGATATTCAGTAGTGTAGCTACACCATTGAATATAGCTGGCTATCTTAAAGACAGCAGAAAACGTTTATCTGGCTAACTTTGCTCTATAGCATGACCAGAGTTAGCCGGATATATTATCTGGCTAACTCTGAAATCAGAGCAAACCAGGCAACTTATCTGGCTAATCTAAATCCACCCAAAAATGCCCCTTTGTTATATGGCTTAAAGTTTAGCTGGATATTGAGATATTTAGCTAAATGTTAGCCAGATAAGTGCCCAAAATATTAAAAAATGTGCATTTAGTTGCTAAATCACAGGTTTTGTGGTTAAATGCCACTGATTATGGACCCCCCCATGTTACTATATTAAAGAACAACTAATATGGCAAAATAAAGAAAAGGGTTCGTGAACAGTCAGGTGAAAGCCACCTGCCTGGCTGGACAGTAGGAGGTGCATTTTCAGCACCATTTGTCCAGCTAAACTTGGACTTCGCTGAACAAATGATGGGATTTGAAAATACAAAATACACATGCTGAATGCCTCTGAGTTATCCAGCTAAGTAGTTTGCTGGACAAAGCAGCTGGATAGCCTAGAGGTGCTCCAGGGACAGCGCCACTTACCTGGTAATGTTAACTACACGTAAGCCAATATTTAGCATTATCTCATTCAGGGAGCTGGCTATTCATGCAGGTCTAAAGTCAGCTGGATAAACTTATCTGACTGATAGCCAGATATATTCAGTGGTCCTTTCACACCACTGAATATCCGGTTAAGTTTCTCAAGCAAATTAGCCAGACACCCAGTCTCTGAATACTGACTTCTGTGTTTTTGACACAAGCAGTTATCCAGCAATTTTGTCTCGAGTGCAAGGCTCCTTTCTTGCCAAAAAGAACTCAGTCTGTGCCACTGCTGGTCGGTAAACTTACATCCTGTTGTGTTGTGGTATTATTTATAACTCTGCTTCTTTCATTTATGGCCTGCCATACAAAGTAACAATAATGCATCAGAAGTGTCGGGAAGGGAGAAGTCAAAATACTAGGAAAAGGCCTGACATCTCTCTTTAGTGACTGAGCCACTTGGCGTCCCTCGTATGTTGCCACTGCTTGCACTGCTGGGCTCTCTTCTCTTGCCAGGAGGGTTGTTCCTCTGGTGTTTGTAAATGCCGGTGATGAGCAGCCTAACTACCAGGGGAAACACGTTCGTGCCCTCATATTACACATCAGCTTTTTCTTGCTAATCTCCTGCTGGTGCAATTCCTTGCACCAAGCTCTCCTCATTTCTTATGACAGTGGAAAAACAGTTTCAGCAAAGCGGGAGTTTCTTCATTTCTGAATTACTCCACTTTTTGGTTGCCCTTTCTGTTGTGCAGCTGCCTGTGTATTGCAGGGATGTGTTAAGACGGAGCTAACTGCCGTCTGAACATGGTCCCGTGAGAAAACAGGAGAACACTTCAGGGTGCAAACCTCTCTCTTTGATAATCCAGCTGCCAGGGGAGCCTTAACATCAGGCACGAGACCCGAAAGAACGCCAAGGAGCCAATGCTTTGGAAACTGCCTCAACAGAGCAGTACATTCAATCACTGTCTGAATGACTGTGCAGCATTTCTTACAAAAATAATTTTTCATGCACCTTTGGTTGGGCAACTGTACAGAGATGTGATTTATTTTGTTGAGCAGTTGCATCAAATGCAGCCAGGGTTGGTGCTTCCATTAGGCAAACTAGGCAGTCGCCCATAGTGCCAAAATCTTTGGGCTGGCAAAATCTCACCAGTGTGAGGCCCAAGAGGAGTGAAGTGCCAGAGCCAATAATGCCAAAGGAGGGAGGGCTGTACAAGAGCCACCGCTGCTGGTAGGAGGGAGTCTGAGCTGGAGTTTCCACCAAGAATTAGGTTGGGAGAGGGGGGGCATGACCAAAGGTTCACCTAGAGCTCCAAATACTCTGGCACTGGGCTTGAAAGCAGCACTTCACAATTCCAGCTGTTTGCTTTTGAAATTCCAAATAGGTGGGATAGTATAATTAACATTGACTGAGGAAGGGACCTTAATAGACCCAGAAGCCTCTGCCTATAAATATATTTTAGCTTTATAAAGTTGCTGGTTCCATTTTGGGTTTTTCTTTTGGTAGCAAAGTTTGCTTTGTAATTAGTAAGAAAGGGCATGCATCCTTCCATGCTTTGACTTCTTAGACAGAACATTTGCTGTGGGGTTTTTTTTTTTTCATCATACGCACATTATGTACCTTATTCAACAACCACTTTTCTCAATAAGAACAGAAAAAGAAAATGTCATTATTCCAAAAGCACAGAATTGGAAAAGGCGCATTTGTTTAGGGTTACTAGATGGCTGCAGGTAATCAGGGACATTCAGTAGAATATTATTTCCCAAGAAAGGAATCTGAGAAGTTACAAAATTATCTTATGTTAGGGTCAGTGTATGTTTATTTGATTGAAGTACCTGACTTTGCATGGGTTGAGGTAAACCTAAAGAGCACTAATAAATTAAATGTAGGTATATAGCAATTACCGTATTTTTGCTGATATGTGTGATAGAACTCTGAAACCTTGAGTTCTTGATCAAGTGAAAAAGTAATAAACGTGAAGCATTTTAATGATAAACCGGGAACAAAAAAGTATTTATATTTTAATACTTATAACATCTCATTGCATTATTGTGGTTGATAATATTTTATTCATGTAGAGCTTTTCCCATTAGGGGCCAAGGTGATTTTGCCAACATAGGGCTGGCCATGAGAAAAGCATGGGCATTAGAAGCTGAGGCCAAGAACTTTGAAAGTTCGTCTCTGTGCATTGTTGACGATCATGGCCAAAATTTGGTGAATGGGAAACTAGAGCTGCTTCATTTGAAATGGCAGGTCAGAGGGAATGATTGGAATGTGTGGAATTAATATATCCTGATATATAATAATAAAAAATAATGTGATTATCAGGCAGTCCTACAGTGGTACTTGCTAAATAAACTAATAGAAAGTATGACATTCTATACAGCCTCGGTTCTACCCCCATGCACTTATTATGGGAAAATTGCCAACTTTGACCCCTTTGAAAAGTGGTGAAGTCTGATCACTTCCCCCCCCCCCCCCTCCGCCCCAACTAGGACATATTTCCATATAAAGTTTGGTGGAGCTAAGTGCAGCTGTTTCAGAGTTATAAGGTGGGAAATACACACTGCAAAACACACACAGACATGTACCACCTAATAAGCCTCTGTTTGTATTGAACTGAAGCTAAAAGTGACCTTCATGTGCATCCTGCTAGGGCCCTATAGCATGCATGCAAAGTTTCAGGTCTGTAGGTTGCATGGTCATAGAACTATGACTCTGACTGACAGACACTCTTTTAATTTTTTTTTTTTTACATTTTTAGTTTGAAATTTTAAAAGTTACATATCAAGAACTAAGTTGAACAAGATAACTTCTACTTTAGAATTGGATAATAATGCTAGAACATCTAAGCTCTCAAAGGAGAGTCCAGAAGGGCCAGATTCTTTAGCAGCTGAATTTATCTTCCAAAAGGGTGGTAGATAAAATCTGTAGATAGGAGGTACTCTAGAGGAACTGATAAATATTCATTCATACAGTACGTCCAGGGGAAAGCTGAAGCCATGGTTCTGGGAACTTAAAGAGGACTTGGCTGGCATTAAGGGTGAAATTCTGGCCATGACTGCTGATCTATATGGCGAGATCGCTGATCTCAGGGGATGCATTGAGGATGTAGAGCACAAAATGGAGGAGCAGTCTGAGCAAATGGCAGGGCTGGTGAGAGAGACTGGACAACTACAGAGCCAAAACAGGGGAATTGTGGTACAGGTGGCACTTCCCTTTCAACTTATTTTTTACAGTGGATAGTGCATCGCACCGAGTGAAGACAGCGGATGAAGACAGCGGATGAAGGTCGTAAAGTGCTAGTCAAAGCAGGTCTGCGTGCGGGTGGCTCAGAAAATGGGGACCTGAATGAAAAAGTCAGAGAACAAACTGCCCCCAAGAAAGACTTTGTGTAATAGCAGAAGGTTCCATTGGGAGGCAAGTGAGGGGGAAGACGCTAACTGAACCCTGAGTGATCTATGGAGTCAAGTGGGTCTGGCAGAGGGGAGTGAGGGTGCCACATGGCGAGTGATTGTAGATCCTAAAAATTTTGGGTCTGACCACTTGGCAATAATATTGTCTACAAGAATGAGAGACTGAGTGCTTGTGCACAGGAAGAAAGTTATCTGATTCTGGATGAAGTCCTGATAAGGGGGAGGGGGGCCAATGGGTTTGGGACGTTTCTTCTCTGAGGCTATATCTGCTGGGGGGGGAAAGCAGACAGTGACTTCAACCTTGAGAGAAGGTGGGTGGGGGAAGGGGAGGAGAAGGGATGATGTTCAAGGTAGGATTAGGGGTTAGAGGAAGGGAGGGAGGGTTTAGAAGTCGAAGAAGGGCGGAGGTGGAATGGGGGAGGGGCAGGGTGGATGGGATGGAGGAAGGGGGAGGAGGGGATAGAGGGATAAGGAGGAAAAAGAGAGACATGTTCTTATGTCCTTATGCCAACTATTACATTACTGTCATATAACGTCCAAAGGCTAAATGTGCAGATGAAATGACAATTGTTATTTAAAGATATTAAGCTTGGAGGTCATGTGATATGGTGAGCCTGGGAAGTGGGAAATCTCAGAGCTCCAGGTGCCACTCCCCCCAGTCACCTGCAATCAAGCCTAGAAAACAATCAAAACTGGAGAGAGAGGGGCATTTATGTTGATAGACCGCTTTATGAACAAATCTCCCTCCAGCATGCCCATTAAAGGGGCTAAAGAGATAAAGAAAAAATCGGAGCTGAAGAAGGACAAATGGCCACCGCAACAGGAAGCTTATTGGGCCTAGCCTGTGGAGTAGAACTTACGGAAGCGGGTGTCTTGGCTCTCAAAGGTACCTTTTCCTCTATTTCAGAGCAAATCGCGGATGTCAAGTCTACATTATTGGACCTTAACTCGCGAATAGATACAGTAGAAGGCAGAATTTTTGTGATAGAGAATGGGGCAGTATTGCAGGAAAGCAGTCTCTACAAGTTAGAAAACATAGCAAGGGTGCAGGAAGAGAAATTAGATGATATTGAGAATAGGTCAAGAAGGAACAATATCTGGATAGTTGGGCTCACAGAAGAGATTTCTGATGCCAATTTAGCAAGTTTCTTTGAAAAATGGATTCCATAAACGCTATCACTTCCTACCCAGCATGGTGTCTTTAAAGTCGAGCAGGTGCACCGTCTCGGCAGTAAAAAAGGAGGCACTAGGCCAAGAACTGCCCTGGCGAAGATTCTGAATTTTGCCCATAAGCAAGAAGTAATGTACGCATATAGGAAGCATGGGCAGTTGAAATATGAAGAAACACGCATACGCTTCTTCCAAGACTTCTCAGCGTTTCAGCAAAAAGACAGGCATTTAATCCACTGTGTGCCAAGTTAGCTCAAAAACAGATTAAATTTGCTTTACAATACTCTGCGAGGCTCCAAGTTTGGGCAGAAGGTAAAGCACAGCAGTTTGAAGAACCAGAGAAGGCGCAGCAATTCATCAATAAGTTATAAAACTACTATGATATCCTATCTAGGTTTAGGGTTATCTATTCTTAATAGAAACTGTTCCATTTTTGGTAATTTCATTATTTGAATCCAACCACATGACTTGCGCAACAACAACACAAGGCGTTCAAGACTGAAGGAAAGGTGAAGGGTCATACTGGAGGTGGCCTGCCTGAGAATTATCGTAGACACAATGATGGAATGGTCTCTGCTTGGCAAGTCTTATGAGAGAAAGGCATAAAAGTAAAGAGGAGGATTTTGTTCACCTTTTTGTTTCTTGACCAGTAAGTTTCTCTGATTTGGTTAAAGGTGTTGAAATATTTAGTTTTCTAAGGGGGGGAGAGGGGCATCTGTCCACATGTAACATACCTCTAACTCTGTATGAGAGGGCACAGGAGTTTTGAGGTGGGGGAAAGAAAGTTTTTTTTTTTTTTTTATAGAGATAGGAAAGGCAGGCTGTTAAAAAAATCAGGGGCTGCCATTGTGAAAGTGCATTTAGGTCACAGAGAGATGAACTTGACGCACAGTAGGCACTTCTAGTAATGGCTTTTAGGATGAACGTAGAGACCTTCAGAGGATATATGGTTTCAATAAGGCATCAATCCATGGAAGAGACTCTTGGGCAAGCAGGTTGTTAACTAAAAGGGCAACCTTATATTTGATTCTGAATTAAACCAGAAGCCAATGAAGATCTGAGTGCACTGGAGTGATATGATCCTGTTGTGGACAATCTGAAATGAGCCTAGCAGCTGCATTCTGCAATAGTTGCATTGATTTGATTGTACTGTCAGAAGGGGTAAGCTGATGATGTAGGGGTCTAGAAGGAAAAAGGAATGGGAACGGGAATCAGAAAGTATGCACCAAGAGATAATAACATTTGAGAAGCAGCATAAGGAGACTGAATCAATCAAAATTCTGCAATGGTTGGAGAAAGCAAGAGGGGAACTAATAATGTTGATGGCAGATCATATTGATTATAAATTGCAATTGATGAAACAACGTTTTTATGAATATGGGAACAAAACTTCAAGGTTATTGGCATAATGGTTGAAGCAAAGAGTAGCCCAATTTCAGATAACGTAAATTAGAGATAAGAGAAGGAAGATAGTATATGATTCTAGCCTGCTGGAACAAAGTTTTCAGAATTTTTATAGGGAGCTATATGCAACTGATGGGACTATATTGGAGGAGGCTATACAGGCATATCTAGAATCGACCTCTCTCCTAACTATTTCCACTTTACAAAGGGAAAGCTTGAATAAATAGATCACCGAGGGGGAGATCTTAGTGGCTATCAAGGACCTTAAAACTAATAAGGCACTAGGATTGGATGGTTATACTGCTAAATTCTATAAACAGTTTACTATCCAGTTGATATCCATTTTGAATGGTGCATTCAACTCTCTCTTGCAAGATAGACATCTTCCCCCATCCATGAATGTAGCTGGGATAACCATCTGCCTGAAAGAGGGAAGGAATAAGAATTGCTTAATATGGACATAAAAATAGCTAAAATATTCACGACTAGAACAGCAATGGTTATAGTGGACCTAGTGTATGAAGATCAGGTGGTTTTCATACAGGGAGGCCGGCGTCACATAGCATTAGGCAGACATTGAATCTGGCATGGGTTACACCAAAGGAAAAGATCCTGGTGGTGATGCTGGCTAAGGGCGTCGAGAAGGCCGTTGACTGCGCTCATTGGTCCTTTATAAGAAAATGGGGATTCAAGGTAATTTTCATAATTGGGTCAAGAAATTGTATGAGCAGCTGGAGGCAAGAATCAGGCTAAATGGGGGATATTTGGAAGCATTTTCTTTGGGGAGGGTGACCAGACAGGAGTGTCTCTTGTCTCCGCTTTCATTTGCATCATTAATGGAACCATTTGCATAGAGAATCAGGCACAATGTTTATATTGCAGGGATAGCCGTGGGCCAGGAAGAATATAAAATAATATTATTTGCAGATGATGTGATTTTTACAGTAGGTAAACTGGGGATCTTGTTGCCAAATTTGATAAAAGAAATGGAGTACTATGGTGTGAGTGTGTGTGTGTCAGGATTTCAAATCAATATGTCCAAATCTGAAGTCCTAAACATTAGTCTCACTGGCACACAGGTGGGGACTTTTCAGAAGTCATTCTCCTTCCAATGGACAAAAGGGGTGATAAAGTACTTAGGGATACAGCTCACTGTTAACAGGGGATACTTAGGGCAGTTAAATTATGGTCTTCTGATGACAGCCATAACCAGAGACATGCAGAATGGGTGGGAACAGTGAGCTCGTGGCTTGGAAGGATAGCAAGTTCTAAAATGGACCGCTATACTATTTTCAAATTTTACCATAGAACTCCCTAAGGGGGTCATTTTCTATCCCTGTTGCATGCGTGCAATAGCTAGATAGGGGTGGAGTCGGGGCAGCGTTGGGTCCGGAAGAGGAGAAGTCGGGGCGTCGTCGGGGCGGACGCTGTGGAAACTTTGCTGGCGGCGAAAAAGTAAGACCCCCTTATCGCTGCCAGTAGCGTGCCCAATAGCACCACCTTTCACGATGGTGCTATTGGGTGCGAAAGCTGGCAGCGATAACACCGCGGTGGTGCGATCGCTACCAGCTTTCGCAGGTCCACCCCCTGCTTCGCCCCCCCACCCCCCGTTACCGCGGGATTCAATAACGTTTGCGACATTAGAAAATCCAGGCCTAAGGTAGTTATTAGAAAAGCTGCAGAGAAAGTTACTATTGTTTATTTGGATGCAGGGGACTCCTAGGGTGGCAAATCGGATGATATAGAGACCATGTGGGATGGGTGGTGTGGGAGTACCAAACTTGAAAAGTTATTATCATGTGAAGCAGTCGAGAGCACATGCAGAGTGGAGATCCATACAGAAGCACAAACTGAGGGTGCGCATAGAGCAGTATTATGCTGACCCGATACCCCCTGTTTATCATAAGTCACATACTGTGGAACCTGGCTTGGGATAAACAGAAAAGAAAAGGGATAGTGAACCGTTATACCAAATGGACAGTGGAGGTATGGCCAAGCGTGAGAATGTGACTGACATCTTGGGAGGGAGGCTTTTCCATGCTTTAGTGAAGGGTTTGCCACTGGAAGGGGAGCAGAACTGATCAGGATGTGTTACAATGTTTGGCACAACTGTGCACTAAAACAAGAATAATCATTTTCTCTAAACTGCACATTTCTTTTTATCTCCCTGACTCCGATCATTTCGGTTACCTACAAGTGAGACATTATATGGAACATTTTATTGGATCTCAAAATATTAAGAAGGATATGACAGCCTTTGAAGCCTTGTTAAGCAAAGGGTGTAGCCATTGAGGATTCATTACAAAAGTCTATATATGGCTATTGTCACTGGGGTAAAGGAAGCTTGGGCATGAATTGAAATGGGAACAAGACCTTCAAAGAGAATGGAAGGAAGAGGATTGAGAGAACATATGTAGGCAAGTTGCGAAATTCTCACCGTCACTTGGCTGAGAATACCTATAAAACATATTTCAGATGGTACCTCACGCCAGCAAGCTTGAGAAGGATTTCTGGAAATATTTCAGAGGCATGATGGCTCACATATGGTGGCAATTCCCTGGTATAAGCCCTTTCTGGAGATGGGTGCAACAGTTTATTAAAGAGATTATGCAATGCTAAATGGAATTGAAACTAGAGACATATTTAATGATTAATTGTCTGATTACCCAAGTCCATGTGCCAAATTGATCCCGCATATATTAGTAGGAGCAAGATGCGAGGTAGCCCAATTCTAGAGACAAACAGAAATACTCGGAGAAGTGGGTATATTCCGATGGCTATGGTATATCTACAGCATGGAGAGATTGACAGCCCTCAGGCGGGGCACTCTTACAATGTTTCTAAAAAACATGGGATCTAATTGAACTATGGATGACGGAGGTGAAGGACGAGAAGGGGGGATGGCTAGGGAAATGGGGGGAGGGAAAGGTAGAATCTCTGGTTTAATGTTTTTAGGGGGTTACGGATAAAAGGGGGAAGTTGTAGTTATTCTTTTATTGTTGAATGTTATGGTTGTGACCATTTGGTTAAAGTGTATTATTCTGTGACATGCAATGAATTTCTTCAATAAAATGTAAATAACAGCACCAACAACAAAAAGACATGGCATTCCATAGTTCTTCCATGGTGAAAACTGTGTGCTTTCCAATTCAAAAGTTCCAACATCAACATCAGAAGGAATTTGAAAAATATTTGGGGATTGCAAGTTATCCAATTTTCACTTGGCATCCTCTCCTTTCTTACTCTGTTGAGCTATTCCAACACAAGGCTCCAGTTCTTTCACTGCTTTGTGCTGTTTCATTTTAGGAACTGCTGAGACACCGTCTGCTCTCTTCCGCTTTGTATCCCCAAGTTTGCTTCATCAGTAAGAGGGGGGCCAAGAGCTCCCAGGCAATACAGCACCAGCTGCAAAGGAGAGATGCGCTTCTCAGAGGTCGGTGAGATCACAAACTCTGATAAAGAACCACCTCCCGAACTCACCAGAGATTTGTCTCCTCTTGAAGGCAATTGCATGGAGAACTTAGGGGAAGAGATCTGCATCTGTGAGGACTACTGCTGACTCAGGTCTGGGAGGAAAGACCTGAGTTCTAGCCTTCCTCTTGCATCCCATCCATATAATAAAAAAGAAGAAAATTACAAAAAGGTTGAATGGAGAGCACAGATGGTAGCATCTCAATGTTGAGCCACCATCTTGGATCCCCTGAAAATCCACTGTTTTGACCCATAAAAATGAATATTTCTATTACAAAAATAAAGTCATAGGACCCAGTTTATTTTATTCAAAGACAAACAGAACCAGTAGGGTATCCCTGCTAATTTCTTTACAGCTGGATTTTTCCTGTATCTGGTATATATCCAAAGAGTTCATCTTCATTTGCTCTTCTTTTATTGTTTTTTTTTTTAACTATTAGCATTAAGCCTCCTCCTCTACAGCATAGTTTTGGTAAAGAAAATAAATTGTATTTCTCATTAACTGATTCACAATGACCTTATCACTGCTTTTTAGCCACGTTTCGGTAATAGCTATAAAATCAAGTTTATAGTCTACTAGCATGTTAGATATTAAGATAGATTTTTAGTTAACAATTGCACATTTATAACAAAAAAGAAATAAAGAAGCAATTTGTTAGTAAGTCTTTTAGTGGAATTTGCGTCACATTTCTATGTATAAGATTTCTTCTTCAAAGGACAAAGCCTGTGGACTACTCTAGACTTTAGCTAGGAGGAAAAAGCCGTATGTGGTTTCTTGAGGACATTCTGAAAATATTTTCAATGAAATAGCAAAGAAGTTTTTAGAAAATTCATGAACTTCAAGTTCAGTTGTTTGGCCTGGTTTTCCAGGTTTACTAATTTGTGGTGAATAATTAATTTTTCCTGGACCAATGCAACATTAATTCCTTGCAAAGCTGATACTGAGGAATGTAACTCAGCTATTTCTTGAAAGTGTGCTGCTCCACTATGAGTCTTTGCAAGTTCAGTTGGGCCTATCATATTGCTTGAAAATTGCCCCTTCCTAAGTGGCAAGAACATCCATAGTGTATCAAGAATTACAGAGTCATATTTCAGTGAAAAACCCCTTAGTACCAGATATGATGGAAGGACTACATCCTGATTTTCTGCTCCTAAGGAATCTGCTTTCTGACCCAGTTTGCTTACCAGACCACTAATAGACTTGGGTGCAGGTGGCTCAGTGCCTTGCCCAAGATATTCTTTCACCTCCTCTGTTTGTTTATTAAAATTTCTTAATCGTTTCATGCACACGTCCTAAGCAATTTACAAAATAAAATAAAGTCATCATAAATAAAACACAACATAACTTCACAAACAAAATGTAAGGCAATTTAAATACCCAAGGTCCAACTAGCAAACTAGATCTTAAAATTAGGGCATTATTTTGATAAATGCTTGATTGATCAGAAAAGCTCTTAACACTGTTTTAAATGTTTTTGAACACTCCATAAGTCTCAAAGTTGCAGGTATGTAGTTCCACAAGGCAGGTGCCAGAACTGAAAAAACACTCTCTGTAGTAGTTGACAGTCTCGCTGCTCATACTGTAGGCACTTCCAGAAGACCCGTTTCCTATGAACTGAGGTGTCTAGTTGGTTGGTAGATTCGTAACCAGAAATTAATCCAAGGTAGAGAAGAAATGCTAAGAAGTTTGTGCATAAGAAGCAATATCTTGGACTGAAACCTATAATGAACAGGTAGCCATTGAAGATGGTAGAGAGTGGGTGTGATGTAGTCAGTGCGCTTAACTCCACTGACTAACCGAACTGTAGAATTAAGAAGGAGTTGAAGAGGTTTTAAGGCCGAATCAGGGAGCTCAATGTATATAGCATTGCAATAATCCAAGATGGGTATCACTGATACTTGAAAAAACAATTTGAAATCATATGGTTCCAGAAGATTCTTCAGGCCATGTAGAACTCTAAGTTTGAAAAAGTCACTTCTAGTCACAGTCTTTATATGATGGTTGAACAACAGCTTGGAGTTAATCCTCAGACTAAGGCTTTTTGCGTAGGAGGAGATGGGAAAGTTAGTTATTAAAGACTAAATTGGCAGGAAAAATAGTACCATTGGAATGCTGAAAGACCAAAAACTCTGCTTTTGAAATATTTAAAGAAAGTTTGTTGTTTTGCAGCCATTTTTAATGGCTGACAAACAAATGCTAATAGAGCGCACTGTCTCAGACAAGGTGGAGCTCATTTTGATGTAGAATTGTTGAATATCATCTGCAAATATTCTATATCTGTCACAAAGGCTTGTCAGAATCTTACAGATAGGGGCTAAATAGATGTTAAATAACAATAAAGATAAGGAAGAACCCTGAGGTACCCCGATAGTATTTGCAAACCATGAAGAACATTGATTCCCCATCTTGACTTGTGAAAAGCGATTGGAGAGATAAGATGTGAACTATGCTATGACTTGCCTAGAGATGCCACATTCCCTCAAACAATAGAGAAGAATGTCATGGTCAAGAGTGTCGAAGGCCGATGAAATGTCCAACATAATCAGAACATAACTATGTGTGCTGTCAAGGCCACGTCTCTTACTGTCAAGAACGGAGACAAGCAGTATATTGATGCTGAGAAATTTCCTATATCCAAATTGAAAGGGGTCTAATATCTGATTTTCTTCAACAAACTCAGATAATTGTTTGAGGACTGTGGTTGCTAATAGTTTGGACAGAAATGACAGAGAGGAAATTGGCCTATAACTGGTAGGAACTGAAGGATCCAATCCGGGTTTTTTAATAATGGCCTGATAACAGGCTTCAGGCTAGATGGAACTTTACCCTCTGACAATGAGAGAATGACAACAGTAGTGAGAGTGGGGGCAATTAAGTCTCTGGTGATCTTCAAAGTGGGCACACTACATATATTTAAAAGACAAAATGAAGGGTTCCTTTTAGCGATTATTTGAGTGATCTCAGACATGGAGATGTGAATGAAGTCAACCCATAAGACTGTGGGGGCATCTGAGAAATTGGTGTGCCAAGAATGCATTGTCTGAAAGTTAAGTAGCAAATCCAAAACCTTCCACTTTAAATGATCTTTGAAATCATTACAGGAGATGGAGCAGGAGAGGATTCCTCTCCCTTTGCTAAATATAGAAGGCTCATTGGTAAGTTTTTTCGCAATCCCAAAAAGAACTTTGGGATAAAAACCAATCTCACAAAACTGCTTAGACTAAAATTCTTTCTTGGATGATGCCATTAAAGTCTTGTGCTCCAGCATCTTCTTTTTAAAAGACTTCAGAAGAGAGCTGGAGTGATATTTACGCCAAGTAAGTTTGACTCTGCATAATTAACATTGCTTGTCTATCATTAAGGGAGTCATCCATCTCCTGTTTTAACCCTGCTTGAAAGGGATAGATCTAGCAGGGGCAATGTCATCGTGAATCCTAGTTAATAGGGAACTCCAATTACTAACGACAGCTTCTATGTCAGATGGCTGAAAGGCAGGCAACTGGGGAACAATCTTTTCAGAGAATTTCTCCTGGTCAATCCAACCTCTCTTGACCATATGAAAGTTGGTGGAGTGGTCATAAATGACTTATAAGTCGAGACATAAATAACATGAAATGAGAAAATGATCAGACCAGGGCACAGGGGAACACAATAGGCTTGAAGATGGTGGCTTAGTACTTGAAGAATTAACAAAGATTAAAACAAGAGAGTGACCTAACTTATGGGTGGAAAAATGTGACAAGTTGACTCCAGCCTAAAGCTTCCATTATACTGAGAAAGGAGAAACAAGCTAATGGCAAAGGAACAACATCAATATGCAGATTGAAGTCACCTAGGATGATCATGTTGTTCAATTCTGCATTAGATGATAGTAGTTGCTCAAAACATGGAGATAAGTTAGACTGCATAATATTCGGAAGGCAGAAAACTAAACATAGATTCAAACATTGAGAACGCAGGCCCATCTTTTCGTAATAAGAGTCACCACTTAAATTCTCAAAAGAATAACAGCCTGACCTCCTTCTTCTCTTTCTAGGTTGAGAGGTAATAAGATAACTGAAGGGCATAGCTGATTGAGCGCAACATGATCAGCATGATCAGCCAAGTTTCAGTAAGGCAAAAGAAGTCAGGCTTCTTTTCCCAAAACAAATCATATATCACATTAATTTTTTTCTTGAGAGATTGAACATTAATGAGCATAAAACTAATGTTGTTTTGAGAAACAAAAGGAGAATGAGATAGAGGAATGAAACGTAAGTAAGATGGCTGCCGACTAACCTAATGAAAAACATTAGTCGATAGATCGCCATACCTGCCTTGGCCTATGACAACTTGGATATTTATTGGAATTGACTCATCTGGGTGGGCCACCACACAGATGGGGTCCTTGGCCTTCTCGGCACTTGTTTCACACAAAGGAGCGAACAAAGGGGCTCCTTTGTCGTGCTCCTTCGTGCACGAGACGGAGTGCGTGCCCCCTCGGTGCGCAGCACCTTTAGCGTCATCCACTGGGTTTTGACCCCTCCACATAGATGACGTCAGTGGGGGAGGGGGGGCATGGGTCTCAAAGTCCCTGATGAGAACTGGGCCAGTGGCTGGGCAGAGGCCAGTGGAGACAACAACTGAATTCAGACCACAGCAGCAAAGCTTCCTCTTCAAGCTAGCCACCAAAATTGTCTACCAACAATATATCTGGGTGTGACTCCTTTGTGGATTCATAAGAAAGGTGCCTTTCCTCAAAATGTAGAACTTTCCAGTGGCAGGAAATTTACAGAGGTATGTATCTAGTGTTGAATGATAGTAGGTACCTTTATTGAACGAGGATGAGTAGGAAGTGAGGGCATAAAAGGTGCTTCCACAGGACTGGGAGGAGTTGTGAGATGGATTTCCGAGGCTGTGGATTTTATAAACTGGGAAGCAGCTCTTAAGGCCTTCAGGACTAGTCAGTGGCTGAGGAAGTTTGCTGAGGAGCACAAGAACATAAAATTTTCCATACTGAATCAGTACAAAGGTCCATCAAGTGCAGTATCCTGTTTCCAATCCAGGTCTTAAGTGCCTGGCAGGATCCCAAAAGATTGATTGATTCCATGCTGCTTATCCCAGGGACAAACAATGGATTTCTCCAAGTCTACTTTAATAATAGTTTATGAACTTTTCTTCCAGGAACTTGTTCAAAACTTTTTTAAATCCAGCTACACTAATAGATTCTACCACATCCTCCAGCAATGAATTCCAGAGATAATTATGCATTGAATAAAAAAAATATTCTTAAATGTATTACCTAGTAGCTTCATTGTATGTCCCCCAGTCTTTGTACTTTTTGAAAGAGTAAGCAACTCATTTGCGTTTATCCATTCCACTCTACTCATTATAGTATAGATCTCTATCATATCTCCCCTTAGCAGTCTCTTATCCCCTTAGCAGTCTCTTATCCAAGCTTTAAAGCCCAAATCCTCATAGAGGAATTGTTCCATCCCCTTTATCATTTTGGTCACTCTTCTCTATCTTTTCTAATTCCATTATATCTTTTCTGAGATGCGATGACCAGAATTGCACACAAGTGCAGACATACCATGGAGTGATACAGAGGCATTATGATATTCTTATGCTTAGACCATCTCAATCCTGACCTCACTGCAAAATTACAACGCAAGCAGAAACAGGAGCTAGACTCCTCCCTGGCATCATGTACCTTGTTCTCTTTTACAATCTAAGATCCTATGTTTGCTAGAGATTATTAGGCAGGAGCACAGTGGGTTCCTACTTCCATCAGCAAGATTACTAGACCCCTGTTTTAGAAGACCCCGACCACTGACTGACAGAGCTGATCAAATGAGAGGCTGCTCAAACTCAAGCAACCTAATGGCTCCAATTCCTCCTATAGCTCCAAATACACTACCTCTGCCAGAGTCACCACCATGTGGGGACAATGATCTTGACTCATTAAGGACTAAGATTGATGTACAGCCTTCAGGACCACTAGTTGAACGCAGGAGGCTGCAGAGATTTTGTCAAAATTGTGGGAACCCCCTGCGACTGAATGATAATGTCACCTGGTTTGGGGGGGGGGGAGGGATGTTATTTATGCAGTAGGAGGTGCTCTAGTTGTATGGAGTGGTCAGTTTCTATGTTTGACACTCTTTTGGTTTTGGCCCCTGTCTTTTTACGTTTTCTGGTTGTGCAGCTCCCCACCACAGTAGGTGTAAATAAGTGTAAATAAAAATTAATTAATATCTGCTGGCGTCACCTAATATTCTACAGGCACCTCCTCTAGCTTGGTGCCTGCCTCCTGCCATAGCCCTGGTACTAAGGAAGAAAACAACAAAAATTGTAACTTATTAAACAATAGCAGGCAAAGACCCAAATGTCCATCCAGTCTGCCCGGGAATTTGCTTAGGTGGTAACTGCTGCTCTATGCAGGTTACCCCCTCCCCATGCTTTCTATTAAGGAAAGTAACTGCCACTCTGTGCAGGTTACCTCCAAGCCCTGTGCCTTCTGTTAAGGATAACAATTGCCACTTCATGCGGTTTACTCCCATTCAGAAATATTACACCATTTCCATCCTCTAACCATTAGGGATCCTGTGTGTTTATTCCATGCCGTTTGGAATTCTACTACTGTTCTCCTCTTCACCACCTCTTCTGGGAGGGCATTGCATGCATCACCATCCTTTCTGTGAAGAAATATTTCCTGACATTGCTCTTGAGTCTACCTCCTTGGAGTTTCAGATCATGACCCCTAGTTCTACAGCTTTCTTTCCATCGGAAAAGATTTGATTCTTGAGCATCATTTATACCTTTAAGATATTTATAAGTCTGTATCATATTTTGCCTGCCTCTCCTCCCTCCAATACGGTTGCAGGTTACCAAGAAAAATAAGGACACCAGAGGGACACCGGTTCTGTCTAGGGGAACCCACAGCTACAGAAGTGTTGTAAGAAGCAAAGGTTTCTTGTGTTCTTCAGTGGTAGAGAGCTAGAAAGGGAAAAACATCTAGATGATTTTCAGCTGCAGTGATTGGGACTAAAAACTGTGAGTAACATCTGTGAAGGTTTGTGTGTTTTGATTGAGAAGCTGCCTTTGATATTAAATGCTCCACTATACTTCTTAATTTTTTCTAACCTTCTGGAATTTGATTTCTAAAATAAATTCTTTTCTCTGGAATGCCATCCAATTGTGGAGAGTTGTTTTTGTCTGCAAGTCTCCTCCTGGGCCTCTCAGCTTTGCTGGTTCCCACTGTGTCTGAATCTATTGGAGGGCTGCAGAAGGGTCGCTCACTGCCCCTGCGGCTGCTGATGGTGACCCCTGATGAAGTGGAGGTTACAGGGGGGGTTTCCCCAATACCCTGAGTGGGGGAGGGAGAGCCTGATTGCCGCTCGATAACATATTGTCCTCTGGCGATGGGGCCATTCCAATCCCACCAGCAGTAAGAGTCTCCAAATAACCGCTGGCTGAGACCATAAACCATGAACATGTCCATGGAGGCCTGCAGGGGAAGTGGCCCAGTGGAACCGAGGGGAGGCCGTTACATTTCCCCATTAATGAAACCTCAGCCAAAGGGACATGGACAGGACTCAGCATTCATATTGCACCCAGTTGGTCACCATCTTGGATCTCGTTCTGACACTATTATTATGGAACCTCAGTTTCTGAGACAGCCTTTAGGTTTTACTACTTAGGAAAAAAGATGAGTGCGAACGTGATTTTGTGCTAAGTAAGAAAATGTTTAAGTTTCTAAGTGTAGTCCCTGCTACTATTTTTGTCCCTATTTTCCAGCTTAGAGGCTTTGCATTTTGGGGTATTCCCCTTGCCTCTGCACCACTTTTTTTGGGATGTGTTTCAGGGATAGAAATATTCCTCCTTGAGGGACTGTCTTTGTTTTTTTCTCTGGTACAGAGGGTTGATCAAGATCTTTCTTCTCCTCTAGTGGATTGACTTGGGAGAGAAAGTGAGAGGAGAGGAATTTTTGATGGTAATTGAGAAGACTTTTGAGGACTGAAGAGTTTGGTTGTCGCTATCTGGTGGACCAATCCCTGACAGACGGGCACACTCCCCAAACCAGGAAGGACTGAGTCTTGGGGTTCTTCCTTCTTTGTGCCCAGTTAATAGCAAAGGAGAAGACCTGGGGATCTATGCCTGTGAAGAGAATTTATGGCAGTAGTTGTTTCAACCAACAAGGGGTTTTGAGGCTTACACCAAATTTATGAACTTCACTGTAATACTACAGAAAATCAAAGAATTACCTTGTTGTCAAGAATTAAAATGCATCATGAAATAAATTACTTACAATGGTTTCTTCAGGTCAGAAAACAAAGAGTTACAAAGTGCTCTGCAGCACATAGTTCATTTACATTATGGCAGCCTGTGTGTCTCTTGCGGTTACCACCACAATACCCACCTGAAAGATGGTCGTTCCACGCCGACTACGTGAATGTGTGCTCCGATGGGCTCATGACTCAAAGCTAGCTGGACATCCTGGTCGAGCCAGAACCCTGGAAATGTTAAGATGCTTCTACTGGTGGCCCAGCATGGTAACAGATTCCCGCAATTATGTTGACTCATGTCCTGTCATGTTGAAGCTCCAGCTAGCCTCTGTCTCCTCTTGTGCTCCACCTCCTGGTAGCAGGCGCTCTCTGGGTCCCACCAGGGAGCCTACAAATCCTGCACTAGGCCAAGGGTCCACCTCCTGGCGCAACAGAATCTAAGCGTGCCTGTGTTTCTGTAACAAATTTTGCTCCAACCTTTTCCCTCAACCGTCAGGGACACCAATGGTTATGTGGGTAGACTTCCCCGGCAGAGACGCTCAGCCTTCTGACCTATGTACCTGAACCAGCAAGAAAGCACTATAAGTTATACTTCCTGGGCTCTCAATGCTAGCCATTGTAAATGTGATTCCATTGTAAAATACAAATGACCTTAGACCAGTACGCTGTAACTGTTGAGTTAAAGCATGATTGCTGATCTGCCTGGAGGCCACTCGATCAAAAAGGAAGAACATTCAATATCTATAAATAAATAAATAAATAAATATATAATCACCTAATTTAAGGTACACAGCAGAAAGGTGGAGTTGTGGGGAGGGTGGTAGGTTCCTCCACACCATAGATTTCCTTTGGATGGTTATTTAGAACTGAAATCATATCGCAGCCTATTAACTCCCGAAATTTAGCACTCCTTACCCAGCCACATTGAAGAGGTGAGCCCTGATTAACTTACCTGGTAGAAGGGTTTAACATACGACCATGTTACTGTAACATAGTAACGATGGTAGAAAAAGCCCAAATGGTCCATCCAATCTGCCCAGCAAGCTTCTTAAAATAGTAACTGCCACTCTGTGCAATTTACCCCCCCCCCCCCCATGTTTCTTTTAAGGGGAGTAACTGCTGCTCCATGCAGTCATCCCCAAGTCTTACGATAACCCATAAAAAATTTCTGCTAGCAACATTTTTACTGGATGATGAGCCTTCTTGAAAATTCAGTCAGTGCTGCTTGAGGTGCTTTGCCTATGGACTTGGCCATAGAAGCAGTCCTGTGCTTTTTTCCTTATGTCTGCGAATCAGTATCCCAGACCATAGAAGTCAGGGCCCTTGTTGGCTTTTGTCTGAACCCAATTCCCCTTTTCCCCTCTGTGTTCCCCAGGAAATGGCTGTAAAACGTTTTCATTTCTCTGACCTGAAAACTTGGTCCTGACCTCTGGGAGGAAGGGGACATTGTAACCCCAAGAATTATCTGGTACCAGGGGTGACCGCATGATTATTAAATAGCAGATAAAACCCACAAAAAAAACCAACCAAAAACGTTTTGGCATTGGCGGGAAACCTGCAGTGAGCCCAAAACAATGCCAAGGAACAGAGAGCTATCTTTCTATTCCCAGCCAGTCATCTGGAAACACTGCTTTTGCATCACAGTTAACAGAAAGGGGATTTTTAAAAAAAAGTTTCCTTTTTCCTCTACTGTCTGTCTTACATTTTGTCATGCTCTGCATTACACCATAACACCATGCTGCTTTGACATAACTGCACAGGGCTGTGGTAACCCAGCGCAGCTGACTTGAAGGAGTTCAGACTCTATTTCTCACTAGCTGAAAATGGTTTTAATCCCCTCGCTGTCCTCCAAACTAATGTTTCTTTGGTATAATGGGAAGCGTTAGCCACAGAGGGTTTCCCGGCGGATTTCCCTGAGGTGTGTGGGGGGGACGGTTTCTAGTGGCACCCCCCAGCAGGCCCCCAGCAGCTGTTGCTCCTGTCTCAGCACGTCCCCGCAATGCAACGCAAACATAGAGCAACTGGAGTGGAGTAACATCTGCGTGAAGAAACACTGCTGGCCTTGCTGAAACTCTGTTCATGCCCCTGGAACTCCCTGCATTCTTTTCTTACGTTGTCAGGGAACTCGCTGCCAGCCTTGTTCAGACTGGCTTCCCAGGGAAAACACCACCTGGGAGAGGCAGGTGAAATCTGATCACTGGCCAAACAGCGGTGCAGTTCAAACCACTTCAGCGAGGAAAGTTTCACGCCGCCGCAGCCGGAAATTCCCAGAAGTCCTGGGTCAGCCGGCTTCTCTGTCTTTCCTGCCCTCTCCCATGCTCACGCTACGGTACATGTTTCACTTTCTCTGCAGCACTGGCAAACATGAGATCAGTAGGAATGAAGACTCGCATGGTGACCCCGGGGCTGGTTGACACAGGAATCTCGACACCCTGCTACACGAAGAATCACTACTGATTCACATGGCTATCCCCAACACTGACCCTCATAGGGACCCCAGGACTGGCATATACAGGTACCCCTACCCCCTAACTGGACTCATGTAGGGACCAACTTACACAAGGACCCCAGAGCCAGCTCATACTGGGATTCAGAACTGGCTCACACAGGGACCTCTAACACTGGTTCACTGAGAAACCCAGCCCCGGGCTAATGCAGGAACTCCAAAACCAGCCCAAAGGAGAACACCATCACCAGTTCACATGGAACCTCAATACTGGTTTGCATTAGGACCCCAGTACTGTTTCAGATAGGGACCCTTGTACCGGCTTATATGGAACCCCCAGCTCCAGCCCACATGAGAACCCAAACATTTGCTCGTACGGGATCCTCGATACTGCTTCATGGAAGAGTCCAGTACCTGCTAACACAAGAACTCCAGTACCAGTTCACAGGGCAGCCCAGCCCTGACGCACACAGGGATTTCAATACTGCTTCACACAGATTCTCTAGCACCATGTCACATGGAATCCCAGCATGGACTCACATGGGAAATCCCAGTACAAGCTCATTCAGGAGCCCATCATAGGTTCATGCTGAAGCATCAGCACCAATTAACGCAGGGATCCCAGTGATAATTCACATGGGCATTCCAATATGGCTCATAAAGTATGTGGACCCCTCCACTATCAATCTCTTGCTTCCAATCCTGTGCACTTCTCTGTTTCCTTTAGTAAGCGATCCATTTCTTCTTTTGAGCTTTCTGACCTCTGGGTCCCCTCCTGTGGACTAAGCTTTCTGACCTCCAGGGTGCCACCTCTCACTTTATCGCCCAATCTGAACTAAGCCATAAAAATAAATCTACAGATTCTATTGTACAATAACAGCATGCTGAATATTTTTAAAATACATATCTTAATTGAACTTTATGCAATATTACAGAAAGTTTTCTTGCAACTATTTCCTCATTTTCCCCACAAAACATCTTATCTTGTATACTATATATCCATTCAGGAAGGGAACGATATACATTGTTGGGCCATATCACCACTCAAAAGTGAGGAAGTGCTAGGCAGCTGTCTAGTGCTTTCAGCAGTCCTGCTCTGATGTAGAAGCAGGGCCCTTCCTGGAAGCAGGATTGCGGCGATTGGGCCTCCTTCTTCCTGCCCCAGTGGGGATGGAAAAGGAAGTGTATCATGGGCCCATACAGGTAGGAAGAAGGAGGCCTAATTGAGCTGGAAGAAGCAGGAAGTCGGGCCCTGCGGATGGAAGCAAGTACTAGGTTTTGGAGGCTTGGGGAGGGCGGTGTCAGTGCCAATCGGTCCAGCCATGGCCAACGGATGAGCTGGAGCAGTGACTGAGCCCGCCTGACTGCTGGAGGGAAGAGCAGGAACAGCAGCCGGGCTCCTGCAAACTGCTGGGCATGACTGCTATTTCTGCAAAAAGAAAAGCAGAAATAGCAGTCAGGCCCTCCCATGTTTCTAAAAGTGGAGGAAAACAGCTGAGCCCTTGGCCTGAGTAACAGGAAAGGCCCAGCATGACCAGCTGTGGAGCTCATTCTGCCTGCAGCTGGAAGAATAGGAGAGAAGGATGTAACCCTTACTGGAGGGGTTTAGTCCCAAGGGCACACAATCACATTTATAACCTCTGGAGCTGCTCCGGCTAGCTGGCTTCTTCCCAGCTTAACTCTTGAATCCTGGGGTGAGTTCTTTCTATTTGGGAAGACTCTCGTCTATGGCCCAGACAATAAGAGAAATTGTAGTGTGTCCCTGTTTGTAGTTGTGGCATCCCCAGGATGGAGATGTTGTGAATAACCAAACAGGAACCTGGTACTGGGTGTTAAATTATAATTTACTGATTGGTTTAAGGCAAATAAAAGTCCATCTTTAAATATTTGTGCAGTTACAGATGATGTCTTTACAGATAGAGTATTTCACTGTGGGTAGATGTCTTTTTCTTTCATCACACTGGTTGAGCTTCCCAATTGGTGGTGAAATTGCACACTCAAAGCTCTCCCAGTGGCTTATCCGGGATTTCTAGGTCAGGGGTCCCCTGCTAGCATAATAAAAATCCTACCATACAGTCCAGCATCTTCCTGAACACCGATCCTTGTATCCTGGTCCCATATTAGTGAAGTTCTGGATGGGGTCTCCTCACTCTTCCTTGATTCCATTAAGCTGCTCTGAAAGGTGACTCCTCGGGTTGAAAAGTCTTGGGGTGGGAACTGCTGATCCAGCCAGGCTCCCAGTGAAGAGGGGTGGCTTAAAGCTTTATCACAACATTAAAGTTGAAAACAGGTTACATTTTGGCCATCAAAAATCTCACTCAGAAAGATCTGTCACTGGTCTTGCCTACTTAGGGAGTAGAGTGGTGCGCATAGGTCTTCAGTCCTCTGGCTTGAGATCTCTTTTGCCCCAAAGGGAAATCTGGCAGAAATCTATCTTACCGAACTAAATACTCTGGGTTTCTCTGGCAGGTTGTGCACAGAAGCTAATCCCCTACAAAAAAAGGGGCAACCTGATGAGGCAGGAGGCCTCAGTAGGGAGAAAAACATCCTACATCTTACTTCTCTGGTGTCTTCTCTAAAATGAAACTAACCACACCTTAAACCTCTGGTCTGACCCAGTATGGCAATTTCTAATGTTCTTATGTCCTTATATGTCCTTCCAATCATCATCATCTAAGTGTAGAGAAAGATCCTTATTCCATCTTTCAGTAATGTTGGGACAAGTCTCAGGATCATAAATTCCATCTAACAAGTTAAGTATATAATCTGGAGATCAAATGATTAGGAGATCTGGGTGAAATAAGAGAAGATTCCAGATCAGTGTGCAAACATAGTGGGTCAGGGTTCTCCAAGTGATGCTCCATCACCTTACGTAATCGGGAAAAAATATAGTTTGTGTGTTTGGCAATATGGTATTAAGACTGTAACTCAAGGAAACTCTTAAAGTGACTTCCACCATCATTTGGTCAATGAAATGTAAACCGCCCAACCATAGTCCAAGCCTCCACATCTGGAGATACAGTAAGAGGAGATAAGGTTGGATTGCCCTGAAGGCTGGAAATGGGGGAAAATCCCAATAATTTATTTGCTGTTCACCAGAATTTCAATGTATGAGATATGATAGGGTTTGAGCGCCTATCTGTAGTACTGAGGAGAGGTAAAAGGTACAGTGAGAAGGGTTGTTAATGTGAAATCCCCCAAGTACATATCCTCAAGAGATACCAGTCTTTAATGCCCACTAATCTGGAAGCTAGATAATAAAGTAACATATTTGGGACATCCAGTCCCCCACAATTCCTGGGATACTGTAAGGTCAGGAGCTTGATATGTGGCGGCCTGCGACACCATAAAAAGAAAGAAATAACTCCGTTAAGGTCTTTGAAGGCCTTCTGGGAAATGTTGCAAGGGTGGTGCTGGAAAAGTTATAAGAGATAGGGAAAGGCAACCATTTTAACCAAGTGACAGTGGGAAATTGGTCCTTCTGGGAAACGTTGCAAGGAAGGTGCTGGAAAAGATATACGAGATGGGGAAGGGCAACCATTTTAATCAAGTGACAGTGGGAAATCGGTCCACCTCCGAAGGTGTGCCTGCAATTTCATGAACACCTTAGGATAATACAGTTTATACAACTCTCTCAGACTCTTTGGGATCACAATCCCCAGATATTTAATAATTCACCCTATGAAAAAAATAAAAGGGGCCCATCCACAAAAGTTTGATTAGAGCCCCTTAAATGGTTAAAGCAGGCCCAGGATGCTAATGAGTGGTCAGTGAAATATATAGATTTTTGTGTTGCCTGATAGATAAAAAGGAGTTAAACCAGGTTAGAACCTTGCCACTTAGGCTGGCCTCTGTTAACTGTGATAGCGTGATATTATGATCTACAGTATCAAAAGCTGCTGGGAAGTCCATCTGTACTAGTATCATAGCCTGGCTTCTATCATGGTATCTGAGGAGATCATTCAACAAGTTGATGAGGACTGTCTCTGTTCCGTGGCCTTCTCTGAATCTGGAATGGCAAGGGTCCAGCCAGTTTCTCTCTGCTAGCCAATCATTTAATTGAGTTCACACTGTCTACAAGTTTTGCCAGAAATAAATAAATAAATAGTGGAAAATATTGGAAAGAAATGAAATGCTAGACACTGAGCATAGTTTTCAGATTTATCTGGGCCCAGAGTGTACTTTTTTAAGTAGAGGCCGTGCAACTACTTTTTTCAGATCTGTAGGTAGCAGTTGCACAGATAGAGGGTTTTACAGTTTTATAGGCACAAGTTATGAGGGGATTTCTTACAAAAATTCTGGTTTCTATATAGAAATAAGATTTTATAAAATAATTATTCTGCATAATAACTGCAAGCTGGAAGAACACCTGAGGGCTTAGGCTTGCTACAAATAAATTCCTAGATTCATCAAAAAGTGTTAATAATGCATTGATAACAAAAAGGGGCGTGTATTGGCAGGTGATCAAGCCCAGTACAACACAGATTTCTGAAATGATGACAAGAGGTCTTACAATGAGCTACCAGGGGACCTTCTAATTTTATATATGTAGGCAACAGTTGTGTTGGGTCAATGTAGTTTGCAATTTTAGATCTTGCATCAGCTGTCTACAGCTCTTTGCAACGCAGAAGGTGATAACTGCTTAAGGACTTACCTCATTCCTCATACAACATTCAGATAATCTGCTCTATTTCCACAAAGAATACAAAAACTAGGAGTAGATGGGTTGCAGTGAGTTCTAGTAGATTAAGGACTGTGACACAAAAACACACCCCTTATTTTATACCCCCCAAAATATGCCTTCATGGCACCAGAAGCAAACAATATTGCAGAAAAAAACATCTGAAGAGAAAACTCAGTTGAGGAATAACATCCACTCTACACAAAAACCCAATGGCATGGTCAATAGACCCTAAGAGAAAAGAAAACTGCAGGGTTAAGAGGAGGGTCAAGATGGTGGCAGTGTGAGGGAAGCTTTGAAATTTGCTTCCTAAGACTATTCTTCCTCCCTGTTATGACCAAGCAAACAGGGAAAGTACAGACTTACCTTGCAAAGAACCCTCCTTCCTACCAACTTTAAATAGGAAAAGAATTTTGTAGCTAACATTACTTAGTTGTCAGATGTGCTGAAAATAGGAGAGTCGGCTACAGGATTATATTCTTTCTTCTTAACGTTAATATCCTTCTCTTTCTGCCGTTGTAGAAACTATGACAAAGGTTCTGGTTCCCAAACTACATATAACAAATCATGCAATTCAGCGTTACATTTACAGGGGTACAACAACAAAAACTGAGCTTCTGAGGAAATAACCTCTTGCCCCAAGTTATAAAATATGCTTCTCTTCATTTGGGTAGCACGGAGACATTTGGGAATAAATGGACTCTAGCTGCAAGAATCACATTTCCTAATTTTTGCATAAAATGTATTCACATCCACTCCCTGTTGAACTCGGGAAGAAAAAAGACCAAACGCGTCCAAACTGAAGAAAAAGCAAAAGAAGTAATTAACAGTTCTTAATAATACATTTCTACTTTAGTTGTTGGCTTTATGATGATGATGTTCAGGAAGATAATACACCTTTCGCAATGGAAGAGGAGATTCTTTAATAACATGCAGAGTTTCTGACAATGAGATATTTCTCAGATAATGAGAAGTGAGGCACTTAAATTCTTCCTTGGTTAACCTTTATTCCATGGTTTTCAACATTTTTCTGATCATAATGTAAGGGGAACTCTCAGTTCTACCCCTTATTAGTAGAGTTGCCCTTAACTGGCATGGCCTTAGTGGTTTCTTTAGACCTAGTGTGCCAGTAGAGTAGGTGGGAGAGTGTTAGGAGCATTGATACTCTCCAATGGGAGGGAGGGGTTAACAAAACTCCTGCATCTCTGTGATGCAGTAGGAGGCTGGTAACATCTAAGCAAAGAGAAGTCTGTCTTCAGCCTGCTGTCTGAGGTGCTTATCTCTGCAAAGAGGTGCACTACTAGGGCCTGGCTCCCCCACAGGAACCCTGTGCCCTGAATCCAGAAGGGGCAGGCGGCCCGTTGTGGGGAGTAACTCCGGTGTTGTTTTCTGTTAAGAGAAGAGGCTGTTAAGTTAGACATCCAGAAGGAAGAGTTTTGGCTGTCCCTTCCTATCTGCAGTGGAACAGGGTAAGAAAAAAACCTGGGTTCAGGGATCCCTTCCATTAGGGATCCAGAGGAGAGTCCGAGACTGAGATAAACTAAAAAGTGGAAGAACTGCTAACCATGAGTACAAGAATTGTAAAGATCTTAGAAGACACTAGTCTGGAGCCCTCAGCCCCTGGATTACTCTCTGTGCAAGGACAGGACCTTTGGCCATCCGTGGAAGGCGGTTTCCTGCCCAGCTTAAAGGTTGCCCTGCCCATCGGGACCTCCATTTCACCTAACCAGGATTATGGTAGGATCCCTTGCCTACTTACAGGTTCCTGCACAGATAGAGAGAAAACCTGTAATTAAGAGAAAAGAGAGTGTGCTGCTGGAAACATATTTAAGCAACTATCTTATTCAGTAAATTTAAGTTTGGACACTAATCCAGTGCATCCAGCGTCTTCATTTGGACATGCAGCACACGGAAAAGAGAAGTGTCTCCTCTCCCAGAGATAACCAACGGGAAGTTAGCCACCCCTGCACTGGGACCCCAAGCCAAAGGATCCACACCCTGGGGAAAAGGGCATAGAAGAGAGCTAGATAGGGTTCCTGCCCCAAAGAACTTACAAATACTTTTAAGATCCCATTCGTGCAGGACACGCACACTGGGGTGGGGTTACAATAATATTCTTAACCTGAGAGAAATTGACTTAATTTACTGAGTTATTTCTAACAGAAATCTGTTGCACCTCTTCTTGTATCTTGAGTGGAAACATGAGTTTTCAAGTCAGAGAAAGCAGTCTCTAATAGAGGACCTTTAAATGACAGTCTGTACAATATCCAAAATTCCATTCCAGATCTAAATTAAGGAAACTTCAGTATTATGCTCTTTCTGTTTTTTTGAAGCTTTCAGAGAACAACAGTGAATCATGCTGAAAATTCTTTTTATTCAAACTGGCAGTCTCATCAGTGGTGGATGGACTACTTAACGCACACCCTGCTCATTGTTCATTTCTTGGCTTTAGGCAACATAAAAAAAGAACTGAAATTCTGATAATACAATCAGAGAGAAAATCAGATCTGACCTGAATGTTTTAGTAGGATTGTATTTGTGTGTGTGTGTGTGTGTATGTGTGTGTCGGGTGTGTGTGTGTCAGGGTGTGTGTGTGTGTGTGTGTCGGGGTGTGTGTGTGTGTGGGTGGGTGAGCAGGAAGGAAAAGTAACTCTCGACTCAATGTCCCTTCCACTGGCGACCTGGGATTTACAAATGCTGCGGTGTGAAATATGCTGCTTCTAGACATGTTTCTGGTCTTTTGGCAAACAAAATCATCCGTCAGAGCCCATACTGTCAGTTTAGATGAATCACCAGATAAAATATTGCTTGTCTTGACCTTCCTCTTACTTATAAGATGGAGGTCAAGGCATTAGAAATCAAACAGAATAAGAGAGAGACTGTGGGTTGAGGACAGTTACGATCCATGCAGTTACTCTTGCCCTGGCTGCTGAATAGTTGGTGATCCTCTTCACTTATTTACATCAAAAAGCATTAGTGGTCAAAATTTAGTGTGCTTAAGGGCTGATGTACTAAACTGCATTAACATCATTCATTAACATTTGTAAAATTTGTATTTTGCCATATATATTAATGGCTAGTGTTACTGAGATAGAAATGAGGCACATCTTA
Source organism: Rhinatrema bivittatum (assembly GCF_901001135.1). Classification (NCBI taxonomy): domain Eukaryota; kingdom Metazoa; phylum Chordata; class Amphibia; order Gymnophiona; family Rhinatrematidae; genus Rhinatrema; species Rhinatrema bivittatum. The sequence continues at coordinate 766,070,728 of NC_042616.1, forward strand.
CTGCTAACAGTACAGTACATGTAGACAGTAATGCAAAAACTTAAGTATACCTACCTTAAAATATAGTTGTTTTTGTTGTTAATGAATCTGTTACATTTAGCATGTTTAAAATCATGTGCTTTTTTACTACACTAATAGCTAATGAGTTATTTTGCACACTTTTGCATCTCATTACCTCATTAGCATAGGTTTTACTTTAATACTAACACAAGCTAGTTTACATATATTAACAGCCCTGTTAACATATGTTAACTGATGGCATTAATGCGCATATACACCCAAATTTTCAAATGCTAGCGCACATAAAATCCAGGAGATTTGCACATGGCCTGGCCTTGTGCATGCCGAGTGCATTTTAAAAACAGCCCGACCACACCCGTATCACCAGACACATGCAGAGGTGCCGGGCTCGATGAGAGGGACGGGCTGGGGGCAGGGTCTGGGCAGGGCTGGGTGGGGCAGAGGCCGGCCAGGACAGTGGCCAATAGGCCCTGTCCCAGTGAAGTGTGCGCTGGCAGCTGGCTGGCATGCGAAACTTACACCTGCTCGAAGGAGCGGGTACGTTTTAAAACAAAAAAATTCTAGGATAGATAGGGTTAGTTTAGGGGTCGGAGAAGAGAGGGGAAAAGGAAGGAAGGGTAGGTAGAGTCTAAAACATTGAAGCGTTTGAAAATTTGGGCATATATGCGCATTGAAGTGGACCAGGAGGGAGCTGGGAAAGGCCTACTTGTATTGTTTTTTAAAATCCCCCCTTGCATGCGCGAGAGGCCACCTGTGCATGTTATAAAATTGCTGCATCGATGTGCGTGCGCTGGGAACCGCATGCACATAGATGCAAGCGCAGACTTTTGAAACTCAACCCCTTAATGTTTGTTGTTAATACACTTTAGTACATTGGCCTCCAATGCTTGTTTTGTAAAAGTGTCATCAGTGTATTTTGCTGGAAAAGTCACTGGATTTCCAGTAGTCATATGTAAAGATAACCATCTACATAAGTTAGCCAGACACTGTTAACTTACAAGCAATATTCAGCAGCAAGGCTATGCTGCTGAATATCCCTGCAAAATTGCTAGTTAGCTGGGTAAGCCTTATGCAGCTAACCTTAGCTTTGCTATTGAGCAGGTGTAACTTATTCAGTTACACCTGCTCAATAGGATCGTGACATCTGCTTTCGAAATCTCACAGACCTCAGAGGCTGAGATCTCAAAAGTTCATATACTGCATCATCTTTTGTTGGTCCTACAAAGATACCAAAAGAATTGTAAGAAAACTCATTTTAAAAGTTTTCAATTAATTTGAATTTTTAAGTTTTGGGAGAGTACTGATGTTTACAGTTTCAAACCTAGCCTTAAAAGCCAACAGAAACCATAGATAATGCAATTAAAAAATATATACCAAAAATTAAGCTTTCAAATAAAACCTCAAATTTTTTTTGTTTCACATCAAAATATGAGCGCTAAGTTCAGATGGCTCCACTTTAAAATGCCATAATTTTTCACTTTCTCTGAGATTCCCTGTCCTCAGGCTATGTTCTCTGTAAAGACAGCCATTTCTCCCTGTCAATTTTTGTTTCAGTCCCAGATAATAAGATTATATTTCCTCACCTACCAGGTTTTATATATTAAAATAAAGTCTTTTTCTCTTTAGCAGTTCAAATGTTACAACTATGCTAATTTGTATGGTGCATATAGAATGTCAGCAAGGCTGTGAACAAAGAGAGGGCAATGCTTAAAAAATGGATTTTACTGCATTAACACAAACAGCAAATGAATGCAGTTGTGGAAGCAAGCAATTGACATGATTGCATGAAATCAAGATGGCAGGCAGTTAAAAAACAACAAGCAAACAAACAAACTGGAACCCCCTATGATTTGAAGGATTCAGAATTTTGCGATCCATAGATGATGGAGATCTTCAAGATTTTTAGGAAATGTCAGCAAAGAAGTTCAGTCCTGCAGACTGACTGGCATTCTGTTCTGTCCATAAAATTTGCCCTTCTCCCCTCTATGCCGGCCAAAACCAAGCCCGTGTCTATCTTGCCTTGTTGGGGGTGGGGTGGGAAAGGGATCCCCTGTGCTCATAGATACGTCTTGTTCCTTGTGGTCAAGGCAGACAAGAAGGTGGGGAGGAGTGTAGGTGGGCCAAGTGAAGGGTTTTCCCCCCACCCTCCAGACGCTCTAATTCTTCTCCTTCCAGGAGAAAGCTTTACACTAGGCAGGTTATGGATCCCTTCCTCAGTCCATATACGCCTCTCTTTTGAAGTGAGTGGAAGAAGAGAGGAATTTCCTGACAGCAGACTTTCAGTGCTCTGTGCTGCTCCTGCCCTGTTCAAGCATTCAGAACAATAAGGAATTTCTCTCAACCAGCTTACATCCTGTATTATTGCCACTTGAGCCACCATAAGCAGGAGAGTCACTATATTCCAAAGGGGCAGGGTTTACAACTGCTAGGAGGTCCTGGAGAGCGTCACTCTCTTCGGATGATTCCAAATAGTAAAGTTGGGGGTCATAATTTTGTGAACCAGGACCTCCTAGCACTTGTCAACCCTGCCCCTTTGGAATATAGTGACTCTCCCGCTTATGGTGGCTAAAGTGGCAATAATACAGGATGTAATGAGTTTTCTGATGTTTCCAGCTGAGTCGCTAGATGTTGTTGTGTTGCAAAGTGAGAGTTAGAAAGAGAAATTCTCCGTCCTGCTAGGTCTCCAAACAGGAAAGCGGTCCCAGAACCCACCCAGAAAGGGATAGAGATGGAAGGCAGAACTCAGAAGAAAGAAATCAGGTGGAATCGAGCTAATAAAATATCAAATATCAAAATGAAAAGATGCATTATCTTCTTTATCTTTTTATCTTTTATCTTTTATTTGAATTTATTACTCGCCCACTTCCTGGGCAATGTACATAAGACCAATACCGAAATCAGAATTCACAGTAACAATAAAACTCGAACATACAAGAACTTTCTGCGGACTTAGTAAAACGATTGTCTAAATAGCCATGTTTTTAGCAGGGTCTTAAAAGTCTTAATGCTGTCTGACATATGTAGAGCTTCGGGAAAAGGGTTCCAGATAACTGGGGTGGCCAGAGAGAAAGCGCAGTCTCTGGTAACACTAAGTCTGGCATGCAATGGTGAGGGCACATCTTACAGGCCTTGTTGTGCAGACGAGATGGACAATAAAGCCGTGAAAGAGCGTTGCTCCAAGGTGAAGTATCAGAGGAGATAAGATTAAAGGTTTTAGTTATACTTAATGCTTTCCGCAATCGGAAGCCAATGTAATTCAGAGCGCACTGGAGTGATGTGCTCATGCTTGTTGATGCCGGTAATAAGTCAAGCTGGGGCATTTAGCTATAATTGAAGGGGTCAAAGCATCGCTGCAGGAAGACCAAGGAGAGTAGAATTGCAGTAGTCTACTAAAGGTAGGATGGAGTCCTAAATCACTTGTAAATATTTACACAAGAACAAAATAATTTTGGTCATTAATCAAACAAGAACTCTTTTTTTAATTTTGTAGGTTACTGTAACTATCAAAACCAGATCTGCAATGTCAAATAATTATAAGGCTTAATGGGCCCAATATTCAGAACTATCTGGGTAAGTAACTTAGCAGGATATAAATTATCTTGCTAAGTTACAAGAAATATTCAGCGGCATGGGCTATTCAGTGGCAAATCGCTAATTAGCTGGATAAGTTAACTGGATAAGTAGTGCTGCCTTGATCTGCTCATTGCCCGCTCACATTTTATGTGCTATGAGATAGCCGGATAAGTCAGCGTCTGTTGAATATAACTGGATATTCAGCGGCTTGCTAGATAGCTGAATAAGTCCTACTTATCCGTCTATTGAGTGCTGAACACTCTTTGAATATCGAGCCCGTTAATTTTCTCAGTTTCTATCATGCAGCTGGAATGTTCTAAAGACTATGATGCTTTGTGAGCACCTTTCTATATCGGAGCATCTTATCTCCCCTGTTTTAATTAGATTTATGGTAAGTAAGGTTGATGCATTTATTTCTGTCTCTTATGTTTTCGTTTCATATCAATGTTTCATCTTCTCTTTAACTTTAACTCTCTCTCTCTCTGCTTCTATTTCAAAACTTTTTTTCTTTATGGTATTGTCACACCTGGGCAGGCCAACGCAAGGTAATTCCTCAAACAGGAGAGGTATAGGGGACAAGAGCAGAGCAGGTCAGAGTCTTCTGCTTGACCAGCCACCTCCCTCTTGGGTTAAGCCCTGGTGGCCGGCAGGACTTTGGCGGCGATCAGGTAGGGAAGAAGACAGGCTGTGGTCAAGGATGGAGCTAGGCAGGAAACAAGGCAGACCAGTAGACAGGAACTGAAACAAGGCACGGACAGAGTGCAAGGCAAGGCAAAACTGGATCAGGGTGCAAGGAAAAGCAGGGTCAGGACAGGCAAAACAAAACCAGACAAACAAGGACAGACAACAGACTGCAGGATCACTGGAAGGCCCACAGAGACAGTGGAACGAGGGGACCACTGGATGGCCCAATAGAGGATAAGGGCAAGCTAAGAACACATTGGCAAGATAGGCCACTGGGAGGGCTAACCCAGAACAAAAGCCAGACTGGGAACAAACCTGCAAGGAAGGCCACTGGGAGGCCTAAACAGAGCAAGAGCAAGATAAGGAACACACAGAGAAGGAAGGCCACCGGGAGGCCTAAACAGAACAAGAGCAAGATAAGGAACACACAGACAAGGAAGGCCACCGGGAGGCCTAAACAGAACAAGAGCAAGATAAGGAACACACAGACAAGGAAGGCCACCGGGAGGCCTAAACAGAGCAAGAGCAAGATAAGGAACACACAGACAAGGAAGGCCACTGGGAAGCCTAAACAGAACAAGAGCAAGATAAGGAACACACAGACAAGGAAGGCCACCGGGAGGCCTAAACAGAGCAAGAGCAAGATAAGGAACACACAGAGAAGGAAGGCCACCGGGAGGCCTAAACAGAGCAAGAGCAAGATAAGGAACACACAGGCAAGGAAGGCCACCGGGAGGCCTAAACAGAGCAAGAGCAAGATAAGGAACACACAGGCAAGGAAGGCCACCGGGAGGCCTAAACAGAGCAAGAGCAAGGCAAGTAACACACAGACAAGGAAGGCCACCGGGAGGCCTAAACAGAGCAAGAGCAAGATAAGGAACACACAGACAAGGAAGGCCACCGGGAGGCTCAAACAGAGCCAGAACAAGGCAAGGGACACAAGAACAAATCAAAGAGCACACAGCCACAGGCAAAACAGGAGCCTTTGAAAAGGCAAATTAAGCGCAACGATGGCCAAAGCAAGAAGCCAGGGTGACTCGATGATGAGGCCCTGGGCTATGAGTGAGGAAGGCTTGTATAGGATTGGCCTTGCTGTATCATGCAGCCTTCAAGGCAGAGGCAAGAGCAAGTCCGAGCGAGTCCCTTGCCAACAGTGAGGGCTGCTGTTGGCAGGGGGGGGGGGGCCACCTGCAGCCAGTATCGTTACAGTTATTGCCTTGTTTTCCTGTGTCTGTTCTTGTATTTCTTTATATGTCACTGTTTTGTTTCTTCTTGCTTAATCTTTGTTTGTTCTGTTCTTTTTAGCTTGATGGCTTTTCCAGTCTAGCTAAACATTTTTGTGTTTTTTTTTCTTTTGGGCGGTAACTTCAAAAAGGGTGTGCAGGCCCCCATACACACTGGAATTTTAAATCATGCATGCGTTTATGTGCATTTTATTTAAAATACGCCTACCGCGTAAATGTTTGCTCCTAATTTTAAAGCAGTTACTCAAACAAACATACTCCATGTATCTCCCTTAGGACTTTGTCGGTTTTAATGTATGCAGGGAAGCGGATTTTAAAACATGCTCACGTGAAGGCCATTCCCAGTTTTACCAATTAGTCCACCAGTTTGCCCAATCCATTTCGAGGTGATCCAGACCCCTCTGGTTCTTCAACCTGCCACTCCCCTCCAGTGGACGTAGACTGCTCACCCCGTTGTTTTAGCCCTAACCAGAGATTTAGGAAGACTTACACCTCATCAGGAGCAGAAGTAGACATGCACGGCTAACAGCCCGCCACGCATTGTGGCTGCCGGTTTTAAAATACAGATTTATGCAAGTAACTATTGGCTCCGCTCCATTCTATCCCTTTTCCGCCTCTTTTTTTTTTCTTGCTCAAGCACGTGCCTATCTGCATGAAATTTGTGGCTTTTAAAAAACATGTGTTGCTCACGTGTGGCCCAGCAACTCTCGTACACAGGCCTTATAGCGTGAGTAGCTTTTAAAATTCACCTCCTTAGCTCTGGATAATAACTTATTTTTCTCCTTTATGATGCTTGAGATCACTGTTGAGTAGCGCTGCTGAATTCTGCCTGGCTCCTCTTGCTCTCTCTCTGGTTTCCTGCAGCCTTTGCTCCCTTGATTGCGTTGTCTTCCCTGGTCGTCTTCTTCAGATGAGATGCTTGACCCTGCTCTTTAAATAAGATAATACTGACTGACCCCACTATTCTTTTGAAGATGTATTATTATCTTGCTCAGTGTAGTCTGTTTAATACTCCAATGTTTTAATGTTCGAATCTTAATGGCTCTCCCAATTGTTTCCATTGAATGATCTCATGTTTAATTAATGTAATTTAACCTAACTTAATGTTTAACTTAATGTTTAATGTATTCGCCCTCCTGCGACCGTTCTGTTGCACTGTAAACTGGTGTGATCTGTATTTCATACAGGAATGTTGGTATATAAGAATTCAAAATAAATAAATAAATATAAATAAATAGTCTATGACGGCCAGCTGGTCGGTTCTTTTCTTAGTGAAAAAATAAAAGAATAATTGAAACCGCCTTATCTAAGGAATTATTTATTTATTTATTATTTTTATATACCGACATTCGATCTGAGATATCACATCGGTTTACATTCAGGTACTGTAGGTTTACCTGTGAGAGTAAACACTGATATTATACCAGTAACTCACACTCTCACTTTTTCTTTTTATTCTTGTGAGTTATCTGTAGAATACTTGTTATTATGCTTTATTAATTATATGTATGAGATATATTTAGGCACTGTTATAAACTTCAATATGTTTTCTCACTGAAAGTTTTTAGTACATCAGCTATGGTACAGAGTTCAATTAGGAATTTAAATTCCAATAAAATAAGGTTATGGACAAAATTTGTCTCCAGTCAGTTAATAATGCTGTGAGTTTATCTCTCTCCCATAAGCCTTCTCACTGCTCACTATTTGGGTTTATTCACTTCTCATTCAAGTAAAGATCAGGCCTAGCCTGCCTTTTATTTAAAGGGCAAGGTTTTATAAAACGGATATAAATTCTCCTTAGTTCTGATGAAGTGTCATTATAATTAAGCAGAACAACTGAAAAAATTATTCAATGAGACGTGGGATTAATCTCACAGAATACCTGCCGCAGCAGCAGAGGAGGCCCAAGCAGGTTTGTCGAAGACTATCTGAAAGGTAGCTAGGAATTCTTCTAGCATGGAGAAACTGGGATTGTTTCTTTTCCATAATGGGGATAATCACACCAAGGCCCAGCCAGAGAGCAATGAAATTCTTCAGAAACAAAACTGGCTGGCTGCAGCTCAAAGTGGATTAGGCATTGGTTGATGCAAGCCTGAGGGCCACTGTCATACAAGGAAGGCGTAAGGTGGGTGTGACCTGGGCCGGAGCGGGAGCGATGGCCTGGGGTGGTAAAGGTAATAAGGATTGCAGTTGATGGCGGTGAGAAAAGAGATCCTGTGCTGCCTGCAAGATTAGGGCATGGTTATTTTGTTGCTGCTGGATTCCTTGAGAGAGGTTTCTGTACGAAGTCCGGAAGCGGCACACCGGCCTGAGAAAGCTGTGATGGGGGCAACCCTCTGGCCGCTCCATGAGCTATTTCGGACTGTTCGGAAGTGGACATGTACTGGTGCTGGAAGGAGAAGATCTAGTCTGTGAATAGACTGGCAATGGTCAGCTGACAGGTGACGGACCATGACCAAGCCAGAGGGAGCGAGGTCCAAAGAACAGGAGAAAGTCAAGGCATGCAGCAGGCAAGGCGAGATCCGATGAAGAGGCAAAGGTCAAGACAGGGGGCAAACGTGGCAAGAATCCAGAGTTCAAAAACTCAGGACACGTGGGAATAGGACCTGTTGCTCAGGTATCATCCAACAGAATGAGCCAGATTTTATTCCTGAACAGCGATTACATCATAAGGACAAGTCACAGGAAGACCAGGGTACTGGGTTTATAAAACTAGGAAGTAAACAGAGGCTAAGCCAAGCAGGAAGCAGACAAGGAACCAAAGCCAGCGACTTTGCCAGATCTCTCACAGGTGCCAGAAGTCAATGCTGGAAGTATGCTACAGGTTTGATTCACTTTTAAAATTTACTTTGTGTGGTTTTTTTTTTTTGTTTATGTTAAATTTTTATTTAATGTACAACAAATTCAAAATAGTTCACACTAATTTTTTAGTGTGCACTAAAATAATTAATGAACAGTGAAAAACAGAAACAAATTAAACAAATGCACATCCCTAGCATCTGAGGTCTAAGACATTGTAATGCAGGCTCTAAGACATGAAGGTTAGATATTCAAAGCATAGCCGGATATCGAAGTTAGATGGATAGACTACTCCCGTTTCTGCACCAGGAGCCCCGGAGGTGTAAACCTGCTCCCTCGGAGGAACCCCGGCACCCCAGCGGCTGTGTAGGTTTCCTTGCAGAGAGAAAGATAGGCTCTGGGAACTGCGTAACACCCAGGATTCAGCACTCCTGCGAACTAGGGGTCCGCTACACTAGGAAAAGAGCTTTCTAAGGTCAGTACCCACAGCTGTGCAGATGAATATGCCTGGATATTCAAAGAGATTTGACTCTCAAATACTAGTGTAGCCCCTCCTACTATTTGTGCCCTGGTTTTTCCAGCATTTTAGGGTTTTTGCATTTTGGGGGTTTTCCCTTTGTTTTTACCCCACTTTTTTGCGGGAAGTGTCTCAGAGATAAAATTTCCCCTGAGCATGTACAAAGGGTCTTGGCTGTGTGTGTCTACCGTAGAGGACTGATCTGGGACTTTCTGCTCCTCAGGTAGCTTGACCCAGGAGTTTGGAGAAGTGAAGAGTAGTAGGAGAAGTGAGAAGAGAGGAATTTTGAGAAGATTTTTCAGAGGCGAAGAATCTTGTTATTGTTAACCAGTAGGACCAGTTCCTGATAGTAGAGCAAACCCCCATCTCTGCGTTCTTGTGCCCAGCTAACAACAAAGGAGAAGACCTGGTGATCTGTGATATTGAAAAGAAGTTTTTGAACTAACACATTTTTTTGTGAGTTACCCTAATTTTATGATTGTTAAAGAGGGCAATCATCCCAGCTTCTATGGCGAAGGGATAGTGGAGACTGTGTAGACTGGGTCAGTTGGAAGAAGGAGCGTGAGTAGAAGACGCACCATGGATAAAGAAACCACTGCTTTTCTTGTGATCATTTTTATTTTGTTATTCATGATTTTTGCAATACTATCCTGGATCATTCTGTTTAAGTTACTGTAAAGTTATTTTCACTTGAACATCAGTTTTGGTCGCCATACTTTATTTGCAAGCGTGCTTCATCCTTCTGTGCAGATCAGCCATCGCAGGTATCCACTGATCCACATTTTTGAGCTTTGCACTGAGTGTTCAGTCCCATTTCTGTACCAGGGGCCCCGGAGGTGTAAATCACCTCCCTTCCGGAGGAACCCCGACATCCCAGCGGCTGTGTAAATTTCCTTCGAGAGAGGAAGATAGGCTCTGGGAATTGCATAGTTCCCCGGATTCACCATCCCAGCAAACCGGGGGTCCGCTACACTAGGAAAAGAGTTTTCTAAGGTCAGGAATGCTCTGCTGCTAGAGATCAGGATTGTGCCGGACCTCCTCACCTCTGGTTATTTGTATACCTGGTTATTTTTAACAGCCTTCGGCCTGAAGCCAGAACCATGAACTTCCCTAAATCATACTTCTGCCCTCCAGGGATGCATACCACAACTTGTGCAAACCTGCCACCCAGTCCCATCAAGTTGTCTCACTCTCAATTGCCCCAGACTTGTATTCTGTCCTATGACATGCTAATACACCTGCTATTTGCAGAGCTCTCGATTGTCAGTTATCAATACAGTCTAAACCAATTCTAAACCTAAAGTATTGTAACCATAGCTATTGTATTGTATTGTATTGTATTGTATTGTATTTATGTTCAAATTGTATCTATGTTTAAAATGGTGTTTGAATGATATTTATACCTACAGGGGGTAATATGTAATCACTGGCCAGCTTGCAAAGTTAGCTGGATAAACTTATTTGGCCAACTTTGGCAAGATGTTCAGCGGCACAGCACACCACAGAATATACTCACCTTTCTTAAAGTTAGCCAAATAAGCTTATTCAGCTAAACATAGGATTACTCTATGGCATGACCAGAGTTAGCCAGATAACTTATCCAGCTGATTCTGAATATTGGAGTTAGCTGGAAACTTAGCTGACAAACTTAGCTCCACCTGCAACGTCTCTGAGTTATCAAGCTAAACTTTAACAGAATAAGTAGTAAAAATATTCAAATGTCAGCATTAAGCTGGATAACTCACTTGTTATCTGGCTAAATCCTGCTGGATATGGATCCCATGATATTCATGCCCAGTTCACTAATGTTAGTGGAATAATGCTTAAATTGTGTTAAATATATTTACATCCATATTATTTATACATTAAATCATTGATGTTTCCTATATCTATTGTAAATTCCAAATTCTGCTGCAACACACTTTGAACTCTTCCACTGGGAAAGCGTAATATATTTAGGGAATCCAGTGGATTCTTACTAACAGGTTGAGTTTATCTGTAAGTGGTGGTGGTGGGGGAACAGGGTTTTGTGACAGTGAGGGAGCTCCCAGGTGGGAGCTTAAGATGGTTTGCTCCTAGTTCACAAAGAACCTTACCACCATCTTAAGACATGGATATTTCAGTTGTCCCTGCTAGGGGGCAGCATGTTATCCAGCTGCTCCTGTTTTTTAAATTTTCCTTAGGAGCAGGCCCCTGGGTCTGAGACTTAAGTAACGTTAAGATGGAAGAGGGTGCCTCTGCCTAATTTAACCATGTTTTGGAAACCTTGTTTTGGAAGAAGATGTCCACCCTTCCTGCCTTTGCTTTGGTTTCCCTTGTTTTTAAAGGAGTTATCTTTTGCTTTTACTGAGTACTTAGGGCCCAGGGACTCATAAGAACATAAGAAGTGCCATAGTGGATCAGAGCAAGGTCCATCGAGCCCGGCGATCTATCTTCTTCAGTGGCCAGTACCGGTCACAAGTACCTGTCAGATCCCCAATAGTTCATCTATTACTTATATTTTACTCTCAGGGATATGCGCTCAGAGCTGGTGTGTTTATTGGCGAACTTAGGCGGTCGCCAACGGCACCGACTAGTAGGGGGCGCCGAAGAGCAGCCATGTGGTGCCACGAGCGGAGCCTATCCCATTCGTGGCAAATAGAGATTCGACTGGCCACAAGTAGTGCCCAACCTGCTCACGGCCCTGAGAAGCACACAGTCGGTGATACAAATGAGGTAGGAGTTGGGGCGAGACTGGGGGAGGATGGTGCGACCAGTGGGGGTGGAGGGGCAGTGCAAGGCAGACAGATTGCCTAGGGTGCCTAATACCCTTCCACCGGCCCTGTAAGTCTATCTGGCTAATAACTGGTTATGGACTTCATGAATTTGTCCAATCATTTTTTGAACTCCATTATATTAGTTGCCTTGACCACGTCCTCTGGCAACAGCGTTCATAGCTCGATTGTACATTGAGTGAAAAATGCTTCCTATGATTTGTTTTAGATCTGCCGGTTGTTAGTTTCATGGAGTGTCCCCTAGTCCTAGTGTTGTTTGAAATAGTAAATAACCATTCCCTATTTACCTATTCAACTCCACTCATGATTTTATAAATTTCAATCATATTCTCTCTCAGTCATCTCTTTTCCAAGCTAAAAATTCCTAATTTGTTTAGGCATTCTCCATAAGGGAGCTTTTCCATCGCCTTTATCATTTTTGTCATCCTTTTCTGAACCTTTTCCATGTCCGCTATGTGTTTTGTGAGACGGGGGTGACCAGAACTGCACACAATACCCAAGGTGTGTTTGCACCATGATATTCTTAGTTGTGTTCTCTATTCCTTTCCAAATAATTGCTAACATTTAATTTGCCTTTTTGATGGCTGCCGTACACTGTGCCGCTGATTTTAAAGTATGATCCACATCCTTTTCTGGGCTGGTGACTCCTAGCACAGAACCCAGCATCATGTAGTTGGGATTATTTTTCTGTATGTGCATTACTTTACACTTGTGCGTATTAAATTGCATCTGCCGTTTAGAAGCCTAGTCTCCTAGTCTAACAAGTTTCTTCTGCAATTCTTCACAATCATTTCAAGGAGATTAAAGGAGGAGAGGAGTAAGACCAGTACCAATCAAGTACAAAATAACAGGTGGAAGGGGAAGATGGAAGAACTATAGGACAGCTAGGAAAACTAGGATTCTTTCCTTGTAATGCATTCACATTGATTAGAAAGAATGCCCATCATTGATTTGAAGGGAGAAAGACTAAAAGATGTTCATTGAAATCGGGTTGACCATCAGTATACATTTAATAGATGTGAGAAGTTACAAACTTACAAGAGAGCTGGAGTGTAACAAATTATTTATTTAAAAACTAGCTGTACCTGGCCACGCGTTGCCGTGGCTCAGTCTGGTTTAATTTCACAATGCGCATTAGCTCTGCTCTGGCCATCCCAACTCCCTCCCCCCCCCCCTTCCCCGGCGGTGGACGGACTGGCTAGGCGACTCTTCTACCCTTTCCTCCTCCTGTGTGTAACTTTCCGGCAGTCCCTACTCCCTCCCCCCTTCCCCAGCGGCGGAGGAACGGGCTGAGCTGTTTCTTGGAGCAGTGACTCGTCTGCCCTTTCCTCCTCCCCTCTGTGACACCCAGCACGTAGCGCAGAGCTCTATGGTCTGCACATGCGCGGCCGTCCCAACTCCCTCCCCCCCTTCTCCGGTGGTGGATGGACTGGCTCGGCGACTCTTCTACCCTTTCCTCCTCCTGTGTGTAACTGTCCAGCAGTCCCTACTCCCTCCCCCCTTCCACAGCGGCGGAGGAACGGGCTGAGCCGTTTCTCGGAGCGGCGACTCGTCTGCCATTACCTCCTCCCCTCTGTGACACCCAGCACGTAGCGCAGAGCTCTATGGTCCGCACATGTGCGGTAGAGCTGCTCTGTACTGCGCATTTGCGGTCCGTCGGTCAGAGCCCATTTATATCGTAGATAGCATGTGTTGCGTTAACCTCCAACAGATGGCGCTGTTTTTCCAAAAAAACATGGTTTTACCTGTCACAGGAGTGACATCGATATAATATAGATATATAAAAACATGCGCATATTCGAATGCAACATAGTGTCAAAATTTCAAAGCAATCGGTGAAGAACTTTCGGAGATTTAAGATTTTGAACAAACGAACATTTACATTTTTATTTATATAGATGTTTATATACCGCCTTTACAACGAAAGTTGGTCAAAACAGTTTACAGTGATTAAAATGTACATAATAAAATAATGTAAAAATAGACAGATAATAAAATGATGAGAATAAACATACAAAACAAATAGTAAACATTAACAGGCTGGGGTTTAATACCTGGAGGTAGGACTGTCTCAGTGTACATTAATGAACGCATGGATTACCTTTAAAAGGTTAATTGAGAAGCAGAAAGTGATCCAAAAGTTACAAGAAAAGGTATGTTTTTGGGTCTTTCTTTAATTCTTTGTGAGATGTTATCTGTTTATTAGAACTGTGAAGAACCGCTTTACCATTTGCACTAATCATCAGTAAATGTTTGTGCTGGAAACCATCACAGCTTCCAGCGTGTTTATTATTGCTGTTTATCTTTATCAGATTGTCAGTACTGTACATAAGAACATAAGAAAATGCCATACTGGGTCAGACCAAGGGTCCATCAAGCCCAGCATCATGTTTCCAACAGTGGCCAATCCAGGCCATAAGAACCTGGCAAGTACCCAAAAACTAAGTCTATTCCATGTTACCATTGCTAATGGCAGTGGCTATTCTCTAAGTGAACTTAATAGCAGGTAATGGACTTCTCCTCCAAGAACTTATCCAATCCTTTTTTAAACACAGCTATACCAACTGCACTAACCACATCCTCTGGCAACAAATTCCAGAGTTTAATTGTGCGTTGAGTGAAAAAGAACTTTCTCCGATTAATTTTAAATGTGCCACATGCTAACTTCATGGAGTATCCCCTAGTCTTTCTATTATCCAAAAGAGTAAATAACCGATTCACATTTACCCGTTCTAGACCTCTCATGATTTTAAACACTTCTATCATATCCCCCCAGAGCCGTCTCTTCTCCAAGCTGAAAAGCCCTAACCTCTTCAGCCTTTCCTCATAGGGGAGCTGTTCCATTCCCCTTTTCATTTTGGTTGCCCTTCTCTGTACCTTCTCCATCGCAACTATATCTTTTTTGAGATGCAGCGACCAGAATTGTACACAGTATTCAAGGTGTCTTACATTGATTTAAGTGAATGATTGAGAACTAAGCAGCACACAGAGCCCAGAAGAATTATCTTCCTCTCCACCCCGCCCCCCCTCACTGCTCAGGGAATCCTGGATATTCAAACAAAATTAACATTGGGGAAACTCTATTATCTGAGACTGTATATGAGGTGTGGTTCCTGTAGCCCAGGGGGTTACACATAAATAAACAATGATGATGATAGCAAGCAAGGAATTCCCCTCAGCCAGCTTACAGTGTGGTCTGTGCTGCTCCCTCCCTATCCACAATTTCATAATGCACAGCTAACTTTTAGAAATAGAATGAAAAAAGTGAAATAGAGAGATACTAACAATGCACCTTCTTTGTGAATAGGCCTTCATGCTGGTGACACAGAGCAATGATGACAGGAGAAAACAAGCCAGGCTGGTTGTACAACCAAACAAGCAGTGAAAGTAAAATAGAAATAACACAAAACATGTGCAAGATTATTATTTTATAATTGAATCAGGCCCAAAATGTTTCAAATGAAGAGTAGAAGTGGAAGGTGAAATGCGTCCTGTCCTGAAGTGCCCTTCACCTTCCTGAACACCTGTGCTTGAGTCATCTTTCAGAGCGCAAGGCCAAGATGGATGAATATTGGGTGGCGTGATACAACACAACAGACTGGTAGCCACTCCCAGTAGATGGGAGCTTGCCTTTTCAGAAAACTGAAATGATTCCAAGTGTAATCCACCCCAACAGGAAGGTATTGTATCACAAGTAGGAATATAATACTTATTGTTTTGTGAGAAGAGATTTCTAAATACATTTCATTTCTCATAGAAATTTCAGTTAAATCTTTTTTTGAAGTATTTGCTTCAATAAATGTTTTAAAATAAGTCATCAAATATTTTTTGGCATATTCTACAATTATGTCCTGATTTATCACTATTTACATGTTCTTGTGGCTGCAGTTTAAAAGATGGCATTGTATCATTTTTTTTAATCATTTTTAATGAAAATTTAACAGGTGATTACAATGCTGAACAGTAAATGATTACATATGCTTCCAGAGAGACTATAATATATGGTCAATCCAAATACAATTACAATTAGATATTGCTTTCTTACTTGCGGATGATGGCCGATCAGTTGACCATGACACTGGTAATACCCATAATCAGTATAGTATGTATCATATGATAGCTTAACATTATGTCTTAGTGATGTGTATTGATCTTGAAGGTAAGCATTTTACATTTTCTCCCTCCCTACACCCCTTCATCCTTTGCCCCCCCCTGCTTCCTCCCTCCCTCCCATTCCTGACATCCCAGCTTTACCATAGTTGTTGTATGTGTGTTGAATCATGAGGTGGGTGGTGTATTAATTGATTGCGTGTTTGGTTAAGTTGTTGGTTTGTTACTGTGTTGGTATAAGACTTAGTTGATACCCAATATTTTGGGTTTCTTGGTTTCTATTGATACATGTGAAGATTCAGAAACATTTTTTAAACTGAGATTGAGATTTAAATGAAGAATTAGATTTAGATTTGGATGAAGATTTAGAGTTAAATTTCAAAAAGGAGTTGTGGTTATATCTGACAGATAGTGTAATTAGCTTCAGAGTATAATGCCGATTATCTGTCAAACTCAGAGCTGAGGAATGCCCTGTTTAAGTTCGTCTGGTAGAGCATTTTGAAAAGGAAACCAGATTGAGCGCGTTTTCTCTTTCTGTTTATCCACAGAGGGAATGGCTGACATGTATTCCATAATTAATTGCTTTATCATTTTCTTTTCCCAGATTGCATAAGAAGAAGGATTTGGGCCTATCCAACTCACAAGGATAGATTGTTTTGCTGCTAGTCTGGCTTTCGCCACTAGTAGTTTTGTAACCCTAGGCCAGTCAGGACCACCCACCCAATTTCTCCCAAATAGCCATCCAAGGGTACGTTAGTCAAAGTTATGGTAGAAAGTTTCTGATGCACAGATTCCCAGAAATTCTGTATCTGTGGGCATGCCCAGAAACTGTGCAAGTAGTCATTAGTAGTTAGAGTGCACTTTTCACATGTTGGAGAGATGCCTCTGTTCCATTTGGTGACTTTGGCCTGTGGAATGTAAAGTTGCCAAATAAACTTATATTGTAATTCTCATAGTAGAATGTTCTTGGATTCTTTTGGGATTTGTAAAAAGAACTTTTGAACCTCAGAGGGCGATAAATCTATATTGGTCCAACTGGACCAACGTATGGTGACCAGCGACATATATGAGGATTTTGAAATCTCCAACAGCTTTCTAGCAAAAGCAGCACTAGATGGTTTTTGGGTTTTGATGAAGTGGAAGAAGGAGGAAAGAGCCCCATTGTCTCCTAGATTTCGGTTTTCTGCTAGTAAATTGGTAATATAGTGACGTAACTGTAAGTATGCAAACAAATCTGAGCGAGGGATTTGGTACTGTGTTTGCAATTCTTCAAAGCTGAATATGGCTTTGGAGTTAGACTAGAAGAAATGATGCAGATGAGTCAAACCAAGACGTTTCCAGCGTTGGAAACCCCCCTGGGAGCACCCGGGCGGAAAATCGGGATTATCGTATATTTCCATAAAGGTGGTGTTGTTTGTTTTGAGATCAAGTTTTTTGCACAGGGCTGCCCAAGCTTTTCGACAGGTATGTAAAATGGTGAAGGTTGCTAAGTGAGAGGGTATAGCTTTGTCTGAGTATTGGAGTAGTGCCAAGAGGGAATAACCTCCTAGCTAGACCCTGATATGATCATATGGGGAAAAGGTGGATAGATTAAAGAGCCAATCATGAATGATACGCATCATACAGGCAAGGTTAAAATGACGTATGTCCAGACCTTTCAGACCTCCTTTAGACCAATGGGCTTGGAGGACATGCATTGGGAGTCTGGCTTTATTCGCTCTCCATAAAAATCTCGAGAATTCCCGCTCGATAGCTCAAATATCTTTCTGAAGAAGCCAAATAGGGGCCATTTGGAGAAGGTAAAGCCATTTGGGGAGTTCGATCATTTTTAATAGGTGAATTCTGCCTATTAAAGAATGTGGAAGATTCATCCATTTTTGAATATTATTTTATAGGGCTTTATATAACGGTTGTACATTTAGGGGCAGATTTTATAAATCTGCGCACATGCTTACTTTTGTTCGCGCACCAAGCGCGAACAAGAGTACACAGGATTTCAAGAGATACACGCGTAGCCGCGCGTATCCATTAAAATCTGGGGTCGGCGTGCACAAGGCTGCCCAAAATCGGCAGCCTGCGCGCGCCGAGCCGCGCAGCCTGTCTCCATTCCCTCCGAGGCTGCTCCGAAATCGGAGCAGCTTCAGAGGGAACTTCCTTCACCCTCCCCCCACCTTCCCCTCCCTTCCCCTACCTAACCCACCCCCCTGGCCCTATCTAAACCTCCCCCCTACTTCTATCATGAAAGTTACGCCTGCTCGAAGCAGGCGTAACTTTGCACACACCGGGCCGGGAGCTGGTCCAGGGGCCGCTGTCACGCTCCCGGAATGCCCCCGGGCCGGAACCTCGCCCCGGACACGCCCCCGAAACGCCGCGTCACTCCTGACACGCCCCCGAAATGCTGCGTCACTCCCGGCACGCCCCTGACACGCCCCTCCATGCAAGCCCCGGGACTTACGCGCATCCCTGGGCTTGCGCACGCCGCCGAGCCTATGCAAAATAGGCTCGGCGCGTGCAGGGGGGGTTTGGGGTAGGTTTTCTGGGGGTACGTGCGTACCCCTTTGAAAATCTACCCCTTACTTTATAAAATTGGTCGGGATGTGTGGGAATGTGAATACCTAGGTATTTCATTGTTGATGAGACCCATTTGAGAGGGAAGGGATCCGTCCAGGTTTGACAGTGTTGTCTTGTCACATCTAACGCTTCCAAATTGTCCTGGTTTATTTTGAGACCCGCGAAACTTCCAAAGGCTGATTGGTGATTTAAGACTTGTTGTAGAGAGTCAGTGGGATTTGTCAAAAAGATATCATCGGCAAAGGCAGCTACCTTAAAGGATGTGGCCTGTAGTTCCAGTCCATGAATGGAAGCATCGTCTGCTATTTTCCTAAGAAGCACCTGTATCACATGTCCCCTGCACCTCCTGTCTTCCAGAGTAACCATATTCATATCCTTTAGTGTCTCCTCATAAGTCTTCCAATGCTGACCCCTCACCAATTTGGTTGCTCTTCTTTGGACTGCCTTTTTGAGATACAGACATGAGTACTGAAGGCAGTACTCCAGGTGAGGCATCACCAAAGACTTGTACAAGGGCATTATCACCTCTTTTTTGTTACTGGTTATTAGGGATGTGAATCGTTTTAGGACGATTAAAATTATCGTCCGATAATTTTAATATCGTCTTAAACCGTTATGGAACACAATACAATACAGATTCTAACGATTTATCGTTATAAATCGTTAGAATCGTGAGCCGGCACACTAAAACCCCCTAAAACCCACCCCCGACCCTTTAAATTAAATCCCCCACCCTCCCGAACCCCCCCCAAATAACTTAAATAACCTGCGGGTCCAGCGGCGGTCCGGAACGGCAGCGGTCCGGAACGGGCTCCTGCTCCTGCATCTTGTCGTCTTCGGCCGGCGCCATTTTCCAAAATGGCGCCGAAAAATGGCGGCGGCCATAGACGAAAAAGATTGGACAGCAGGAGGTCCTTCCGGACCCCCGCTGGACTTTTGGCAAGTCTCGTGGGGGTCAGGAGGCCCCCCACAAGCTGGCCAAAAGTTCCTGGAGGTCCAGCGGGGGTCAGGGAGCGATTTCCCGCCGCGAATCGTTTTCGTACGGAAAATGGCGCCGGCAGGAGATCGACTGCAGGAGGTCGTTCAGCGAATGTTCCGGCGCCTCGCTGAACGACCTCCTGCAGTCGATCTCCTGCCGGCGCCATTTTCCGTACGAAAACGATTCGCGGTGGGAAATCGCTCCCTGACCCCCGCTGGACCTCCAGGAACTTTTGGCCAGCTTGTGGGGGGCCTCCTGACCCCCACGAGACTTGCCAAAAGTCCAGCGGGGGGCCGGAAGGACCTCCTGCCGTCCAATCTTTTTCGTCTATGGCCGCCGCCATTTTTCGGCGCCATTTTGGAAAATGGCGCCGGCCGAAGACGACAAGATGCAGGAGCAGGAGCCCGTTCCGGACCGCTGCCATTCCGGACCGCCGCTGGACCCGCAGGTTATTTAAGTTATTTGGGGTGGGGGATTTAATTTAAAGGGTCGGGGGTGGGTTTTAGGGGGTTTTAATGTGCCGGTTTTTCGATTTTTCGATTTTTCGATTTTTTAACGATTTTTCACGATTTTTCACGATATTTTACCCCCCCAAACGGCAACAATACGATTCCCTCCCCCTCCCAGCCGAAATCGATCGTTAAGACGATCGAGGACACGATTCACATCCCTACTGGTTATTCCTCTCTCTATGCAGCCCAGCATTTTTCTGGCTTTAGCTATTGCCTTGTCTCATTGCTTTGCCACTTTCAGATTATCAGACACTATCACACCAAGGTCCCTCTCCCAGTCCATGAGCCTTAAACTTTCACCGCCCATCACAAACAGCTCTTTTGGATTGCCGCACCCCAGATGCATGACTCTGCACTTCTTGGCATTGAATGCCAGCTCTTCAAGCTTTCTTAAATCACTTTTCATTCTCTCTACTCCTTCAGGCATGTCTGCTGTGTTGCAGATCTTAGTGACATCCACAAATAGACAAATTTTACCTTTTATCCCTTCCACCAGGTTGCTCACAAAGATATTGAACTGAACCGGTCCCAAAACTGATCCCTCTGGCAGTCCAGTTAACACCGTCTTTCTTTAGAGTAGGTTACATTTACCATTACACGCTGTCTTCTGTCAGTCAACCAGTTTGCAATCCATGCTACTACTTTGGCACCCTCTTACAAACTTCTCATTTTGATTACGAGTCTCCTGTGTGGGACCGTATCAAAAGCATTACTAAAATCCAAGTAAATTACATCCAGCATTCTTCCCTGATTCAATTCTCTAGTCACCCAATCAAAAAAAATCAATCAGATTTCTTTGACAGGACCGTCCTCTGATAAATGCATTTTGCCTCGGGTTGAGCAGCCCACAGGATTGTAGAAAGTTCACTATCCTTTCCTTCAGTAGAGTCTCCATTAATTTTCTCACCACCGAGGTGAGGCTAACCGGCCTGTAGTTTCCAGCCTCCTCTCTGCTTCCACTCTTGTGAAGTGGGACCACCACCGCTCTTCTCCAATCTTGCGGCACCACTCCTGTTACCAGGGATCTATAGAACAGGTACTTCAGTGAACCCGCCAGCACATCTCTGAGCTCTCTCAATATCCTGGGGTGTATCTCATCCGGTCCCATGGCCTTGTCCACTTTCAGTTTTCCTAGCTGTTCCTATACATTATCTTCTGTAAACAGAGTATTGTCTACTCCATCTTCTACATGCTTACACTGACTCTCCTCCCTAGTAGGGGCCAGCTTAACTCCACAAGTCTCCCTGTTTCCATGTGAAAAATCCCTGCATCACCATATACATGCTTATATCTCTGAAAGACCCACATACCAGTCTCTTTTACCCTGAATGCTTGTCTTGATTAGACTGTATTGAGAAGGGTCTGTCTCTTATGTGTTTTGTACAGGACTGTGTATGTCAAGTAGCGTTATAAAAGTGATAAGTAGTAGTGGTAGTAATAGGTAACACAAGTGTTGCGAGCACAGCCTTCGGGAGCTGATGGTGCGGGCTCGGCATGCATCACTTAGCTCATAGGAGAGTGGAACCCTTGGGCCACAGGGCAGCTTAGGCAGGAACATGAGTCGCACCCGTGGTGAGGTGTGTGTGAAGAATGAAGGACACCGAAACAGAGCTGGATGGATCTTGGAAGACTGGGCTTGGAACGTAAGCCTCAGGCGAGGACTTGGAGACATGAAGCTTGGGACTTGGAAGACGTGGAGCTTGGAGATGTGGAGATGAAGACTTGGAGCTTGGAAATGTGGAGACGAAGATTTGGAGCTTGGAGATGTGGAGATGAAGATTTGGAACTTGCACAAGAGGATAGAGCAAGACCCCTCAGGCGCCCTACACAGCCCATAGGCTGGTCACGGGCCACACTGCCCCCTACGCGCCCTTCACAGCCCGACAGCTGGTCACGGACCACAAGGGGAGTGGGGTGAGCTTGGGAAGTATCTTAGCACAGGAGCGACATGACCCCTGGGGTCCTCCAGAGTTGAAAGGGTAAAGTCTTAGAACTTGGGAACTTGAGGACTGGAACCTCAGTGTTAAAAACAGGAACCTCCGGAGGCATGAGTCAGACAGGACCTGGAGCATTAGGACCAGGGTGAATCATCAGGACTAGAACATCTGAGGAAGAACTGGACATGGAACATCTAAAGACAGCTGGGAATGGAAAGGAATGGAGTCCCGGTCATGGCTGGAATGAAGTCACAGACGTCACTGAAATGGAGTCGCAGACATCACTGGAATGGAGTCACAGACGTTACTGGAATGGACTCACAGACATCTTGGAATGGACTCACGGATCACTGGAAACATGGAGCATCTGGAACAGACATCTGAGATGAGGAGAACTCCATGAGCATCTGAGCAGATGTGAAGACAACGGTGAAGTGATGAAAGGGCCCTTAAATAGTGCTGAGAGAGCAACTCCCTGGGAGGAGCTACCAGGTGGCCCACATCTCCCTGTCCCTTTAAGTGTAGGAAGAAGCCGCAGGCCTGCCCCTTAGGAAGAAGGGGTAGGACCCTAGACAGCAGCCATGCTGCCGCTGCAATGCTGAGCCAGAGCAGAAGGAAGCCAGGCCTCAGGGCAGGCTCCGATGAGGAGTGGCAGTGTCCGGCCACCAGAGAAGGAGCAGATGGTGGCCCCAGCCGCAGCCGAGAGTGAGGATGAGGCCCTCCTGGGCCGTGGAGTGCCGAGGACATGGGGGGCGGCCTCTGGGCTGCAAAGGAAGGAAAGGCACGGCTCCATGCCACGAGAGGAACCCCGGCGTGGCTCCTGCCGCGCCAGTACGATGGTGGCCCCGGACCGCAGGAACCAGGCAAGGCCCTGGCTTCTGTGGCCTCTGGCTGTGCAGGTAAGCACCTCCTGTGGCTCCTGCCATGGGAGGAGCAGAACAAGAAGTATGTATGTATGTATGTATGTATGTATGTATGTATTTATTTATTTATTTATTTATTTATTTATTTATTTAAGGGTTTTTCTATACCGACGTTCACAGAGCCCGAACATTCAAAGGCTGAGAGAGGAACAACCCGCCCTGAGGAAGCGTTAGGCGAAACGTTAATGTTGGCGGTGATGTGCAGCACAAACTTGTTGAAAAAAAGAAAAAAATTGCAACAAGTTTCAAGATAAGTGCTTTTTTGATGATGTCGGGCAGGTTTCAGTTATAAGTCATTTCTGAAACTCTAACACGTTAATTCTATCTCGAAGCAAAGAGACATTGAGTTGATGGGTTGATTGAAAACATAAGTTACCGTGGCAGTAAGGCTGTGACAACACATATGCCGTTTGAATTGGCTACAACACAGCATTTTCAAGTTTTCAACTATTGCCGTGATAACGACAGAGCTTGTTGCCAAACATTTTTGTTAAAATGAGATTCATTACAACAAAAAATATTTGATACTGATTGTTTACAGATAATGAGAAACAAATATGTTTTTATAAAAAAGAAAAAAAAGAGACTAAAAAAGACCAATGATTGAACTTACTGGCCACAAAATCTGCGGTCAATTAGACCCCCTTTTTGCCAGTTCTGAGGTCTTTGTCTCTTAATTATAAAGTACATATAACGAAGAACATGAATATAGAGCAAATATAATAAAATATAACATAAATATAACATAGCTTATAATATAATATAACATAGAGCAATATGATGTAATTTAAAGCAACATATGTAATATAATTTAATATAATATAACATAAAGCAATATAACATTGTAGAGGTGGAGAAGGGGGTATTGAGGCATGTATGGTAGCTCTATTGTTGAAAACATCAAGTTCACTATTACAGTAACATCATTGGAAGTGCCCAAGACAAAAGCAGTGAAGTGCATTTCCATTGTACAACACTGGTTGGCTGCCAACAAATTGAAGTTATATTTTAGGAAAACAGAGATCCTATTTTTATCTACATTTCTGAGACTAAATGGTTCCTTGGCACTTCAGCTTTGAGATCATAAGATAAACATTTCTAATCAGGTTAGGAACTTGGGTGTACTATTTGACACTACCCTATATTTAAGCTCTAAGATAAATGCTGTAGTATGTGGATCGCTCTGTATTGCTCCGACCTCATCTTGAGTATTGTGTGCAGTTCTGATCACCAGATCTCAAAAAAGACATTCCAGATTTAGAAAATGTACAGAGAAGGGTAACCAAAATGATAAAGGGAATAGAAAAATTCCCCTATGAAGAAAGAGGTTAGGACTCTTCAGTTTGGAGAAGAGATGGCTGAGGGGAGATATGATAGAGGTCTATAAAATAATGAGTGGAATGGAATAAGTAAACTTTAATCAGTTGCTTACTTTTTCGATAAGTACAAAGACCAGGGACACACACAATAAAGTTATTAGGTAATTCATTTGAAACTAATGGGGCAGATTTTCAAAGGCTACGCGCGTAACATACGTGTGTAACCCGAGAAAATCTGCCCCTGTGCGTGCTGTTTTTGTCCACTGACCATTTCCAGAAAATTCTGCAGGCCTTGGCTTAGATTATTGTGCAGTGTGTATTGGGTTGACATCAGCCACAGCACATGCCCTTAATGTGGTTTAGAATGCCACTGCCAGCTTGTTGACAGGGATAGGTTGATATGAGCACAACTCTCCAATTCTGTCTACATTGCATTGGCTACCAGTGATGTGGAGAATTAAGTTTAAAATTCTCACAATGATTCATAAGGTCCTGTATTCAATGGTGCCATACAGTATGAGTGTATTTCTGAAAATTTACACCCCATGCAGAACAACTGTGCTCGCAAGGAAAAAAAATCTTTTGGCAGTCCCCTCCCTGAAAGTTACTGACTTGTGTGAAACCAGGGATTGTACGCTTTTGCCGCGGCAGGCCCCATAATATGGAATGTATTACCTGAGTCACTGAGGGCTGAAGCCGATTGTCTACATTTTCGTCAGAACCTCAAGGCAGTTCTATTTACTGAGGCCCTTGCTCCCTCACAGCCCCACTGAATGAATCAGTAACAGGTGTCTGGGGTGGTTTTATTTTTGGGCAGTCGGGTTTGTTAATGATTATGTTTGGAACTCACTTAGAATTTAAGATATTTGCAAGTAAGAAATATTTTTTAAATTAAATTACCATTTCTACATGTTCTTTCTTTTTCAGCTTATTGCCCCAGGTTAAGTTAAATGCGTGCACACCAGTCAAGCTTATAGCAAATTCAGAAACAATTTCACGGTTAGCTGTGAATGATTTTCTTTTATTAGGTGCAGCCGTGATGGGGGTGTGGGTAAGAGTATGCGTGCTGTCCAGAGCCATACACTTCCACCAGCCCAAAGTTTCCAAAGGATGACTTCACGGCTTTCATGCCACGCGTGGGATCATACTTATAAGGGGGGGGGGGGGGGAAATCATTATTCTTGTAACAGTAATTGAAAACAATAGCCCTGTGCAGTTTCTTATATGTTATCTTTTCAGCTGGAACCTAGAGAAGTTCCTGCAAAAAGAAAAGTTCTGTTTTCCAGTTCTACTGATTGTGCAATCACTGACTAAGCTGATGTTTGGCAAGAAACGTATGCAAAATATGCATGAGCTTAAGTCTATAGAGAAGTGATTATAAATATAAATGTTACTTACCAGAATTTAAAGTGGTTTGTATATGTCTTTGTTCTAATTTCCCTTCCCCTCCTCTGGGAGAACCACTGGCCATGTGTTTGAAGCTTAAGTACCACAATACGGAAAGGGAGTTGTATTTTTGTGTCCCTTCTGCCAAAGCAGCGCTGCCACTGGTCAGGAAAAAAAAAACCCAGAAATCACATCTTTCTCCAAGGCCACTGTGGCAGGGGAAACACCGCTGATGGGTTACTCTGGGGGCAAGGGTCTACACCAAAAGCCCTATGAGATGAGACTGAAGGATCTAGATTTGTACATCTGAACGGAGAGGAGGTAAAGAGGGGGGCAGGAAGGGGGAAACATGATAAGAGGCATTCAAGTAGTTGCAGAAGAAGCAGACCTTTTTCAGTGGAAGTGAAGCTCGAGAATACCATGGTCCATGGAGGCTCCCAGGGAGCAGACTCAGGAAAAGGTGGTGGTCAGATGGAAGTGGTAGTGGCGAAAACAGTAACAAGAGTTCATGGAAGTGTGGAGTAAACACAGAGGTTCCCGACTTGCGACTAAGTGAATAGAAAAGCAAGAGATCAACTGGGGGTCTATGGCATTGCACCAGGAAGTAAACAGGGCAGACAGACTAGATGGGCCTTATGATTTTTAATCAGCTCTCACAGTCTATGTTTCTATAGGTTAATTAAATTAGAGCAAGAAAGCATGCTTGCAGCCAGTGAATCAGAGAGACACCATTCAACTTGTAAGTAGGCTATAATTATCTGAAAGGAATGTTCCAAAATATGAAAGGGAAATCGTGATGCGTGTTGCCACGCCTTGAGACTATTTGTTGCAAGGATTCGTGACCGTGGAAAATAATTAAATAAGTGATCCTGCCATTGAATCTTTCTCAGAAAATTAGCAAGTTACCGAGTGATGAGGAAATTACTCAGAAGTCTGAAAGGACAGAGCAACCGTGTCACGCCAGATGAAAGGACGCTCTTTGGTGTTGCATTTCAATATTTTCTGTGTCAGTGCTGATCTGTTGTGCTTGCCTGAACTAGAGTAACTACAGCAACCTGAGGCACAGATCTAATGACACGGTGGATAAACTGAAGATGCAACCGCTGACTGGTTATTTAGGAAGAAATGTCTCAATTCCACCGTGCACAGCAAATTCATGTTACAAAATGGGTATTGCTACATGGAATTTGTTGTATGAGTTAAAATTGGATGTGGAACCCAACACTCATCTCCTTTACCCTCTTCTATTTGTTTAGAAATAGGGACTATCATACTTCTATTGCCAGAGGAAATGCAAATTGTATCACTTAAATAGAAGATCTTTTTTTCTTAGGTTTCCTGACTGCTGTCCTTTGTATGCTGCAGTAGTGTTTTCCTCTTTAGGGGTGTCCAATGGAAAAGGACTAGAATATATTTAAAAAGTAAAATGATTTAAGTTCTCTTCTTTCTCCATCCAATTCATAAAAATGTCATCAGTGTATCAGTAAAATCTCAAAGGTTGGTGAGGTGTCCAATCAAGATTTTTTTTTTTTTTAATATTTCTACCATAATAAAGTTTGCATACTATGGTGCCATCCTGGTGCCCCCTCACATTTCCCATGATCTGTATGTAGATCTCTGAGGGAAGTGCCAGTTCTGTTCAATATCTTTATGAATGACATTATGGAGGAGTTAGAGGGAAACGTTTGCCTTTTTGTGGATGACACAATGATCTGCAACAGAGAGGACATCCCCGAGGGAGCAGACAGAATGAGAAGTGATCTAGGAAAGCTTGAGGAGTGGTCAGATACTTGGCAGTTAAGATTTCAGTTCCAAAAAGTGCGGCATCATGCACTCGGGGGGTACAGAAATCCATGGACGTGGTATGCGATAAGTGGTGAAGAGCTGATCTGTACTGACCAAGACAGAGACCTTGGGGGTGGTAGTGTCAGATGATTTCAAGGTAGCAAAACAGCGTGAAAGGGCTGAGAGGTGAAGAGGGGGGATATGATACAGACATTTAAATACCTGAAAGGTGTCAATGCACACAAAGCAAAGCTTTCCAATGGAAAGAAAGCTTTAGAACTAGGGGTCATAACATGAAGAGCCAAAGGAGTAGACTCAAGAACAGGAACGTCAGGAAATATGTTTCACAGAGAGGATGAGAGATACCTGGAGATGGTAGAGAAGGAAGCAGTAATGCACTTCAAAAAAAGCATGGGATAAACGCAGAGGATCCCTTGCAGGAATGAAGCACAGAGGTAACCTGCACAGCGTGACAGTTACAACCTTAAAAGACACATGGGGTACTGGGTTCCATGTGGGAATTTCTTTGTGCATCTCCTCAAAGCGGACCAAACATTACTGGGCAGACTGGAATGGCCATTTTAGTCTTTACTATCTACTGTTTACTTTGTGACTATGTCATTATTGCGGCTGAAGTAGTTGAGTGTCAGGAGAATATAATAATTCTATAATAGCTTCTGTAGCACAGGGTAGGTAGCTCAAAATGCAGCTATTTGTCCTCAGTGAGGAATGCTGCTAGGTCTAAACCCTACTCATCTGGAAAATAGGGGCTCTCCTGTTTATGGTGGCTTATGTGTAATAAGGTTTCAGATGTTATTAGTACAGTCACTAGATGAAGCGGTATCCCAGAGTGGGAGTCAGATAAAGGAATTCTCCTTCCTGCTGGGTCTCCTGAAAGGAAATGGGGCTAAAAACACACCCAGCCAAACCCCCAGGGATAGAGCAGGAAGATAGAACCCAGAAATAGTAATAAGGTGAGATGCGTGCTTAAAGTTCAAAATCAAAACTACGAGATTTATTTTCAGTTTAAATAGTTGTATATTGTTATTAACAAATAATTATAAATGAAACACTATACATTTGATGATAAACACATACTTTAAAACTTTTTCCTTTAATTTTTTAGAGAATCAGGTATCAAATATCAAATATCAGAAATCAAGTAACAGATATCAAGTGTTAAGTATCAGAACTGGTTCTGCCCCCTCCCCCACCCCTGGATAATCAGAGAAGTATGCGTTAGAGTCTTAGTTAGTGGAATGAAATGGAATGATGCCAAAAGTCTGCACTTTTAAAGAATTTCACTCTTTATATAAACTTCCTTTTCACAGATATTTCAATTTTAGCTGTTGAAGATGGCAGATAAGTAGAAATTATTATTCTGCTGAGGTAAATCTCTGTATTTCTTTCTTTTACTCTGTATCTGTCTTAGTGTGTGTAGGTCTTGTGTTGACGTACTGTGTACGTCTAGCTAGACCTTTCTCTTTTCTATATAGTCGGTAAAGTGTGCGCACTTAGGGGCGGATTTTAAAAGGCCTGCGCGAGGGCCCTGCCCCCGCGCGCCTATTTTGCATAGGCCGCCGGTGCGCGTAAAGCCCCGGGATGCGCGTAAGTCCCGGGGCTTTCGAAAAGGGGCGGGAGGGGGCGTGTCCGGGGGCGTTCCCGAAACGACGTGGCGTTTTGGGGGCGGGCCCGGGAGGCGTGGCGCAGGCCCGGGGGCATGGTCGAGACCTCTGGACCAGCCCCTGGGACTGGAGGACGGAGCGGGGCTGCTGGCCAGCGCGTGCAAAGGTAGGGGGGGGGGGTTAGATAGGGCCGGGGGGGATGGGTTAGGTAGGGGAAGGGAGGGGAAGGTGGGGGGAGGGCGAAGGAAAGTTCCCTCCGAGGCCGCTCCGAAATCGGAGCGGCCTCGGAGGGAACAGGCAGCGCGCGCTGGGCTCGGCGCGCGCAGGTTGCACAAATGTGCACCCCCTTGCGTGCGCCAACCCCGGATTTTATAAGATACGCGCGGCTACGCGAGTATCTTATAAAATCTAGCGTATTTTTGTTCTCGCCTGGTGCGCGAACAAAAGTACGAGATCGCGTATTTTTTAAAGATCTACCCCATAGCTGTTATCCAGTAGTATCTCAGTCCTTTCCTCATCGAGGCTTGGTGGTACTGTTGACTAGCATTCATGGCTAGTGTGACTGGTGTTAGGTTTGCCACCCGTGGGGAGGTCCCGTGAATGGCTTGACTCACCCCAACGCCACTACTGCAGTCCTTGCAGCAGGAAATGCTGCCAATGTCACGTACATTTCTCCTGTTAGAATTATGTTACGTTAGAATTATGTTATGTTAAACTAATATCTTTCGCTCTTAACTCTCCCGTACTGTAATTTCCCTGTTCATTGTAACTTTATCTTCTATTTTATGGTTACCCCTGGTTACGCTGTAAACCGGTACGATAAGATCTCCGTCTTGAGCATCGGTATATTAAAATAATTTAAATAAATAAATAAATAAACAATGCTCAGTGTTGCTGCTCCTGCTGGCGTCTCTATATGCACACACGCATCTGGGCTGTATTTAAAGCGCCCGCGGCAGAAAAACCCGTGGTGCCCTCAGCT
Source organism: Rhinatrema bivittatum (assembly GCF_901001135.1). Classification (NCBI taxonomy): domain Eukaryota; kingdom Metazoa; phylum Chordata; class Amphibia; order Gymnophiona; family Rhinatrematidae; genus Rhinatrema; species Rhinatrema bivittatum. The sequence continues at coordinate 766,100,469 of NC_042616.1, forward strand.
GACATCCCTGGCTGCCCTATAAAAGGGCTCTCTGGTCTCTCCAGGGTTGCTTTTGCAAGGTTTCTTGTTTCCTGTGGTCTCTGTTTGGGTCTTGCATCCTCAGTCTGTTCCAGTGCCTGGTGTCTTCAGTGTTCAGTCCAGAGCTTATACCTGGCCTTTAGAGGCACTAGCAGTCTCTATGAAAGAGAAGCCGCCAAGTACATCTGCTGCTGAGCAATACCCATGTATGAATCTCTCCAAGCTCTTCTCAGACTGACTTTTTATCCTAAAAGTTGCCCCTAATGTCACTAGAAAATAGTCCCAGAGAGTGCTTTAAGCTGGTACTTAGGGTGAAAATAACCATTCAAAACCTTTCTATTTTGAATGACAGTAACAGATAAGGAATTTTGATGTACTTTAAAGTAGTTATTTGGGTTCTAATTACATAAATCTGACCAAATCATTAGCTGACTTGAGGTGTTCTTACGTCAACCTCTTCACATTGTCTCCTCTGTCAGCCCCTGCACAAGGATGTCTGGAAAGTTGCCAAACCCTGCTCCACAGTGGCAGGAGAGAACAACATACTGGAGTGGATTAACAAAAATTACTGAAGATGAGTCAAATTTTATAATAAAATTAAACTTTGACACTGTTTTCCCCCCAGGTTTGATAGAACCACTATTTTGAAAGGGTTGTATGGTTTTGGTATTTTTAATAATTTACAGAAATCCAAAACCGAAAAACAATAAATATAAATAATAAATATAAATAATAAAAAATATTAAAAATGGTTTTGGCACAAGATTAGAAATAATTTTGGGGTTACAATTTCCTTTTGGATAAGTTAGTACATGACGTGGGAATCGTTTGTGGCTCTTTTTTCTATTTTGGTATTTTTAAACCCTTTCATTGTCCAGATATATGAAAAAATGAGGCAATTCTGTCTGAAGTTAAAATAATTTGTTCCCATGAAATTTTCCTAAATAAAAGTTCATCATAGGGATTTTCAATATTTCCTCAGTGTACCCTTTGCTTCTTAATCTCATTTTAATTTTTTTTAAATACTTTTAAAGCTTTTATTTAGTTGTAACAAAATACCACCAATTAGAGCATTAAAATAGCCCCAAACTTCAACTGAGGCCAGTCTAGGGGTTTAGGGATCTCTCCATTCATTTTGTTTTAATTTTGGGCTCTTTTCATGTTTTTTTTCCCCACTTTTATCTACGCAGCTGCCATATTTAAATTGCGGCTCAGAAAATTGCATGGGACCCTCCTTGGGCCTCTTTGACCTTGATCAGGGGTTTATTTACTTTATTTTTTTCTATATTCATCTTTTTTAACTTTTAAAATTGACCATGGCTGGGCTTGCCCTGGGACAGGAAGTGACCACCACCATCTTCCCTGATCATGGCCTCTCTTCCTTTTGGGTGTTGGGGGCTTTGCCAGGCCTCTCGATGCTGTGCCTCGCCTCCCTCCAGCAGTTCCCCGGGACTGTCGCTGCTAAAATTAGCACACCCGTGGCAACCACAATACTATCACATTCAGGGGCAATGGCAGCACTCTCCCTCCTCTGCACGGCAGTAGAGCACAGCTCCCGCGGCTTTGCTGAACAGCCTCCCTGGCTCCCTGCACAGCTGACTGTACTGCTTGATACATACTCCTGGGGAGGAGGTGAAAAGAAAGGCATGCCTCAGCCAAGCACCTCTTCTACCTACAGCCCTATCAGCCAGGTAAAAAAATCAACTCATTGTTTTTCTTTTGACCCCCCCCCCCCCTATTTTCTCCAGTTACAGATGTAGTGATTCTACATCCATTGTGTGAAGGAGGATGTCGGGCAGTAGTTGCTTCATGTTATTTAACTTGCTTAGAAAGTCTATAGATTGTTGTAGGAAGCCTTTTGTGTCCTTTACTAAGGATGTGAGAATCCTCTCTATTAAGTATAATCACAATTAACAATGGGCATTTACCAAGGAGCCAAGTAGCCTGATGCTGCCCATGGTGAGGGAACACACGGCGGGCGTCTGCCGCGGAGGCAACCTTATTTCCGCCAGATCAGCGGCTTCCAGCAGTGCAGCGGCTTTCTCTTCCTGCTGACACAGCGGTGCTCAACGATGACATTTTTTGGTGCGATCATGTCGGAGGGGACCAGCGGGTTGTTGGAGCCGGCCCTGCAAAGTGAAGAAAGTCAGTTTGTCGAAGGTTCGCGAGAACTTTTGATGCTGGCCCTGATTCCAACTGAGGTGGACCCGGCTGATGTGGCCCAAAGAAATTCTTAATTCAGCGGGATCTACAACCTTTGCAGCTTTAAGACGCCCAGCCATTCTAACTTTGGATTGTCTTTGGGATCTAATGGCAAGTTTTGGAAATTCCTTAAATGCTTGTTCTCTTACGTTTGATGCCTTTTCTTCTCTTCTTGACCAGATGGGAGCTAAATATGGTATACTGAGATGGCCATTAAAGATATGCAAGTTCTTCAATCTAATTTTGTGAAAGACAGAAATTCACTCTACAGAAGGATTGAGCAATTAGAAAATCACGCTAGACATTTGAATTTTGTAAAAGTTTTTCTAAGGTTATAGGGGAAATTCTAGATGTTACCTTTAAAAAGTACCTTTCAGAGGTTTTGAAATTTCCACCTGACAGTATTCCTTCAATTAGTAAAATTTTTTTTCTTCTTCTTTTTCTTCTTCATTTTCTAATAATCAGTTTCCTGGTTTTCCTAATTTGACTGAATTTCTTGAAAATTCTTCTGAAATTCTTGACCGTGCCACGTTAGTAGTTTTTTTTGCTATGCAAGATGTGAGTAAGGTTATACATAGTTACTTTAGGAATTTTTCGTCTTTATTTTATGCTTTACCCGTGCGGGTGTTTCTTGACTTCTCCCAAGTAACCCAAGAAAGAAGAAAGGGTTTGTATTAAATATAATAATGATTGTTTTATTTTCTTTGATCCAGAACAACTTAAGGCTTTTTTTAGATTCCAAACGACCTGTAACATCTTCTCCAGTACCAATCTAATATATATGGGGCACTGTCAATCTTTTTTTTAGTCTGAGTGCATGCTATGTCTTTTCTTCTTATTTATTTATTTATTTATTTATTTATTTATTTGGAGTTTCTTATATACCGATAGCCGTTTGCACATCGTATCGGTTTACATACAACTAATAACTTGTGGGCATAGCCCTTACATCGAACAGTAAAAGGAAAGTGGAAGACAAATATACAAGAGATATATGTGAGTTAATAGCTTTTTTTTTTACCTTGCACTTCCCATTTGTTGCAACCCCCACCCCCTTATTTTCTTTTATTCCTAATATTAATGGATGATTAATCTGCATTATTTTGTTTTTTACAATATATTCTTTAACTGAGCTTCTAAGCTGATGAATTCTCTGTCCATGTATTTCAATGCAAAGGTGAATCTTTGTATATTGGTGAAAATTGTATAAATAAAAATTTATTTATTTATTTATTTATACAATTTATTTATTTATTTTTATTTATACAAAAAAAACCCCCAAAACAAAACAATGGACAGTTGCAAACATCAGCTGACAGGTTCTAATTTTCACCCTTCAGTTCGAAGAAGATCATTATACAGAAGGTGACCATGTAGCTCCATGTTAAGGGAGACAAGAACAGCCAAACCTGGTTGTACTCCATTGTTATGCATGGAGATATTGTGCTGATTTCCCTAGTGATCTCCATAAGAAAAGCAGGAGTCCATCCCCATGCATGCAGTGGGGTGAAACCAGTGTTGAAAGGTGGGATATTAATCACATACTATTCAATTTCTAAAATCCTTACCATTCTCCAGGTGGCATTAAGTGCAGATTGCTCCAATGGAATGATCTGATATGCAGATTGCTCCAATGGAATGATCTGATATGCATTCATTTGCATGCATAAATCAACTCATGTTGCACTGGGTTTTTGGAGAAACAGATAATACATGGAATTTGATAGCCACATAAATGGAACTTGTTCCATTGAGACTTGTTCCATTGAGACTTGTTCCATTGAGATGGAACTTCTTTTTGTGGCAAAGAGGGGAAGGGGAAAAGAGAAAGAGAGAGGGTTAGGAGCCCAGGAATAGCAAGGGTGATGAGGGGAGAGACCTCTGCAAACACCAGTACAGAGAAGGCTGCACACGCAATTGGAGGTGGACTTTGGATATGTTTGCTGTTACAGAGAGTTGGTCCAATGAGTCTCATGAATGGGATATGTTTGCTGTTACAGAGAGTTGGTCCAATGAGTCTCATGAACAGGCTATAACCTGTTGAGGAGGGATAAAGAAGACCAAAAAGAGAGAGGAGCAGTTTTTTATGTCATAAACAATATCCTAGTAACTGAAATGCAAGGGGAATGGGGAAAGGAGGAAGCACTGTGGGCTTATCTTAAAAAGAGATGTGCAAAGTGGAGCAATAACAAGTGTTGAATGTATAACCCTTCCCATCTGGGAATGCTTACTTTTCCATGTCCTGGAGGATGAGTTCTTTCCATGGCCCATTTATTGAAGGGCGCTTCCTATTGAAGAACTGCTGCAGTAAAAGTTTGTTTGGATTCCCAGCCTGAGAGTCCAGAGTATTTTGTTGGCACTCAGATTCTTCCCACCTTTAGAAAGAGACATCACCCCGGAGAGAAAAAGAAAGTCACCTTAGACCTTGGAGGTGTATTCTCCCTTACTGAAAAGAAGCCAATGCCCCGGGGCTGTTGGATAAAGAGAGAGAAGCTGGGACCGGACACTGTGCAACCACTGCCTTCCAGGCCAACCACCGGAACAGAGGCTGCATTAGCATAAGTCCAGCTCACGGACAATTTCTAGGCATAGGCTTTCAACCAGTCAGTAGAATCAGTTGTGCATGCTTGCTTCAAAAAATGTCAGATAATCAAATGAAACATTGGGGGTCATTTATTTAACTGTGGTAAATGCATTCCCACAGAGAAAATGTGGCTATCAAATTCCATGTGTTATCTGTTTCTCCAAAAACCCAGTGCAACATGAGTTGATTTATGCATGCAAATGAATGCATATCAGATCATGAATATGCTAATAAAACAGCACAGCTTGCAGAGAAGTTGGCAAGAGGCATTATTTGATGGAAAGTTAGCTACACCTCCAAAAATTGTAGCTAACTTCTCTCCAACGAGCACCGGAATGGGAGGCAAGGGAGTGAACATGTAGTAGACAGACAGGAGAGGGAATGCGTAAAGGGGAGGACTGTGTTAATAGAATTGAGAGGGAGGAGAGTGAGGAAGGGGAAAAAGGAAAGGAAGGAGAAGAAGTAGGAATGCAAGAGCAGCTCACTGTAACTTGCACAACGCTGTGCCACTGCTTCAGGCAGAAGTAAATTCACTCACTTAAGATCCAGCTTTGAATGGCTTAACTAAAATCTTCTCCAAGGCATTTAGCTGCTGGCTAAGTAATGATGCCAGCAATCTGCCTTAGGACGGCAATGCTCACACACACCTGCCCTAAGGTAAACAGTGCTGTAAGTTTTGGTTAGCCTGTCATCGTTTACAGAAACCTGCCCAAAAGCATTCCAGTGGCATTAGGAACGCTTACTTATGAGCTTTACAGTAGCATGGGTAGGTGAACCAACTCAAATTAAAACTAAACGTGAGCTGAACCAAGAGTTCAGCCAGAAACTCAGAGCCCAGAACCAGGATGGGATTAAATAAAAATACGCAATTTTCAAATTGAATACATCCACTTAGGATCCATTTCATTCTGGTTTAGATGTGGATATTAAAAAATTTATATTTATATTAAAAGTGTTCTAGTACTTCTGATACTTCAGAGTTGTGAATAGTCACATAAATCTGAATCAATCCGAGAATATATTCATTTCATGAACTTAGCTGGGCAAACCATGGGATTTAAATTTCCTGCTGCATCAACCCTTGCTGATTTATCTGAGTAAATTGTTATTCTGATAAAACTTGCATGGATAACTTGGAGGCATGCCAGGGCAGGACTAACGTATCCAGATATCATAGCCAGAGAACACTGGATAAGTCTGGTCTTACCGGAGGGCTGTCCTAAAGCTATCCAGATAACTTTATCCGGATAACCTGGGCTTTATCCAGGTATAAAGAGCAGACATGCTTAGCTGGCTGCATGCTGCCAGATATCCAAGTAAAGTTATCCAGATAACGTTATTTGGATCTGCTCCCACTTTGCTGAGTATGACCCTGTTTCCGTGTGGAAAGGATGGAAGATGCCTAGAATGGTCTTCCGGTGGAGTACAAGAAAGCATGGGATAAGTACAGAGGATCTCTGGTTATAGAGAAAGCCAGAGATCAACTGGGGTCTATGGCATGCACCAGAAAATAAACTGGGCAGGGTAGATTGGCCTTACATTCCTTATCTTTCACCACATTCTATGTTTCATACACAAGATCCTTTTGAAAACAGTCAGTTTGTCAATTTAAGAAAATAATTTAGTTTTGCATTGAAATACATAAGCTTTGTGTCAAAAAGCTGAACAAGTGCCACCTGAACAGATGGAATTTGTAGCTGAAAAAGCAATAAAGACCACCTATCTGATTAAGGAGATTTCTCTTACTTGGATTTATTTATTTAGTTTTGCCTTTATAACTCATCCCTCCCTCAAACCCAGGGTGGGACGTAAAGTCCCTCTGCATAGCTGATATGTGCAGAGTAAAATGGTATAAAATGATCACCAAGAGGATCATTTCCAAAGTCATTTCCACATGTAAAACAGTGCTGTACCCACAGAAATGCCTTTTACAAAATTGCCTATCTGGTATGCAGGTAAACTTATGGGCGTATGTTTTGCACAATGAGCACCTTCCCTTTGAAAACTGGTGTCAAGCATGAGTGTATTTGATGTAAAATTTATGTAGTAACTAAATACTTCCCCCCTGCCTCCCCCTAAAAATGTGTGTCTCACAATGAGTAATGAAAGGAATGAGAATAAATCAAGAGATGTCAGGCATATACTTTTGTTGCTAATAGCCAGAGTCAAAATGAAGTACACATCAGACATAAACAGAGGAAAATAAAAGTTGACTGAAGTCTGCTGTGTTACCTATGGTGTGAATATTATTAGTCTTGCCCTGATTTACTTATCAGTGTTTTGTTCTTAAAATTTTATTCTTATATAAGATTGTATTTTCTTAATTTACTTTTATGTTTCTGTATTTTAAAGTTTATTTATATTTATTTTCTGATTTGTGTCTCTGGTTCAAACTGCTTTACCGTATTGTTTTATGGATGGTTTTAACTATTTGCTTTAACGTTGTTTGATTTTATTGTTTACATATGTGACAAGGTTTCAGTCTTGTGTCCCTGCTCCTATGAGCTGTGGACAGGTTGAAAATCTTTTTTAAAGTTTTACCTGCTTGTGGGAGCACCCATGCCCAGGCTAAAGAAGCAGGCAGGCAGGTACACTAAATACATAAAAGGAATAAAATAAAAGTAAAAAGAGAAAAAAACCAAAACAAAATAAATTAAAATAAAAGGAAAAGGGGTGCAGGAAGTTGCAGGGAGACTGTAACAAGTCCCACTGCATGGAACAGGACCCTCAGCCCCTCAAGAGTCGCAGTAATACAACGAGGCACAGGAGAGAGCTGAGACAGCAGCAAGGGGTGCTAGGATAGCCCCTGCTGCTGCTTGATTGTATAGGAGAGGTGCCTGGAGAGAAAAGTGAAACTTGGGAGGTAAGTCCACCCAGCCCCTGGGGAAAAACAGTTTAAAAATGATTGTTTGGGCAATATTGAGTGGTGGGGGACCCTGTAATCACCTGAGCAAGGGTGTTTTTGAACATTTATGGGTAGATTTTAAAAGGCCCACACACATAAATCCCGGGGTTTACACGCGTGGCCGGGCCTTGCGCACGGTAGGTGAATTTTCAAAGGGGCCCGGCCACGCGTGTAAACCCTGGTAAGCGCATAAATGCTAGATGTCTTCAAAGCGGTCCGGGAGGCCATGTTCTGGGCTGGGAGGGGCAGGCCGGGACAGTGCCATTGATCGTTGTCTCGAAAACTCGCATGCCGGCAACTTACTTCGGCTCGGGAACTGCAGTAAGTTGTAAAACAAAGAAAACCCACCCAAAAAGGTAGGGTTTGGGGGGGGGGGGGGGGGGAGGAGAGGGGAAGAGGGAGGGAATTTAGGTAGGGGGAGGAAACTGGGGAAGGCTCGAATGCCTCACTGCATAGAAATTGCGAAAGTCCCCTCCCCCCCCCCTTGGCGTGTCACCTGCACACACGCTTGCAAAATATAAAATCCGGCACGCATGTGTGCGCAGTCCATAGATTTTATAACGTGCACGCGCGCATTTGAAAATCTACCCTTTAATGTGGCCAGGAAAAGCCCCTGTGTTGGGACTCCAGTCTAGGCAGGAAACCTTGCTGGGTTTTGCCTGCAGTACTCATTACTTCCTGTAACAAGACTCAAAAGCAGAGGGTTAGCCTTGTGGCTTTGGGAGGTGATTTGCAAAGCATAAGGGAATTAAAGGTGAGATGACCAGCCCCTAGAAACCTTGTTTGGGGACACTGTAGCAACTTTTAAAAGTGGCTGATGTCTCTGCCCTGTCTTTGAGATGGCTGAGAGTGGTAGCACCAGGGGAAAGTAATGATAAAATAACTGAACAGGAATGCGGTCTAATAGAACCTGTTCTAGAAAGAGTTGGGTGTGAAGATTTAAAGATTGGAAAAATGATTGCTGTCCCAAGACCCTGGGACCACAGATAAGTATGTGACACACATCTGAAGCACACACCCTGTCACTGAAAATCACTGAGCTCAGTAGGAATGTGACGAGAAAGACAGACAACGCAGAAAAAGATAAACACATACTGCCAAGCAAGACAAAGATACTTACCATAAAAAGGACTCGTTGTCAGCAAAGCCTGGAAGAGAAAAAATAATCTACAAAGACTCAGTTATTTAAAATACAAATTTGAAGTTTGGATACAAGTTTGGGACACAGCGAGAATAAATTAAAAGTGATACTTGTCCTACTCTGAGTTGAATCCAGGTTAAGGTTCTGCTATATGTAAAACAAAAATTTAAAAGCATCTACATTTCAAATATTTATTTAATTGTTGACTAATGTAAAAGAAGAAAAAGAAATTTTCTTGAAATATTGTTTCACTGATACCTATTAAGAGAACTTGAATATTTGTTATTGTTTATGCCATTTCCTAATCCTTTTCTTTTTAGAACAATACAATGTGTTAAACCTTTTACCTCAGGAATTATTTATTACAGATGTTCTCCAGATAACATCCTCCTCCAGGATGATTAGCCTCACTTTATCCCAGCTTCTCCTCCCTACTCTGGGAGTCTTTGCTAGGTGGGTTCTGGACCCCATTTCTGCTCAGGAGACCCAGCAGGGAAGAGGGCATGAAACAGTACCTCCTGTGAGGTTCTATCTAGAGGCCTTACAACACAGCAACTTTTAGCATCCCACCTGCTTCAGCTACGACAGCAGGAGAAGGTCTCTGCCTCAGGGAGGCGCTGTGTAGAATGAGCTTGCTCTTTCTTCAGAGTTTGGACAGGTCTGGTGCAACAATCAGCCAGGGGTATAATCAAAAGAGGAGAACGTGTCTAAGACAGGCACTTGCCTTGTTTCCAACATTTCGGATGAGCTTAGTAGGCAGTCATAACCCTGGAATTGAAACAGTGAGACTCTGAATGTCAACTGACTTTGCACACGGGTAACACAGACATAACTCAGGACTATAGATAGGAGGTTTTCAAGCTGGTCAGAGAGTTAGAAAACAGAGAGCAAATGAGATTCTCGTTTCCTGAACTGGTGAGTCAAATGAGGCTATGCAGGCAGTCAGAAGAGTGTATTTGCAGGATCTTTATACTTAGAGCAGTGTTTCCCAACCTTCTCAAGCCCAAGGCACACTTACATTAACAAAAATGTTGTGTGGCACACCATCCTCCACAGGGCAGGCAATGCAGATACGGAGAGGACTCAGTCAAAAAGAGCTAAGGAAGCAATGCACTGAAAGCCTCACCAGTCTCTCTTCCAAATTTTATAACCAAGAGAGGGGGCAGAGATACAAGTAGACTTGCCACAATGGGCCAGGGAAGTCAGTTTGTTGTGACCAGCTGGCTCAGTTACCTTGACTGCCGTATGTGGCTGCCAGAATGCCACCATTGTTGCTGCTCCCAATGTTCAGAATAATTCACAGCTGGAGCTTGGTGCACGCACTCCCTGTCTCACTCAGCCTGGGGATCGGACAGAAGGTGGAAGAACTCAAAGGGGGAAGATGAGGCAGTGCTGTGTGTGCGTGCAGATCAAAGCGGAGCCTGGCTATCCATGCCCTGCACGCTGCCCATTAATTATCACACTCTGGGGCTCAGGCTGTAGCTAGGAAGAGGAGGCATGCGTGATTACACAGGTTCTCAGAAAGGAGCTCCGACATGTTTAAGTGTTAACTCTTGTTAGCTTAGTAGTAAGTGGAGAGAGGTGACTTTCAGATACTTGAAAGGTTTTAATGATCCAAAGACAACGACAAACGAAAGGTTTTAATGATCCAAAGGTTTTAATGATCCAAAGACAATGACAAACCTTTTCCGTAGGACAACGACAAACCTTTTCCGTAGGAAAAAAATCAGCAGAACCAGGGGTCACGATTTGAAGCTCCAGGGAGGAAGATTCAGAACCAATGTCAGGAAGTATTTCTTCACGGAGAGGGTGGTGGATGTGGTGGAGGATGTGGTGAAGACCAGAACTGTGAAGGACTTCAAAGGGGCGTGGGATAAACACTGTGGATCCATAAAGTCAAGAGGCCGTCAATGAAGAGTGGGTGGCTCGCCAGAATGACGGCAACTGCCTGGAGATAATACCCTTATTCAATAAACATACACATGGTTACTGTGACTCCAACATCGCTCTAAGCTTCAACAGCAAGAGGAAATGTGGAAAAAAGGATTTGCACTCACAAAGCGGGGAGTGGCTGGCTTGTTATGGCGGTTACTACCCCAAACCAAATAAGCCTGATACTTCACTTTCAATGCATATCCAACATAGCTCTCTGCTTCAACGGCAGGGGAGAAGAAAAACTGATACTTCACGCATATCCAGCATAGCTCTCTGCTTCAACGGCAGGGGAGAAGAAAAACAACCAATAAGGGCTGAATAACATAGTCTGGGTAAAACAAATAAGCATGGGTGTAGCTTGCTTATTGCGGCGGTTACTACCCCTAACTAATCAAGCTTGATATTTCACTTGGATGCAGCTCCATCACTGCTCTCTGCATTAATGGTGGGGGTGGAAGGGAAATAGAACCAAAGAGCTAAGAGAAACAGATAAGTATGAGAGAAAAAATGTGTGAAGCTTGCTGGGCAGACTGGATGGGCCGTTTGGTCTTCTTCTGCCATCATTTCTATGTTTCTATGTTTCTTGGTGATGAGGGTTAGGGATAACATTCGAATAAGGGTGACAAGGAGCATTGCCTCCAGACTGTGAATATAATATCAGGGTGAGGGCAAAAAATAAGACCTTGAAATATCACATATTTGCATTGAACACAGCAGATATCGTGATACTTGTAATTCCCCACCTTCCAAAAAAACAGTCTTAATTATACTGTGATCACAGTTACCTTCATGATAAGAGAATAAATCACTATGAAAAATGTGATGGTCTGTGTTTTCAGGGTTGGAATTGGGATAAAAAGAAGAAAAGGAAAACATTACTTTAAATCTGGGAAAACAATGCATTTTCATTCATATCTTCTTCATAAACATGTCTTTAAATGGTTTCCATATTTATATTAAAGCAAGAAAAATAATTGTGTTCTGCAGAAGTATCATCCAACAATATTCTTCTTATAAAGTATTTTATTTATTTATTTAACACTTTTCTATACCGACCTTCATGGTTAAAAGACAATATCAGATCGGTTTACATCGTATTGGGGAACTGTGACAAAAACCATAAATTGAAAAAGGAAGAACAAAGTTACATTTAACAAAGAAAGCAAACTTGGAAGCAAGGACTGCTGGAAAGAAAGAAAGGCCTAGGAACGCAGTAAACAAAGAGTATAAACAATTGATGAGTCAGGTGAGGCTCTTATCAAGAACTTGAATGAAGTACGGAGATCCATAGTTCATGAAGGATCTTTCGGTCGTCTAGTGGGTATCGGGGGGATCTGAGAAGGCTTGGAGGAAAAGCCAGGTCTTCAGTTTTTTCCTAAATGTTAAGAGGCAGGGTTCCAGTCTAAGGTCGGAGGGGATGTTGTTCCAGATAGCTGGGCCTGCTGTCGAGAAGGATCGATCTTTAGTCGAGGTGAGGCGGGTGGCTTTTGTAGGTGGGGCCTGTAGGCTTCCTTTATATACTTCTCTGGTTGGTCTGTTGGAGATATGGAGTTTGAGAGGGAATTCAAGGTCCAAATGCAGGTGATTGTAGATGGATTTGTGAATTAAAGTGAGTGATTTGTGCAGGATTCTGTAGTTCACTGGGAGCCAGTGTAAGTTATGGAGGATGGGTGATATGTGTTCTCCACGATTGGTGTTGGTCAGGATTCTTGCCACGGCGTTCTGTATCAACTGTAGAGGCTTGGTGGTAGAGCTGGGGAGACCCAAGAGGAGAGCGCTGCAGTAGTCTATTTTAGCAAATAGCAAGGCTTGCAGAACTGTCCTGAAGTCGTGGAAGAATAGTAGCGGTTTGAGTTTTTTTAGGACCTGAAGTCTATAGAAACAATCTTTGGTTGTGGTGTTGATCATTTTCTTAAGGTTTAGGAGTATAAGGTATATTTAGCGTAAGGTTTAGTAATTTTGAATACTTAGAAAAAGAATGAAAAAGGTAAGGTTAGGCTAAAAGACTGCTCTTTTTTTTTATGGCTCCTCATTGGGCACGGTGGGTTATTTCTTGCTGATTCACTTTCAGTTTCTTGTGCCTTTTTTTTACATACTTTATCAATTATAGTTTAAGCATATTAAAAAAAACACTCTGTAATGAATAAACCAAGATAGAAGCACACAAATACAAAAAAGGCACTAAGCACCTATTTATGAGAACCGATCATTGTGAAATGTTAACATGGTTTAATTTGACTGGCAAACCAAAAAAAGAACTATCCTAATTTCCACTATAATAAATCATTATCCAAAAAGGAAATATTATTGGAAAATATTTCAGAAAATACCGCTCCCAAAGAATATTGTCAATAACCTTTTTGTTAAATCTATGACCGCATCATCAAGCCTGACAGCGTGCTCCCTGTATGTTCACAGTGGGGGCCGCCAGGACTTCTAATCATCTGCGGCATTCATTTTCTGTTTTTGCGGGGTTTTTTTCAACATTTCTTATATTATTTTTTCTTTTTTATCCAGTAATTCTGAAAACAATTTTCTTATCTATTCTTGTGTATGAATTGTCATCGCTTTTATAAGTCTCAAAACAGCTCGACAAACGGCTGACGTTTCGCAGAACAAGCTGCTTCATCAGGAGCTGAGGTTCATAACCAACTTTTGAATAAGACAGCGATACTCTTCCATATGTGTATATTCAACTTTTCTCTGTCAAGTAAATTCCTTCAGACTGGACGAACATCGTCTCGCAACTTGTTTCAGTAAAGGCTTGATGATGCGGCCATAGATGATGCGGTCACAGATTTAACAAAAAGGTCATTGACTATATTCTTTGGGAGCGGTATTTTCTGAAATATTTTCCTATAATATTTCCTTTTTGGATATTAATTTGACTGGCACCATCATGTGTCTGGAGAGGGTTTTGCATTTAAGAATTGTTTCGACTTCAGTGCTGCTGCACAAAACCATCTATTGGGATAAAAATAAATTCCATTACCCAGTAACATATTATCGAATGAAACCCCCCTCCCCCCCCCCCATTGGGGAAATTCAGCAAAAACCTTTCTTTGTGGTGGCCCGGGAAATGAGAATTGCATCACAAATGTTTTTTTATGGGTCATATTGCAAAATAAAAAATGCTTCCATAGCAACTTTGCTTCAGGAAAATGTGAGGCGTTACGAACAAAGAAGTCAATATTCAGTGAGCCAGTAAGCAGGTAAGTGTTATAAGGGCCGAGGAGATGTGGACCCTTTGCCTGACGGGACGTTGGCACTACCTGAGGAAGCGAACTCCCACAGGTCCCCCCCTTCGGGAGGTGAGGCTGAACTGAGGCAAGGGCCGACTGGAGCTTCACCGATACCAGCCCCGTTCCCCCCCGGGTTGAGCCCTTGGATGCGTAGGGCTGGCTGGACTTAGGTGGGCCTTAGAGAAATGGAAGGTTCGTCGAAGTTCAGTCCGGGATCAGAAACCAGAGAATCGCCAACTGCCAATTCGAGGCCAGAAGCCAGAGAGTCGCCAATCACCAGTCCGAGGTCAGAAGCCAGAGAGTCGCCAATCGCCGGTTCGAGGTCAGGAGCCAGAGAATCAGTCCAGGAGCTGCAGAGGGGACGACAGGAACAGGACTCAGAAGGACGGGAACAGGACTCTAAGGGCAAGACTCGGAAAGGCAGGGACAGGTCTCAGGAAAGCAGGAACAAGAGCACCAGAGGCACAGACAGGCTTACCAAAGCAAGCAGACTCATTGCCAAGTCGAGGAACAGGAAGAGGAGGCTTTCTTAAATAGTACCTGGATCCTGACGTCATCTGAGAGGCTGGGCTGAAGGTGGCCTGACCCTTTAAGAATAGCTCGGGGACGTGGCCAGGCATCTAGGGAGCGTCCTGCCCGACGTGGGCTGCGGTATCGGAGGTCTGCGGCCTGATGCCGCGAAGAGGAGGGCTGCGCTGAGCCTGCGGCAGGGATTGCAGGGGAGGAGAAGGTCGGAGACCTGTGACGGGAGCGACTCCCTGCCACAGTGCGGCTGCCGACGCCCGGGCTGTAGGTACGAGGGGCCGCCCTCGGCGCCTAACAGTAAGTTCTCCAGGCTAAGTTAGGTTCGTGGTTTGTCCTGGTTATTTAGTGGGATTTACACGTCCTAGTCTCCTGTTGAATATACTTGGATAAAGTTATGCACAGAAGTTTATCCAGGTAAATTTAGGACTGTAATTCTTTTCTGATCAGACTTGTGCATGTAACTCTACCTGGTCAGTGCTGAATATGAGTGCTCAGTGGGTAAAGTTAAGTCCTTTCTCCTGAGCACTTCCATTGATGCCCCTTTGTGTGCTGATAAAGTTTTGCCTGCACAGAAAGCTGTGTGCACAAAATTTATGCATTTGGTGGGTGGAAATATTCAAAGCTCAGTTTCTGTGTGCAAAACTTAAAAAATTACCTATGCAAAGGCTTTGAATATTGACCTCTAAGCATTCTAATCACAACCTAGAACCCAAAGTTTTAAGATCCACTAAAACTATTGTGATAACAATATTTGCAAATGCTATCAAATGCGTATGAACTGCCAGCCATTAGATAAGTACGGTAATTCAATTTAAGAACGGGTTTATGTATCCTCTCTTCTGATATTTAATGGGGAAGACGGGGGTCTCACTCAGACCTGGGGCTAAGTCCTCGTGCAACCTATACCGTGAATTCTCACTCAGACATACTAATTAAAGCAGGGACCCTTTAAGACTTCTGTTACGGGAACCGGCTGTGGAGGCCCGCGGCTGGCTCCCTTCACTTACCAGCGCAGCCTCCAGCTGACTGGATCCGGAAGCCTTGTAGTGTCTGGGAACTGCTGCAGATGCGCTCTGCTACACGCCCTCCTCTCCGGCTCTCCCACGCTGTCGCCGCAGCCTCACCAGGCCGCTGCCGGGACTCCACGTGCCAACCAGGCTGTGGTCAGGCCCCGTGCAGTCCTCCCAGCTAATCCATGGGCTCCCAGGTGCATGTGCGCGCCATGTGACCCCTTTTCAGGGTCACCCGCAGAGGGGCCTGGACTCCTCCTCTTAGGCCTCAGGCTATTTAAGGCAAGGCCTTCTCCTCAGGCCTTACCTTGGCTACTCCTGGCTCCTGTTTGTTCCTGGAAGCTTTGCTACTTGTTCCTGAGTTCCTGATTCGCCTGATGCTGCCTGCCAAGATCCTTGTCTGCCCGACCACGAGATACGCCACCTTCCAAGGCCCTTCCTGCCCGACCACGCCGCCTGCCAAGGCCCTTGCCTGCCCGACCTCGAGATTTGCTGCCTGCCAAGACGTTTGCCTGCCTGATCATGAGATACACTGCCTGCAAAGACCTCTTGCCTGCCTGACCTTGACCAGTTCCCTGAGATCCCACGTAAGTCCAGCCGGCCCCAGTACCAGAGGGCTCAACTTGAGGGGAACAAGGGCTGGTATTGCTGAAGCCCCAGCGGGGTCTCAGGCATCACCGGCCTCGCCTGCCAAAGGTGGGCACTGTGGGACTCCTCCCCAAAGGTGGGAGCAACTCCCTGTCAGCCCAAGGATCTATGTTTCTAACACATAGCCAAGGTCATGGATACAGCAGAGGCTTCTGCCCTACAGGCGATTACAGGACTCGCACAGAAAATGCTTGAGCAGCAGAAAGTCCTGGAATCTTTGGCAGTGTACATGGAGTGTCTTAATGCCCGCCTGGACTCAGTGGCCTCTACCTCTGCACAGATGTCTCCTGCATCTGGTTCCGCAGTGGCGGCCCCGGCACCTCACCCGGTGATTCCCTTACCAGCTCCTGCTATGTGGGAGACCCCCAGCAATGTCGTGAGTTCCTCAACCAGTGTAATATGCACTTCTGTCTGCAATCTGCCCTCTTTCTAGATGACCTGATTAAAACGACATATTTTGTCGTTACTTGGGCATTGCCCTTATGGGAGTGCTCAAACCCCCTTCTGCTGAACCTTCTGGGGTTTCTGGAACGTTTTCGGGCATATTTGAAAGCCCTGGTCAGCAAACCCAAGCCAGCACAGAACTCCTGCACATCCGGCAGGGCGGACGCCCTCTGATGGATTGCACCCTAGAGTTTCAAACGTTATCCACCGAGCTCCATTGGGAGAAGCCTTGCCTCCATGCCATTTTTCTGGACGGCTTCTTACCCAAAATTAAGGATGGGCTAGTGGCACAGGATCTGCCTGCATCCCTGGATGTACTGATTGATCTAGCAGGCAGGACCAACCGCTGACCCTGGGAAAGATCCCTCGAAATCGCCGGAGTCAAACGATGCTCCAATGGTCCCACTCGACTATGCCCAACCTCTCCTGGTTCTCATTCACCAGCTTCGTTGGAAGTATCTGCCGAAGAACCTATGCAGCTGGGTTGGGGGCCATTATCTCAGGAAGAATGCCAGCGACGCTGGCGTGTCCTGTGCAGCCGTCAAACTCCAGGGCCTAGGGTTCACTGGGGGAGTGTCCCTAGGCCTGACTTCACCGGTTCCCCCACTGAACTTGCCAGTGACTCTCATCATACAAGGCCGTGACTTTTCTACCCTGGCACTAGTAGATTCTGGTTCCGGAGGAAACTTCCTTATGCAAGTGATCGTGGACTAGCTCGATTCACGGAGACCATCTTCCTGAGAGGATCACACATATTACTATTCCCCTGGAATACCATATCAAACCGTGCCACCAGGAGCAAATTTCCTTTTACATCATCTGGAAGGCCATTCACCCAGTGGTCCTGGGTATCCTGTGGCTTCAATTACACAATCCGTGCTTTGATTGGACCTCCCTGCAGCTCGACCAATGGGATCCTTCCTGTCATCAGACATGCATCCTTGCAACCACAGAAATCTCCAGTAGTAACGGCTCTGACGAACCTGTAGGGCTTCCACCGTAATATGCACAGTACGCGGATTTATTCTCAAAGAAGGCAGCCAACATCTTGCCTCCTCATCGAGACTTTGACTGCACGATTAACCTAACTTCAGGCACCACCCCTCCACGTGGGATGGTGTACCCCTTATCCACGCTCAACATGCAGGCCATGACTGACTACATCCAAGAGAACCTACAGAAGGGCTTCATTTGCCGCTCCAACTCCCCAGCCGGAGCCAGCTTCTTCTTCGTGTTGGAGAAGGACGGCTTACTTTGCCCGTGAGGTCTCAATGCCATCACGATGAAGGATCAGTAACCCCTGCCTCTGATAACCGAGCTATTCGACCGACTACAAGGAGCCCGTGTCTTCACTAAACTAGACCTCCGGGGGGCATACAATCTCGTTCAGATTAAAGAAGGTGATGAGTGGAAGACGGCGTTCAACACCAGAGGTGGCCATTATGAATACTTGGTCATGCCGTTTGGCCTCTGTAACGCACCCACCATCTTCCAAAATCTTATGAACGAGATTCTCTGGGACTTTCTGTACATTTGTGTGGTTGTATATCTTGATGACGTCCTGATTTACTCTAAAACTCTGCAAACCCATTGCTAGGACATCTGCCGGGTATTGCAATGCCTGTGAGAGAACAACTTGTACGCCAAGCTGGAGAAATGCCTCTTTGAAAAAACCTCCCTGCCTTTTCTGGGATACATTGTATCTAATCATGTATTCAGTATGGACCCTGCTAAATTCAAGAATATTCAGGGCTGGCCACGACCTATAACTTTACGTGGTCAATGGTTCTTGGGCTTTGCCAATTACTACTGGAGCTTCATCAGGAATTATTCTCATTTGGCTGCTCCTCTGACCACCTTAACCCGTGAACATCTGGCTGGTTGAAGCTCTGGACACCTTTCAGGCACTCAAAGACACCTTCCTGCGTCAGCCATGCCTTCGCCACCTGGGCCCTAGACTTCCTTTTATTGTCGAGGTGGACGCATCAATGGAAGGAGTAGGAGCGGTCCTGAGTCAAGTCAAACCAGCCGGGTTCCTGCATCCCTGTGCTTTCTTTTCTAGAAAATTCTCTCCAGCCCAGCGGAACTTTACCATTGGTGACCAAGAACTCCTGGCCATAAAACTTGCTTTTGAAGAATGGCGCCAATGGCTGAAGGGGGCCCAGCATCGTATAATGGTCTACACAGACAACAAAAATTTGGAACACCTGCAACAGGCTCGACACTTAATCCTTGCCAGACCCACTGGGCACTTTTCTTTACACGATTTGATTTCAACCTGCGCTACCACCCAGCATCCAAGAATCAACGTGCAGATGCGCTTTCTCACTCGTTCTCCACCGAAGAGCAACCTGAACCAGCAAGACACATAATTGACCCAGCATGGGTTATCATTGCGGCAACGCAAACAGTCCCACCGGGGAAGATGGTGGTACCTCGCAGACTCAGCGACCATGTCCTAACAATGGGGCATGACTCCTGTTCCGCTGGGCACCCTGGACGTGCAAGAACTTTGGCTTGACTACAGAAGTTCTACTGGTGGCCCAGTATACGCCAAGATGTCAATGCGTATGTAGCTTCGTGTCCCATCTGCGCTCACAGAAGTTCCCGACCGGCAAGCCCTGGGGTCTGCTACAACTCCTTCCTGCACCCAGTGAACCCTGGACCCATCTGTCAGCGGATTTTCTAGTGGATCTACCTCCTTCTCGCAGAAATACTATGATCTGGGTCACTGTAGACCGTTTCTCAAAAATGGCACACTTTGTCACCCTGCCCAGTCTCCCATCAGCTCCCCGTTTAGCCCAACTGTTTGTACAGCATATCTTTCGACTCTGCGGTCTCCCTCAGCACATCACTTTGGATTGTAGCCCTCAGTTTACCGCCAAATATTGGCAAAGTCTTTGTAAAAAATTCTGTCATACTGGACTTTACTTCGGCGAACCACCCACAAGCAACGGTCAAGCGGAGCGGATCAATCTGACTCTTAAACAATTTCTTCGGATGTACATTAATGCCCGCCAGGATGACTGGGCCAACTGGGGAGGAGTTAAGGAAGGGATTAAAGAAATAGGCCGGCAGCACTGCTGCCAGCGATAATGTTTAGAACATTATCACCGGCAGTAGCGCGGGAAAGAGCACCACCTTTTACGGTGGTGCTAAGCCCGCGATAGTATGCAGCACGGCCGCACTGCGGCAGGCAAAACCGCAATGCTGTGGTGCGGCCGACTGCAGGTTATCACCCGTCTGCCCTCTTCTTTGCCCCCTCACCCCCTTTTACCACCGTGTTCATCATTTTGCAAGGAATGATGAATCCTGGCCAAAGTTAGCTGGATAAGTTAGATCTGCTATTGAATAGGTGTAAAGAAAGCTGGATAAACTTATTTGGCTAGCTATAAGTTATCTGAGTATATTCAGTGGTGTGGCCACACTAAGTTAGCCAGATATATTTATCTGGCTAACTTCCCTAGCCAGATAACCTTTGAATATGGACCTCACAAAGACTAGGGGGCAGCCATGAAATTAGTAAGTAGCACATTTAAAACAAATCAGAGAAAATATTTTTTCACTCAATGCACAATTAAGCTCTGGAATTCATTGCTGGAGAATGTGGTAAATGCGATTAACATACCTGGGTTTAAAAAAGGTGTGGACAAGTTTCTGGGGGAAATGTCCATAAACAGTTATTAACCAGATAGATTTAGGTAAAGCCTATACTTAAACCCAGGCCTTAGCAGCATGGGATTTGTCTACTGTTTGAGATCCAACACCATTTTCCTCCATCTGCTTGATTTGCCCTAAAAAATATCAGGCTTCCTAATGGCACCATTTTTTCCAGAAGGAAAGGACTGACTATGGGAATAACACCCATGATTTGCCCTAAAAAATATTAGGCTTCCTAATAGCACCATTTTTTCCAGAAGGAAAGGACTGACTATGGGAATAACACCCATGTTGGCTGATCAGCTTCACTCCTCTTCAGCAGCATATAGATGTAACACAAGACGGAGGAGGGACCTTAAGGGACTGACAGAAATTGTACAATTTTCCTGTGGCTAAGTTACTAATTTTTGTGAAATGGTTAAACTGTGATAAATACTAACTTGTAGAAATTGCAAGAGTTTATCTCTGTTACATGTACAAGAGAAGGAGAAACGGCCTTGCTTGCAGCACAATTTTGTGACTCATGGTTATGGCCCAACATGAGTGATTTCAGCAAGAGCCTGCATTTCAGCATATTCAGAGGAATGCTGGTTGCTGGGTGTCGGGAGCAATGAGCAGCATGGTTTTGCTGTGAGTTACGCTAACAACCAAGGGGAATACTCTACCCGATCTAAGTGGCAGAACTATAACTTGCCTTATCTCTACTGTTGTTTACAGTGTCATTGCCAGTAGATCTAGTTGTTGTGGGCCTGGTATGAAAATGTGCCTCGAGAGAGGGATTGGTTGGCTAGGAAAGAGGTGCTGGCGACAAGGTAGATAGAAAGTCCCAGAAGGGGTGAGGAGCCGCCTAAGAGGCCCAACTGACAGTGATTTTGGTAGCAGCCTTACATTAGCAGACAAGTTGCAGGCAGAGGGAATTAGGGATGCCACCCACAGGCACATACTGTATGCATCTCATACTCATTGTACATTTTGGGGGTGTGGGGAATTTGCTGACATTGGAAGAGGTGTGGGCCATGAGCTTGATGAGATCATCAAAGGAGCATTGATAACCTCCTATTTTATTAGCTCATTATGCTCTTTGCCTCCTACTGACATTCTTATTCCATCCCAAGGTATTCCAACTCTGAACTGGGTTCAAGCCTATGCTAGACCTTGTTACATGTTTAGATTGTGGAACCTTCCTGCATGGTAAGGTTTCAGGAGTATGAAGTCAGGGTCCATCCTCTAAAGAGTGGGTCTGGTTTACAACGTCTATAAAGGTGATTCCACAAATCACTAAAGGAGGCTCAATATCCAGAGATGCTGGGCTGTGGCTCTCCAGAAACAGAAAGAAGGGTCGCTGTGGAGATCCAGGAGCTCAGTTCCCTCTCTATCACTGAGATGATCTCACTAAGCCCGGGGGCCCCAGAGATGCCATCTCTGCCTCAAGGTCAGGCTGGGGCTGAATTGGATGAAATATTGCGATCCCTGAGGTCAAGGAGGAGGGAGACGCCGTCCCCTGAGCTAGACAGAGGAAGCGGAGAAAGAGCAAATGAGGGGGATGGGAGAACTCCGATCAGAGGAATCACATCCACACCCAAGCCTCCGATGGCGGAATTAGCACGAAACATCAAGGAAGATATCACACCTCAAGAACCATTAATATTAATGCTAGGTACTGTGTTTTCTTTGCAAAACCTCCAATTGTGATGCTAGATTCACTTTGGAATGCCTTAGAGCCAGATTTTGTAACCTATGCGCGGACGTAGATTTGTGCTCGCAACCCGGCGTGCACAAATCTAGGCCCGATTTTATAACATGCGCACGCAGCCAAAGCATGTTATAAAATCTAGGGTCAGCGCGCAAGGGGGTGCACACTTGTGTACCTTGCATGCGCCGAGCTCTAGGGGAGCCCCAATTGCTTTGCCCATTCCCTCCGAGGCCGCTCCGAAATTGGAGCGGCCTCTGAGGGAAGTTTCCTTCCGCCCGTCCCACCTTCCCCTCCTTTCCCCTATCTAACCCGCCACCCAGCCCTATCTAAATCCCCCCACCTTTGTTTTATTATTTACGCCTGCATCTGGGCAGGCGTAAGTTGCGTGTGCCGGCCAAGTGCCGGCACGCGATCCCCGGGCCCAGCAGCAGAGGCGAGGCCTCTGGCCATGTCCACGCCCCGCCCCTCCCCACCCACGCTCCACCCATTTTTTCAAGCCCCGGGACATACGCGTGTCCCAGGGATTGCGCATGTCACCGAGCCTATGCAAAATAGGCTCGGCGCGCGCAGGAGGGGTTTTAAAGGGTTACACGGGTAACCCTTTTAAAATCTGCCCCTTAGTTTCTATAGAGTCTGCAGTATCGACATTGACTCAAGTGTTTCTGGAGACTAATAAGAGGGGATTAAATACCGAAAAGATTGTGAATTTACATCAGGAGAAAATAGATAAAGTGGAAGAAAAAATAATATTGATGGAAAATATTCAAATCAATCTAATTAAATCAGAAAGTATAGTGGAGAAAAAATTTGAGAATATTGAGAACTCTCTCTGATACTTGAACCTTCAGGTTGTTAATTTCCCTGTAATGAAGAAAATGCCTCTGGTGGACATATTTAAAATATATATGTTAGAATGTCTTAAAATTCCTTAGGAAATAACACCTGTGGTTACTAAAGAATTCTTTATACCTAGGAAATCTACAATTTCATCAGGAGTAGAAATACAGGAACAACAGTCAATGAATATTTCTGAAATGTTGGAGATGTCGATGCAAACAGAAATTCAAACAAGGGGAACATTACTAGTCTCGTTTGCATTTGAATATGATAGGAATCTTGTGTTGACATTCTTTTTTAGAAATAGGATGGTTCGATACCACAGGCAATCAAGTTTGGATTTATCCAGACATAGTTCGCTCCACATAAGAGCGTAGGAAGAAGTTCCTACTTATGAGACCAGAAGTGATAAACCGTGGGGCTAGTATGTTACTAAGGTATCCATGTAAATGCCTATTAAAATTTCAAGAAGAAAAATATGTGTTTCTAGAGCCAGAACAACTAAGGGGTTTTTTGGATGGGAAGGGTTGAAGTGTGATACTAGGAAAATATAGGGGGATGGCACCTTATGTGATGGTGTATTCTTATTTAAATCGTGTGAAAATAAGCTCCTTTACTTTTTATATACATCTTGGTCTGATATGTAAAGATATGTTTATTTAGATGCTTAAGGAGAAATATTCTATAGGATCTCTATTCTTTGATATATGATTGTAATATATATGTAATATATACAATAAAGTTGTATTTATAAAGTTTTCTGTAAAGCTTGTTAAGCTATGTTCATGTTGAATATAAACCGATGTGATACTCCCAATTTATTTATTTATTTATTTAAGGTTTTTATATACCAGCATTCATGATAAAATCACATCATGCTGGTTTACAGTAAAACAGTGGTGCATAAAAAATACAAACAGGAACTATAGTGCGGAAGACAGCAGTTACAAATAACAGGGAAGCTTAAACTGGGAGAGGAAGGAAAAAAGAAAAGGTTAATAGCATTTGAAATATTTATAACGAACAGAAAATTGAGCTGGTTGTGTTATAGAACTTGAAGTTGTGGGACATTAGTTGGAGTCCGGGAAAGCTTGTTTAAAGAGCCAAGTCTTAAGTCTCTTCCTGAAGATTGGGAGGCAGGGTTCCTGTCTTAGATTGGGGGGGATGGAATTCCATAATGGGGGACTGGCTGTAGAGAGGGCCCGATCCCTCAAGGTAATATGTCTGGTGGCTTTGGTTGGAGGAACCTGGAGTGATCCTCTCTATGCGTCTCTGGTAGGTCTTGAAGAATTGTGTAAGAGGAGAGGTATTTGCAGGTCGATAGTAGTATGTTGATGAATGATTTTGTAAATATCGGAGATAGATTTGTAGAGGATTCTGAAGTGCACTGGCAGCCAATGAAGGCTTTTTAGGATTGGGGAGATGTGATCTCTCCTTCTGGTGTTTGTTAATATTCGTGCTGCTGCATTTTGTACCATCTGAAGCAGTTTGGTATAGGAGGAAGGGAGACCTAGTAAGATAGAATTGCAATAGTCTAACTTTGAGAAAACTAATGCCTGAAGGATTGTTCTAAAGTCCTGCAAGTGAAAGAGAGGTCTTATCCTTTTCAAGACTTGGAGTTTGTGAAAACAGTCTTTGGTAGTTTTGTTGATAGAAGCTTTCAAGTTCATCCGATTGTCAATTAACACTCCTAGGTCTCTCAGTTGCGTGGATTGTGGGTTGCCAGGGTGAGTAGAAGTGATGTTACTGTTCTCCGGAGAGATGAGCAGGAATTCAGTTTTGGTGGAATTTAATACTAAGTTTAGACTAGTGAGGAGGTGTTTGATTTCTTGGTTGCAGTTTTCCCAGTGATCTAGTGTTTTCGAGTATGTGTCTTTAACGGGGATCAATATCTGAATATCATCCGCATATAGAAAATGTTTTAGATTGAGGTTGGAGAGGAGCTGGCATAGCGGTAAAAGATAGATGTTAAAGAGCGTAGGGGACAGAGAGGAGCCCTGTGGGACTCCTACGGTTGAGTCGTATTGTGATGATTCTTTGTTTTGGATTTTAACCTTGTAGCCTCTATTGTTGAGAAAAGTTTTGAACCAATTAACTGCGGCGCCAGTAATTCCTATGGCAGCCAACTGGTTTATGAGGATGGAGTGATTGACAGTGTCAAACGCTGCCAAGAGGTCCAGTAGAATCAGTAAGAATGATTGGCCTTTGTCGAGGCCCATGATGAGGTAATCTGTCAGGGAAATGAGGAGTGATTCTGTGCTAAAGGCTTTGTGGAACCCGTGTTGGGAGGGGAACAGGAGATTGTTATCTTCTAAGTAGTCTGATAGTTGAATGTTCACTAATTTTTCCATAACCTTTGCTATGAAGGGCAGGTTGACGATTGGACGGAAGTTATTTGGATCTTTAGGATCCAGATTGGGTTTTTTTAGGAGTGGTTTGAGAGAAGCCAATTTGAGGTCATCTGGGTAGAATCCTTGGGAAAGAGAGCAATTAATGATGTCCGCCAGTATTTTGGAGATGGAGTCTGGAATTGTCAAGAGGAGTTTAGTGGGGATGTGATCCGCAGGATGAGAGGAAGGTTTCATTCTCCTTAATGCTACTTGTATCTCAGTGGAGGAGATGGGATCGAAAACTTCAAGACTTCAAACCCAATGAATGTCGGTATATAAAAGTACTAAATAAATACATAAATATCTGAAACTGCAAAATAAAAAAAAAAAGATACTCTGGACCTTTATCTCACGCCACTCGAAATATCATAGTTATGATTTTAAACGTCATCTGCTCTCTCACTTGTAACCAATGAAATGAGTACGTAAAGGGGCAGCACTTTATCTGAGAGACTACTCAAATATCACATGAACAGCCATATTCTGAATTGCTTGCAGACGCTGCACACATTTCTCTGCGAGTTCCAAAAACAAACCGTTGACTAGTTGTTTGTCATATGAGAGGCAGAACATACTTCAACAACTGATATACTAGCAGCATGTTTTTTCAAAGTCTTGTATGCATATACATTTCCAAACTTATTCGGAGCATATATCTGCTCATTGACTGGCGCAAATGAAATTGGACTTGTCTGTTGACTTCAGTTTTTGAGTGGGAAAGTCTGGATGAACTGGGAGAGGTTCAGGGTGAAGTGCTAGAGAGTCTAGATGAAGTGGAGATGGGCCAGTGGATTGGCAAAGGCATTAGCAAACTGATATTGGCACAAGTTAGTATTTTCAAATGTGTATATGTGCATACTTGATAAATTACCTGCATCCACACATAAATCGGGGCTGTTAACATACATTTTATATTTATAAGATAGGTAGAGAAAGCATGTGTTGGTTTGCATTGGAAATATTTATGCTTACTGAAACATCTGCATGTACTTACGGAGCAGAACTATGCAGTATCCTCATGTACAGGATCCACATAATGCAGCACTTGTTTTGGCATTACATGAATGTATCTAGATTTAATGTTAGATAAGGATGATGTAGATTATATTGAATCAAGTATAGAAGCAGGAACAGCAGTACAATCAGAGTCAACAAACATCCTCATTTCTGAAGAGAACTGTGATGGGATCTTCCAAAATTTGAGATCTGTGATCCTCATATTCCAAGCCTATTGATTTGTAATTTCTTATATTGTTTTCTCTCCTAGCTCCCCTCCCTCCCTCCACAGACACAAAGACAACACCACAGAATACTTATCTCTAGACCTGTACCAGCAGAACATTGAGACTACTTTGAATACCTATTGAATGAAATCCAGTTTCTGAAGAAATAGGATGATTTACAATAAATTCAGATGGTTGGTTTATCAGCCTAGATTAGTGGCTAAAGCAATCAGACTGGAAACCAGGGTTCAAATTCTACTACCTCCACTGGCACTACTTGTGACCTTGTCACTTAATCTTCAATTGCCTCAGATTCCCACTTACAGCCTAACTTTCAAACCTTTCCATGGTAGAGCATTTACGCAGGAGCCACACAATTTTTAAAATACCACATAGTTCTGCTTGTAAGTGCATGCAGATGTTTCGGGATATGCAAACATTTCCAATGCCAGAAAACACATACTTTCTTTATCTATTCTATAAACATGTGTATGTACATTCGAGGTTGGTGAAAATATATAATAAATATACGTAATAGCCCCTATTTATACAAGGAGGCAGGCAGTTTATAAAGTATGCGCATACATGCTTTTGAAAATACTTGCATGCAATCTTGAAATCACCAGTTCACCAATACTTCCGCCAGTTCACCAGTCCATCTCTAGTTCACCTAGACCCTCTAGCACTTCAGCCTGAACCCCCACCAGTTCACCCAGACCTGCGGTCATCAGACAAATCCGATTTCACTTGCATCAATTAATGAGCAGGTGTAAAGGTTTACGAATAGGTTTGGAAATGTATCCGCGTGTATCTCTTACAAAATAGCAACTACATTGTGTTTCTTAACCCTACCCCGGAACGCCCTTAGCTCAACCCTTTTTTCTGCCAGTAAAATGTACTTGTGAAATAGAAAATACGTGTATATTTTCAACATTTATAAAATAGCATATTTATTTTTAGTTATTTATTTAAAAAATTTTATATACCGCTGTTCGAATTCACATCACAACGGTTTACAAATTAATAACATCAAATACAATGGTACAAAGAAATTACAATATACGTCATAAAATAGATATTAGGAATTATAAAGCAAAAATAGGAATTATAATTATTGCTAACTAAACAAAGCTAATACTGAGTTATCAGACAGATAAAAGAGACTTATAGATCTGTAGTATATATATATATATATATATATATATATATATATATATATACGGTTTCCAAAGTCTGGGTATTATTAACATTGTCATTCATTGGCTTAATCTGCATATGCTAGCTCAAATATGCTTCTAACACATATATATGCTATTTTTATACTCAAAACCCTTTGAAAATGTACTCCTTAGATTGTAAGGGCGAGATATTCAGTGCCACTTAGCGGAATAATATTTGAATATCCAGATAGCTACCTATCCAGCTAAGTAGTTAGCTGGCTTCTTATGGGTGGGATGGGGGCATAACAGGGATCTTATCCGGTGAACTTAGCCAGATAAGTGGCAATATTCACACTTATCCAGCTAAGGCCTGGATGCATAAATCTGCTATATTTTATAGTGGGAGGGACCCAATATCATGGGAGAGGGGAGTTTTACCTCAGTATTTTGCCCCTCCTAAACAAAATATCTTGGCAGTATCACCATGTTGTTTTGTCTCTGGCCTATACAAATCGTTATGGCGACACCAAACGCAAGGGGCTGCCATTGCCTTAAAGGTTCCTGCAGCCCAAACTGGCATTCTCCGATAAGTTAAAAAATGTCAACGGAGGTCTAACTTGACCTCCTCCCCATGCTGGGGCTGTCAATTGAGGCAGCCCAGCCAAAAAAAAAGTAAAAAACAGAATAAATGTTGCACATGAGGAGAACCCCTCCTTGCCCAGTCCTGTCCATATAGATGAACACCCCTAATAGTTAGTCCTCCAACCCCTGCCCCCCCTTTTCCATTAAAATAATACAGAGGTAGTGTCTCCATCCTCATTCCTTCCTTCCCCCAACCCCCAACTCTTCAAAAAGAATAGTGATGGTATAGTGGACCACACCACTGGCCCCCCTATGGAACCCCCTCCCATACCTCATTCCCTTAAATAAAGCATCATTGGTCAAGGTAAGGGCCCGGAGTGCTCCCTAGCCCAGAGCCCGGTTGGTACCATTTTCCAAAATGGTGGCGACCAGGCCTTGCCCCATCACATGATCGGGGCAAGGTTCAGGGACTGGACAATGGCCAAGTGGCTGTGGTCCCAGACCTTGCCCCAGTCATGTGATGGGGCAAGGTCTGGTCAGATGCCATTTTATATAATGGCACTGTCCCAGGCCCGGGGACAGTGCCATTACCTTGACCACCGATGCTTTATTTAAGGTAATGGGATGTGGGAGAGGGGCCTGGTGGGATAGCCCATTATATTATCACCATTCTTTTTGAAGACGTGGGGGGAGAGAAGAGGAGTGGGGGGGGGGGGATACTACCTCTGTATAATTTTAATGAAAGGGAGATCCAGGGGGAGGGGGCTAACTCTTGGGGGGTTTCATTTATATGGACAGGGTTGGACAAAGGGGAGAGCCATTTTTATGGGGCTGTCTCAATCGGCTGCCTCAGGGTGGAGAGGAGGGTCAATTTAAACCCCTGATCACATTTTTTTAACTTATCAGGATAATACCAGTTTGGGCCGCAGGTCCTTTAAAGCTAACATGGGAATATCGGGACTAACATTAGGGTTTTGATGCTCCTGCAGTAGATTAACAAATTTCCAAAAGCTGCAGATAAAATAAGCCTAAATCAGCCGCATTATTTTATTTACATAGGATTAGGTATGCATGAGCTGCTTTGCATGTATTTTTTTCAAAATTTGTGCATGCAAATGCCATGCAAAGCAACACATTGTAATAGAGGCAGGAATCTGGCCAAAAATATGCACAATATTACTGTGATAGCGCAATATTGCGTGATATGCAGTGTATATCGCACAATATAAGCTTTTTGAATCTCCTTATAAGTTAGCCGGATATGTTAGACGTCTAAAGTTAGCTGGCTATACTTATCTGGCTAACTTTAAAGTTATTCGAGTATATTCAGTGGCATGGCCATGCCGCTAAATATCCTGGCTGTTAGTCAGCTAGCTTAACTAACTGGCTAGGCTTTTGATATGGATCTTTTAGTGTTTTGGCGCAGGGGCTTATTGTACCTGAATTGCTAATAATACTGTAAGCCATCTTAAACATTATTTGGAAAGGCAGGCTAAAAATCTAAATTTTTATTAGCTCTAGTACTGAAATATGGTACCAGTCCAGACATACAACTTTTGATTCTTGAAACAATAAACTGGGGGCAGCCTTTGGTAGTGAGTTTTGCAATTGCAAATGTGGTTATTGGCTTTGTTTATCTGTGAATTACCTCCACCTTTAGATTCTTACTTCTCCAGTTCTTTCAGCATTGTTATTATAAGTATTACAACCTTTCCCTCTGCATGCAGTAAGCTCTGCATAGATGGCAGGACTGGGGATTTTGCACGACAAAATTTGTGTTTGTGTAAAACGTATTGACTGTATTGAAGGAATGCATTATCTGAATTCTTTGCTCTTAAAATAAAGAAGTCTAGGATGTGTTTGGCCATTCAGGGCTGTTATCTCTGTTAAACATTTGATTTGCCTCCCACACAGCTAAATATGAACCTCAGAGGTAATGAAGTGGGCAGCAAACTGTCATGATGTGAATGAATGGAAGTTATTTCTGGCTTTTCTTTTTCAATTCCAGGTATTGCTGTGAATGTTAAGAGTGCCTTAAACAATAAATGGATTCTATGACTTTTGACAGTTGTAGCCTATTCCATACTAATTATTGCATGTTAGTGTGAGGGACATAAAATTCAGTCTGAACAATAAGCTTGAATGTACTGGGCTTAGTAATACACAGCCTGATTGCTGAACCGTTTTTTTCTGTTTGAAGTCAACAGCTGTGAGAATATCAGAGGTCCACATGTGTTCCAAAAAGAACGGAGCCTGGGATACCAACCTCTTTCTGATGAATGCAGGTAAGGGTGGAAGCTCATAGATGACCAGGCACACTGATTTTTGATCATAGATGATGGAGCACAGCATCAGCATGAAGAATGGGTTTTTTAAGGGGGGGGGGGGGGGGGGGGGGGTTTGGCCTGGCAGTTTCCTCCCTTTCCTTTGAGTTTCCATCTCAATTAGAACTAGCCTCAAGAGTGGCCGGAACGCCAGGATCCTTCATTCAAAACATCCTGGGGTTTTCTCCCCTTTGTAATAAACACTCACTTTCTGTTTTAGCCCAGTCATCACAGCAGCAGTCCTCAACAGTGACCGCAGATGAGAGCACCCTACAGAACCAAGTGCATCCTGAGCCTGATCACTAGGTGTCACTGTTGTGCAACAGCATCTTCTTCCTTCACTAGCCATGGGATATGAGCGCTTCCTCCAAAGCATCCCTAGCTTCAGCCTGCCCAAGAACAGGCGCTAGGGTCAAGATCTACTCCTGCTCTTCTGCATGAGCCATCAGGCTGTTATTATCTCCCCCCCTCGCCACTCTTCCGTTGTGACAACCAAATCCTCTGCCAGGACCCACAAAACTCAGCTTCCTCTGGAACTCTTCTATCGTGGATTCTCAGTCAGCTTCTAGATGTGTCCATTGAGGGATGGCTGAAACTCCTTCCCAGCATCGGCAACATTCTTTGCCCTGTTATGTTTATGTAAGAATGTGAATCCTGGGCTGAGATGAGAGGTGTCTCCACCCACAGGGAGGAGCCCTGTGAGCCTCACTTTCAGCAGGCGCAGTCTCAGTGGCGTGGGACACAGCTAGAAATAGAGACTTCATTATGAAGGAAGGAAACAGTAATGTCCACAGAATTGCAGACGTAGAAGTACAGTCCTGAGCAATGGGAAATGCCCAGAGTGAGGCCACAGATGAGAAGATCCGGTAGGGGCCCACGGAGTGGGTTATGCCGGGGATCCCCTCTGTCGAGTGTAGGCACCTCAGGAACATAGATCTGGTAGAGGTCCGCGGAGCAGGGTATGCCAAGAATGTCTGTACAGTAGATGTTGAAGAACTGGTAGCGATGCTGGAACCTGGAAGTGGCTTCCGTAGTTGGTGTGTAGATATTCTGCAGTGCAGGAAAGCTGAATGGCTTCTACTGAAGAAAGGCGGTAGTGGCCCAAGTGTCGGGGTACACCGCGTGGAATCCACAATACAGTTTGTATAATAGAAGTCAGTAGCGGTACTCACATAGATGGTTCCTGGAGAGAGAGAGACCTGAGAAGCAGATCTAGTAGCAAACAGGCAGGGAGGTCCTCTGAGGAGCGGATAGCTGGGAACGCAGGGGAGCCCCCGAGGAGCAGGTACTCAGAGTGTCCAGATGCCAAGACCAAATCAGGAACAGGAAGTCCTTGAATGTGGAGGATTCAGCAAGATGGAACTCCTTGTTAACTCAATGAAGGCAAGGGCTGGTCAGATTAAATACGCTAGCCGGTTGACATCATCGGGAGGAGATGCCCCCGAGGTTCCAGCCATGACGTGTTCAAAGGAGGCTAGGTAGTTCCGGGTCCAAGATGGTGGTCGGCAGCGCCCACCTTGTCCCGGGAACGCCAGAGAGGTCAGTGGGGACTAGCAGAGACCGCCATTCTTCCCAGACTTGATGGAGAAGGGAAAAAAGAGGTGAGCATGAGAGGTCGCAACCATCTGCGACCGACAGGCGTAACATGCCCCAGTCAGCCCAGAGAGTAGATGGCTGGCCCAGCAAAGGAACTTGGTTCCTCTGCATTGGCAGTTTGCAGTGCTTACCACCGGGACACTTTTGGCCAACCCAAAAGTGAAGATGTGTGGTGTAAGTTAGTGGTAATAATACAGTGCAATTTAAATGGAATTTCCTCTTCAGCAATGAGCAGAGGCAGGACAAAGCACAATTTAGCTTATGTTATTTCAAAATGAAATTAGCATACCACATACCCCGACTGAAGGGGTTTCCAAAGAGGAATAAGTTTGATTTTTAGGAGATCCACGATTAATATTTGCATATGTATGGTCTTTGAACATTGGCTAATTCACATAGCTTCTGTACCCTGAAAACCAAATTGGCTTGTGGCCTTTGGGATCCGGGGCTGAGAGCCTCTGTCTTACTTCCTCATTAATTTGGCAATTATGAATGTATGATTTGTGGCATACTCGGAAAAAGCAAATGAACCCAAATCTTGGAGGTAAGCAATTAGATCAAAAAACGAACCACCAATGAGGAAAAGAGACCTTCATCAAAACATAGCAGAGCAAACACATGAAAGCATTGTAAATTTTGCTTAAAAGTCACTTTGAATGCTCTATTGCTATGACAGTTTTAATAATTGGTCTCAATGATTTTATCTTCTTTTTTTAGAATTTTAAAGTGTATGTGATTAGTACAATTTTAAAATGGTAGTGGAGAAAATTACAGTTTCTTAATTAAAACTTGTTTAAGACACTGCACACAATTTTCACATGAAGGTGAATTTTAAAATCCAGATGTGCGCCAAAACCAGGAGATACACAAATATGCTGAGCCGGCACTCCCCGGGTGCATTTTAAAAGCTGCCTGAATATGCGCGTATCTCCTGCTGTGCGCACAAATGAAAAGTGCCACAAAGGGGCGGGGCTTGGGCCTGGTCTGGGCGAGGCATGGGTGTTCCTGGCTTTCAACTTCAAATTAGCGCGTAAATACTTACGTGCACAGGCGCGTGCCAGGGTCCCCTGCCGCATAACTTTAATTCTGCTATGGAGGACATTTAAGTAATAAAATAAAGATAAATAGATATATTGGGGGGGTTCTAAGGGTCGGAACTAGCAGGGGAGAAGGGAGGCTTTTAAACTTGGCGAGCTTGGAAGTCCTATCCCTTACCTGGGCAAACTGGGAACGAACTGGGAAAACTGGTTGGTGCGTGTGTCTATTAAAATCCCCTCACTTACGCAGTAGAAGAGGCATTTGCGGGCATAGGCATGCATCTACTTAAAATTGCATGCACATGCGTGCACATTGAGGCTATTTTATAACATGCATGCATATACGTGCATATGTTATAAAATGGCCACATCCCTGGGCGCGCGCTGATGAACGTGCGCACATGTGTGCCTGCGCGCCTGTAGTTCAGTCTGACATGATTTGCATTTCGTTTGCCTTCCTCAGAGGCAAAATACACTTTTTAAAGTGCTTGGCTTGCAGTTTCTGAGATTACTACGAGTAAAGCGCCGTCACGGCATTTGATTGTAGAAGTGGGGTGACTGCATTAGTAACCTCAGAAACTGCAAGCACTTTAAAGTGTGTATCTTGCTGCCGAGGAAGGCAAATGAAATGCAAATCATGTTGGGATGAACATTATATAAACAGTTGTGTGCGGTTTCTTAAGCAAGTTTTAATTGAGGTAAGTTTCATCCCTACCATTACATTTATTGCACTGATATTGCACTGTTTTATGTTTTATATGCTCATCACTTGCACTTTAAAATTGCAAAAAAAATGTGGACAACAAAATTATTGAGGCTGATGATTAAAACTGTCATAGCAATAGAGCATTGAAAGTGACTTTTAAGCAAAGTTACAATGCTTTCATGTGTTTGCTCTGCTATGTATTCATGAAGGTCTCTTTCCCCACACTTGATTTCTTTGGTGGTTCGTTTTTTGATGACTTGTGGAATACTCCGTAATTTTTTTTTTTAATTTTAAAATCCTACATTTCCGATTTCTATAAAACTACACGGCTGAAACTTCATTACAAAAAGGTTTAGCTTTAGGGTCAGAGTCATTGCATTCTTTCCCCAGTTTGGACCATCTGCCTCGATGCCAGAAGTGCACAATAATAATATTAATAATAATAATAATAATAATAATAACTCTGGAACTCAGTAACAAGGAAGGAGGATTATGTGTTATTTAGGAAAAAATTGAAAATATTGGCTCTTCAGGCAGTAAATAGTCTCTAAGTTGTGGTTGGGCAAGGAATAGTATAGAAGACTCTAAAATGAAGCATGAAGAAAGGATGAGGCAGAGGTATGTCCATGGGGAGGGAGAGAAATGTGGGTGGAGGACTAAGGGAACATGTATTTTAAGGAGGGGTGGGGATGTGAAATTGGAAAGATTTAATGTAGAAATTGTTTGCATATTTATATTTGCTGTAAACTGCCTTGATCTGCTTTGTAAGTTTAGTATGTGCAGTATATAAATATGAAATGAAATGAAATAATGCCATGGGGAGGGGGTGTGATGCATCTCAGAAAGGGGCTAATTTTCCCAGTCTGTTTGTTCAATTTCTGTTGTATTTTTTTCTGCTGTCGGATAAAATCCACCGAATTTAAAAAATAACAAAGGGGCAAATGTTTCACTGGAGGTGGACTCTTGGCCTGGTGCAGGATTGGTATTGCCCTCTGGTCGGACCCAGAGAGCGCCTGCCACCAGGAGGCGGAGCACACAAGGAGTCAGAGGCTAACTGGAGCTTCACCAATAACAGTCCGGGGTTTCCGCAAGTTGAGCCCTTGGGTACCCGGACCGTCTGGACTTAGGTGGGCCTCAGGTGGTCTCCCAGAGAGGTAGCGGAGGGGTGTGCCTACCACGAGCAAGGGTGCTCGACTGATGCAGAGAGGATGGACCAGACCTGAACTGGAAGCTCCGGAGACCTCAGGGAGGTAACAGTTCAGGAAGGTTCTCCGGGCGAGGCAGGCAGCGCCTGCGGATCTAGTCAGGTGGAAGCCTTGGTTAGTTTCCAAGCAGGTTGGTCTGGTAGTCACAGTAGGCCAGAAGAGAGTGTCCGAATGAAGCACAAGGGTCAGAGCCAGAGTATCAGTCCAGGAGTAGTCAGCCAAAGCCAGGGCCGCTGCAAGGGGATTGGGCGCTCTAGGCACCTTCAGCCTTGCACCAGCCCCCCCTGTTGTGCCACCCCCAGCTCTGCCCCCAGTTGCAGCCCCGAATCCAGGGGCAGGGACCACATGCCGCCATTCCCCCACCATC
The DNA here is from genome assembly GCF_901001135.1 of Rhinatrema bivittatum. Lineage (NCBI taxonomy): Eukaryota > Metazoa > Chordata > Amphibia > Gymnophiona > Rhinatrematidae > Rhinatrema > Rhinatrema bivittatum. The sequence continues at coordinate 766,135,903 of NC_042616.1, forward strand.
CAAACCTCCCCCTCCACCCCAAAAAAACCCCTCACAAAACACCTGGTCCAGCAGGGAGCTCCCGGGTCGTCAGCTGCCACTAATCAAAATGGCGCCGGTGGCCTTCAGCCCCTATCATGTGACAGGGGCTACTAGTGCCATTGGTTGGCCCCTGTCACATGGTAGGGGCTAAAGGTCACCGGCGCCATTTTGGTTAGTGGCAGCCGAGGCAGGTCGCTGTCGGGCCCTCTGCTGGATCACCAGGGGGGGTAGCGTCGGGAGGGTGGCATGAAGGGGGGGAGGGGGGGAAGGGAAGCAAAGTGAGGCGGGAGCAGGGCAGAATTTTGAAGGGGCACTTTTTGCCTTTTCAAAATTCTGCCGCCTGAAGTGGCTATGAGGGGCGGCGGCACCCCCTAAATCTCGGCACCCTAGGCACAGGCCTAGCTCGCCTAGTGGTTCCTCCAGCTCTGGCCAAAGAAGGGGTCAATACCAGAGTCAGTCTGAGCGTAGTCAAGGCAAGCAAGGGTCGGTTCCAGGCGGCAGGCAAGAGAATGGTCAGGTAGACAGAGGTCAGTACCAGAGGTCAGTCCAAAGAGGTACTACCTGAGAAGGATACAGGAACACACGGAGACACAGGGAACAAGGAGACACTGGAATGAGGAGACGCTGGGACAAGGAGTCACTGGAACAAGAGAACACTGGAACACAAGAAGGCAAACTCGTACACCAACGGTGTCGACCCAATTGCAAGGCAAGGTCCTGGGGACAGGGCCTCGCTTTAAATAGGGTTAAGCGGTGATGTCATCACTTCGCGTCTTGTTCGGGTTTCCCGCGCTCGGCCCTTTAAATACAGAGAGGTCAGCCACGCGCAGGCCTAGGGGCGGGGCAGAGATGGCCGAAGACGCGGATCCCCGGTGGGGAGGAAGACGAGGCAGCCCACGGTGAGCATTGGGGATGCTGGGAGTTAGTGGCAGCGGCGAGGCCGGCACTTTTCGAGGGCAGCGCGAGGTGAGCAGGCCCGGACGCGCAACAGCAAATATAAACATAAAACCCATGATAGCAGAAAACGCCATATGTCCTATCTTCTGACATTGCTGATATTTATTGTTCTGCAGTTCTATATTGCATGCTTTGAAATATCTCTCTGTTTTTCCCAACCTATTGATATTGTTAGTCTGAATTAAATAGCTGTGTTAATTAAAAAAAAAAAAAGCTACAAAAAAAGTATTGGACTTTTCTCCTCTGGATCTGGTGACACATAGTGCATTGCAAGGGGTCATCAAGAACTTCCTGTGGCCTACATTCTTCATTTTGCTATAAGTTTTGCAAGAATAACAACCATGATTAAAAAAGGGGCATGCTTAGCATAATTTTCCAGATACCGTATTGCATAGGTATTTTAGTGCACATTGTACTCTCGACCTAGCTTGATAGCTGCTAGGTAGAGAATGTGTCAAACTAGGTCAAGACTACATTGTACAAATATCATCTTTGTGTACCTGTCATCATTCCAAATCACATCAAATCTTCACTGATGTCTACTGTGCTGTTCGTACCTCTGACTGTGCATGTAAAACTGCCCCCCCAAAACCTAGGCCACCACCAAAACCTCTTCACTAGTGCCTCCACAGAGGCTCTCTCTCTCTCTTTCCCCCTTCCCCTCTCTCCTCTCCCCCTCCCTCCCTCTCCTCCCCTTTCCCCCTCTCCCTGTTTCAAACGGGATTTGCGTACTTATTTCTGGCATTAAATCATGCGATAACGTGCACTATGCTAATGCATGCAACGGTAAACACCTCCCCCTTTTCATAAACTCTGCCCAAACTCCTCCCTTTTGACTAAATGTTTAGAATTTGCATATGCATGTTACGATGCATTAATTATCGCATGCGTTATAGTGTTATCACGGGCGTGAGGGCCTTAATACCCACGAAAAGGACCTAACACGATCTGATAAATGACCCTGTCAGTTAGCACTGACGTGCATTACAGGGAGAGACACAACAATACTACCTGTCCTTGTGGCCAGTTAAGTTGAATAGTTATTTAAAGTTCGCCATAATATAGATTGCATTCTTGTTGACATTTATTGTACTGCATTTCTGTATTGCATGTTTGAAATGTCTTTGTTTTTCCAAGCTAGTCTGTATTAAGTAGCTGGGTTTGTTAATTTAAAAAGCTGGTATCTATGAGTTGTTTTTCCCTCCCATCCTGCCCCACATCCACTCAACCCCTTGGGCGATTTCTTCTTAAATAGTTCATCCAAGGACAGGTTAAATAATTAAGACTTAAGTAGCAATCTAAAAACTTGTATATTTGCGCGTCCCGGTCACGCTAAGGCCGCGTCCAGGCCTGCTCACCTTGTTCCCAGCTCCGCAGGCCTCAGGCCTTCCTCCTTCACTGCCTCAGCCAGTCGGCTGCGCCCCCGGTTCAGAACAGCGGTGTACCTGGCTGCCTCCAGCTCTTCGGCGTCCCAGGCCTCGCTCCTCGCCCCACACAGGGGCTTGGCGTCCTCCGCTGCCTCGACTCTGCCCCTAGGCACGCGTGCACGGATCGCCCAGCCCTTTAAAGGGCCAAGGGCGGGAAACTCCTTCACGGCGCATCCCGATTGTTTTACCTAGTCTCAGTATTTAAGTGAGGTTCTGCTCCTCAGTCCCTCGCCTTGGCAATCGGGTCATCACCTCTGTATGAGCTAGTTTGCCATCCTCATTCCTGTGCTTGTTCCAGTGTTCCTACGTTCCTTGTTCCTGTGCTTGTTCCAGTGTTCCTGTGTTCCTTGTTCCTGTCCTTGGTCCAGTGTTCTTGCCTTGCTCCTGTGTTCCCGTGGTTTGGGTCCGAGTGGCGGAGAACAAGTCAGGCAAAGGTGCGTCGGAACGTGGAGATGAACTGGGGGAGCTGCTGAAGTAAGGAATCAGAACACTCCCAAAGCGGGGAGGCCCATGCTAGAGCCTTTCCCTCCAAACGAGAGAGAATAAATGTAATCTTGGTGACTTAGTTTGGAAACAAGGAAGGTTGTAGCGCAAATAGCATGTAACACTGGTTAATGAAGCCTCGGCAGAGACGAGGGTCCCCATTGAAGCGGGGAGGAGTTGGGAGGGCCAACAATGTCCGTGATGGCGGTGCCCACCATCATCTCTCTGGGAGACTCCCAGAGGCCCACCTAAGACCAGCTAGTCCGGGAAACCAAGGGCTCAACCCACGGAACTCCTGGACTGTTATTGGTGAAGTTCCTGTCAGCCTCTGTCTCCTTGTGTGCTCCGCCTCCTGGCAGAAGGCACCCTATGGGATCCTTCAGAGGGCCGTGCTAATCCTGCGCCAGGCCAAAGGTCCATCTCCAGCGCAACAGGTTGCCAAGGTGATGGACATAGCAGAGTCCTCTGCCATGCAGGCTATTCCGGGCCTGGCGACACTTATCCGGGAGCAGCAGCAATACCTCGATGCAGTGGCTACCTCGGTTGAAGAAATACGAGCCCAACTTGCAGAGTCTGCTATGGCCAACCCTGGGACTCTTCCTAACAGCGCTTCCTCTGGTTCATCGCCCTCACGGACATTGCTGGCCCTCCCAGCTCCTCCCCGCTTCAATGGGGACCCTCGTCTCTGCCGAGGCTTCATTAACCAGTGTTACATGCTATTTACGCTACAACCTTCCTTGTTTCCAAACTAAGTCACCAAGATTACATTTATTCTCTCTCGTTTGGAGGGAAAGGCTCTAGCATGGGCCTCCCTGCTTTGGGAGTGTTCTGATTCCTTACTTCAGCAGCTCCCCCAGTTCATCTCCACATTCCGACGCACCTTTGATGATCCAGGCCGACAGGCGGTCGCCGGACACCATCTCCTCCATCTCCGCCAGGGCTCCCATTCCCTTACAGAGTACACCGTGGAATTCCAAACTCTGGCAATGGAATTGGGATGGCAGGAAGACTGTCTGCGGGCACTCTATCTGTCTGGCAGCCCGAGAAATTCCCGCGTCTTTGGAGGACCTTATCTCCTTGGTCAGACAGATTGACCACCGCTTCCAGGAACGGCATCGGGAAGTAAAGGTCATACGAAGAGCGACCCTGGAACTACCTCGGTCCACTAGTCCCAAATTAAGGGCACCACCGGCCACAAGAAGAACCGATGCAGATCAACCATGGTCGTCTTACTCCCGAGGAACGCCTCCGAAGATGGAAGTCTGGTCTCTGCCTTTACCGTGGTGGTCCAGGTCACCAGATCCAGACTTGTCCTGTGCATCCGGGAAACTCCAGAGCCTAAGCCCAGCTGGGGTCCTGAGCTTGGGCACTACAGTTACAGGGCCCCAACTACTGCTTCCTGTCTCCTTGTCCAGGGAGACACGATCCTTCTCTACCACTGCCCTTGTAGATAATGGGTCAGTGGGAACTTTATTCTGTTCAACCTCTAGAAGTTCCACTGCGAATTGCCTCCATTCATGGAGAACCTTTACCAGATCGCATCACTCATCGCACTATAGTCATCTGACTGACCGTAGGGACTCTCCATGACGAAGAGATTCCTCTCTTGGTCTGTCAGAACATCCCATTGTCCTCGGTCTACCCTGGCTACAACTACACTCCCCCCACTTCGACTGGGAGTCGTTCCAGCTCATCGAGTGGGGTTCTTGATGCCAGACACATTGTTTATGGCAGGTGTCCCTGTCTGTTCCCATCCTGAAATCCACAACTCTTCTAGGGCTTCCTACGCCCTATTATGACTACCAAGATGTCTTTTCCAAGCAACAAGCCGACATCTTACCTTCTCTCCGAAAGTCCAACTGCCCTATTGAGCTATTGCTTGGTATCACGCCTCCCAAGGGAAGAACATACCCACTTTCGCTTCCCGAGACTCAAGCCATGTCTGCCTATATTAAAGAAAATTTGGCCAAAGGATTCATCAGGCCTTCCACGTTCACAGCAGGTGCTGGATTCTTCTTTATAAAGAAGAAGGACGGTACTTTAAGACCATGTATTGACTATCGCGGCCTGAACGCAGTCACCTGCAAAGACCGGTATCTGCTTCCACTCATCAGTGAGCTGTTCGACTGACTCCAGGGGGCCCAGATCTTTACCAAATTGGACCTGCGTGGGGCCTATAACCTAGTCCACATTCAGCCCGAAGATATATGGAAGACAGCGTTTAATACGTGAGATGGACACTATGAGTACGTGGTGATGCCCTTTGGGCTTTGTAATGCTCCAGCCATGATGAATGAGATCTTCTGAGACCATCTATACTCCTTTGTTGTGGTCTATTTAGATAACATCTTGATTTTCTCTAAGGACTGGAATTCCATCGCTCTCATGTCCGAACTGTCCTTCAGCGGCTTAGGGACCACCATCTGTATACCAAACTGGAAAAATGCCTTTTCTAACAGTCTAGGCTCCCATTCCTGGGCTACATCATCTCCAACCAGGGATTTACCATGGATCCCGACAAGCTCCAAGGTATTCGCAACTGGCCCCAGCCTGTTGGTCTGCGGGCTCTACAAAGATTCTTGGGATTCACAAACTATTACCGGCATTTTATCACAGGCTATTCCACATTAGCCGCTCCACTCACCGCCATGACTAGGAAAGGATGCAATCTTCGAGAGTGGACTCCCAAAGCCCAGTCTGCATTTCAAGCTCTTAAAGAAGCCTTCCATACTGGCCCTTTTCTCCTCCACTCGGACCCAAACCACCCCTTCATTGTAGAGGTTGACGCATCCGCCATTGGCGCAGGGGTGGTCCTCAGCCAGTACTCCATGAAAGGAGCTCTAGTCCCCTGCTCCTTTTTCTCCCATAAATTCTCACCTGCAGAGTACAACTACACTATTAGAGATCGTGAGCTCTTGGCCGTGAAGCTGGCCCTCCAAGAGTGGCGCCCCTGGCTTGAGGGGGCTCAACACAAGTTTACCATATATGCAGACCATAAAAACCTCGAACATCTCAAAGAAGCCCAGCTACTCAATACACGGCAGGCCCGATGGGCCCTTTTCTTCACGAGGTTCCATTTTGAGCTGCGCTACTGTCCTGCTACAAAAAATCTCCGCACTGACGCACTTTCATACTCACTTGAGCCGAGGATATTCCCGAGGGTCCAACCCACATCATTGACCCGGCCTGCATCTCCGTCGCAGCCATTACTACAATGCCACCCGGTAAAACCGTGGTGCCCCATCACCTCTGAGAGCGAGTATTGCGTTGGACCCATGACTCCAGATTCTCTGGCCATCCGGGTCGGACACTTACCCTAGAGATGCTCCATCACCATTACTGGTGGCCTTCCATGGTTAAAGATTCACGTGATTACGTCGACTCCTGTCCCACCTGTGCACAACAGAAGCTGCCCACAGGGCATCCGTGGGGTCTTCTACAACCCTTACCAGCTCCTACCAGACTGTGGTCCCATTTGGCCATGAATTTCATAGTGGACCTGCCCCCTTCCAAGGGGAACACTGTCATATGGGTCATTATTAACCATTTCTCAAAAATGGCTCATTTTGTCCCGCTACTAGGTCTACCCTCTGCACCAGAACTGGCCCGACTCTTCCTGTTACACGTCTTCCACCTCCACGGCCTGCCTCAGGAGAGCACAATTCGCTGCTCGCTATTGGAAAACCATATGCAAAAAGTTCAACATCTCACTTAACCTCACTTTGGCCTATCACCTTCAGGCCAATGGGCAGGCTGAACGGATCAACCGGTCATTAAAGACATTCCTTAGGTCATATGTAAATGACCAACATGATAATTGGGCGGATCTACACCCATAGGCCGAATTTTTCCATAACAGCCACCTGTCAGCAGCTACGGGAACCTCTTCATTTGCCGTGGCTTTTGGACAACAGCCCCATCTACCATTACCTGTACCACTTCAAGTTCTTTCCCCTATGGCTCAAGCCACAGCCCAGGAGATCCGACGTGTATGGGATCAGGTGACATTCCTGCCTGGCCAAAAGGTATGACTCAGCACTCGCCATATTCGGCTCCGACTCCCGTCACAACGGTTTGCACCCAGGTATGTGGGTCTGTTCCCTGTCCTACGTTGCATCGGTTCTGTCACTTACCAGTTACGCTTACCAGTGAGTATGGGAATTCATAACACATTTCATGTATCCCCCCTCAAACCACTTGTTCTTTCCTGGCCATCCTGTCAGCCGCCTCCGCCTGCACAAGTGGCCACTGAACCCGACAACGTCCTAGAAGTAAAAGAGGTGCTAGATGTCCACTGACGCCGGGGCCAATGGGAGTATCTCCTTGCATGGGAGGGATTCGGACCCGAGGGGAACCATCACAACACATCCTGGACAAGGATCTCCTTCGGGTGTTCCATCGCTCTCACCCCGAGAAGCCCTGACCGATGAGGGGGAGGCCTAGAGGGGGGGGGGTACTGTTGCACGTCCTGGTCACGCTAAGGCCATGCCCAGGCCTGCTCACCTTGTTCCCAGCTCTGCAGGCCCCGCCCCTTCCTCCCTTGCTGCTGAAGCCAGTTGGCTGCGTCCCCGGCTCAGAGCAGCGGCGTCCCCGGCTGCCTCCAGTGTTTCTGCGTCCCAGGCCTCACTCCTCACCCCATGCAGGGGCTCGGCGTCCTCCGCTACCTCGACACCGCCCCTAGGTGCATGCGTGCAGATTGCCCAGCCCTTTAAAGGGCCAAGGGCGGGAAATTCCTCCACGGCAAGTCCCGATGATGTTACCTGGTCTCAGTATTTAAGCGAGGTCCTGCTCCTCAGTCCCTCACCTTGGCAATCGGGTCATCAACTCTGTGTGAGCTAGTTTGCTGTCCTCGCTCCTGTGCTTGTTCCAGTGTTCCTTGTTCCTGGACTTGTTCCAGTGTTCCTGCCTTGCTCCTGTGTTCCTGTGGTCCTTCCTGTGTTCCAGTGTCAATTCCTGAGTTCCTGCATTCCTGAGTCCTGTTCCTCATCTTGCTACCCAGGTAGTACCTTCTTGGACTGATACCCGGTACTGACCTCAGCTTGTCTTGACCACGCTTGGAATGTCCCTTGGAACTGACCTCTGTTTGCCCTTGACCACGCCCAGACTGATTCTTGGAATTGACCTCTGCTCGCATTTGACCACGCTCAGACTGACACATGGAACTGACCTCTGCTCGCATTTGACTATGCTCAGATTGATACCTGGAACTGACTCTTGCTTTGGCTGACCATTCTTAGAAGGATACCCTGGCTCTGACCCTTGCGCTCCATTCGGACACTCTCTTTGCTCCTCCTCTGATCACCAGGCCTGCCTGCCTCAACACTACCTGCAGCCTCCTTCGAACTGGACCATTAGGTGCTGCCTATCCTACCCGGAGGACCTTCAGTCCTGTCTTTTCCAGTGGTCTCCGGTACCCTCGGTTCCGGTCTAGCTCACCTGTTCACTGACAGCCGTGCACCTCTCCTCTTGGTGGGCACACCTCTCTGTCATCTCTGCGGGAGACCCCCAGAGGTCCACCTAAGACCAGGTGGTCAGGGAAACCATGGGCTCAACCCGTGGAACTCCTGGATGGTTTTTGGTGAAGTTCCTGTCAGCCTCTGTCTCCTTGTGTGATCCCTCTGGGATCCATCAGAGGGCTGTACCTGCTAGCCAAGGATCCACCTCCATTGAATGTCTTTAATTCAGTGTAACAATTGTGGTGCTTATGTCCCAAGACCTGTCTTTTGCAGACTTAAGGGATGTTCAATTAGCTTTCAGCTATCTGCAATGAAAAAACAGCTTACTTATCTGAAAATGGGATTGCTCAAGTTTTAGAAAACCTCCCCTCCCTGGCTGCATCTACAATATATCCCTTAGTTCCCACAGAGGATTCAGAAATCCAAGAATAAATAGTTTACAGTGGGCTCTGGTAGAACAAGAAATGTGACTATATAATACCCAATTTCCCCAACTGTGCATGAATATCCATCCCCAGTCCCACAGAGGTCAAACATCCAGGATTCAGAAACCCAGGAATACATAGATTACAGTGGGCTCTGTCGGAATAAGGCCTATGATAAAAAGACATCCACTCTCCGCACTATTACCTTTATATAATACCTTTTCTGCATTGGATAAGGACTTGAAAAAGTTAATGTAAATCAGTTATTTACTCTCTCAGATAATAGAAGGACTAGGGGGCACTCCATGAAGTGATAACTGAGGGGAGATATGATAAAGGTCTAGAAAATCATGAAAGGACTTGAAAAAGTTAATGTAAATCAGTTATATACTCTCTCAGATAAAAGAAGGACTAGGGGGCACTCCATGAAGTTATCAAGTAGCTCATTTAAAAAAAATTAAAGAAAATTTTCACTCAGTGCATAGGTAGGCTCTGGAATTCATTGTCAGAGGATGTGGTTACAGCAGTTAGTGTAAATGGGTTTAAAAAAGGTCTGGATAATTTCCTAGATGAAAAACGCTGGAACAGTTTGAATAGGGGAAATCTGTTTCGGTTGTGAAAATTTTTGAGATGGAGTCAGAGTGTGTGTTAAGATGCCTGAAGACAGTCAAGCAGGCATATGTACATTAAAGTGTCATATCCACCATTGGGATATGGTCTATATTGGAGAGACCTGAGGACTACAGCTAAGCTGACATATGAATGGAGTGAGCAATAATGAGAGTGACTGTGAAAATCCATGATGTATGAAATGATATAATACCATGCAATGGACCCATTCTGTATGAACACGTATACCAGATTTTAAAAGATACTACGTCCCGGAAGAAGTATTTAAAAGATACTACGTCCTTGAAGAAGTATTAGGGCGAAATGAGATTCTCGTTGGACAAGATTAATTTTCAGCAGGACTTAACTAATCCATAGTAGTATGAGAGTAATTAACATCAAATGTTTAAAAGTATAGGGGGTACAAGTGTGTTAAATAAGGATTAAAAAATGATGTATTTAGCATTGTAATTGCATTAGATGCAAAGGAATTTCTAGCACTTTATATATTTTATGTATAGAATGAGTGGGGAATGAATGAGATGTGTATGGTATGAATGAAGGTATTTAAGGGTAAAGCATGAGTGTGATTTTAGAGTGTTCAGGTAAGGGTCCGAGTAGGTAACATAAAGAACAGCCATATTGAGTGTATTTATGGGAAATATTTTGTTAATAAATGATAATTAAATATAGAGATTGACTTTAGATCCTCTGATTTGTGGTGTGATTTATGTTGAATTTTCGGAGGGCATGCAGGTGTGTTGACATTAGAAGCTTTAACAATCAAAGCAGTTAACTCTAGGAAACTTGCTGGGCAGACTAGATGGACCATTTGGTCTTTTTCTGCTGTCAATATTATGTTACTATGTATATGTTGGTCAGCCCTCCACACCAGTTGCTCAGTTGTAGAATTCCCTCCACTCCTTCAGAGATGTCCCATGCTTTACTGAATTCAGACACTGTCCTTGTCTCCTCTATGTCTGCTGGGAGGCTGTTGTATGCATACACTGCCCTTTCTCTAAAGAAATATTTTCTTGGTTTACTCCTGAGAGTACCCCCTTATACTTTTAACCCATGATCCTTTGTTCCAGAGCCTCCTTTCCATTGCAAGAGGCCTGCCTCCTGTGCATTGATACCTTGGAGGTATTTAAATGTCTTTATCATATCTCCTGTGATAAAAAGAAAAGGTATGTGGACTAAGCTATGGGACTGTCTTCCAAAGGTTTTCAAATCTGCAGGTGCTAATTCATTCAGAACTGCTTTATTCAGAACTCCAACTATAACAGTTTGCAAAAGAGTAAGGACCCCCGACATGGTTCCATGTTTTGCCCGAAAGCCTGCATCAGGAGGGACATCAAAGGCATGAAAGCTTCAACTCTGCAAAGATAAAATAAAGTGACAGTAACTGCGAGGACAGAGCAATTAAAACAACCAAAGCAACTACAGCAGTGTAGATACCCCCAAAATAGGGACCTTCATTTTCAGTTTTTATTTTATTTTTTCCTATGAATTTCAATGTTATAACAAAATAAATCAGTGGAAAAATTACTATTATAACAAAGCCATTTTTACCACTGATTTTTTTTTGTTATAACTTTGAAATTCCCAAGAAAATTCCAAAGAAACGCCCAAAAAAATAAAAACTGAAAACAAAGATCTCTACCAATGAAATCAGTTTCTTCATTTGGATTAGCTTTTACAAAACATGCTAAAGTTTACAGTGCTTATTTCTCCTTTCTTCCTTTTTGCATTTATCATATTTCCCCCATACTGCCTTTCGTCTAGGGTATATATGTTATCATCTTTATGTCTGTCTCCATTTTAGTAGCCTCCCTCTGCACTGACTGCTTCTGATTCATGTCCTTTTGAAGGTGCGGCCTCCAGAATTGTATACAGTATTCTGAAAGAGGTCTCACCAGAGATTATACAGGGGGCAGTATTGCCTCCATTTTTCTGCTGATCATGCCTCGTCCTATACACTCAAGCATCTTTCTGGCTTTGGTCATCTTGATTTCATCAGATAGGATCACCCCCAAAACCTGCTCTTGTTTTGTGCAAAGAAGAATTGTACCGCCTATGCTGTTCTGCTCCCTTGAGTTTTTGCAGCTCAAATGCATGATCCTGCATTTTTCAGCATTAAATCTTAGTTGATAGACTGTAGACCATTCAGAATATTTCATTGAGACTACTTTGGAACAATTTACTGGAAGTGTTACTATTCCAGACGGACTACCTTCTGTTCAGAAAGGGCTGGATTTTAATACCTACGTGCGGGTGTAGATTTGTGCGCGTAACCGTGCCCCTTTTTTCAAGCCCCAGGACATACGTGCATCCCGGGGCTTGCGTGCGTCGCCGGGCCCATGCAAAATAGGCTCGGTACGCATAACCCCCCTACGCGCATAAATCCAGCTGGATTTGTGCCCATAGGGCTTTTAAAATATGCCCCAAAATGCACAAAAGCATGGCTGTTTAGGCAGGCTTATCCTGTGAACACAAAGAGATTTAAACATATTATTAATTGATGGAGTACAGAAACTTGTGCATAGTGGATGTGATTGTAGCTACAGACTATGCTGTTTTATTGAGATTTTATGAGGATTTTAAATAAATGACCCCATAGTACTGTACATAATACAGTATAAATACTAGGTGAGGAAGAACTGCTTGTATGTACCCGGTAATGGAGAGAAGCATAGGAAAGTTGTGTGTTCTAGATGGAAGTTTATTCTGGAAAATGTTTTAGTTATGATATGATATATTTGTATTATTGTTTTATATGTAATATTAAATGTTTGCATTTGACAATCTGAGTTGCTGGTAAAAGGAACAATTCATAAATGCCACAGAAACATGAGGCAGAAAAAGACCATACAGCCTATCTAGCCTGTCCATCCACACAACTGTTCAGCTCTATAATCCCTACCACTCCTTCAGAGATCCCCAATGCTCATTCAATCAATCAATCAATCAATCCATTCATTCATTCATTCATTCATTCATTCATTCATTCAATAACATACTGCAAGGACCATCCTAAAACTCAGTGTAAAAGGTATTTTTTGACATTTTTAAAATATGAAATTTAAAGCATAAGATTGCAACTCATTCTAGAATGTTTCAGTGATTTTCTTTATTTTAAAATTTTCTAAGATCCAAATTTTGATGAGTGGCACCCTATCTTCTACTCCTTTCTTATAAAGGCTGTAATTTTTCACTTTTCCACTCTCTCAACTCATTTTCTGTTGCACGAGTTGAACTTTTTCTTCTGTTCAGCATCATCTACTTCCACACTGGCTTTGACCCAGTGCACAGAGTTTGAAAATTGCCTTCTAAATGTTCTTTCTCATTTTTTTCCTGAAATCTTATTATCTTTGCATGTTTCATTGTTTTTTAGTATTCATTGATTGATCGTTCAGGTTTGTGTAATTCTTTGTCTTCTTTCTCTGAATTCCACTGATGATTTATTTATTGTTTTTTTAAGCATTACAAACAAATTATAAGCACATGTTAAAAAAGCACTACCTTTTGGGTGCCTATGTGCTATATACTATTTTTAACATGTGTGTTAGATATAATGCAATGTACTATGGAATCAATTCTCTAAAAATTTCTAAACAGCTGACATGGCAGTTCCTTTTGAGCAGTAATGTTAACACCACTGCACTACTCACCCCTGAAGCAGAGACTCAACTGAAACATGATGTTGTGTCAGGGGATTTTGGTGACTTGTAAGTCATAGTGCTGCCTGCTTACTGCTTGAGAAAGGGAAGTAACCAAAAATTTAAAAACTCTTAAAGGAACTAACTGTTGGACCTATGATTAAGCATGACCCACTCTGAATGCACTTAGTCAAAATTGTGATGTGTGTGTGGGTGTTATGATGGTCCATTGCAGCAACATTTCAGCTGTATCTTGAGCCTAAAAGAATATTATAAAAATGAATATTACACTCAAACATTTTGAATGATCTAATCTTGTTAATGAGTGCTTTTTTGTTTGGTTTTTCAAACAGCAAAAATAAACAGTTCATTTTGACCGGTTAGGTTTTTAGGAAAATTTTCAACTAAACCTAACTGGCTAATCAAATTAATTAAAGTTTGACTGGTTAGATTTAAGCCTGCAATTCATTCCCCATGTTTTAACTGCCTAATCTTAGCCATTCAATCAGATTGGTTGATTTAGCTGTTTCCATTGGGCGTTAGTGAGGGTATTTGGTCTGTATGGAAGCACACAAATAATAGGAATGGGCCCAATGAGACACGATAGAAATATTTGATTTATTTATGGGGGCCTGCTTCATTAAAGCTTCCATCAGCAGATGCAAAATGGTACAAGCCCAGGGAGTTGATTGATTCAGCATTTCACTGCCTTGCGTAAATTTCTACACCTGAGGGTGGAACAACTATATTAATTAAATTGGACGAGTTTGTTGAGGCTATTTAGATTTGTGAGACTGAATCTAGGTGTACCAGTTTCTGCAAGATTCTATTAATTGATATGCAATGGCAACACTGAGTAATTTAAAAAGGCAGCACCGCTGGAAGCCTTAATACTGGCATGTCCCCATTTGTACCTCAGTAGGTGTCATACAATACTTGGTGTCATCAATCTAGGACTACTAAAAGCGGGGCCCCTGGTTTCTTGTAATTCTGTGAATTTGATCGTATAATTCATTGCTCCTTTCCAAGTCATTTATAAATATTAGATGCGGCGCTGAGGTGTCTATGGACGCCGCCGAAAACCCAGGGCCACGCGTGCCGTGAATGCTGGGGAGGGGGCGGGGAGATGCAGCCTCTTCTGCCAGGTGGCGTCGACATGAACTGATGATGAGGCCCATGTGCCGGCACACGTGTAGACACGGGCCGATGACATGGACAGTGCACTGATGTCGGCCCTCCCCCCCCAACGTCAACGCGAGCATGCCTGGGGTCTCAGCCGTGGGACCCTTTGGCTACAGGCAGGAAGGGCAGAGGGGTCTTGGCATGAGGGCTCAGTTGGAGGGGACGGCTCATTGGGCAATTCTGGCTCTGGGCTGTCCCATGGGGCGGAGGCAGCCGCATGGAGGGGAGGCATCTGACCAGGGCACAGTGCCCCGGTCCCTTTTGCTTCCTGTCTTCCGCGTGGATGCCTCACTAGGGAAAACCACTGCTGCCAAAAAACAGTATATTCGGATTTAAAAAAAAAAAAAAAAAGGCGTTCTGCAGTGTAAGGGTAGTGGCCTGGTGGTTGTAGCAACAGCCTGAGAAGCAAGCAAGGGTCAGATTCACCTCAACTGGAATAGAGGAGATCCAGCCGTCCTGCAGCCAGATCTCGATGAGCTAGGCCCCTCAGGGGATATCGGGTAGGTGGGTCCGTATCGGTTGTACCCGGGGCACTTTAAGGGACAGCACCTTAGTTCAGCCATGGCACGCGCTCGCCGGTTGCAGGGCTAGAGCTTCGATTCATAATACGGCCCCATCTGGAGACCCGGAGAGCCCAGTATCACCAGGGGAGGAATCTCCAGGTGCTCCGCCAGTAACCCCCAGGGAGGCATGGGATTGGGGAAACACAGGGCATCCCGGGGAAGAGCCAGACGGAGACCCCAGCCTCCCCCCCGGGACCTGGTGCCAAACCCCAGCGACCCAGTGAATGGCAGTGCGGCTCAGGGGACAGGAACCGGGCAGCCTGGGGGTAGTTTCCCTGCTGGAAACAGTTGCAACCCCTGGACCCCACGCTGCCTCTCCAGCCGGCAGGTTAGGGAGCGGGACAAGTGGCCAGTTATCCAGGCAGTTTCACCCCTCCGGGAACGGCGTGGTTTGCAGCCAGGGGAGCCCGGCTGCACAGCTTCACTGTGTTCCCATACAGTACTCAGGCACTGGGATGGAGGGCCGTGGAGGCGGTCCCTCTGCCATGGCCCGCCTGGCATATCCAGGGCCTCCGAGTTTTTACCAGAGGGGCCCAACCTCATTGGCAACCAGATATTCCTCCCGGTACTAGCCAATGGAACTCCAGCTACGCCACATGCCTGCAGCCCATAGGCACCAGTGTGCCAGAACCGCAAGAGTCTGTGACGTCGGTCCCCCGGCTCTCTGCCCCAGTCTACACTGCACTTGAGAGCTCCAGTACCCCGAACTGACTGGGCCTGCAAAGTGCCACAGATGAGAGTCTGGACCATGGCTCCACTGTACAACCTGCGGCACCACGCTGACTGCTGCAGGTGAGTCAAGAGGGGGTCACACGGGGCAGGGGAATCCACTGAGCAACCGCCAGGGGCAGAAAGGGTGTCCCACCCTCCAGCAGAGGCCAGTGCTGGTTCATAACGATGGAGTGCACCTTTCAGATATGGACAGGCCCTGTTCTTGGCCAACTTGAAATGTGCCGTACACAGAGTCTTAATGAGTTCCTAGCTCTCGCCTGAAAGGTCCCTAGCCATTGGCTGCAGCTAGGTGGGGAGAGTCGTGAATAAGCTGTCTGGCTATTCGGGCCCTATGGCGGGTGTACCAGAGCTGGGGGGGGAGGGGGGGGAGGTTTCAGCTAGAGACAGTGCACAGCACATGATAAATAACATCAATGCGAGGAGGGCCATCTGTTGCCAGGGCCCGCTGGCCCCAGTGTGGTGTCAGACTGGACGCCCACACCCTTCGTTGGGGCAGTCACCTTGCTTGGACACGACGGGTGACCGGAGCGCCCTGTGATTTCCTCCTGGGTGGTAAAGGGCCTCGCTTGGTTGCGGCAGGCTTGGGGGCCAGAGGTGAAGTGCTGCCTGCACAGTGGAGGACCCTCGGATAGCTTACCTATGTTATGGCTCGGGTACGAAACTTGTTAACACTGTTTATTGTAATAAAGCTGCGGCCAATTTCATCCCACATCTGGTTCACAGAGTATTTTGTATATGTGAATATAGTTACCGCGTCACCCCCCCCCCCCCCCCCCCCCCCCCCTTACCTCTCTGGCAACAGACAGTCATGGCTACCTGGGTTCATTAAAAAGCACCGGTCCCAGTATAGATCCTTGGAGAACTTTACTATTTACATTTCCTTGTTTAGAGAAATGGCCATTCAGACTTTGTTTCCTATATTTTAGCAGGCTATCAATCCACAACAGGACATTACTTCCTATCTCATGACTTTTTAATTTCCTGATGAGTCTCTCATTAGGGACTGTCAAACTCCTTCTGACAATCAAGATACACTGTATTAACTGACTCACTCTTGTTCACAAAGATTTTGTTAGACAAGATTTCCCTTTGCTGAATCCATGTTGGTTCTGTTCCATTAATTTGTGTCTACCCAGATGGTCAATAATTTTGTTCTTCAGAATATCTTCTACCATTTTGCAAGGCATCAATGTCAGGTTTACCATTCTGAAGTTTCTTGGGTCACCACTGGAGCTCTTTAAAAAAAAAAAAAAGAGGGTAATTACATTGGCCACTCTCCAATCCTTGGGTAAAATAACAGATTGGAATGAGAAGGAAAAGATTATTAGTAATAAGTCTGCAATTTCAGTTTTTACTTATTTCAGAACTCTGGGGTATATATTATCTGCTCCTGGTGATTTTTTAATCTTTAGTTAATTGTTTTGCTGTATTATATCTTCCTAGCTCACTGTGATTTACTTCAGTTCCTCCGAATTCTCACCCTGAAAGAATGTTTCTGGCATAGGAATCTCCTTAACACTTTCCTATGTAAAAAAGTGAAGTAAAAAATTAATTTAGATTTTCTGCAATAGCTTAGTCTTCGCTAAGCATCCATTTTACCCCTCAGTGGTCTAAACCAGTGGTTCTCAACCTTTTTTCTGTCGGGACACATCTGATAGATGGTCCTCACATGCAAGACACACTGAAGACATGACATTCACAGGGCTAACCTCACCCCCACCCCTCAGTAACGGGTATAAAGCAGAACTAGAACATTCCCTGTACAACTCACCATACAAAAAAGATATTCTGGTGTTATCTCAATAACAGCAACACAAACTCCCTCTACTACCAGGCACAATAGCCCTACTTATAAAAAAGACAGCCGTTCACCACCAATGCATGTCCAATTGAGAAAACACAACAAATAAAATGAGGTATTTTATGTGCCTACATGCTAGTTAAATATTTCACCTTGGTTATACACACAAGATCGACTTTCACCAGGTACAGAAAGACCACAAATTACAAATATGGAGACAAACTGGAATGAAACCCCAAAAAAGGCCACTCTGCATGCAGAGTAAACCTGGAGAAATGGAAACAGAAATATAGCACCTAACAAAGTCCCAGGATCTGCAATAATGCACACAAACTATTCCACACAAAGTTACAGCTGCATTATGGCATGCACTCAAATAGAACAACCCTGCCTATAAAAAGGCAACACTACAAATCAGGCCCTAAACAACTATATACCTCCCATTAGGAAAACAGAAAAAGCCAATTCTTTAAACACCAATAAAATATTTCAAAACAGCAGACACATCACATAATACCCAATAATTAAAATGGCAGTCAATCAAGAAAAATTAACTTAAAAAGCCACCTTTACTTACCCTCTCCAGCAGTTCTCTTGCTCCTTTCCCCTGCAGACTACACCAGAAGCAGCAGTAGCTGCTGAAGCTATCCTCATGGTCTTCTTCCTTAGGGACCACAACCAGTCTCTTCTCTCTCTCTCTCTCACACACACACACACACACACACACACCAGTCATCTCCCTTATCAGTCTTCTCACACATACACACATACAGTCTCTCTCAATCACACAATGCTCTCGCTCTCTCTTACTTACACACAGGCTTTCAATCACACACATGTTCTCTCTATCTCTCTTACAAATAGGCTAAATCACACACATGCCCCCTCTTTCTCTCACAGCCATAGCTAGCCAAAAACATGCTCCATCTCGCTCTCGCACACACACATTGACACACACAAGCACCCTCCCTGTCTCACATATACACCACACACATACAGAAGCACCCTCCCTGTCTCACATACACACCACAGACATGCAGAAGCACCCTTCCTGTGTCACATACACACTACATGCTCACAGAAGCACCTTCCCTGTCTCACATACATGAAGCATTCTCCCTGTCTCACATAGATGAAGCATCCTCCCTGTCTCACATACAAACCACATAGACACACAAAAGTATCCTCCCTGTCTCACATACACAGGGCACATACACAGAAGCACCCTCCCTGCCTCACATACACAGCACACACACAGAAGCACCCTCCCTGCCTCACATACAAACCACACACACACAAACACCCTCCCTGCCTCACATACACACACACAGAGAAGCATCCTTCTGATCTCAAATACACACACACACACATACACACACACACAAAGGCCTCCAGTTGAACAGCTCATCTTCAGCTCCGCCGGCCTGGTTTTTAGTGGAGGCTAGCAGCGGCGGTCTTCGTTTCTTTGGCCCTGCTGGCCTGGTCTCCAGCGGCAGCAGCCAGTGGCTCCAATCTTCGGCCCCAATGCCCTGGTCTCCGGCGGTGGCCAGCAGCACTGATCTTTGTTTTTTCGGCCCCCCCAGCCTGGTCTCCGGCGGCAGCCAGCAGCATCTGTCTTCGAGTCCTTGGCCCCGCTGGCAGTGACGGTCTTCATTTCTTCGGCTCCTCTGGCCTGGTCTCCAGCAGCAGCACCCAGCAGCTCCGATCTTCGGCCCCACTGGCTGCGAGTAGCATGTGACACACTGGTTGAGAATCTCTGGTCTAAACAAATCCCTTGCAGGCTTTGTTCTTTGAATATACTTGAAAACGTTTTCAGTTTGAGTCTTTTCCTCTTTGGAAAGTTTATTTTGAAATTCTCCTTGGCCTGTTTATTAAGAACATAAGAACATAAGAATTGCCATACCAGATCAGACCAAGGGTCCAACAAGCCCAGTATCCTGTTTCCAACAGTGACCAATCCAAGTCACAAGTACCTGGCAAGTACTAAAACATTAAATAAATCTCAAGCTACTATTGCTTATTGATTAATAGCAGTTTATGGATTTTTCCTCTAGGAACTTATCCAAGCCTTTTTTAAACTGCCTGGGTTTAAAAAAGGCTTGGATAAGTTCCTAGAGGAAAAATCCATAAACTGCTATTAATCAATAAGCAATAGTAGCTTGAGATTTATTTAATGTTTTAGTACTTGCCAGGTACTTGTGACTTGGATTGGTCACTGTTGGAAACAGGATACTGGGCTTGTTGGACCCTTGGTCTGATCTGGTATGGCAATTCTTATGTTCTTATGTTCTTAATAAACAGGCCAAGGAGAATTTCAAAATAAACTTTCCAAAGAGGAAAAGACTCAAACTGAAAACGTTTTCAAGTATATTCAAAGAACAAAGCCTGCAAGGGATTTGTTTAGACCAGAGATTCTCAACCAGTGTGTCACATGGTTATAGCAGTGCATGCATCTATGTGCATGCACTGCTATAACCACATCCTCTGGTAATGAATTCCAGAGCTTAACTATGCGCTGAGTGAAAAAGAATTTTCTTCGATTCGTTTTAAATGTATTAATGCCTTACATCTAATTTGCCAGTGCTTATGATCATTCTTATTTTCTTCATTTGGATCTACCTTCCAACTTTTGAAAGATGTCCTTTTGGTTTTAATAGTTTCTTTCTACTCATCATGCTGGCAGATGTTTGCTCTTCTGCCGTTTTAATGCATGAAATATATCTAGTCAGGGCTTCCAAAATGGTGTTTTTAAATAGCGTTTATGCTGCATACAAACTTTCAACCTTTGCAATTACTCCATTTAGCTTTTTCTAATTTCCTCATTTTATCATAGTCTCCCTTTTTAAAGTTAAATACTACTTATTGATGTAGTTTTCTTTAATGCCCTCCCTTCAGTGATTATGTTAAATTTTATTAGGTCATGATTACTTTTGCCAAGCGACCTCCACCACTGTTACCTCTTGCATCAGATCCTGAGTCACAGTGAGGATTAGATTTAGAGTAGTCATTCTTCTCATTGGTTCCAGAAGCTTTATCTCCAGAGCATGTCCCATTGAAACATTTACCCAATGAATATTAGGGTAATTGAAATTTCCCATTATTCATTTTTTCCTAATTTGTTACCTTTCTTAATTTCTGTGAACATTTCTTTGTCTGTTTTTTATCCTGGCAGTGTGGAAGGCAGTATACCCCCACCATTATGCTTTTTCCCATAATGCATGCAATTTCTATCCATAAGGATTTGTCTCCTGTAGGACTTTTATTCTGTTTGACTCTATGCCATCCTAACACATAGTTCCATCCCTCTACCTATTTGACCTGGCATATTATTTCAATATAAGTTGTACCCTGGTATCAGAGTGTCCCATTGGTTATCCTTCTTTCGCCAGGTCTCTGAGATGTTGTCTGTCTATTATTCATTCAGTGCCATATATTCAAACTCTCCAATTTTATTTTTCGGTCATATGACATCTGTATATAGACAATTCAAAGTATGTTTTTTAATTGTATTCACATCTTGCCTAGTAGTTGAAAGAATAATTTGGAATAAATGTATTTAAAAGCACCTGGACTACTTCTGCTTCTATTGCAATCTCTGTATCAGAGTACTCTAATTTCCCCATTATGCCAGCATTCTTTGAAGATACCTCACTCCAAACTCTGCAGCTCTGAGTGACTCTCAGCTTTCCCCTATGATATAGTTTAAAAGCTGCTCCATCTTTTTTAAATATTAGTACCAGGTTCCAACCTGGTTAAGGTGGAGACCATACTTTGGGAATCAACTCCCCATCCCCTAAATGTTGCCCAGTTCTTGCCCTATTATTTATCCATGCATTGAGATTCCAGAGCTCTGCGAGTCTCTGGGGCTCTGAGTGTGGAATAGAGAGATTACGATAAAACAAGGAAATCAGTTAGAAAAAAACTAAAAGGAGAAGTTGCCAAGTTCAAAGGTTTGCATGAGTTACAGGTATTGTTTAATTGTTTAAAAATACCATCTTGGAAGCCCAGACTAAATATATTTCATACATTAAAAAAGTCGAAGGAAGAACAAACAACTACTAGCATGGTTCAATGGTGAGGTGAAACAATTAAAGCCAAAATGGAAAGCAAACCCAAATGAGGAATATAGGGAAGAGCATAGGTACCGGAAAGCTACAAGTAAAACAGTAATATGGCAGATCAAGAAGAATTTAAAAAGAAGTTTTCTATAGAAGTGAAGATTAATAATAAAAAGCTTTTTCAAGCTCCTTCAAGGGAAAAAAAGCTGCGAGGCAGTCAGTTGGCTAATAAATGATCAAGGGGTAAAGGGAATGCTCATGGAGGAGAAAGAAATAACAGGAACCCAAATTAATCCGTTGCCCTGGGATTTTAATGAGAAGGAGGATGTGGACATACCCACACTAGAAATGTTCTTTATTGATGGTGGTTTTAAGCAACTAAAGCAAATCACTGTGAATCTGGGGGATATAATAGAGCAAATTGACTAAAGAGTAAAAACAGTACAAGATTTAGGGATACTTATGGACCCTAGATTTTTGATAGTTTTGCATATCACGTGTGTATTAGATTCTGGATACTACAAGCTGAGGGCCTCATTTACTAAGCATTTTTCACATAGACACAGAATGGGTGAAAAGCCTTAGTATAAGCCCTGAGATTGTTGAGTATAAAGTACATCTTGCTTAAAGAGTATTTTCATTCTGCATTATAGAGCTTTGTGCCATTAGTTCTGGACTACTGTATCACATTGTATATTCGTGTACCTAATTATTCCACCAGGGCATTGCATTTGGTCCAGAATGCTGCAGTGCATCTGCATATTGGCTGCCTATTCTATGACCATATTATTCCTCATCTCAAAGAACTACATTAACTGCCTGTTTGACAGAGAATTAAATTTAAGGGGGTCTTTATCAATGTGCTATATGGCCGTAAAGCCATGCGATATGGCTTTATTAGTATTTTAAGCTCCTGGAGAGCCAGCCTAGCTCTCAGGGCCCCCTCTCTCTCTCTTTCTCTCTCTCTCTCTTATAAGAGCTAGGCTGGCTCTCCAGCAGCTTAAACTACTAAAAATGGTCTCCCCAGTGGTTGTATGTAGGAAATACAACAATTCTGGCACTTATCGCAAAATGTGAAAAAGTTATCGCAATTTGCGCTAATACCTATGCGAAGCGCATTTTGTGATAAACTGCCTATTACAATAAAACACACCCCTTTTCCTATTGCATGCGATATTTAGTGCAGTTTGATAAATCCAGGCCTAAGATTGTAACAATAGTATTTAAAGCAGTTCATAATGGTAAACCAATGTATTTAGCAAATCTTTTGCATTGATATACTCCTGCTAAATGTCTTCGTTCATGTGATAGTTTTCTCCTTGTTGTTCCTCCTTTAACTTGGTCCAATTTCAGGGAATTGTAATTGTATTTTTTTTGGGATAGGATCAACTTTGTGGAATGCTTTGCTAATACAGTTGAGGAAGCTATAAGATTACAAAGTTTTCCAGAAGCAGGTTAAGAATCACTATTTCAA
Organism: Rhinatrema bivittatum; assembly: GCF_901001135.1. NCBI lineage: Eukaryota > Metazoa > Chordata > Amphibia > Gymnophiona > Rhinatrematidae > Rhinatrema > Rhinatrema bivittatum. The sequence goes on from NC_042616.1 coordinate 766,158,750, forward strand.
ACAGATGTATTTGATCAAAGTCAGCATGGCTTTACCCAGGGCAAGTCTTGCCTCACAAATCTGCTTCACTTTTTTGAAGGAGTTAATAAACATGTGGATAAAGGTGAACCAGGTAATTTTAAAATGTTTTGGGGGGATCGGGAGGGTGGGGGAAGCTAAGGGGTCGTTTTTAAAGGGTCGGGTGGGTTTTTTTTAAATCGGGCCATTTTTGAGTGGCAGCCAAAATGGCGCCGATGGACCGAGAGCGGGAGATCGGTCCCTGCGCCCCCACTGGACCACCAGGTACTCGTAAAAAGCTTTGGGGGGGGTTTGGGAGGGTGGGGGAAGGTAAGGGATTCATTTTATAGGGTCGGGGTGGGTTTAGGGTTTTTTTTGGTGTGCCGGTTTTCCCCGCCCTCCCCCTTCCCCCTCCCCCGATTTACGATTTTTCACAATAAATCGGGGGAATTTCTATTGTATCGCGACTCTTAACGATTTTTGACGATTTAAAATATATCTGACGATTGTTTTAAATCGTCAAAAAACGATTCATATCCCTAGTACTCATATCTCTCAGTCTCTTTCCACTACAGCACAGCCTAGCAGAGGATTCGCTGTTCTAGCATTCTGTGGGAGACCTGCCCAGCCGGGCTCAACATCCACTACTCACTACTGCCACCTCTGGTGGTTTCCAAAACTGTTTAATAAAAGATTCAAATCTGTGTTTGTGTGTCCAGAGTCTAGCCTGACACTGTGGTCCCTCACGGGACTTCCCCCTGTGGTCATGGTCAGCTGCCACAGTGTCCAAGGATCCACCCAAACATCAATAACCATAATAATTTGGTGTTTTTGTGTGCTATTTCATTTAGTGTACTCTAACAGGGTAATTTTGAAAAGCATTTACATGCATAAAATATGTTTTAAAAAAATTATCCCAGGGGTTGTACACAAAAAAAAGTACACATAGAAGCTTACAGAAGCAATTTTGCACATATTGTTATGCATACTGTAAGCAGGGTTGACTCTTTTTCTTCTGGTTCAAAATGTACAAAAACATTGGGGTGAATTAGAATCGGTCTTCATGTTCTAAATTGTTAAAATATGGGTTAAATGGCATTGGTTATCATGTAGTATCATGAAATGACCATGTAAATGTGTTTGGTGTGCTTTTGCATGCTTTCGGAGTTCTGTTATTGGTGGATTCTAGAAAGTGGGCAGTATAAAGGGGACAGGCTTTAGTGGTTTTTTACCCTTTCCTCCCTTACCATCTCCTGTATAGGGTAGGGATTTAGTGACCTTCAGCCATGTAATCGGTTATAGTACCCAGCTTGTGGGCTGGAAGGCCCTGCGACTATCCAAAGGGAGAAGGACCCTGTAAGGGCTTTTTCCCTCAAGAGGTGAGGCCTAAGACTGAGAAGAAATGGAGTGGGGTCCATCCTCTCCTTCAAAATGGACGTCGACTGCTGGATAAAAAAGAGGCCTGCTTAGGCCACAAGAAACTGGTTGAAAGCAACCTGTTGCCTCCAGTGACTGCATGAAGCACTTTAACTGCGCTAGCACCTTGCACTACCTTGGCTGTCCAGTCTGCTGCAAATCCTGATCTGCTGCTGGAGAGGAGGGAAGGCCCGCCTTGACCTCCTTGAGTGCTGGATGAAAAGAGGGCCTGCTTAAGCATGCCCTGCCTAAGGGCCCTTGCCAAAGGGCCTGCCCCTTTATGGGACCCATAGTGGGATTGCAGGGACCCAGGGACCCAGAACTCTGCCATAGAGAACATCTATAGGCTGTCCTGTAATTGGAAGACAAACAGTAAATAACTTTTCTATTGTCGCACATCTTTGTGAATCCCGTGATAATGGGGGGTGGGGGGCGGGCCTGTGAAAACCGGCAGCGATTGCACCACCGCGGAGTTATCGCTGCCGGCTAGCACCCAATAGCGCCGCCGTGAATGGTGGTGCTATTGGGTGAGCTACTGGCGGCGATAACGGATCTTACCTTATCGCCGCCGGCGAAGTTACCGTCGCATCCACTTCGACGCTGCCCTGACTCCTCCTCATCCGGTCCTGACTCCGCCCCATCTCCGCCCCTATCGTCCCTTTTCGCGTGTGATACAGATAGAAAATGGCACCCTTAGTGAATTAGTTTGTGCTGTATATTTATGATTCAGGAGATCTGTTTTATGTAAGTAGTTCATAAATGCTGGGTGGTTTATTAAGATTGTATATTTGTAAATTATTAGTAATGTTTTCAACTATCCCAACAGTATGGGGTAGAGGAGCTGCAATTGCAGGCCTCGGCTAATGAATCGATAAGCACTCTATAATAGAGGTATGGAGTCACATCCGGAGCGTTATTTGGGAAGAATAAAGACTTCCGAATTGGATATGTGAATGCTAGATTGGTATGATAGAAAGAGGAATGTTTAATAGAGGTTATAAAGAAATCTGGATTAGATTACTATTTATAACTGAATCATGGCATTATGGCCATGACATTATCACCATGGCACTCTGCTCAGAAAACTTTATATATATTCAGAGAGCATGCTCATGTAGACAGGGAGGAGGTGTGCTTATTTTATACAATAAGCAACTAAAAGCCCTATTAATAAAGGCACATGAATGGACCTTTTGTGTGGTTTATTCACCGCCAAATCAGTTAGTGGAGGACTTTAATCAATTGGATTTTCTAATAACATTTGGGAGTCGATTTTAAAAGAATCGCGCATGCGTCCATGTGCGCATGGTTCCCAGTGTGCGCACATGGATGCACCAATTTTATAACATGCGAGCGCTGCTGTGTAACTTATTTCTGCTCATCAGAGCAGGTAACTTACAGAACAACAAAAAATATGGTAGGTAGGTAGGGGTTAGGGGTCGGGGTAAGAGGGGAAAGGGGAAAGGGAGCGGACTGGGAAGAAACTTCCCTATCCCCCTACCTAACCTTCCTCCTCTTTCCCCTTTCCCCTCTCCACCCCAACCACTAACCCCTACCTACCTACCATATTTTTTTTTGTTCTCTAAGTTACCTGCTCTGATGAGCAGAAGTAAGTTAGACAGCAGCGCTCGCATGTTATAAAATTGACGCATCCATGTGCGCACACTGGGAACCATGCACACATGGACGCATGCGCGATTCTTTTAAAATCGACCCCCAAGTGTTATTAAAAAATCCAACTGATTAAAATCCTCCACAAACTGATTTGGCAGTGAATAAACAACACAAAAGGTCCATTAGTGTACCTTTATTGAAGCAGACTGGGAGGGAACTGGAAAAAAGGCTGATCATGTTGCTGCACATAATTTGAAATAATATCCTCATCCTGCACGTAAGTCGCGGGATGAGGATATTATTTACAAAAGTCAGAGAAGAAATGGAGAAACAATTATGATCAAGCTTTAACGACTGAATATCAAACTCTGTATCATGAGTATAGGGTAGCGTGTTATGTAGCCAAGCAAGACTATTATGCCACATCACTGGCAATCAACTTCCATCACAATACTCATTAGTAAGGACTAAGCCATTGGGAACTGATGATGATATCCTTGATTGTGATAGCATAGCTGATAATTTCAGCAATAAAATTGCAAGCATTGTATAACAGCTTCATCATTCAGTGGTATTCACTAATAATTTGACTCCACTGGACTCAAAAAATAGTTGGTCAGAGTTTCGGTCTCTATCGCAGAAGGAGATTACAAAAATAGTCTCTAATTTAAAGAAAACATCATTTCCTTTAGACCCTTGTCCATTTAGGCTTGTCAAAAGTATGAAAGAAGATGTCATAAAGATAATAACAGTTTTGGTTAATCGCTCACTATCTGAGGGGGAGTGTCCCTAAAAGGTATCAGGCCTGTTCTAAAAGACAGTAGTAAGTCAAGAAATAATGTTTCAAACTTGATATCCATTTCTAATCTTCCTACAGTGGCAAAACTCATGGAGAAGGGGGTGTTAATGTAACTAGATGGCTTTATAGCTGACTTTGATGTGTTAGATGAGAATTTGGATTTAGGAAATACTATAACACAGAACTATTGTTTGTCTCACTTGTTGAGACTTTGTTATGCAATGTTGAGCGTGGTCGCTCAGGAGACTTGATCCAACTTGTCATAGCCAGAGCTTTCAACACTATTAATCACAATTCCTTAATTTATTGTTTGCAGTGCCTTGGTCCCTCAGGTAATGCTTTAAAATGATTTACTTCTTTTTTGCATGGTAGAAAGCTGAGAGTCCAAATTGGGGATAAGTACTCTACAAGGAGAGCCACTAACAGAGGAGTTCCACAAGGATTGGCTCTATCCTCTGTGCTCTTTAATGCTTTTCTCTCCCCGTTAAGGATGGAACTTAGGAATCTGGGCTTGTCATTCTTTATTTACACTGATGATATACAGATTTATATATCGTCTACCACTGGGAGAATATTTCCATTAGAATTTGTTGAGCAGGTATGTTACAGATAAAAAACTGGTTATTGAATAATGAGCTATGCCTTAATATAGCAAAAACACCACTGTTATGGGTGGGAAAAAAGCTGCCAGAAGATGGAGTACCCCTAATGTGATTAATGGAATCTCTATCCTTTTCTTACCTAAGATATGCAGTTTAGAAGTGTTGTTGTTAAAACTACTAAGATAGATAAAGTGCCAGTAGATATGTTTAGGATTGTTTTACAACCATTACCAGAGAGGATGGTACATGCTTTGTAGTTAGTATTGCATGCTGCTGCACACCTTTTAAAAGGATCGGTAAGATATGACCATATAAAACCAGATTTGAAGGAATTACGTTGGTTGCCAATGAAATACTGAGTGAGGTTTAAGATGTTAGTGATCACACAAAAACTGTTTTATGCAGATTTACCCTTGTGCGGTAAAAAACAAAAATTGTTGGTACAATTCCACATGAACCCTTCAATCACAGGGGAAGAAACACCTCTCTGTGCCTGCTACCAGGGATTATAAACTTCAGCAAATGTAAACCAGGGCGTTTTCATACATAGCTTCAGTTTTATGGAATGCTTATCCAGAGAAGGTACTGGAGGAAAGGGACAAGAAGGTGTTTAGAATGCAAATTAAGACAATTTTGTATAAATAGGCATATAGTTGCAAGAGATCAATTGCATTGTGTATGTTGATTTTACTGTGTTTTATGTTATAGTGATTTGTTTTATTACATTATTGTTTTATGTATTTTTATCTGCTCTGAACGCTTACAGCTAGACAATAGTGGAACATAAGATTTTAAATAAATAATTAAATAGTTTGATCAGGGCAGAGGAATACCAGAATGGCAAGGAATGGGTTCGTTGCTCGCAGGGGAACTATCTTACAGTCAAAATAAAAAGTGCTGGAGTTAGTGAGTTAACTTAGTAGGGAACTGCCGTAGTGTGTTCTTGATGTGTGGGGTCGGGACTCTAGCACAGATGGAAAGGAGAGGTTTCTTCCTCCTTCAGAGGAACTTGTAGTGGTAAAGCGGAGATGCCAGTGGATGAAGTGTGAAGTAGTGTTGTCATTTTCCCAAGTAGCTACCTAAAAGGTGCAGAGCAGGATGTTCCAAAAGGGGAAGAAACTGTGGTTAAGAGAGGAGTGAAGCATACTAAAGTATTGCACAAGATATCCTTGTTAGTGCTATATCTGGGGAAACCAGCAGGGAAGGTTGATAATGTAGAGGTATGTATAAAGAGATCTAGGACCACTGTGGGGTGTGAACACTGCCTTGGGGAAAATGATGGTGTATGGTACTGTCATGGAATTTTATGCTTATATTTTTGTGTGGCCATTGGATGAAAATTTTAGCATATGGGTATGTTTGAACCAACCAGATCTCCCATGTGGCTAAAGGAGAGAAAAGGCAGGGAAGAGGATAACATGGTGACTACCCCAGTAGTAAAGGTGCTTTGAAAAGGTTTTCCTATAAAGCTATAATGAATGCACTGTGAAATTGTACTGATCAGACATGTAAAAACTATTCAAGGTAGCTGACATGCCAGAATATGCTGAAATGCTAGAATGTATGCTAAAAGTCAAAAAGTATGTCAGAGTTTAACATGAAGTTTCATTCCTGCCTTCTGGACTCAATTTACAAGAAATCACATGACTTATCTCAGCCCATTACCATATATGAGATACAATTATAATTCCAATAAATTAGGTAAATGTTATGTAAGCAAACAAACTAATTCATTGGTGTGTAAATGTTGCAACCGTCCCTTTCCGATGGCTTCACTCCTCCTACCTTTCTTTCTTTGCACCTCTTCTCACTATGGATGGATGCCTGGCTGCCACGGCATCTGCCTGCCGTCCTCTCCGGCGTCCCCAGACCGGCTTGGGCGCTGCCTCCCGCCATGCTTTGCTTTGCTGGTACTTTAGGGCGCGCACGCCGCGTGGCCCTCACTCTTAATTCCTACTTGGCGCGAACCTCAGGGACGTCCCCCTGTGATGACGTCACGCTGCCCGGATATTTAAAGCCTACAATGTTTGCTAGCCTTTGAGTTAGCAAGGGGGATTCTTACTGATGGGATTCGCTCTCCGTACCCAGCTACTCTGCCTCTCCAATTTTCCATTGGACTCTTAACGCTAACGGGGTACCCGATCCTCGGGGGCCTCACTTGCTTTTCAGGTCGCTATCAGGAAACTGGTACTTGCTCCTCGAGGGCCCATGTTCCCTGACTCGCTGCCTGCTCCTACCTTCTCTTCTGCCTGGAAGGATTCGCTATCTTCAACACCAATGAGTACTATCATCTTCACCTCAGTACTGTTCCCTGGAACCAGGTACTTGCTCCTCGAGGGCCTGCCTCCGTTGCAGCTCTAGTGCCTTCTGCTACGTGGAACCGCTGTGTGAGTACATTACCTTCAAGCCTCTCAGCTCTCAGGGATCAGGTACTCACTCCTCGAGGGCCTGCTCTCCCTATCCTGGGGTTCTCCATACTGGGGCTTTGTGCATATTCCACTGTACTCATTATTCTCAGTTCTTCCCACTACAGCACTGCTACTGGAGGAGTCACTGTTCCAGCGCCTGAGGGATACTAGCCCAGCCGGGCTACTTCTACTGCTCACTACTGCCAACTCTGGTGGCTTCATCACATTGTCTAATAAAAGATCAATCTCTGTGTTTGTGTGTCCTAAGCTGAGCCTGACCTGTGGCCTCTCACGGGACTTCCCCCCATGGGTGTGGTCAGCTGCCACAGTGTCCAAGGGTACACACAAACCTCACTAATTACAACAGTAAATTGGAGGTGTGACCTCTTTATTGTGTCAACAATGCTCTCTAAGACTGCTTCTGAATTGCTGTGCTGGTTATCCTGCACTCTCCTGGGATATCCCATGCTTTATCTATCTTTTAGCTGCCAATATTAAGTGTTTATTTTGGTAGTCCACAACACAATACTTTCTCATTCATGTAAATAGTTCTTGTCTGGCTGGATATACTAGAAAATAAAGTTGCAATTTGGCTTTTTGAATTTGAAGCATTGTGTCAGTGTCCATTAATGAGCCAGCCAAGTCTTATGGATGTAGTAAGACCATGGAGGAGAGTGAGGGGATGACCTCCCTGATCAAACAGTGGAGAGCAAAGGATAAAGGTGCTTGAAGCATGCTGTTCCCATCAGGTCGACTTCACCAACTGCATGTCCTTCTTTGAAAAACCCACACAAAAGATGAAGAGGATGACCTGTAAACAATAGGTAATTTTCCTCCCATCACTTTGTGTACCCCAGCTGGGGGTTACAGAGGTATTTCTGGGATGGAGTTGGGGTGGGAGAAATCATTTATGCATGTACTTTTCATTTTTATAAAGCATGTGCATAAATGTTTGTGTGGATATTTACACCTGCTCTCCAGTAGGTGTAAATGTGCATGCCTATGTTTCGCTGAGGTATGTATGCTTCTGCTATGTCCACTTTGAAAATCAGGGTTGAAGTCTGCATTTACTTTGCACACTTTGGAGGTAAGTTTTAAAGGAATTATGCGCTTAAATGTAATATACTATTGTAGCAATTTTCAAAAGCCCATTACGAGTTTAAAGTGCACCTATGAGTGTAAAATCTATTGACAATTCAATGGCATATATTATAGCAATTTTCAAAAGCCCACTTATATGGGTAAACTCAATTACAACACTATAAAAACCCACTTTTAAACATGTAAATCTTTTTGAAAATAGACTTCAGCCCTACAGAAGCTGTTATTAAATTACCCTTCTTATGAAATAGCACGCACTAAACAAAATAGTGTGTACTAAAATGAAATGACACAAAACATAATTAAAATTCACAGCCCAAGATAGGAAGCAATGTCCTGTTCTGGAATAACAGATAGGAAACAATAACAGGCTGATGCAATATCATGCATGTAAAAAACATGCATCGAAAGTGGATGCACATTTTTTGAACACACACACACATCCACTTCTCCTGGGCACTCAATGCAATACGCAAGTGATCTGCTGCACTGAAAAGGATGCACAATGGATAATTTGAGGATCCCTAGCAGTTGTGAACTCGCTGTGGGTTGTGTGTTGCGTGTGCCGGCCGCGGCAGGCCTGCGGCCAGGCCCTCTTACTCTCTACTGCCGAATCCAGCGTCTGGATCCCTTGTGGCGGTAGGCCGCCGGCTCCGTCCTCGGGCCCCCCTCGGTGCTCCTGACACTGTGACAAGCTCCTGTGCTCCACGACGGGCCCCTCCACGTGGCCTGCGGAGCAACGCCACTGTTCAGCGCCGCGCCCTTCCCTAGGCACGCGCGTGCACATCTCTGCTGCTTATGAAGGGCCTATGGCAGGAACCTGGCCGCGGCCCCGGATAAAGACGTTGCTGAAGCTCCGGTATATAAGGCCAGGCTCAGCTCCTGTTAGTCGCCTTTGCAACAGGTCTCCACGCTGGTCGTGTACTTCATTGCCTCCTGGTGATTCCTCCATGTTCCTGGTTCCTGGTTCCTGTCTCCTTCGAGTTCCTGTACCTGATTGTCGTCTTCATCTTATGTTCGTCCTTCCCAGCTTCCTTACGGACTGACCTTCCTTGGACACGACCTCTGCTTTGCCCGAACCACGCTACTGATCATCTCCTAGTCCAGACCTTTGCTTTGCCTGACCCTCATCTCCTAGTTCAGACCTCAGCCTTGCCTTGCCACCGTTCCTTGATTGCCACCAGCCCTGACTTCAGCTTGTTCAATGACATCTCTTCAGTCTACATTCTGGACTTGGTTCTTCAGGATTTGGCCTGTTCTAGCTCGGGCGCCACCTCTCAGACTTTGGTTCCTATTGGCACCCGGGTCTCCAGGACTCCAGCTCGTCCAGTACAGACTTTCCAGTTCAGCTGTTACTGCCTCTGGGTTGACCACACCATCCTTCCTTCAATGACTACATACGGAGGCCCACCTAATTCCAGCTAGCCCTGGTACCCAAAGGCTCAACCCGCGGGGAATGAGGGCTGGTATTGGCGAAGCTCCAGCCAGCCTCTTTCAGTCAGCCCACTTCGCCTGCCAACGGTGGGGACCCATATGATCCCTCCTAAGGGTAGCATCAACCCCACCTCGGCCCAAGGGTCCACTTCCTACGCAACATTGTGGACCCTTGGCCTGAGGTGGGATTGACGCCACCTGAGAGGAAGACCAACCACAGGTTCCCAATGTCAGGAGGCGAGGCTGGCAGATGACAGGGGCCGGCTGGCTGAAGCTTCACCACTACCAACCCCGTTCCCTGCAGGTTGAGCCCTTGGGTTCCGGGGGCTGGCTGGACTTAGGTGGGCCCCTGTGATGAAGCTCCAACGAGTTATGATCCAAGTTCTGCGCAGGCTGCGAGCAGGAGGCTTGAGATGTGGTCCGAAAGTCCTAGGCAGGCGGCGAGCAAGAAGCGTGAGGTCCAATCCGAAGTCAAGGGCAGGCGGTGAGCAAGAAGCGTGAAGTCCACTCCGAAGTCAAGCCAGGGGAATCCATTTGAGGGAGAAGGAGCAGAAGCTGGAACAAGGCTGGAAGACAGGAACAGGCACTGGAAAGACAGGAACAGGCACTGGGATGAACAGAAACAGGAACGCAGGAACAAGCATGGCACCACAAGGGATACCCCGAACAGCCTGTTGCCAAGTCGTCAGATGATCGTCCGCTGAAGGTTTTTATGAGGAAGAGCCCCTGATGTCAGCAAGGAGGGCTGGCGGTGACTTCCTGCCGCAGGCCCTTTAAATTTTTGCTGAAGGCGCAGGCGCCTAAGGCAGGAAACAGCTGGGAGTGGCGCTGGTGGCGACCTGCACTCCCGAGGTCCTGCGCCGGAGTCGGCAGCACAGAGGACTCTTTGACCTCAGGGAACCATGCCAGCCCGGGCTGTGAGTACAACAGTACCTCCTCTCCTAGGCCCCCTCCCAGGAGGTTTTGACATTTTGGGATGAGAAGCGGGGAATTGTAGAAGTAGACTCTTATCTAGGATGTTGCTGGCAAGTTCCCAGGAGTTCTCCTCTGGGCCAAAACCCTTCCAAGCGAGAAGATATTCCCACCTTCGGCCTCGCTTCCTTATGTCTAGAACATCACGAACTTGGTAGAAGGCATTGTCATCTGAAGCTACGGGTCATGGATCAGATTGTTTTCTGGTGGGCCAGGAGAGAACCAAGGGTTTTAGGAGTGAGACGTGAAAGGAGTTATGGATCCGCAATGATGGAGACAGGTGAAGCTGGTAGCTGTTAGGTTACGGGTCCCAAGCGTCGAAGGACTGGGAATGGTCCAATGTACCGCGGGGCTAGGCACATGGACGGAAGTTTAAGGTGGATATTTTGAATGCTGAGCCAGATCTTTTCACCTGGCCTGAATTGAGGCGCCGGTCTTTGATGGGCAGCAGTCATCTTCTTGGCTCTACGACTGGCTTCTTGTAGAAGCCGTTGGGTATCTTTCCAAAGAAGGTGTAGCTCCTGGGCTTTTAGCTGAGCCGCTGGGGATGGGATCGTAAATGGTACTGGCAGAAGAGGGAAAGGCTGTCATCCATATACAAGATGAAAGGGGGACCTCTTGGTGGCTGAGGAGACTCAGCAAAAGGATCAAAATCATCGATTCAGTGTGTGGCAGCAGCCAAAAAAGCAAATAAAATGTTAGGAATTATTTGAAACGGAATAGAAAACAAAAACTTGCAATATAATAATACTTCTGTATCAATCCTTGGTACAACCACACTTAAGCATATAGGGGTAGATTTTATAACGTGCACGCGGTTCCAGGCTCGCACACATGGAAGCGTCGATTTTATAACATGTGCACGCTGGCTTGCACATGTTATATAATCTGATGGCCCCGCACACATGCGTGCCAGATTTTATAATCCGCATGGGTGGTGAATTTACGCAAGGGGGTGAATTTATGCAAACTCCGCGCTGCAACACATTTGGGCCTTCCCCAGTTCCCTCCAATTAAGGAGGGACTGGGAGGGAACTTCCCTAGCCCCCTGCCTAACCTTCCTTTCCTTTCCCCTCTCCTCCACACCCCCTAAAGCTTACCTACCTGGCCCTGAATTTTTTTATTTCATTACTTGCTGCTCCTTGGGAGCATAAAAAATTTATGCGCGCTGGCCGGCTGCTGGCGCATGCTGTCCCGGCCTGCCTCCATCCTGCCCTGCCCCTCCCCTCCCCTTCCTGCCCAGACCCCGCCCCTGGCCCACCACTTTGGCGAGGCCTGGCACTTGTGTGCATACCGGGGTTTACGCGCGTGGCCGGGCCCCTTTGAAAATTTGCTTGCCACGTGCAAAACTCGGCCACGTGCATAAACCCCGGGATTTACGCACGCAGGCCTTTTAAAATCCGGCTGATTGTGTGCAGTTCTGGTTGCTACATCTCAAAAAAGGTACAGCAGTACTAGGAAAAGTTCAAAGAAAGGCAACAAAAATGTTTAAGTGGATGAAACAAATGCCATAGGAGGAAAGGCTTAACCGGTTATGGGGCTTCAGCCTCCATAAGCGATGACTGAAATCATGACTGGTGTAGAACTAGTTTAATAGGGAATGGTTATTTACTGTATCAAACAATACTAGGACTAGAGGATGCCTAATGAAACTAACTAGTAAGAAATTTAAATCAAATTTTAAAAAGTATTTGTTTTAGTTACCTGACAACTGAACTATGGAATTTGTTGCCACAGAATGTGATCAAGGCTAGAACAGTTTGGGCAAGCTTCAGGAAGACAGGTCCATGAATAATCATTAGCCAGATAGAACCGGATATCTCCATTTGATGCGTTTGAGAGAGAGCAATAGGGAATGGTCATCCTATTAAAATGTGCTGGGTTCTTCCAAGTGACTCAGACTGACCACTGTCAAAGACAGAATGCTGAGCTCGATGGATCGGTGATCTGTCGCAGCATGGGACATCTTATATTCCCTTACATTCAGCATTACCAGTTTCACAGCTGAAGATTAGGACACAGGCACCTTGATGTAGAAAATCTGTAGTCTAGTCCTGCTATTTCCTATCCTGCTGGACACCAGAACCTGGTAAGTTAGTACAGGTGGCTCAAGACCTATTCTTATGTTACACCCAACTCTGATACTTTTCTCTGGAGCTTAAGCTCCCAATAAACTGCCTCAGGAGAAACTGCTCATGTTGCAAACAATTTATCAGATTATATATGCCTCATCATATGCAGGCTACTCACACTCTATTGGTTAAGTGTCTGTATGTTCATTATCTGACTCCTTGCCAATGGATAGATTCAGGATTGCACAGTCCAATGAGTCACCAGGGAATCACATTTTAGGATTGTAGTCTTAGGGCCTGATTCACTAATGCTTTGCTTCTTTTCTGTGTTTATGGGAAAAGAGCTTAGTGACTCAGGCCTTTAGATCATCTTGCAGTTGTCTTGTAGTTTTAGTTCATCGCACTCTAAATCAGAAGAGGCTATAGTTCATTTGAGTCATCTTAATCAAAACAGCTTTAGGACCCATTGCTTCCTTACTAGGGTCAAAGTTTTTCACAGTGAGGACGTGTTATGGTTGGATATAGTAAGCAGTGTAATGATACCATTTGCTAAGCATACTCCATAGAGTACGTTACAATGGATGATTCCAGGCTTATAATATTCTGACCCCTAAATTGTTCCAGAGATCCTTAATAACATAATAAGTGCTGTGCTGGGTCAGACCATTGAACCTAGCATTCTGTCACTGACAGTGGCCAGTCTGAGTCATTAGTACCTGCAGATCCCCAATAGTTGATCTATTTCTTGTATCTCAATTCCAGGGATAAATGCTGGCTTTCCCAAGTTTTCCTGGCTAATAACTGTTTATGGACTTTTCTTTCAGGAACTTGTCCAAACCTCTTTTGAATCCCACTATTGGGCTGATACAGTACAGTGCGCTCCAACGGAGCGCATGTTAACCCGCCATTGGACGCGCGTTTTCGATGCGCTAGCATTACCCCTTATTCAGTAAGGGGCCGAAAACGTGGGTCCAACCCCCTGAACCTAATAGCGCCCGCAACATGCAAATGCATGTTGATGGCCCTATTAGGTATTCCTGCGCGATTCAGAAAACAAAATGTGTAGCCAAGCTGCACATTTTGCTTTCAGAAATTAGCGCCTACCCAAAGGTAGGCGCTAATTTCTTCGGGCACCGGGAAAGTACACAGAAAAGCAGTAAAAACTGCTTATCTGTGCACCCTCCGACTTAATATCATGGCGATATTAAGTCGGAGGTCCCAAAAGTTTCCAAAAGTAAAAAAAAAAAAATAAAAATTTTGAAGTCGGCCCACGGCTGTCGGGTTGAAAACTGGATGCTCAATTTTGCCGGGGTCCGGTTTCCGAGCCCGTGGCTGTCAGCGGGCTCGAGAACTGACACCGGCAAAATTGAGCGTTGGCTGTCAAACCCGCTGACAGCCGCCGCTCCAGTCCAAAAGGAGGCGTGAGGGACGCGCTAGTGTCCCTAGCGCCTCCTTTTGCCTGTTTTTACTGCCGGGCCTCATTTGAATAGAAAATCGCGCGCACAGGAGAGTGGCCTGTGCACGCGCCGGGAGAGCGGGCGTTCGCCCGCTCTCCTGCGGACTTTACTGTATGTTAGTTGCCTTGACCACATCCTCTAGCAACAAATTCCATAGCTTGATTGTGTGTTGAATGAAAAAAATACTTCCTGCAATTTGTTTTAAATCTGCTGGTTGATAGTTTTCTTGGAGCGGCCTTAGTCCTGATGTTTTGTGAAAAAGTAAATAACCATTCCCTATTTATCTGATGCACTCCACTGATGATTTTATAAATTTCAATCATAGCTTCTCTCAGTTGTCTCTTTTCAAGTTAAAGAGCCCTAATCTATTTAGCCTTTCTCCAAAAGGGAACATTTTTACCCCTTTATCATCCTTTTCTGTACCTTTTTATGCCTGCTATGTCTTTTTTGAGATGGGGCAACCAAAACTGCACTCAATACTCAAGCTGTGTTCACATCATAGATCTATACAAAGGCATTATGATATTCTCACTTTAGTTCTCTATTCCTTTTCAAATAATTCCTATCTTTCTTGTTGCCTTTTTGACCACCACTGCACATTGATCTGAAGATTTCAAGGTATTGTCCACAAGGATTTTGAGGTCCTTTTCCAGGGTGATAACTCCTAACATGGAATCCAGCATCATATACCTCTAGTTGGATTATGTTTCCTTATATGCATTACTTTGCATGTCAACATTAAAATGCATCTGCCATTTAGAAGTTCTTCTCGACCTGTTACAATTTAATGACTCGAAATAATTTTGTGTCATTTGCAAATTTGGTCACCTCACTCAATCCCTTCTCCAGATCATTAATGAATATACTAAATAGCACAGGTCCCAGTGTAGACCCCTGGGGCACTCCCCTAGCTACCTGTCTCCATTTGGAAAACTAACCCTTAAGTCTACCCTCTGTTTCTTGTCTTTTCCACTTACCAATCCACAATAGGACACTGCTTCTGATCCCATGTTCTCCCAATTTCTTGAGAAGTCTCTCATGAGGTTCTTTGTCAAAAGCCTTCTGAAAATCCAAATACACTATATCAACCAGCTCACTTTTATCTGCATGTTAATTTACCCCCTCAAAAATATCTAGTAAATTTGGAAGGCAGGACTTCCTTTGGCAAAATCTATATTGGTTCTCCCCCATTAACTCATTATTTATGTGGACAGTAATTTTGTGTTTAAGATTAGCTTCAATTATTTTCCCTGCCACCAATGTCAGGCTCACTGGTCTATAGTTTCACAAATCATGTTTTCCATATATAAAATAGCATTTATGCATACAAAGAATGCTTTCTGCACATAAAGCATTTTTTTTGCACATAAATCATATTTTCTACATGTAAAACTTGATTTGTGCTCATAAAGCATGTCTTCTGCGCATAAAATACTGATTTCAGACCCTAGCACTGGAATTCCACCTTCTGCCCTTAGATTAACATAGTCCTGGAAATTTTACTCCACTTTGGACTCGGAAAGTTTCCAGCGCTAAGAAAACATGAGGTAAACCAGTGCTTCTCTCTGTATTGAGGGTAATAGCTAATGCCTAATTTCCATTTGAGGGCGCTAACTTAAACACACATTTGTTGTGCGCATATTTTTGTATGAAAAAAATTGTTGCTGCATCAGCAGTAAAGTTTGCCCACAAAAAAGTGTGCGCACAACTCGGTTGCACCCTGTCCTGTGCTGAGCGCACCTTTATTGCATCAGCCTTTATGTGATCACCTATGTTTCTGCTAGAATTTCAGAATGGCTGTTAGGAAATCAGAAGAAGGTTGAATGATCACTGCTCTTTTGCCATCCTGTGTCACTATGAAAAACCAGACTTGCATATAGCCGATAATATTATAACCTAAAAATAAAGTATCTTTATCATTCGTCTTACTTTCTATCACTTTCTTCTAAATCTACAATGACTTTTTTAGTTGAGAAATGACTAAAAAAGTGAATAACAAAGAGGAAGAAATGTGTACTTGCTTTCAGTGTTTGTAAATAAATAAGATCAAGTGATAAACAAATATGGTAGGCATGAAAAGATAACAAAGGAGCTGTGCTTCTTAGATTATAGTCCAGGCACAATCTATAGTGAAAGATCTTCATAAAGTTTTAATTGAATGTTTTACAAAGATGTTGTTCACACACAGGCTGATTCAGTACGGTGTGCTCAGGCTGAGCGCACCATTAATCTCCGTCTAGACGCACGTTTTCCACGCGCTAATATTACCCCTTATAGAGTAAGGTGTTGGACACGCATTTTCCTCGCGCTGTTACCCCTTATAACAATGCGAGGAAAATGCGTGTCCAACCCCCCAAAAACGAATAGCGCCCGCAACATGCAAATGCATGTTGATGAGCCTATTAGTTAGTCCCAAAAGTAACGCCTCCCAAAGGCAGGCTGGCACCAGGAAAGTGTACAGAAAAGCAGAAAAAACTGCTTTTCTGTACACCTCTGACTTAATATCATAGTAATATTAAGTCGGAGGCCCCAAAAATAAAAAAAAATTAAAATTCTAAAAAAAAAAAAATTAAAAATCTGCCCGCGGCCTGTGGGTTAGAAGACAGTTGCTCAATTTTGCCAGTGTCTGTTTTCCGAACCCGTTACTGTCAGCGGGTTTGACAACCAACATCGGTAAAATTAAGCTTTGGCTGTCAAACCCTCTGACAACTGCCGTTTCTGTGAATAAGGAGGCGCTAGTGTCCCTAGTGCCTCCTTATTACCGCAGGCCCTCATTTAAATACAGAATCGCACACCCAGGAGAGTGGCCTTGGCGCGCATCGGGAGAGCGGATGCTTGCCTCGGACTGCTGGCTCTCCCACACCTTGATTGGCAGCCCAGGTGTGTGAGGGGGTTTCTAAGAAGACCCCTGGTGACTTTTACTTTTTTGCAGGATGGCATGTTGGGTCGCATGGCCCTTTAATTCTACTTCGGAAACATTGGGACTGCATTAAGGCCTCAGTGCTCCCGTGGTAGAATACCATTTCTCGAAAAAATGTAGATAACATAATATGGCTGAAAAAAAAATCAGCTGCATTATTTTATTTACATAGGATTAGGTATGCATGAGCTGCTTTGCATGGATTTTCAAAATTCATGAATGCAATAGGGGGGCAGGCTTCAGGCCCAAATATTGTGCGATAAGGCTGCAGTAGAGCTATATTCTGCGATATATGCTGTTTAAAGTGCGTTTTAGCTCTATCGCAGCTTGATATATCTCCCTATCAGTTAGAAAGAGAAAAGTCCTAGATTCCTTTCAAGGGGCAGTCTACATAAAAGTCCTAGATTCCTTTCAAGGGGCAGTCTACATAAAAGTGACATAGTAACTGAGAGGAAGTTGATAAGTATAGACTGGTTTGTCTCATTTTGTTGTTGATCTGAAGCTACGAGTTGCTGGAGTTAGCAATCTGTTATAGATCTGATGCCTGATGGAGGGAGCAATCAGATAGTAGTTAGCACTCTGTTCAAGATCTGTAGTTACGTATATATGAGAGTTGAGGGTGGATCCTTGGACCAGTGGCAGATGACCACGCCCCCGGGGGATGATCCCGAGAGGGGCCACCGGTCAGGCTCAAAGTTAGGAGACAAACACACACTAGTTCTTTTATTAGACAGTATACTGAACCACCAGAGATGGCAGTAGTGAGCTGGCAAGCTCTGCTGGCCTGTAGTCCCTCAGATACTGAAACAGCGATCCCTGGAGGCTGAGCTGAAGAGAGACTGAGATATAGTGAGTAGGCAGGGTATACAGATGGTAACACTCACACAATGTCCCAGTGAAGTCCATGAGCTAGACAGCATAGGCCTTCGAGGAGCGAGTACCTGGTTCCAGGGAAAGCTCAGAGAGAATGATGGTAACTCACTGATGTAGCTGATATAGTTGGTAGTGAAGACTTCCAGGCAGAGGAGTATACGAAGCAAGTCTGGGATCAGGGCCCTCGAGGAGCAAGTACCAGTTCCAGACTGTCACCTGAAAAATAAAGGAGAGAGCGAGGTCCCCGAGGAGCGGATACCTCTGGTAACTCCGAGGAGGCAGAGTAGCTTAGGTAGTGAAACCCTTGCTAACTCGAAGTGTTAGCAAATTCTGAGACCTTAAATATCTGTCGCGGGTGATGTCATCTTCGGGGGACACCCCTGAGGTTTGCGCCAATGCCGGTACTTCAATCGGGGCCACGCTGTGCGCGTGCCCCTAGGCCGCCAGGAAACATGGTGGTTGCAGCGTCGAGCCGGTCCAGGAATGCCGGAGGGTCCTCGGCAAATGGACGCCGCAGCAGCCAACCTTCCCGCGGACAGAGAGGGAGGCGCCAAAGAGGTAAGGAGGGCAGAGAGAGGGCGTCGGGCACCGATGGACACAACACATTTCATTGATGGGAAAACTAATGGATACTTCACTAAAGGAAAGAATATTGACACCATGAACCCAGCGGGAAGCAGAATCCAAGGCAGCAAGGTTTGATTGAAGGGAAATCCTGTCAAACAAATCTGATCAGTTTCTTTGATTGGATGACCAGGTAATTAGATCATTGGCGTTCCCTGGATGCGATGTACATGGATTTCAGCAAAACTTTTGATAGTATCCTACATAGCAGGCTGATAAATAAACTGAGCAGCTTGAAGGTGACCCCATAGTGGTGGATTAGATTACAACCTGGTTGAGTGATAGAGAACGGAGGGTGATAGTAAATAGAATTTACTGGGAAGAAAGAAGGGTGAGTAGTAGAGTGCCTCAGGGATCTGTACTGGGGTCTGTTCTGTTCAATATTTTTTTGAGCAATATTGCAGACTGGTTAGTGGGAAAAGGTTGCCTTTTTGCAGATGACACTAAGATCTGCAATATGGGCATGGGATAAACACTGCGGATCCTTGAAGGCTAGATGATGGTAATGAAGAAATAGAGTAACCTATATTAACTCATGGGAGGGGTAGTTTTTACCCTTAACAGAAGGCTTGGGGTAACCTAAACGAAGCCGCAGTTGCTACCATAAGCAATGTTGGGCATACTGGATGGACCATTTGGTCTTTATCGGCTGTCATTTATTATCCTTGAGGAAGTAGAAGAATAAGAAGTGATCTAAAAAAGCTTGAGGAGTAGTTGAGTGCTTGGCAGTTAAGATGCAAATCCCCCCCCCTAAAAAAAGGAAAACCATGCAGTTGGGTTTCAAACCCCCTTCTCCAAGATTAAATACAGATTTCACTGTAGAGGGCAAAATGGATTGTTTAATATTTTGTACTATATTTTCCTTCCTACATGTTTTTGTTTTTTTTTTTAAATCTGTATCTTCTGAAATAATATGACACTAAAAGCCCACATAAGACAGGGAAATACATACCAGTACCTGAATGCAATCCACTTTGAAATGTCTGAAAGGTGGAATATAAATCAAATATGGTATCACTTTATATTTATTTCCTGCCTTATCTTCTTTCCAGCTTGTTGCAAGCTTCCAAGTTCTCTTACCCTGTTGATTGTAACTTTGACTCATTCCTACCTATTGTTTACCTTTCGTATACTTGATTTGTTACCCCAGTTATATTCTTGTTAATTGTAAACCGATCCAATATGGTTATTTACTATGAAGGTCGGTATATAAAACTGTTAAATAAATAAATAAATAAATAAATAAAAAAATAAAAAGAAATTGGAGCTTTCCATCATGATTCATCTTTAGCTTGCACCTAGAGGCATGAGTTTCAAATAAGAGAAAAATACACTAAGAACCTGACACACCCTTGTGAGTGCTGTGTTCATTAAGAGGTCTCCAGTCTGACACATCAGAAATTAGAGAAGCACTTACATGTCTTTAGCCAGTAAATATTTAGAAAGACAAAACAGTCTGGCTCTTTTCCAATTATATTTTAATTTTAAAGGGTTTTCTTCCATGCCTTTCTCTCTTAGCCCTATTCAGAACTCACCGCAGCACCTGCACCCTGGCTTTGGCATGTCCACATAGAAACGTGGAGTAGTCTCGCAGCTAATGGGTGCAAGGGCCCATTTCCCTGGCTTTTACTGCCTGAGAGTGAAACCTGCCTGTCTGGCATCGGCTCGGTGGGCAGAGCGGGTCTGATACTTGGCATCCCACAGTCTCCAGGCACTCATACAGTTTTTCTCCCCTTGTTCTTTACTACTTTCATCGTCCAGTTTGGGCCAGACACTGCAGTGACCTCCTTTGGTTAAAAGGCAGAGCACGGCTCTCTCATAACCTTTCCTGAAATGTGGGAAGCTCACCCTAGATCATATCAACTAACATTTCTTGTTTTTTCCTTCCTCATCAGTTTCCTCTTACTTCTTTGGACATCCAGCTCAACTTGGACCTGACCTCCTCTGGACTAGGATGCCCCATGCTTTTTCACGTTTTTAATGACCTTCTCGAATTACCTAGTCATAGGGATAGGCAACTTCCAGTCCTAGCAGTCACCAATCAGCTTGGGTTTTTCAGGATTTGTGCATGATACCCCCAATGAATGTGCATGAAATAGATTTGCATACACAAATCAATTCCATGCATATTCATTGGGGGTATCCTGAAAACCTAACTGGTTAGGGGGTCCTCAAGGACCCGAGTGCCCAGCCAAGCTCCAAAGCATAATAACATGAACTTAGAATCTGGCTGCTGTCTAAAACTTGTCTCCCTGTCAGGGCTGTGAACGCAGTTTTGGTGGCATCCACGGTCAAAGCTAGCCAGGAGAGCAGAGTCCTGGCCTGGAAGTCAAACTCATGTCCTCTGTATGGCAGCACACAGAATTGGCAATAAGACACTAGGCCAGCCCTCAAGAGACAGTTCTAAACTTTATACATGGCTTGATTCAACTTGTGTTGGGTTCTGGTGGATACCTCCAGGTATTCAAGCTTTGCTGCAAAGGGAGATATTTGAAAGATGTTCAGAGTGATCAGAAAGATGTCTGGCATAGCTCAAAAGATATTCAGACCCTTGGCTATGCCCTCAGACCAGTCTACAAGGGTTATTCACATACACACATATGTACTTCTTATTCTGTCCCAGAGTTCTCTGCCGGAACCTTGCCTTGTAGCTTTCAGTGCACTCGAAGGGAGCGCTACTGACCCAAGATCTCCTTACAACAGTTCATGCCAGTTTATTCTATTACATCCCATCAGAATGAAAAATAACTTCTTTATTTAAAACCTACTTATTACAGTTTTCCATTGCGAAATATGTTTTTAATTTGACACTTATCAGTTTTTTTGCTGGAGACTGTGGAATTTACCTGTATAAAACCACGCAACTCAGATCCTATAGAATCTACCTCACAGCCTCAAACTCAAAGGCAGATTTACCTTTTGGTGCCCGTAGGTCTGGGGAGCAGTCCTACGTCAAGCCAGTGGGAGGGGGGGGGGGTAGGGGAAGAGGTGTGTGTGTGTTTGAGATTCCAGGGGATTCCCTCGGGAAGCGCAGAAGTACCGTAGTGAAAGAGGCACCCCCTCCTCCTTCTTCTCCATGTCTCCATGGGATGATCCTCCCTCAGGCATGGGTCTCACCCCCTTAAAGATACAGAGTGGGCCAGATAATACAGAGCTGTCATTCCTTGGTCCACCACAGCGGTGCTTCTCGACCCAGTCCTCGGGGCACACCTAGGCAGTCAGGTTTTCAGGATATCCACAATGAATAGGATTGAGATGGGTGTGCATACAATGGAGGCAGCGCACGCAAATCTGTCTCATGCATATGCACTGTGGATATCCTGAAAACCTGACAGGCTAGGTGTGACCCCCGAGGACTGGGTCGAGAAGCACAGCTCCACAGACAAAGGGTGGGGGATATCCTGGATGCAGGCTTTCCTCATTCTTCTTTTTTCTCATTGTTTCCTATTGAGCAGAGGCACCTAGAGTAACTGTTACAGAGTATATTTAAATGAGGCTGAGTGGTGACTGATGTGTGGGCAGACTTGCTATTTTATTTATTTATTTTAAAAAATTTTGTTTTCCGCCGCGTCAAACATTGTTGACAGAGCGGATGACAATTCACATGTTCATAACAAAATAACATAAAAAACATTGACTCTGGAGAAAGCAAACTTTCAGACAGACTGCATGACACAAAGAAATTACATTAAATTTACATAAAAGCTTCACTAAAATATAATGCCTTTAATTTTTTTCCTTAAAAACCTTTTTAAATCCTTCTCTGCAGGCGGTTCTGCCTGGAGAGCATTCCATAGAGTGGGGCCCAGAAATGTAAACGCTCTTAACTAGGGATGTGAATCGTGTCCTCGATCGTCTTAACGATCGATTTCGGCTGGGAGGGGGAGGGAATCGTATTGTTGCCGTTTGGGGGGGTAAAATATCGTGAAAAATCGTGAAAAATCGTTAAAAAATCGAAAAATCGAAAAATCGAAAAATCGAAAAACCGGCACATTAAAACCCCCTAAAACCCACCCCCGACCCTTTAAATTAAATCCCCCACCCCCAAATAACTTAAATAACCTGCGGGTCCAGTGGCGGTCCGGAACGGCAGCGGTCCGGAACGGGCTCCTGCTCCTGCATCTTGTTGTCTTCGGCCGGCGCCATTTTCCAAAATGGCGCCGAAAAATGGCGGCGGCCATAGACGAAAAAGATTGGACGGCAGGAGGTCCTTCCGGACCCCCGCTGGACTTTTGGCAAGTCTCGTGGGGGTCAGGAGGCCCCCCACAAGCTGGCCAAAAGTTCCTGGAGGTCCAGCGGGGGTCAGGGAGCGATTTCCCGCCGCGAATCGTTTTCGTACGGAAAATGGCGCCGGCCATACGCGTATGGCCGGCGCCATTTTCCGTACGGAAAATGGCGCCGGCAGGAGATCGATTGCAGGAGGTCGTTCAGCGAGGCGCCGGAACCCTCGCTGAACGACCTCCTGCAGTCGATCTCCTGCCGGCGCCATTTTCCGTACGAAAACGATTCGCGGCGGGAAATCGCTCCCTGACCCCCGCTGGACCTCCAGGAACTTTTGGCCAGCTTGTGGGGGGCCTCCTGACCCCCACGAGACTTGCCAAAAGTCCAGCGGGGGTCCGGAAGGACCTCCTGCCGTCCAATCTTTTTCGTCTATGGTCGCCGCCATTTTTCGGCGCCATTTTGGAAAATGGCGCCGGCCGAAGACGACAAGATGCAGGAGCAGGAGCCCGTTCCGGACCGCTGCCGTTCCGGACCGCCGCTGGACCCGCAGGTTATTTAAGTTATTTGGGGGGGGGTTCGGGAGGGTGGGGGATTTAATTTAAAGGGTCGGGGGTGGGTTTTAGGGGTTTTAGTGTGCCGGCTCACGATTCTAACGATTTATAATGATAAATCGTTAGAATCTGTATTGTATTGTGTTCCATAACGGTTTAAGACGATATTAAAATTATCGGACGATAATTTTAATCGTCCTAAAACGATTCACATCCCTACTCTTAACCGTGTAGCCTGAAGCCTGCCATTGCACACTGAGGGGGTGGGTATCAGGTAGGCACCCTGTGACCTTGAATCACACCCTGGAGCACACCGTGATCTCCTAGTTGCCCATTCACATGATTGCTCGCATTACTTGCTGGTTTGGAGTTTGCAGATGTAGATAAACCAATACTGGTTGTTTGCTTTTAAAATGGAACAGTAGTACTCTGAAATCCTGGGTGATCCTTGGGTATATTGTGTGACATGGCATCACTAGGGTCATGTTATCTCCAGTTCCTATGGGCCGCCTAATGCCCCATTGGACTGAACGCTATCAGTATATTCACTAGGGATATGAATAGTTTTTTAACGATTTAAATTATCATCTGATATTTTTAATATCGTCATTAATCATTAAAGAGTGCGATACAATAGAAATTCCCCCGATTTATCGTTAAAAAATCATTAATCGTGTTAGTGCGCACTAACGGGAGTTAGTGCGCACTACCCATTGTTAGTGCGCACTAACAGAAAATGATACAATTTGACACTTTTCAGGTCAGTTAAGGTCAGTTAGGAATGAATATGTATTCCTATTGGCTGCCCTCTTATTTATTGATGTTACCAAGGTTCCCACTGAGGTGATGGTTTAATATATGGGGGATGGGAAATGGAAACGGTTGGTAGCTTGACAAAGGGAAGGGAAAGGGGGAGGTGAAGGGCCAAGCAGTCCCACTCCCTGGTCTCTGAAGGACAGATCTCTTCAGAAAATCAGAGCTGCTGAATGCAGGGGCTGTCTCCCCCTTCACATCCCTCTTCCCCCCCCCTCCCATTCACTGTGCTCAAGTTTGCAGTTCCTGTGTTAAACTAAACTTTTTTTTCACTAGAGTAGAATAAAATAAAATGAAGTACTTTGTGTATTAAACTAAAGAAACTTTACATAAAATTAAATTAAGTACTTCTCTATATTCTAGGGATGTGAATCGTTTTCCATATCGTCTTAACGATAGAAATCATGTGGCAGGGCAAGAAAATCGTCTTAGGCACGATTTTTTAGTTAAAAAATCGTTAAAAATCGTTTTTTCCGATTAGTGCGCACTAACTCGAGTTAGTGCGCACTAACGGGAGTTAGTGCGCACTAACTGGGAGTTAGTGCGCACTAACTGAAAATGATACAATTTGACACTTTTCAGGTCAGTTAAGGTCAGTTTAGGAATGAATATGTATTCCTATTGGCTGCCCTCTTATTTATTCATGTTACCAAGTTTCCTACTGACAGTATATGGGGGATGGGAAATGGAAACAGTTGGTAGCTTGACAAAACAAGTAATGTGATCAGTCAATCTGACTAGAACTTGTGCCCTAACCCTGATACCAGGGGTATTGTGATCTTCCTGCACACAGTGTCCTATCCCTATTAATACCAGGAGTGTTGTGATCTTCCTGCACACAGTGCCCTATCCCTAATACCAGGGGTGTTGTGATCTTCCTGCACACAGTGCCCTATTCCTGATACTGGGGGTGTTGTGATCTTCCTGCACACAGTGCCCTATTCCTGATACCGGGGGTGTTGTGATCTTCTTGCACACATCCCGATATCAGGGATAGGGCACTGCGTGCAGGAAGATCACAACACTCCTGGTATTAATAGGGATAGGGCACTGCATGCAGGAAGATCACAACACCCCTGGTATCAGGGATAGGGCACTGTGTGCAGGAAGATCACAATACCCCGGAGGAGTGAGGGTCAGGCAGCTCCCCCCTGTCTGTGAAGCCAGCCTCTCACTAGTAATGCAGGGAGGGAGCTGTCTCAGACTTCACCATCCTCCCCCCCCCCTTACCCACACACCATTCACTAGCTGGGACATGGGGGAAGTCAGGAGTGAGGGTCAGGCAGCTCCCCCCTGTCTGTGAAGCCAGCCTCTCACTAGTAATGCAGGGAGGGAGCTGTCTCAGACTTCACCATCCACCCCCCCCCCCTCACCCACACACCATTCACTAGCTGGGACATGGGGGAAGTGAGGAGTGAGGGACAGGCAGCTCCCCCCTGTCTGTGAAGCCAGCCTCTCACTAGTAATGCAGGGAGGGAGCTGTCTCAGACTTCACCATCCTCCCCCCCCCCTCACCCACACACCATTCACTAGCTGGGACATGGGGGAAGTCAGGAGTGAGGGTCAGGCAGCTCCCCCCTGTCTGTGAAGCCAGCCTCTCACTAGTAATGCAGGGAGGGAGCTGTCTCAGACTTCACCATCCTCCCCCCCCCCTCACCCACACACCATTCACTAGCTGGGACATGGGGGAAGTCAGGAGTGAGGGTCAGGCAGCTCCCCCCTGTCTGTGAAGCCAGCCTCTCACTAGTAATGCAGGGAGGGAGCTGTCTCAGACTTCACCATCCTCCCCCCCCCCCCTCACCCACACACCATTCACTAGCTGGGACATGGGGGAAGTCAGGAGTGAGGGTCAGGCAGCTCCCCCCTGTCTGTGAAGCCAGCCTCTCACTAGTAATGCAGGGAGGGAGCTGTCTCAGACTTCACCATCCTCCCCCCCCCCTCACCCACACACCATTCACTAGCTGGGACATGGGGGAAGTCAGGAATGAGGGTCAGGCAGCTCCCCCCTGTCTGTGAAGCCAGCCTCTCACTAGTAATGCAGGGAGGGAGCTGTCTCAGACTGGTATCAGGGTTAGGGCACTGTGTGCAGGAAGATCACAACACTCCTGGTATTAATAGGGATAGGGCACTGTAAGAGATGACTGTAGTAGATTGAATAAAGATCTGATGTTTCTGCTCTCCTCACACCAAACAAAAACAACACACAAGCAGAGAAGCCCTTCTTACAAAGGTGAGCTAGTGAGTTAAGTAGGAGGAAAAGTAAACATACTGGTGCCAGTGTGGCTACTTAAAAATACACTTACCAACAATCAATTACATATATTTGAACTGTGTACAGTTCCAGCCAGGACCACCTTTCTAAAATGCACAGTGATTGGCAAATTCAACATGCACTAGCATTTCAGGTGCCTGCTAACAAAAATAATAAACAAACAAGTTCTAGTCACGTGAGTGCTGATCATTACATTACTTTTTTTGTCAAGCTTCCAACTGTTTCCATTTCACATCCCCCCAACCATATTGGTAACATCAATAGATAAGAGCACAGCCAGCCAATAGGAATACATACATACATATTCATTCCTAAGTGACCTTTACTGACCTGGGAAGTGTGAACACTTTGTTTCATTTTCTGTTGGTGTTCGTTAGTTTCCAGTTCCATTTCCCATCCCCCCAACCATCACCTCAGTGGTAACCTTGGTAACATCAATAGATAAGAGGGCAGCCAGCCAATAGGAACACATATTCATTCCTAACTGACCTTCAGTGACCTGGAAAGTGTTTATTTGTATCATTTTCAGTTAGTGCGCACTAAATCGAGTTAGTGCGCACTAACGGGGAGTTAGTGCGCACTAACTCGAGTTAGTGCGCACTAACACGATTTAACGATTTTTAACGATAAATCGTTAGAATTTCTATTGTATCGTGTTCTATAACGATTTAAGACGATATAAACATTATCGGATGATAATTTTAATCGTTGAAAAACGATTCACATCCCTACTATATTCTACTTTAGTGAAACAAAACATTTAATAAAGAAACTAGTAACCTGAGCTTCAAAACATTAACATACTATTCAAAAACTAAACAAAAAACTGTATTATTAATTTATTATATTTACAGTGGTTAAATTTAAAGAGCAGGCTGAGGCTAGACTGGCTACTGGCTAGTGGCTACTGCTGGCACTGTCACTGCTGCAGCCTGCTGGCACGTTTTTTCTTTTTCTGGCTAGTGCGTGCTATATCTGGTAGCAAAATGGCCACGGGGGCAGCACCAAGCATGCGCGGCTTAGTGTGCACCTCTAGCTAACGGTCATTTCCTCAAATGTTACTTTTAAACCATTAAGTAACAATTTTTGATAGTGCGCACTAACCCGCGTTAGTGCGCACTATTCAGAAAAACGATTTTTTTTACAAAAAAATCATGCCGATCAGATTTTTTTCTCCCCCCAGCCGATCCAGATCATTAAAATGATCGGGCACACGATTCACATCCCTAATATTCACTCTCTTTAAAGTTGAATACAATACTCATTACTCTCCAGCAAATTCAGTGTTGTCATATCCACCTTCACATATTAGGGCTCTCAGCTCAAATCCAAGAGCCCTCATCTGTGAAATTATTCCAATATGTGAAGATTGTTAGGAAATAAACTTTTCTGTCACAGTTTCTATTACTTGGTGGACATATGGTCTGCCATATTCGAAGGCTGATAAACTTTTAGCTTCATGTCCTCTCTTCATGCTGACATCATGCCATGCGCTGCCTTTGCCCTATTCCAGATGCTGCTTTTGGCCCGAGTGACTTTTTTACATCTAAAAAAGCAATAACAAGGCTCATGCAGTTTGCAACCGTCCCAATAATGTATTGTGTGCTGGAGAGTGGAGGCGGGGATGGGGCGGCTTAAAACTCCGTGTGGAAAAGGGATTTATTCAGCTTGCTTCTCATCTGCCTTTTCCAAACATTGGATAGGAAGATTTGCATTCATCCTGTGGGGCAAATAACTTTTTTTTTCCAAGTTTCTGGTGGGGGGGGGGGAGAGAGAGAGGACAGCCATCTGATGAGGAACTCTTCTTCGACCTTAGAGTTTCTCTGCTGAGACATGGGTGGGTGGTTTAATGATCAATCTCAAGGTCTCCGAATGACTGATGCCAACCTGAGAAAATCTGGCAGAAGAGGGTGAGGATCGCAGGAGGTACCAGATTCCCAGCAGCTCAGCTCATTGCCACACCAGGGCCCGGAGGCATTACCCCTCTCATTTCTAGTCAACCTGTTGCCCCACTCTGGATTTCAGATGGAGAGAAATTCCCCGTGAATCAAAACAATAAAATAAAGTGGATGAGAAACACCTAATTCATTGAGCTGAGTGTGAGCATCATTCATACGTTTTTCAAACCAGCTCTCGGGAACCTCCTAGTCACTCAGGTTTTCAGGTTCTCCCCTAATGAGGTATATTTACATACATTTGGCTCCAATAACTAGGCGGATGTACGTGAATGCATCTCATTCATATTAGTTAGTGATTGCCTTTTTTTTATAAAAACTAGATTATAGGAAGGTCCCTGGGTAAAAGTACGAGTGGGGACTAATAACAAGGATACTTTTACCTGTGGGAAAAGGTAGGCGGAGTTAGAGTGGGGGAGGCACTAAAATGCAGACTTTTGCATTTTCAAAATTATTTTCAGGGAAAAGTTATTCCTAGAAAAAGCAGATGAAAATCTCTGTGGGAACTCTTTCCATCATCAATCTTCAAAGCGAACGTGCACAAGTACCTGTGAACTTTGCAGCTAAATGCATAGCATTGAAAATTGCCCCTAAACTATTTGCAGCTGAACATGGATGAATTTCTTAGGGCCTGAGTCCTGTGGAGTCACTGGAAAGTACCAACTTTTTAGGGCTTAACATCTGGTCATTTATCTCACTTGCACTCCTGCAGAGGGTAACTTGCTCCCTAAGATCTGGATGTGGAACACAGATGGGCTTCAAAGGCCACAAAAGGCTCACTCTTCCTTCCTGTGGACTTAAGACATTGAAACGAGCTGTTAGAAGAAACGCCTTTTCCTCTTAAATAATTATCTTGATGGGTCCTGCTGCCCTGCACCACTGCTACTCGGGGAGATCTCCTGGGATGGCTGAGTGGGTGGCTGACTTTTCTCCGAAGGAAAGCTGTTGCCAGAATCCTGTGCTTTATGGGGAATGTTATTTATCCCTGACTTTACAGGGCGCTGCTTTTCCACTCGCAGAGCTGAGAGACCTCTGCTTTCGGTCTTTGCCTGGCTGTACCTCTCCTCGGATACCAGGCAAGAGAGCTCTGCCCCCATTAACTTGACTTTGACCAAGAAGGCTTTGAATGGGCCAGTCGTAGCCACCCTGCCTCCCAGTTTGCACAAGATGGATTCTTTTCAAAAGCGGGGGGCCCAGGAAGAGAAGTGACTCAGAGCAGAGCCCGAGTGGGAAGTGGGGATGTGGTGGCTGCCGGGGCTCAGGCAGCAGATAGGCCCCTGCTGCGGGGGAAAGGATTGCAAACGCTCATCTCCTTCCCTGAGAGCCGAAGGAGCGAAGAATGGGAACCAGGTTGTGAAACTCTCAGGTGCCTTTGGGTTGGCACAAACAGACTTGAGAACACAGACGCCCATTGCTGCAACTTGCTGCCTTGTGAAATGTGTTTTTTTGTTTTTTTTTTTTGCCATCTGAGAGTTTGGCCGAGGAAGGCGAGACATTCACAGGCAGCGATTCAGCCTACTTGTTTTGGGACACGGCGATTTGGTAACCTTAGTGTGAAGCAACCTAATACCTGGGTGGCACAGTTACCTATACCCATGCTTCAACGTGCCCATTGCTAACCCGGCCCGGCACCACTTGTGCTTAAGGAGGGAGGGCCCCGCGCTGCGGGCGCAGCTATTTGCTGCCTCCTCATTAATTCAGGAGGATTGGAAGCTGCTGTCAGAAGGGCACGGACTGCCCGGCACTGGGAAACCAGCTGTCACTTACTAAACCTGTAGATGCAAACAAGTTAAATTCCAGAACAGGTCTTTCACAATCCCACAGGGAATATGAGGACACCGAAATGCCACATGAGTAACAGAGGAAGCTGAGAAACTTAACAGCATCGGGCCCAGAGAGCACTCATTAAGCCTCATGAGCCGAGTGCCCTGTGAATTACAGGATGGGGTTACAGGGCAAGGGGTTAGTATTGCTTTTATTTTTTTTAATCAAACCAATAATACTTAGGTTGATAAGATGGCTTTCCAGTTTAAAACAGGACCCCACTAATGAACATTTTAGAAAAAGCCAGATAAGAGAGAGAGAGAGAGAGAGAGAGAGAGAGAGAGAGAGAGAGTGTGTGTGTGTGTGTGTGTGTGTGGCAGGGGAGGGGGGTCTGAACTGCATGCCAGTAAAGAACAGTTTGTACCAGGTGCAAGAAGCCTTTTTCCTGTAGCCCCTGTGTAACAATATTGCCTTTGAGACCCCTGTGCCAGAGCACTAGTGGTTCTGCCACGTTTTGATCTAGGAAGTGGAAAGGAGGAGAAGAGATCCAAGAGAGGCCAGGCAATGTGCCGAGTGGAAGGAACTGACTCTTCAACTTTGCCGCCAGCAACTCCAGGGAGGCAAAATGAAGCCCCCTCGGATTTATGTGCCCCTTTGTGTATTTATTTGGATTTAGCTCACGCCTTTTCTTTCGCAGCTCAAGGCAAGTTACGATCAGATACAGTAGGAATTTTCCCTATCCCCAGAGGGCTCACAGCAAAGACTACCAGGGAACTTGTGGATGACAACATTTTTGATTGTGTGCAGCACATGCCTGGGTAATTTATTTCTGCCTGTTTTTCAATCACAGCCTCTCCAACCCTTACCCATGACTCACTGAAAATTTAAAGGCAGTGAGTTTTGGGTGCTTTGGTGCATGAATGATTTATAATCCACCAGATGTTTTATGCAGATAACATTTTAAAAGATATGTCATTCTAGGACCATTTCCAAGCTTTTCAGAAAACAAACAGGTTGTCAAAAAAAAAGCATCCCACAGCAGCAGCCTACAACGTGGAGCTGAGCTTAGAGATCTCGCTTGCCTTTCTTATACTATGCTGGAGAAACTAACATGGTTGGTTTATGCTGAAAGGCCAGATGTCCACAGAGTCCACCTTCCTCAGATTGCCTAACAGTTCTCTCTGTGCCCCATCCAGTGCAAAATAAGCAAATGCCTTTAGCACATTTGCAAATAGTAAATTTATTTATTTTTATTTATTTAGAGATTTTTTATATACTGCGGCACATGCAGCACATCACCTCGGTTTACAGCAAACAGTAATGCAGCAACAGGCTTTACAATCAAATATTAAACGGAGCAAAAATAATAAAAGAAAAAAAGTACAAACAGCATGTTTAACAGTTAACTAAGCAAATAAATATCATTGACGTAAGAGTAACAGGGATTACCGAGAATTTGATCTACATATAGCATTATACAGTAGCAAGCGTTTCTAGGGAACAAGTGCAGGTAGGATGGGATGGGGAATCAGGATGGAGGTTAAAGAGCGACGTATGCGGCCTATATGGGGCCCAGTCAGTCATGGGTATGCTTTTTTGAACAGCCAGGTTTTTAGGATTTGTTTAAATTTTCTGTGGCATGGTTCCTGGCATAGTTCAGAGGGTATACTGTTCCATATTGTGGATCCTGCTATGATGAGAGAGCGTTCTTTTGTAGATGCATGTTTGGTAAGTTTAGGGGAGGGGATCGGCAGTTTGGTCTGATGCTGCGATCTTGTTGGTCGGTTTGTCTTCTTGAAATACAGGTGTTCGGAAAACCATTGCATGTTTCTGTTATGAATAGCCTTGTGTATTAGTGTAATGGATTTGTATATAATCCTGGATGCAACGGGTAGCCAGTGCAGAGACTGAAGAGCAGGAGTGATGTGATCGTGGCGGTGTGTGTTGGTGAGTATGCGGGCAGCTGCATTTTGTAGCATTTGTAATGGTTGTAACGTGTTTTTTGGTAAGCCTAACAGTAATGCGTTGCAGTAGTCAAGCTTTGACAAGGTTGTAGCTTGTAGCACTGTGCGGAAGTCGTATGGGTGTAAGAGAGGTTTGATACACTTTAGTGTATGGAGCTTGAAGAATCCATTTTTAGCAGTGGCAGTGATGAATTTTTTAAAGGTGAGATTGTTGTCAATGATGATACCAAGGCTGCAGAGTTGTTCTGCTGTGGGTGGGCAGACTTGGGAAAAGGAAGTTGTGTTTAGAGTGGAGTTGTTTGGAAGTGAGATGACGAGCAGCTCAGTTTTGTTGGTGTTAATGGCCAAGTAGTTGCCAGTAAGTAGTTTTTTTATTTCCGTGAGTGCCACATTCCATGTGTTCAGGGCATTAGTGAGAGAGCTGTTTATAGGTATGAGGATCTGCACATCATCTGCGTAAATGAAGTGTTGAAAACCCAGTTTTGAGAGTAGTCGACAGAGAGGTGTGAGATAAATGTTAAACAGAGTTGAAGAAAGTGAGGATCCTTGGGGTACTCCTTGTGCGAGGCTGCTTGGCTTGGATTCACATCGTCCACTTTTAACACTGTAGGTCCTATTGTTCAGGTATGATTGGAACCAGCGTAGAGCTGTGCCGGTAATACCTATTTCAGTGAGGCGGGTGATGAGGGTGTTGTGATTGACAGTGTCAAAGGCAGCATATATATCCAGAAGGGCAAGAATGTATGAGTGGCCAGAGTCTAGGGCTTTTAGGATCAACTCTGATAGGGAGAGTAGAAGCGTTTCCGTGCTGTGGTACTTTCTAAATCCATATTGGGACGGGAAGAGTAATTGATGCTCGTCGAGGTATTCGGTGAGTTGTTTATTGATGATTCTCTCCATTATTTTGGATAGGAAGGGGAGGTTTGAAACTGGACAATAGTTTGCTGGATCAGCAGTATCTAGGTTTGGTTTTTTAAGGGTAGGTTTTATGATGGCATGTTTGAGCTGAGAAGGAACAGTGCCCAATAAAATCGATTTGTTGAGGAGAAGGAGAAGGCATCTGCAATTTCTCCCTGATCCCTATTATGGTGATTGAGTCCTTTAAGATTGTACTTTCCGAATTCATTTAGAGGGTAATTTTCAAATAGTCTGCCTCTAGGTAAAGCCTGTGTATATATAGTACATGTCAATTTTACTGGGTAGTTTCAACGCAAACTAACTTGTGCAAGTTTGCTTTGAAATACTTGGGTACTAGGCCAAGTATACACCACGCATTCACTTGTGTAATTTATACTTCCTCTTCGGAGG
The DNA here is from genome assembly GCF_901001135.1 of Rhinatrema bivittatum. Lineage (NCBI taxonomy): Eukaryota > Metazoa > Chordata > Amphibia > Gymnophiona > Rhinatrematidae > Rhinatrema > Rhinatrema bivittatum. Next base: position 766,191,887 of record NC_042616.1, read on the forward strand.
ATGTAACTTACCCGTCTATACTTTTGCACAGACTTACTGAAATGAAAAAGTATGCACACTAAGTGCTAACTCCGCCCCCGGCTCTGCCCCCGGAATCTGTGCTTACTATTATGTGCACTGAGCCTGGGTCAATTTCAGGACAACCACATTAAAAGTAAATGTTGTCCACCGATCAACGAGCAATTGTAATTTGTAAGAACAAGTTGTACCCAATACTTATTACTTTAAATGTATCAACCACCTTTTTGCTCAATTTCTACAAAACATGAAACTAATTTTTCTTTATTTTCTTTATTAGTATTTCATTCTTAAACGCTATCAACCATTATACCACCCCGCGGTTTGCAAGATCACAAGCTTCAATTGCATATCCACCGCTCGGGGGTTACTTTTAATCATTGGTCTGCAAAAATCATTTTTTTAAAGAAATATGTGGAAAAATTCCCTTTTTTTTCTCTTAAAAACAGTAAATGGTACTTCCCTTGCCTTAGAGGTATTTTGGTATCCGAGCCCAGAGTCCAAGTCCAGTCCACAGACTGAGTCCAGAGTCCTCTAAGACAAGGGAAGTACCATTTACTGCTTTTAAGAGAAAAAAAAAAAGGGAATTTTTCCACATATTTCTTTAAAAAAAAGATTTTTGCAGACCAATGATTAAAAGTGACCCCCAAGCGGTGGAAATGCAAGTGAAGCTTGTGATCTTGCAAACCGCAGGGTGGTATAATGGTCGATAGCGTTTAAGAATGAAATACTAATAAAGAAAATAAAGAAAAATTAATTTCATGTTCTGTAGAAATTGAGCAAAAAGGTGGTTGATGCATTTAAAGTAATAAGTATTGGGTACAACTTGTTCTTACAAATTACAATTTCAGAACAGCCATGTATCTGCATGCCCCCTTTTTGCCGTTGCGATAACTACTTCTACTGGCAAAATGTTCCATAATTAACCAGGACGAGTAAAAAAAAAGAAATAAAATCCTTCTTTTGAAAGTAGTGAAATCTGTTACTCTTCTGTAAACCGGACATGCAAAAGGTAGCCGGATAAATAGCCCCTCCCCGTTATACCCCCGCCCCATCCTGCCCCCTGATTAGCCAGCTGATATATTCAGATCCCACCCACTTAGCCGGATAAGTCAGAACTTATCCGGCTTAAGTGGTGCTGAATATCTATCTCTAGGGGAGCAGACCGAAAAGTTGTAAATTGGGTGAGGAATTGGCTGAGTGAGCAGCAAGATACAGAGGGTGATGGTAAGTGGAGTCCATTCTGGTAAAGACAAAGGGGATAATAAGCCAATGGCCGGCTTGTAATGTTAACCAGATAAACCCATTTGGCTAGCTCTGTTGGGATGTTCGGTGGTATGGCGGCGCTGCTGAATATACCTGGCTATCTTAAAACTAGTCGGATAACTATCTGGCTAACTTTCGGACTACTCTATGGCTTGAACAGAGTTAGTCAGATAACTTATCTGGCTGACTTATCTCAGTCCTGGAATACCCCCATTTATCTGTGCTCAAAATATTAAAAAGTTGGCATATAGCTCACAATTTATTGGCTCAAAAGTAACCAGTGGGATACCCCAGGACTCAGTGATATCTTTGTTAGTGGCACTCAGGGGTGGATTGGCCTATCGGGGGATCGAGCATCCCCCCGGCGGGCCGGTCGCGCTAGTCACGTGGTCTGCCGAGCGCGGCTCTGTCACGGCCGTGCTCGGCAGACCACGTGGTGTCTCCCGGGCCGGCCTGGGCGGCGAATACCCGGGCTGGTCGTCATCGGGAATCCGCCGCTGGTGGCACTGCTGAGGAGCAGGAAGGGAAATAAATAAGCTTGCTTGCAGATGACACAAAAATCTGTAACACAGAGCTGCCAGGGAAAGCTGACAGACATGAAGGAGGAACTGAGAAAAATGGAAAAAAGATCAAGAGCTTGGAAAACGAGCTTGTGTGTTAAAAAAAAAGAAGTGTGAAATCCTGCATGGGGGCACAAAAATCCATTATCCATAAATCAGTTAGAAAAACAAGAACTGTAAACTATCAAACAAAAGAGAGCTTTAAGAAAAATCATCTCAGGTAGCCAGACAATATAATTAAGCCACAGGGAAAGGTAACTATGCACAGCAGCCCTGGATTAACCATTAAGCAAAATAAGCACATGCATAGGGCTCCCGGGGCAGCTCAGAGTGTTGAGAATTTGCATTTTTTTCTGTTGCCCCGAGTTTTAAGTAAATAGTTTGCTTATATTGCTTTTACTGCTATTCAATGTTAAATAAATAACATTTTAAAAAGTTTATTTTTAATATAGTTGTCGAGTCTGGCCTGGGGGACGGTCTGGAAGAAATCTAAATTTTTAATCTCTTATTTCACCTTCAGCACTTATTGAGTCTTAATGCCTCCTCAGCTAAGGACTAGAAGGGCCGAGGGGGCACCATGGTTGGGCTGTGCTTAGGGCCTCACTTGGCCTTCATCCAGCCCTGATGCACGGCGATATAAACAGAGGTAGCCCCGGCTAGAAAAAGGAGGTAATTTTGAGGACATTTTCAAAGAGATTTCTATGGGCGAAAAGCATCTTGTCCACTTGAATGGGCAGTCTGAAACTTGTCCGCCCTAAATGTGCGTGCTTTTTAGCTGCATTGAGAGGAGGTGTTCTCACTGGCATTTAGTTTGAGGGAAGAAAAGTAAGCACGTGCCGTCGATTGCATTTTCACATCTGTGCGCGCGAGCGCTCTTTCAACCAAAGTTCTACCTGCAGGAAAAAGCCAGGGCCAGCGGCCATGCGTGCTTTAGACGCATGCTTTCGCTCTGAGGATCGCTGCTAAGCCCGCAGGTGAAAACGTTATTTTTCAAAGCACTCCTTTTACTTTGGGCCTTGAAAGAGATATTTCTTTCCCCCCCCCCCCCCCCCACTAAGAAAGAACCCAGGCCCTGGGGAAAGAGACTGTGAAAGAGCTAGAAAGAGCTAGAAAGAGACAGAAATTCTTTTAGGCTTCCACTGGTGTGTAGCCTGCACCCAGAGGTGAGGCTGCACAGAGATTTCGTGAGAGGTTTTGGTATGTTTCTTTAAGAGAGCGTAATTATGGCAAACCAGTAGGGAGGCTTTTTTTGGGGTCAATATAAGGAGGTATTCAGAGTGGGAAATGTGGGGTTTTTTTTTGGTTTTTTTTTGAGTCTTGGTCTTTGCACTTGGGGCTAAAAGCCTAGGCTGTAGAATCTCTCTCCTTCTCTGCAGCCAGCTGGCCCGTGTACAGAAAGGCCATGGCTCCAGGCTCCGACTGCTGGACACCTGGGCAGTGCCAGCAAGGAGGAAGCGTAACATCCAAGGAAGTGGACCTCATTCCTTAACCGGGGAAGAAGCAGTATGAGAATTTATGAGTACTGAACAGGACATTGTTTAGGGTTGTAACTGCTGCTCCTCACAGGTTACCCCCATGTTTTCATGTTTAGCAATAAGAGGGAGAAACTAAAAACTAAGTCGACATGAAAATTTGGAGGTAGAGTGTTTTATTGTTGTTATTGCTGCTTCTAATGCTTAGGGGCCTTCTTTTTCAGTTTAAACCGATTTTCACCCTAATTTTAGAATGATTAAGGGCAGCTTCTGACCTGCAGAGGCAGTGTCTCAAGGCCTCCAGCAACTGCTGGAAGCCAGTGCAGACCAAAGTTACAAGCCCCTGTCCTCCGCCAGCAAAAGCGCTGGCCCTCCGGTAGCACTGACGTGGCTTTTCAAGCCCTGTACTCCCATCCCCCCATGCCACCAAAGTGCCTGCTGCTAGGTGCCACCAGTGCAGCGTTTGAAGCGGGCCATGCCCACCAGAAGCACTTCCCAGCAGCATCCCTGGACCCACACAAAAGTAGATGTGCGGTGCTGCAGAGCACGGGAGCCTCAGCCAGCATGCTGCTGAAGGAGAGAGAAGCCTGGAGTCACCTCCGGTAAGGACGAAGGCTATTGCAATGGGGGGTGGGGAGGGGGGGAGGGATATTCTCAGAGGTAATGGGGAGAGAAAGGGACATGCTAGGCAGGGGATGGGGTTAGAGATAGGAATGCCGGTGGGTGGGAGATTCTCTTTAATATTGTTTTATTAGCCTGGCTTCTATCCACCAAAATAATTACCCAGAAAAATAACGAGTCACATTTTTCCATCGTTTTTGTCCTGTTTTTGTTCTTGACATTATAAACCCCCATAAGTTCCCAGGAAAAAGTTTAAAAATAAAAACTGAAAATGAAAGTCCCTACCGTACTAATGCAGATTGAAACTTGTGAACTGAGAAATCAGAGATTTTTAGGAATTTTTATACTGACTCCTAGAAACTCCAGATTTTGAAAATGAGAGGGTTTTTTTTGTTTGAAGATACTTTCTGAGTAAGTTCAAATTTTGTCCCAAGGTGTGGGTTCTAGAGGAGCATCTTTTAGCATATGGAAGAAGCTGGGATGCAATCAGAGGGGTAACACAGGGGAAATAAGTGTTTTGTGGTGCGTTCATGAGATTTAATGCTTGCCTCTCCGCCAGATCCATTGCCCCATCTACTCGACTAGTTTGAACCCATTGAGACTGGTGCTTAGGCCATAAACAGGTATTGGACACTCTGTCACAGGACTTCCCAAACAGTGGGGTCACAAAACCTTCAGCTGGGGTCACAGAACCTTCAGCTGGGGTCACAAATATCTCTTCAGGCACCAGCTGCAGCAGCATTAATGTAGAAATCAGTTTGGGGTTTTTGAGCCAGTACATACTCACAGGCCCTGCAGTGCCATAAACTCCAGTCCTCGAGTGCCATAAACAGACATTTCAGGATATCTACAATGAATATGCAAGAGATAGATTTCCATGCTATGGAGGACTGAGGTTTGCCATCACTGCCTTAAAGTTATTAGAGGAGGAGGATATCATGCTGGCATTTAAAGAGGCTGTGAAGTTCAAAGTGCTTAGATAAACTCTGGAGGAATCCAGACTCTTAAAAATAAAGGGAGTGTAATATTTTGTGAAACCCTTGTTATATCTAGTGAGAAGTACATGAAGGGTTGGCTTAAAGAAAAACACTATGTAATCTTGAATATAAGTAATAGGGATGGCATTTGGGAGTAATAAAATAGGAAATGGGATGACATTTCCTATTTCATTTTGGATCGTTTTCAAAACATTGGACTCTTGTTTCATTTTGGAAACCTATTTAAAAAAAAAAAAAAAGTCATCAGCCGGCCTAGGCCTCAGCCCAAAGCCAGGGCATTGCCTAGGGAGGAGGCCAAGACTCAAAGCAGGGGTCCTGGCCTATGTACGAGCGTGTCTCTGGTACCTCGGCCTAGGCCTGAAGCCTGGGCCTCGCTTAGGCATAGGGTGCAACCTGATGAAGGGGCTGTGGCCTACACCTAAGCGCAATGCTGAGGTCTCAGCCTAGGCCCAAGCTCAATGCCAGGGCCTAGGCTGAGACCCAAGCAAGGCCCAGGCCTGGAAAAATTTCCCGACTACTCTCCCCCATTCTTAACAAATCCAATGCTGCATCCTGGCCCGGTCTGATGCCAGGGCCTTAGCCCAGACCCAGGCCCAACACCGTAACTCGGCTAGGTCCGGGCCATGGCTTAGGCTGAGGAGGGTGCCATTTTGATGTACAGCAGTTGAGTTACCTATCATATATCAAAAAGGTGCCCTCCACTGGGAAGGATGCGTGGGAGTTTATTAACTCCGGCTCAATTACCCCAGTGGGCAGTGTCAATTGGTGAAGAAGAGCTGAAGAAAGAAGACACTGAAGAGGAGCTCTGGGCTCCAAGCCTGGGCCTGATCCTCGATCCTGGATGAGAGGATAGAGACCTATCTCATACAAGACCCCTATAACATACAGTCACCATTACCTGAACCTTCAAGAAATTTAAGGCTAACCGCTTATCCAAACCTTCCAACAAAAATTTGAAAATGTAAGGAACAGAAGCACCTCTAGCAAGAATCTGTTTAGTAGAGCACCAAATCTCAAACAGTCACCATACTCTTATGTATGTCAAGGAAATAGAGCTTGCGAGAATGCAAAAGAGTATTCATCACTTCTGGGGAATATTCTTTCTTGCTCAAACAAAACCTCTCAAGCACCAGGCCATAAGACAAAATCAAGCTGGATCCTTGTGAATCACTGGTCCTTTCATCAGGAGACAAGGACTCTGTGGCAAGGGTAGAGAACTCCTTTTTTTTTATAACCAGATTAGGTTTGCAAAGCAAGGATGCTTGGGCCAATCAGGAGGAACTAGAATCACTGGCCCTCAATGTGTGGAGATCTTTTGCAGAGCTCTACCTGTCAGAGGCCATGGAGGAAATACATAAAGAAGTTGATGTTCCGGTCACGTTTGAAACAGGGCATCTCTTCCTGCTGATCTGTGTTCTCTTTGCTTGCTGTAAAAATTTTCCATCTTTTGATTCTGTTTGCCATAAAATCCATTCCTGGCATTTATTTATTTATTCTAAATTTCCCATTGAACCACAATCTGTGTGAAGGCCTCCTCTGACAGCTCCTATTTCCCGTAATCCATAACGGTGCTACTGGGAAAGTCTGCTTGAATATTTTCCAACCTTGCTATGTGCAATGCTAAAATCATCCTGAGGTGTTTTTCTGCCCAGTCCATCAGTGGAATCACTTCTGATGACACCTGGAAGCACTTGGTGGCTCCCTAATGGTTTGTATATGCCCCTATGGTAGAATTGTTTATAAAAAATCCTGCATGCTCAACCTCAGATCATTAGCGCAAACTGAAACAACTTCAACCAAATTGCTCTGGCATCCAACCGGTTCATAGAATACCTGGCCTCTTCCACTGCCCAAGTCCCTTGAGACACAGAACCTTGACAATGAGACCATAACCTAAAGGCAGGCATCTTTCCTCACTATTATCCAAGACAGGAACTCTAGATATGTAAACTACTAGGGAAAAACCACAAAAAACACACTATCAGGCACAGATAGATAAGAATGCATACAAGTTTTATTAGTAGAGTTTTCCTGACAATAAACAGAACATAAAGTTGCATTTTTAACCATTTTCCTATTTAATTATTCCAGTACGATTATTTAAGTACATTATTCTGTGAGTTTAACAAATTGCATATTCTTCCTCTTACTTTATAGGTGTAAAAATTATCTCCTTCTTCAATTGTGTTTTGGAAGGGTCTTTTTATCATTAGAATCTCCAATTGTTGCCCATTAATTTTCCCTTCTTTCCTAGATAATATGCCATTTCAAGCTTAAGGTAAATAAACACAGGGAACATAACTTAGAAGCCTAATCTCAAAATCTTAGAATACTATTGCCCCAAATTAATCTCCAGGCTATTTAGCTATAATTGTAATGTACAAATAGGCCAACCCTTAGTGGACCTGTCTGCTCCCAGGCTTCCAATTGGTATACAGTTTAAACCTTAGTAGACCCCTCCATCTCCCAGGCTCTGCAATCAAATATAAAAAAATTATAGGCTATGTGATCCTTCCAGTAACTCCATCAGCTTCAGGCTTTCACTTAAAATAGGAATACATCGAAATGTTTTAACAAAGCTTACTACCTAACAGGCCGATACAGTAAAGCGCGGCCGCAGTCACGCCGTTTCTAACCCGCTGTGTACTCACAATTTCGCCGCGTAAGTCTAACCCGCAATTCACTATCTGTTTTTACCGATCCTTGCCGCTTCTTTAACTCGATGCTTATCCCTTTCCGCCCGCGGCATATATATGTATGTAAACAATCCGATTAGCTATTCCCTCCCATACAGTAAAGTGCGCCCCGACTATCGCCTTTTTAACCTGCTATCTTGCCGCGTCTTTAACCTACTAATTTACCGCCTACCCTGACCCTTGCGTTAGTGTGGTGAACTTAGCCACCCAGTCCCAAACCAACCCAATCCACAGAAAAAAAAATGCTTCTCGCACTTAGCCGCCCAGTCCCAAACCAACCCAATCCACAGAAAAAAAAATGCTTCTCGCACTTAGCCGCCCAGTCCCAAACCAACCCAATCCACAGAAAAAAAATGCTTCTCGCACTTAGCCGCCCAGTCCCAAACCAACCCAATTCACAGAAAAAAAATGCTTCTCGCACTTAGCTGCCCAGTCCCAAACCAAACCAACCCAATCCAAGTCCTAGCAGAGAGAGACGAAATTTAGCCGCCCAGTCCCAAACCAACCCAATCCACAGAAAAAAAATGCTTCTCGCCCTTAGCCGCCCAGTCCCAAACCAAACCAACCCAATCCAAACCCAAGCAGAGAGAGACGAAATTTCACAGTCCCAAACTTTTCCCCAGCCCCCGCTCACCTGCCCTGGCCGCGGCCAACCAAGCCCCCAGCAGCAGCAGTAGAAGGGCGGTGAGAGAGAGCGGCTTCAGCAGCCCCGCCGGCGAAGGTGAATACGTGCAAGCCTGTAGGTCCAATATGGGTGCTCAAGGCATCGAAGGCGCATGCGCACACGCCGTGACCTCCGATATCCAGCTGGTCATGGCGCCTTCACTGCCTTGAGCGCCCATATTGGACCTACAGGCGTGCATGTATTCACTTTAGCCGGCGGGGCTTCTGAAGCCGCTCTCTCTCGATGCCCTTCTACTGCTGCTGCTGGGGGCTTGCGTGGCCGTGGCCAGGGCAGGTGAGCGGGGGCTGGGGGAAAGTTTGGGACTGTGAAATTTCGTCTCTCTCTGCTGGGGCTTGGATTGGGTTGGTTTGGTTTGGGACTGGGCGGCTAAGTGCGAGAAGCATTTTTTTCCTGTGGATTGGGTTAGTTTGGGTCTGGGCAGCTAAATTTCATCTCTCTCTACTGGGGCTTGGATTGGGTTGGTTTGGGACTGTGAAATTTCGTCTCTGTCTGCTGGGGCTTGGATTGGTTGGTTTGGTTTGGGACTGTGAAATTTCGTCTCTCTCTGCTGGGGCTTGGCTTGGCTTGGATTGGATTGGGTTGGTTTGGTTTGGGACTGTGAAATTTCGTCTCTCTTGTCTGTCTGAAGGAGGGTGCTTGTTGTGCTCCCTGCCTCCGATCGCTGGCTGCTGGGGCTGCCTGGCGCCAGGCGCTCAAGGCAGCGGGATCTGTAGGAGAACCATCCACTTCCTGGAACCTGTTGACAGGTAGCTGCTGGTACCTGTCATTTCAAACGTCATTTGAAATGACAGGTACCAGCTCCTATACAGTAAAATGAATTATGCTTCATGTGCTTCATGGACGCGCGCTGGACGCGGCTTGCATTTGCATGCCATTTAAATACAGTATCGAGCGGTAGGTGATCCGAACTATGCGTGCGGCAAACGCGGGTGCACCGGGCACTAATGTACCTCTTTCTACCGCACCTTACTGTATCGTCCTGTAAAGTTGTTACCTTCTGAGGGTAATTAATTATCTGTTATCTAAGATTTATATCATTTGAGGTTTAAGGATACACTGGATACATTGAAGCCTTTAGCAGGGTATGCCTCTGTACTGCTAGGACCCTCTGCAATGTCTTTTGCTCCCAGAATTTCCTATTGTTCGTTGCAAACTTCTTTGATGTGTTTACATCAAAGGTGGAGCTTAGCTTGTCATTGTCAGTATTTGGCTTATATATGGTTGATGTCTGGTTTTAGGCCTCTTTCATTGATTAGTCAGTTCACAGACATCTGATTAATTGGTCTTCCAGATATCTCATTAGATATGAATGAGCCTTATGACAATCAGAGGAACATGCAATGTTAGCAAGTTATTATTAACTGGCTAGAGTTCATTTCAAATCTGATTGGATGACAAGGCTCTCAATGTCAGACCTTAATTGGCAATCACAGACTGTTTAACAAAAGGTCCACAGTTCTTTCCTGAGTTTTATATCTGCAATTACTTGTTTGGACATCTTCCCATGCTGTACTGAATTCTGGTTAGGACTCATGTCACTTGCTTGCTTCATGCTGACAAGTTACTCCCTACTATCATATATATTTGTACGATATCTGGAGTGGTTAACGTAAATCTATCTTACTGATCCGTTCCACCCCTCCCTTCCAGCTTCCTGCTTTTACTTCTAACTTCTAGTCTAGGAAATGCCTCTGTGTATGTTCCTATCTTACAGGATACATCTGTAAGGGCAGAAGTTAATTGCCTGTCTCTGTGGAATGGATTCAGTCGTTAAGCTTAGAAAGGTAAAATATAATAGAAACAAAAAGTATATATCGTGTATAGGTAAATCATTACAGATCCACTCTCTGTTGGATTCGTGGACCCTTGAGCCGATCGGAACCGAAAGGTGAACTGCTGCAAGGTAGCAGCAGTGGCCCCGACCGGGAGGCGGTAAGGACGGAGATGTGGCTGGCCCGAGGAAGACCCTGGGAAGCCCTTTGCGACCAAGGGCTTAGGCAAGGAAGAAGGGAACGGATGGAGCTGACACAGTGGTGAGAAAGTCTTCGCCCTGGAAGCCGAGCCTCCCCCGAGAGGAGCTCGTAGGAGTTCGGCCGCTGGGACTTAGGAGATTCACCCTGGAAGCCGGAGTCCCCCCAGGAGGAGCCCGTAGGGACCCGGCCGCTGGGACTTAGGAGAGCCCGCGGGGGCAGAGTCAGACAGGATCCAAGGTCGAGTGCCAGAGGGTCGTTGCTCACCAGTCCGGAGTCAAGTGCCAGAGAGTCGCCGCTTGCCAGTCCAGAGTCAGGTGCCTGAGAGTCGTCGCTTGCCAGTCCAGAGTCAGAAGCCAGGGGATCGCCGTGAGCCAAACCGGGGTCAGAAGCCAGAGAATCATCGTGAGCCAGTCCAGAGTCAGGAGCCAGGGAACACCGTAAGCCAATCCGGATCAGGAATCAGGAAGACCAGGAGAACACAGGACGCAGCAACTGAAGACAGGAAACCTGGGAACCTCGTTGCAAGGCAATATCCTGGTCAAGCTGCGGGGTTTAAATACCCTGCAGCGTCTGATGTCATCAGGAGGCGTCCTCTACCTTTTCCCGCACTGGCCCCTTTAAATCCTGGCCTGAGACGCGCGCGCGCGTCTAGGGGGCGGGGACAGCCGCCGAGGGACGCCGGCTGCTGCGTCGCAGCGAAGACGTGGTGGCAGAAGGGACTGCAGGCCCGGGCGAGGTGGGCAGACGCCGGGCCTGCGGCGGCCGAGGTCCCCGGAGGTCCGGGGAACGCGGGCCCAACGCGGAACCCTGACGGGGTAAGTAGCGATTCCGGGGCCGACCCGGAATCGCAACACTCTCTTCTCCAAATTGTCGGGTATCAGCTACCAATTCAAACTCTCTCTCACTTGATCTGGGACAGAAAGCTTGATTACATGTCTGTGATCTTGAGTCCCACCTGGACAGTAAGGCCCTCTGGTCTCATATGAGCTCGTGTCCAAGAAAGCAGTACCAAGGCTGCTGCCATGGAAAATAACATGTTAAGATGATATCATGCCAAAGGGTCTCTCAGTGTTCTTCAATGAACACACTTTAACTTGAAGAATTTGGATCTGCAGGCTGCAGTTCTGTTTCCTGTACTCGAATTCTCTTGGTGTCAAAAAAGGAGCTCCCATTCTAGAAATTGTGATGGATTTAACTTACTCTATGCAAAGTTTATTATCCATCTTAGATGTTGCAAAAATTTGATCACCCTGGATGTAACCAATTCACTCTCCTGAGCTGACTTTGCTCAGATCAACTGATCATCCAGATAGAGATGAACCAAAATATGCTCTCAATGTAAAAAAGCTGTTACTACTACATTACCCCAACGTGTGAGTACTTTAGCATGAAAGTGTTGATATTAGAAAGAGCTAGCTGCCATTTTTTGGAAAGTCAAGGAGAGCCTTGATATTGCGTATCCCGCTCATGCCCAACCCGCTCCTGGGCCCGCTTACTCTTCCTCCCCGCCAGCCAGTCCCGGGTCGGCCTCCCTCACATCTGCCGCCAGCTCCACTCAGCCACGGCGTTCCATGGTGGCATTCCCCGATGCTTCACCTCCCGGATCCAGCAGGGCCTCACGGCGGGGCTTGGCGTCCTCTGTGGGGTCGGCCCCACCCCTAGGCGCACGTGCGTGGACTGACCGCCCTCTTAAAGGGCCAAGGGTGGGTCCCAGCTCCACGGCGCCCCCAGATTGATCCCAGTACAAAAGGAAGTGCCTCACATCACTTCCTTGCCTTGGCAATAGGGTCAATCACCTAGTGATAGCAAGTTTGCCTTCCTGCATTCCTGTGTCTTGCTCCTGTGTCTCCTGTTCCAGTCTCTCTGTTCCAGCGTCTCCTGTGTCTCCAGTTCCAGCGTCTCCTGTGTCTTCCGTTCCAGTGTCTTCTGTGTCTCCCATTCCAGCATCTCCTGTGTCTCCAGTTCCAGTGTCTTCTGCTCCTTCGTCTCTCCATCCCTGGTAGTACCCTTTGGACTGATCTCACGGTACTGACCTTTGCCTGTTCTTGACTACTCCTTGATTGCTGCCTGACCTGACCTCTGCCCAGAACACCGACTATTCTTGATTGCTGCCTGCCCTGACCTCTGTCTGGAACACCGAATACTCTTTGCTGCCTGACCTGACCTCTGCCTGGAACACCGACTACTCTCGTCTGCCACCTGGAACTCGACCTCCTGCTTGACCTGACTATGCCCAGACTGGCCTCTGCTACCGACCATGCCTGGCTGACCATTCTGCATCAAGACTCTGGCCTTGATTCTCACCATACACTCGGACACTCTATTCTGGCCTCCTGCAATCTCTGGACTTCCTTATCTGAACACCGACCGCGCACCCTTGTTCGTGCTGGGCAATCCCTTGAACTTTCTCTTTAGGAGACCCTGCGAGGCCCACCTAAGACCGGGCAGCCCGGGTAACCAAGGGCTCAACCTGAGGGATCCCCGGGTTGCTATTGGTGAAGCTCCAGCTAGCCTTTGTCTCCTCCTGTGCTCTGCCTCCTTGTGGCAGGCGCTCTCTGGGTCCGACTGGAGGGCCGTACCAATCCTGCACCAGCCCAAGGGTCCACTCCCAGCGCAACACTTGAGAAGCCGTATCTGAAGAAATTTTGAGCGATTTCTCTGATGAAGGCATGGAAGGATGCCAAAACATTGGAAACTTTGGAATAATGTTTGAGTACTTTAGCATGAAAGAAGTGGGGCAGAAAGCTAAATGACATTATGTTTTTAATACAATTTTCTCAAGGATAAATAAAAGTTTTTTCTATTTAAGTAAAAAAATTTTGGGGGAAAAAGGGATATGACATGAGCTTCAGTGCTTGTTATATGATATTGGTTGAAGCCCATTGCGGGAAAGAGCCTGTAGATTAAAAATTACAAGCACCCATATATCTGATACCAATTCCCAAAGAAAGTGTTTAGTATTAAACTTTGAATTTTGAATTTTAAATTTTAGCTTGGATATTTTCTATATTGTTTAAGGACAAATGTAGACCATCCTTGGTGATGTATCCAAAATTACTTTCTTTACACCATGTTTTCAGTTAGAAATTGAAGTTATCTATGGCAGAGCCTTTTCTACCCCTTTTCATAAACAGGTAATACTTCCAAAAAGGCAATGGTCTTTGCCATGTGTTTAATCTTCTTTTCTAGATTTTGGAAATCTTTCTGTACCTTAAGGATATTATTTCTAGCAATGTCATTGGTTCCCAGATGGATCATAACATTGAATCAGAGTCTCTACTTTCTTCTATAATTGCATTGACTCTCTGGTTGGAATTTCTACTGGCTGAGGATGCTAGAAGGCATTTAATTGTTGCATCCTCATCAAAATGATTTCCCAAATTGGTTCCTCTGATGACTGAGTCTTGCAGCAGAAGAAGCTTTCTTTTATCAAATTTGATACTGTTTACGGGTTTCTGTGTACATTGGGTGACTACAACTGTTTCAGGCATCACTTCATTTTCTATTGCTGGAGTTTCTTCGTTATCCAATCAGAAAAGGTATTATGTAAGGTAATAGCAGGGAAAGTGAGTGTCTCTTCATTACAGGCTTTATTCTTCCAGAGCCTACTGTAATACACTTTTTTCTGGATTTCCGAATTCTGGATGTCTGACTTATCTGTGGGAATGGGAGGTGGATATTCAGAATGCTTCACAGTTGGTGAAATTGGATGTTGTATAGTCACATGTCTTGTTCTACCAGAACCCACTATAAACCATTTATTCTTGGGTTTCTGATTCCTCAACAGGAGCTGGGGGAGATATTCTGGATGCTGCAAGAAAGGAGACTTTTTTTTTGAAAACTGAACAATTCCTCTTTCATATGAGACAGTTGCTTTTTCATTGCAGACAGTTGAAAGCAAATTGGACAACTCATAAGTCTGAAAATGGTAGGCCTTGGGACATATGCATCACAATTGCTATACCGATTAAAATACATTCTTCTAATAGTGTTAAATTGGTTCTTAAATCTTATTCATTTAACCTAAGTACTTGGAAGAACTATTTAAGAAGGTATTTTATCTATCTATCTAGCTATGTTTCACATTTCTTAATTTTGTTGTTTTGATGTTTTATGAAGCATGGTGATATTTCTGTTTTCCATTGTTGCAATTCATACAGAGTCTAGGTTATTGTGGGTTCCACTTCAATTTTTGTCTGCACCTTGCTATTTATACTTTATGGTCTCTTTATTCTGTGAAGTGAGGGTCTGTCTGTATCCTGCATGGGTGACTGAGGTGAGGTATTCTTCTAGCATGTTGTTTCTGTGTAGGGATCCATATCACTATGTCCGGTTTTCTAGCATCAAACATTTAATTGGTCTGGGAATGAATAATTATACTCTATGATTTAAGCAAAGAATATATATATAAGATAGAATTACATTAACTGTAAAGATAAAGTAAAAAATTGGCAGTGGAAACATGAGTAGAGCTTGGGCAGAGTTGGGGATGGAGCTGGGGAGAGCTTGGTGTTGCCCCTAAGCAAAAAGGCATTCTGCTGCCCCTAGAAGGAGGCATTCACCAAAAAAGTAGCTCATGGCTCCATTTGCGCTGCCTTATCCAAAACCATGCAGCTTCTGTCTTGCAAATCTCCCTGCATTCACTGAGGCAGGCGTACACTTGTTCTAGCCCCAATACAGCTGGAAGCTGCCACCTAAAGAGACATACTAGAAGCCTCAAAAGCTTGCTTAAGAATGGCCTCATTCCTTCTTTCCTGAGCATCCTTAAGCACTGCACCATGTTCCACAAGAATAGTGGTCTTTGACGTGACAGAAGAAACCAGCATATCCACCTACAGGAATTTCAGCTTCTCTCCCTCCTGGGAGACAAGAGGATACAGTCTTGCTAGAGAGCGACACCCTTTGAAGTTAGCTTCAAGGAAGTCCTATTCCAAAGCAGTTCAATCTCTGACTGACCTGCACAAGGGGAAGGTCTTAGTGGGTCTCCAGACAGTAGGATCCTCAGAAGACCCTGGACCTTCTTCCACTTTTTCATCCACAATACTAAGTTCACATAACAAATATGAGAATAAGGAGGACAGCTCTTTAAAAAAAACCCCAAAAAACCCATCTGATCACTCAAGGTGGCCCCCAACTGCCCCCAAAGTTTAAAAATACAAAAAAAGAGCCAGCCTGGCGATAGCCCCTGCCCTCCCCCATCCCCCAATCTAATCCATCAAAATAAAATCTCTTCCCGCTCCCGGCCCCTCTCTCTCCCCAGTCCATCAAGATCTCTGGCAAAGCCAGGCCCTCCCACTTCTACCCCGCAGTCCAAAAGGACCATTGCACACAGAAGAATAAATTACTGCTACTGCACTGGTAGTGGATCAAAGCGTTTTTGCAGGCTCCCAAATGTTTGCACCGCCACCCAAGCATTTCCACATTTGCAGCAGCTTCGTCAGAATGTCCACCTTCCAAGTGCCCCAGAGCCCAGGGGGTTCTTTTTAACCAGTCCAGGAGCTATGAGCAGCCTCTCATGAACAAGCCTGGAGCTGCAGTATAAATATCCAGGTGAAAACGCTGGGACTCCTATTGCTGCTACAACCAGGCCGGTTTTACAGGCTATCCACAATGAATATGCATGAGATAGATTTGCATACAATGGCAGCAGTGCATGCAAATTTTTCTCATGCGTATTCATTGTAGATATCCTGAAAACCTGGCCTGTTTGTGGGATGGGATGCCATTGCTTGACTATTTGAAATACGTGTACTCACTATTTTCTCATTGCTGCTTTGCAATTTAAAAAGTGACTGTGCGATTTCACAAAGTAATTTAAGAAAAGAGTTTTATGCATTTTTCACTCCCCACCCCCCCCAAACCCCCACTGAACTATGGTTATATTCTGAGCAGTATTTCAATCATATTGAAGATTAATGTTTTAGGTGAAAAACACCGCATATATGACTGCCCTATAAAAAAGTTTAAAAAGTAGACGGTATGTGAATTTTGTCATTTTGCTTTTTTCTTTTGTGATCCATGTATTTTTTTTTTTTTTTGGTGATGTTATGAATCAGCACAGGTCTCATTTCTTCCAACTGGAACTGGTTCCCTTGGCAGCTTCATCTCCTGAGACAAGAGGATACAGCATCCAGACCTGCCAGTGAACTCCTGAAAGCAGCACATTGCCAGCTGCCATTCTAAGACTTCTCTAACTATTGCCCGCACTTTACAACTCGTCTCCCTCCCGCACAATCCAGAAATAGAAAGTAAAAGCGGTGGTGTATATATTTCATTGTCCCCTGCAAGCGGACCCATGCAATGACATCTATAGCCTTTGGAGAGGGGGGGATGACAGTTTCAGTTTCGAGATCCCAATGGTAGAAAACAGCATATAAAAAAAACACATCCACTAACAGAAGGGAAAGCACAAAGTCCCAAACACATAGGAAAGCAACTTATCCTTATGGAGCAATCATGGAACACTCAGGCCATTTTCATGGCAGAGCTCAAAGCCCCATGCATTTGCAATCATTTGTCCCAATTAGTCATTTTTAAAAAAAATCCTTTTCACCTAGCTTCAATGGGAAAAAGAGGAAGACAAATGGGCAGACTGAATGGACCAGTTGGTCTGTATTTGCCATTATTTACACTGTTGCTACAGGGTCAATTTTCAAAACGCTAGGATGACTAACTTTGGGAGGGTAGGCACCTAAACTGGCCCTTTTGGCTAAGCACCTATATTTAGATGCCTAAAAAGTGGGGAGAGTTAAAATAAGGAAAAAAATGTTAGGGGGGGGGGGTCCATATTCAAAAGAATTTAGCTGGATAACTCAGAAGTTGTCCAGCTAAGAAGATTTGGGAATTTATCCGGCTAAATTTGAGCCAGCTAGAATTTAGCTGGCTTAAGCCCTGGATGCATGAAGATGCGATGTTTTTTTGCGGGAGGGATCCCACTATCGCGGGAGGGTGTCGCTGCAAAAGTGGAGATCCTTCTCCTGAAAAAACATGTGGTTCAATGATGCATTCTTTTGTCTCACAGCCAAACCCCGCGGAGCAAAAGGACACGCGTAGTGGCCCTTTAATACGATGGAGACCTTAACCTCAAGGGACTGCCAGTGCCTTAAAAGACTGCTGTCCCCCCCCCCCCAATAAAAAAATTGTGTCAAAGAGGATAGGTTGAGCGGATGTCAGGGCTGAACCCCTGTCTCAACCCAGGGCTGCCACTCGAGGTGGCCTCCAACTCCCCCCCAAAGTTTAAAAATACAAAAAACGAGCCAGCCTGGCGATGGCCCTGGCCCTGGCCCTGGCCCTTCCCCATCCCCAAATCTAATCCATCAAAATAAAATCTCTTCCCGCTCCCAGCCCCTCTCTCCCCAGTCCATCAAGATCTCTGGCAAAGCCAGGCCCTCCCACATCTACCCCCAGGTCCATCAAGATGTCCAGCAGGTCAGGATCCCCCCCATCCCAAGTCCATCGTCTTTACATCTCGGCCAGGCCCCGCCTCCAATCTTCCCATGCTCACTTCCCTCTCCAAAAGGTGAAAACGATGGCCTGCTGTCTGTCTTTGCCCACTGCAAAGGGATCCAAGAATTCACTATATGTCCACTGGGAAGGGATCACATTTGAAGACTGAGAGGTTTTAGCGTTGAAGTCACACGAATTAAAACAGTTCCCAAGAAAGAAGCACAACCTCATGAGAGGAGTCAAACCAGAATCTCAGCTAAATCACCCAAGTTATGCCCAAAAAGCACCCCTAACCTGAACCAGAGTAAGCCCACAACAAAGCATCCTCTTGAGCTGTGTTGAAGGTAGTTAATTAATTTAGGTAGACAGTTTCTCACTCCCTGGGTACTGTGTCACAATGCATGGCTTTCTTGCTTCATTTTTTTTTTTTTTTAGGGAAATAAATAGGAGATGAATTGTGGGGTGGGAGTGGTAGAAGGACGCACTGTGATTATTTTTGCTGATATGTGTTGTTATTTTATATTACAGTGAATGCTTAATAGTTCTAGGATTGTACCTCGCCCTGATGTCTCAGGGTGAAGGGCGAGTGCTGAAGTATTATAAATAAATAAAAATAAATTTATGCCTAATTTTCACCTATTAGGCATGTGAAAAGCATTCAACTAATGGCCAATTAAGTGAATGCATAATTGGTTCATTATCATAAGCGTTGTGGCTTAACTTTCAAATTTAGACACGTACCTGGCTGCTTGGCTGAGTAAAATGGCTTCTGGCCAGGGTGTCTAGCTATGAAAACTCAGCGTTTCCTCGGCAAAGGTAGACATTCTCATTGCAGAGATCACCAAGTAAGAAAATTCGTTGTTTGGTCCCCAAAATTTACAAAATTGAATACCTACTAGAAACAGACAACTTGGCAAGGCATTACTCACAAGCTCAATAGCACAAACTATGATAAGTGGGAGATAGAAGATTTTAAAGAATGGCGTAATCTTCGTAAGTGTTTCATACAAGAGCAGGTTGTAAAGGTGCTGAAAAATCTATCTCGTTACAGGCTATTCACAAGCTAGGAGCAGTGTATCTTAAACACCATAGATGAAGTGGCCATGCATGGGCTTGGATCTTGGAATACCTCAGCACCTGCAAGGGTAAAGACGAGTAAGTATTATGTTCAAGTCTGGAGCGGTATTCTTAGAAATAGTAACTCTGTTGACAGAGAAACATAGCAGACCAGAGCCTCATGGCCTAAGTATTCTGCCTTCTTTTCTATTTGTTAGGCCAGAACTTCTCGAACCATTCCTCGGGACATAGCCAGCTAGCCAGGCTTTCAGGATATCCACAATGAATAGGCATGAGAGAGATTGGCATGCACTGCTTCCATGGTTTACAAACCTATCTCATGCATTTTCATTGTGAATATCCTGAAAACCTGACTGGCTAGGTATGTCCTGAGGACTGGGTTAAGAACCACTCTGCTAAGCCATAGATCCCAGTGAATCAGTGGGTGGCTGGTAGGGGTGTGCATTCATTCCCTACGAATTGGAAATCCGCAACGTATAGGGCCATATTCGTTGTATTCGTGGGGAAGCGAAACATATCACGATTCCCCACAAATACAATGAATCTTTGCCGAATTATTCGGCAGCCTAAATAAGCCAATTTAAACAAACCCCTCACCCTCCTGACCCCCCAAAGACTTACCAAAACTCCCTGGTGGTCCAGCGGGGAGTCCGGGATCTATCCCCCTGCACTCACACCCTCGGCTGCCGGTTTCAAAATGGCGCCGATAACCTTTGCCCTTACTATGTCACAGGGGCGATCGGTGCCATTGGTCAGCCCCTGTCACATGGTAGGAGCATAAGATGGCACCGATGGCCATGTGACAGGGTCTGATTAATGGCACCGGTAGCCCCTGTGACATAGTAGGTCAAAGGCTATCGGTGCCGTTTTGAAACCGGCAGCCGAGGGTTTGAGTGCAGGGGATGGCTCCCGGACCCCTCGCTGGACCACCAGGAAGTTTTGGTAAGTCTTGGGGGATCAGGAGGGTGGGGGGTTGTAGTTAATTTAATTTTAGCGGGGAAACGAATAGGAATTGACGTATAAACGTATCGGGGGGGGGGGGGCCCCCTTGCCGAATGCAACGTATCTGCCCCCCGACAAATACGAATCCCGAATGCAACATATGGCATCCCTCTGCACATCCCTAGTGGCTGGTGGACGAAAGGACCGCCTGGTAACTTGCCTGCCTGGTGAGAAGGAGGCAGACCTCATGTGCCACCTAGATAGGATTATAGACAGTGCTGGGGAGGAGCCGGCTGTTATGGTACATGTGGGCACCAACGACATAGGAAAATGTGGAAAGAGGTTCTGGAAGCCAAATTTAGGATTTTAGGTAGGAAGCTGAAATCCAGAACCTCCAGGGTGGCATTCTCTGAAATGCTTCCTGTTCCACTGCAGGTCCCCAGAGGCAGGCAGAGCTCCAGAGTTTCAATGCATGCATGAGACGAGGGTGCAGGGAAGAGGGATTCAGCTTCGTATGGAACTGGGGAAACTTTTGGGGAAAGGGGAGACTTTTCCGACAGGATGGGCTCCACCTTAACTGGAGTGGAACCAGGCTGCTGGCACTAACTTTCAAAAAGAAGATAGAGCAGCTTTTAAACTAGAACAAGGGGGAAAACCGACAGTCCTCAGCAGTGCATGGTTCGGAGAAATATATCCTTGAAGGATGCTAATGAAACAGGAGAGTTAGGGCATCCCAACAGAGAGGTTCCATTAAAAGCAAACATAGTCCATGTGACTATATGTAAAAAATCACCGAAGCTAATGATTTCTGAATTATCCCTAACAACTGAAAAGCAGGTTGTTAATACAAACAAAAAACACACTTTGAAATGTCTGTATGCCAATGCCAGAAATCTAAGAAGTAAGATGGGAGAGTTAGTGTATAGCAGCAAATGATGAGATTGACATAATTGGCATCACAGAGACTTGGTGGAAGGAGGATAACCAATGGGACAGTGCTATATCAGGGTACAAATTATATCGCAATGATAGGGAGGATCAACTTGGTGGGAGTGTGGCACTTTATGTCCGGGAGGGTATAGAGTCCAACAGGATAAAGATCATACAAGAGACTAAATGCTCAGTAGAATCTATATGGGTAGAAATCCCATGTGTGTTGGGTAAGAGTATAGTAATAGGAGTATACTATCGTCCACCTGGACAAAATGGACAAACAGATGATGAAATGCTAAGAGAAATCAGGGAAGCTAACCAATTTGGCAGTGCAATAATAATGGGAGATTTCAATTACCCCAATATTGACTGGGTAAATGTAACATCAGGACTTGTTAGAGACATAAAGTTCCTGGATGTAATAAATGACTGCTTCATGGAGCAATTGGTTCAGGAACCAACAAGAGAGGGAGCTATTTTAGATTTAATTCTTAGTGGAATGCAGGATTTGGTGAGAGAGGTAACGGTGGTGGGACCACTTGGCAACAGTGATCATAATATAATCAAATTAAACAAATAACTGGAAGGGGTCAATAAGTAAATATGCAGCTCTAACACTAAACTTTCAAAAGGCAAACCTTGATAAAATGAGGAAAATAGAAAAAATCTGAAAGGTGCAGCTGCAAACGTTAAAAGTGTTCAACAGGCATGGACATTGTTTAAAAATACAATCCTAGAGGCGCAGTCCATATGTATTCCACACATTAAGAAAGGTGGAAGGAAGGAAAACGATTAACGTCATGGTTAAAAGGTGAGGTGAAGGAGGCTATTTTAGCAAAAAAAAAAAACAAAAAACATCCTTCAAAAATTGGAAGAAGGATCCATCTGAAGAAAATAGGATAAAACATAAGCATTGCCAAGTTAAGTGTAAAACATTGATAAGACAGGCGAAGAGAGAAATTGAAATGAAGTTGGCCATAAAGGCAAAAACTCATAATAAAAACTTTTTAAAGTATATCTGAAGCAAGAAACCTGTGAGGGAGTCGGTTGGACCATCAGATGACTGAGGGGTTAAAGGGGCTCTTAGAGATGATAAGGCCATTGCAGAAAGACTAAATGAATTCTTTGCTTCCATGTTTACTAATGAGGATGTTGGTGAGATACGAGTTCCTGAGATGGTTTTCAAGGGTGATGAGTCAGATGAACTGAACGAAATCACTGTGAATCTGGAAGACGTAGTAGACCAGATTGACAAACTAAAGAGTGGCAAATCACCTGGACCGGATGGTATGCAAAAATGAAATTTCTGATCTATTAGTTAAAATTTGTAACCTATCATTAAAATCATCCATTGTACCTGAAGACTGGAGGGTGGACAATGTAACCCCAATATTTAAAAAAGGCACCAGGGGCGATCCGGGTAGCTATAGACCAGTGAGCCTGACTTCAGTGCTGGGAAAAATAATGGAAACTAATCTCAAGATCAAAATTGTAGAGCATATAGAAAGACATGATTTAATGGAACACAGTCAATATGGATTTACCCAAGGGAAGTCTTGCCTAACAAATCTGCTTCATTTTTTTGAAGGGGTTAATAAACATGTGGATAAAGGTGAACTGGTAGATGTAGTGTATTTGGGTTTTCAGAAGGCATTTGACAAAGTCCCTCATGAGAGGCTTCTAAGAAAACTAAAAAGTCATGGGATAGGAGGCGATGTCCTTTCATTGATTACAAACTAGGGATGTGAATCGTTTTTTGACGATTTAAAATATCGTCCAATATATTTTAAATCGTCAAAAATCGTTAGAAGTGCGATACAATAGGAATTCGTAAATCGGGGGAAGGGGGAGGGGAAGGGGGAGGGCGGAAAAACCGGCACACTAAAACAACCCTAAAACCCACCCCGACCCTTTAAAATAAATCCCCCACCCTCCCGAACCCCCCCAAAATGCCTTAAATTACCTGGGGTCCAGAGCGGGGGTCCCGGTGTGATCTTTTACTCTCGGGCCTGCGGTGCCCGAGAGTAAAAGATCACACCGGCAACATGATTCGACTGCAGGAGGTCGTTCCGGACACCCGCTGGACTTTTGGCAAGTCTTGTGGGGGTCAGGAGGCCCCCCCAAGCTGGCCAAAAGTCCCTGGGGGTCCAGTGGGGGTCCGGGAATGACCTCCTGCAGTCGAATCGTTTTGCCGGCCGTACGGCAACACGATTCGACTGCAGGAGGTCGTTCCAGACACCCGCTGGACTTTTGGCAAGTCTTGTGGGGGTCAGGAGGCCCCCCCAAGCTGGCCAAAAGTCCCTGGGGGTCCAGTGGGGGTCCGGGAACGACCTCCTGCAGTCGAATCGTGTTGCCGTACGGCCGGCACCATTTTGCGCAAAATGGCGCCGGCCGTACGGCAACACGATTCGACTGCAGGAGGTCATTCCCGACCCCCGCTGGACTTTTGGCAAGTCTTGTGGGGGTCAGGAGGCCCCCCCAAGCTGGCCAAAAGTCCCTGGGGGTCCAGCGGAGGTCCGGGAGTGATCTCCTACGCTCCTGACGTCGGGGGACAATGCACCGCAGGCCCGAGAGTAAAAGATCACACCGGGACCCCCCCTCTGGACCCCAGGTAATTTAAGGCATTTTGGGGGGGTTCGGGAGGGTGGGGGATTTATTTTAAAGGGTCGGGGTGGGTTTTAGGGATGTTTTAGTGTGCCGGTTTTCCTGCCCTCCCCCGATTTACGATTTACACGATATTTACAAAAACAAAACCGCGACGATCCGATTCCCTCCCCCCCCAGCCGAAATCGATCGTTAAGACGATCGATCACACGATTCACATCTCTATTACAAACTGGTTAAAAGACAGGAAACAGAGAGTAGGATTAAATGGTCAATTTTCTCAGTGGAAAAGGGTAAACAGTGGAGTGCCTCAGGGATCTGTACTTGGACCAGTGCTTTTCAATATATATATATAAATGATCTGGAAAGGAATATGATGAGTGAGGTTATCAAATTTGCGGATGATACAAAATTATTCAGAGTAGTTAAATCACAAGGGAATTGTAAAACAGTACAGGAGGACCTTGCAAGACTGGAATATTGGGCACTCAAATGGCAGATGAAATTTAATGTGGACAATGCAAGGTATTGCATATAGGGAAAAATAACCCTTGCTGTAGTTACCCGATGTTAGGTTCCATATTAGGAACTACCACCCAGGAAAAAGATCTAGGCACCATAGTGGATAATACTTTAGAATTGTTGGCTCAGTGTGCTGCAGCAGTCAAAAAAGCATACAGAATGTTAGGAATTATTAGGAAGGTAATGGTTACTAAAATGGAAAATGTCATAATGCCTCTATATCGCTCCATGGTGAGACCGTATCTTGAATATTGTGTACAATTCTGGTCGCCGCATCTCAAAAAAGATATAGTTGCAATGGAGAAGGTACAGAGAAGGGCAACCAAAATGATAAAGGGGATGGAACAGCTCCCCTATGAGGAAAGGCTGAAGAGGTTAGTGCTGTTTAGCTTGGAGAACAGACAGCTGAGGGGGGATATGATAGAGGTCTTTAAAATCATGAGAGGTCTTGAACGAGTAGATGTGAATCGGTTATTTACACTTTCAAATAATAGAAGGACTAGGGGGCATTCCATGAAGTTAGCAAGTGAAACATTTAAGACTAATCGGAAAAAAATATTTTTCACTCAACACACAATAAAGCTCTGGAATTTGTTGCCAGAGGACGTGGTTAGTGCAGTTAGTATAGCTGGGTTCAAAAAAGGTTTGGATAAGTTCTTGGAGAAGTCCATTAACGGCTATTAATCAAGTTTACTTAGGGAATAGCCACTGCTATTAATTGCATTAGTAGCATGGGATCTTCTTAGTGTTTGGGTAATTGCCAGGTTCTTGTGGCCTGGTTTGGCCTCTGTTGGAAACAGGATGCTGGGCTTGATGTACCCTTGGTCTGACCCAGCATGGCAATTTCTTATGTTCTTATGTTCTTATGTTCTTATTGCCTTCACTTCATCTTGAGTAGGCCTTCCCCAGGGTTATTCCATACTGCCTACAACTCTGTTACTACCTTTGCCTCCATTGTCTTCACTGGGAGGCCATTTCCTGCAATAACCTCATCTCCACTCTGTGTGAAGACCTATTTTGTATAACTACTTCAGGTCTATCAACTTGCTACTTGACCAGTTGTTCTCCATCTTGTTAGCCCCTTCCCTGGAAAAGTTTCCTTTTCCTCAGACATCTTAGATTTATTTATTTAAAAAATGTATTAATCACCTCCCTAACCAACAGCTGATCATCTGAAGCAATGAAAAAAGGTATTGTAAATAAAATATAAGTAATTATCAGTAACAAAAAACATAGAACATAAAAACCTTAACAGACCATGGCCTGGATTTATCAAAATGTGATAAGTATTGCATGTGATAGCAAAGGGGGTGTGGTTTATGTTAATTTACAGTTTATTGCAATTTGCACTATTTATCTCTGCAAAGAGCTAAGTTAGTGCATATTGTGCTAACCTTTTCATACTTTGTAATAAGTGCCAGACCTGATGTATTTCCTACAGGAGAGAGAGAGTGGGAGAGGGAGAGAGAGAGAGAACCTAGCCATGATGTCTTCTCCCTAGATAGGTATTTGTATCCCTGTAGTAGGCCCACCTAGTAACTCGAGGTGAGGGTTAGGTATTGGTGTAGGGGGTTAGGGGTCACTTTGACATTCAATGATCTGAGGACCGACGGAGAGAGGAAACTCACTCCAAGATGAGATTTGGGCAATGTTCTCTCCATCTAGCTTGATGGACTCTCTACTTGGGTAACATCAAGCTAGGTGGAGAGAACATTGCCCAAATCTCATCTTGGAGTGAGTTTCCTCTCTCCGTCGGTCCTCAGATCTTCACAAGAGATCACTGTTCTGTTCGTACGTCTCACATTGAATGTCAAAGTGGCCCCTAACCTCCTACACCAATACCTAACCCTCACCTCGAGTTACTAGGTGGGCCTACCATAGGGATACAAATACCTGTCTAGGGAGAGACTACTATGACTAGGTTCTCTCTTGTTCTCTCTCTCTCAAGTTTTACATCTACACAAGCTATCACACAGCTTAACATTATTCAACAAGGTGTAGTTAAAATCAGCATTAAGTCTGTGTGATAGCATTTCACACACTGGCATACCCAGCCCACCCCTAACTCCTCCTCTTTTCCAAATTTGCATCGCACCATACCATATGGTGCTATCGCATGCATTAAAGATGTTTTCGCATGCGATAAGCCCTTAACACATGAGAAAATGCCTTAGTGCATTTTGATAAATGACCCCTCATGACAGATATACGCAACCCAACAAAGCATGAACAGACATAAGAACATAAGAAATGCCATGCTGGGTTAGACCAAGGTCAATAGAGCACAGCATCCTGTCTACGACAGTGGCCAGTCAGGGTCACAAGTACCTGGAAAGTCTAAAAAAGATCTATTTCCTATTAGTCACTCCCAAGGATAACACTAACTTTTTTAAATCTACAAAACTAATAATGCTTTATGGACGTTTCTTCCAGGTATTTGTCCAAATTTTTTTTAAACATTGCTGTGCTAGTTGCCTTGACCATGTCCTCTGGCAACGGATTTTTCTCTGTTGGCACAGTACATTTATATCTTTATTGCACTGCCACCCTGTGTCATTTTGAGATATTGCATAGCTTAGAATTTCTACAGGATAGAAGCTTTTTCCATCTTTATTGATTATTGTTGGAATGCTTCTGACCTTATTGGATCTGTTCCTGCTTGCTCTCTCACTCTCTCTCTCGCTCTCTCTCTCACACTGTGCCCCTCTGTTCTTCCTATTTGTCCCCTGACAAAAAGCAGCCTGGGACAGTTTATTTCCTGGAAGGATTTTTAGCTGGAAGAAGGCTCTTGGCAAGTTAACCCTTTGGAACCCTGCCTCAAGCTCTGCAGAAGCATTGCTTTTTGTCATTAATACTCTACAGCATCTACTACAGCTGTAGTTGTTTCCTTCAGATTACTGGGCTTCCAGAAATAACTTATCACAGCTGTATCAGACTGCCTATCTGTGCAGCTACTCTTTATTTAAAAACGTTTCTACCCCACAGCCTCCAGTATTAGTTCGGTTTACAACCAAACATTCATAAAATCATATAAAACAAACACTGAAAATACAATGCTTAAAACAATAAACATATAAATATAAACAATACAATAAATTGTACCATTATGCCTTCACATTCTGTCAGTGTTGAATTGTTCATCATTCTAATAAATGGATATTATTCAAGAACTAAGTTTTCTGAAGCTGGGAAGAAAGTTTGACTATCTAGGCTCTCAAGCTAGAAATCGAGAGCTGAAGTCAGTACAGTGAAAAACAGGTTTTATATGTGTAACCAGGGGCAGTTCTATAATGAGGCAGTGTGGCAGGAACATAAAAACATAAGAAATTGCCATGCTGGGTCAGACCAAGGGTTCATCAAGCCCAGCATCCTGTTTCCAACAGAGGCCAAACCAAGCCACAAGAACCTGGCAATTACCCAAACACTAAGAAGATCCCATGCTGTTGTGTCCGTCGGTCTCAGGCGGCTTCGACCTCTGTACCTCACCTTTCTTTCTTCTCTCTCCTCAAGCCTTGGGAAGTGGCCACTTCAGGTGGCAAAAATTTGAAGGGGCTAAAAGTGTTCCTTCAAAATTCTGCTCAGTCCCTGCCTCACCCTGCCTCCCCTCCATCACTCCACCCTCCCGACCCCCCAAAGATTTACGAAAAACCCTGATGGTCTAGCGGGGGGCCTGGGAGCAATCTACCACTCTTGGAACATTGACTGCCAATAACCAAAATGGCGCTGGTGGCCTTTAGCCCCTACCATGTGACAAGAGCTACCACTGCCATTGGCCAGCCCCTGTCACATGGTAGGGACAATGGACGGCGCCGGTCATTCATTGCTCCTACTATGTGATAGGAGCCCACCAATGGCACCGGTAGCCTCTGTCACATGATAAGGGCTAATGGTCACTGGCGCCATTTTTTTTAATGGCAGCCGATGGCCCAGGAGTGGCAGATCGCTCCCGGGTCTACTGGGGGGGGGGGGGGGGGGAGAGGTTTATTTAAATTTGATGGGGTGATGCAAGGGGTAAGGGATGGCAGCATTTGATTCCTGCCTCAGTGGCACATTGCCCTGAGCCACCCCTGTGTGTAACCCCATCCCCGGGTGCAAATTGCAACCCGATAGGGCCATAAAAGTAGTTTTTTTCTCTTTGGGGCTGGAACCTCTCATTAGCTAGCTCTTTCACATTCCCTCTTATTCCCAGTGCTGGATCCTTTGTAGGTGGGGGGGGGTGGGGGGGGGGGAGATATATTTCCAGGGCTCAATGTGACAGGGGTGACTCTAATTTGTATTCCTATAGGAGGGATATTCTTTTCTCATTCTGTAGACGCTGTAAACACCAGAAATAAGAGACAGGAGACTGAGGTTGAGTGTCCAAAATCAATATATTTACTGATGGGTAATCAGGTGGAGAATGGTGACGTTCAACTTAATTCCTTTAGTCTCCACAAGTGACTGTTATAGTTCTTTCTCATTCTATATGTACAAGGGTCTCTTTACTTAGGTCCAGGGACAAGGGAAACACTCACCATCCAGGGATTGAATTAATGAGGCTCCCAAGTAATGAGGGATCTCCTTATTGGGATGGAAAAAACCCCTTCCAACTGGCCAAAAAAAATATTACGCAGTCTCTGCATAGGATTCTCAATTATCTCTCTTCCCTGGGTGAAGACGCTGAACGGGTGGTCCTCAGATGTAGCTCAAATTTAGTATTATGCACAGTTTCATCTTCTACATACTGTTTCCAGAAGCCCCTGGGAGAGGACTCCAGAGGTCAGAGTGAGCGATTCAGGCTTTGAGCTCCACACCCCCAGCTTCCAGATGTCCTACTCCTTGCAGTAGAAGAAGACTAAAAGCACACGCCTAATGGCATGCAGCACTCAAATCTCTCAATCCAGTGGGAGCATTGAGAGAAGATCATCTTGCTGGTGGCTGAAGAGGATCGGTAAGTATTGTTTTGGGAAAGGTTAAGACTTAAAAGGTTTGGGGAGAGGTGAAATAGTGGGGTATATTCTTCAGAGTTTGTGTGTGTGAGATAATAACTAAGCCAGATGGAGTTAATTCTAGTGTTTTCTTTCCCTCCCTCCCATCCCTAGCTCATCCTTTGATTTATAGACAAGAGACACTTTCTCATTAAAAATGAATCAGGCTTTTATCTAAATCACACTATTGCACCAGTCCTTTTAAGAGTTTAATCATCCCCTTGTAGGTCACTACCAGATTAATACTGAGTACATCTATAAATTTAAAAGACTCTAATTGTTCATATTCCTACTCCTGTAGCAACCTAAACTTAACTAGGAACTCAACAAATATAAGATAAAGGCAGCAGTCCAGCAACAAGAGGGGGACCTTCCAGTCTTTTGCATTGAGTGCCACATGTATGATTTTTTACTCACTAGTGAGAGGTTGTATTTGTGCACCCAGTGCTGAGATCCTGGATCTCAGAGAACGAGTCTGATCTCTGGAGGCTAGAGTAGCAGACCTGGAGGAGCTGAGGCAGACAGAGAGGTATATAGATGAGTACTTCAGGGACAAAGTAGCCAAGTCCCAACTCCAGTCTGGCAGCTCTGATGCTGCCTTGGATCAGGAAGGTCTCCTGGTCAGAGACTATCACCTTGATATAGCAGGAAATGATCCTGTATAAAGAACCTGCTCTCCAGGTGATGCATTGTCCTCTCGCACTGAGGATGAATCTCCAAAGGCTACTGCCCAGGAGGGAAGGGTTAGGTCAGCTGTCATAGTTGGTGATTCACTTATTAGAAATGTAAGTAGCTGGGTGGTTGGTGGACGTGAGAACCACCTGATAACTTGCCTGCCTGGTGCAAAGGTAGCGGATCTCTTGCGTCATCTAAATATGATTTTAGACAGTGCTGGGGAGGAGCCGGCTGTCATGGTACACGTTGGCACCAACAACATAGGAAAATGTGGGAGGGAGGTTTTGGAAGCCAAATTTAAGATTTTAGATAGAAAACTGAAATCCAGAATCTCCAGGGTAGCATTCTCTGAAAGGCTCCCTGTTCCATGTGCAGGTTCCAAGAGCTCTGGAGTCTCAATGCATTGATGAGATAATCATGTAGGGAAGAGGGATTCAGTTGTGTAAGGAAAAGGCAACCTTTTTGGGAAGGGGAGACTTTTCCGAAAGGACGGGCTGGTGCTAACTTTTAAAAAGGAGATAGAGCTTCTTTTAAACTAGAAAAAGGGGGAAAGCCAACAGTTGCTCAGCAGCACATGATTTGGAGGGAGGTATCTTCAAAGGATACTAATGAAACAGGAGAGTTAGGGTATCCCAACAGAGAGGTTCCAATAAAAGCAAAAGTAATCCATGTGCAACCTGAGCTACAGAATTCCAAATTATCCCTATCAACTGAAAAGCAGTTGTGAATACAAACAAAAAACACGCTTTGAAATATCAGTATGCTAGTGCCAGAAGTCTAAGACGACGTAGGTGTCGAAGGTGGCATGCGCGCGCGCACCCTAGGAGGCCCTCAGGAAAATCATGGCGAACACCGTCGCCGTTGCCATTCCGGGGACGCTGGAGAAAGTGGCATGAAGATGCGGCAGCAGCCATCTTCCCAAGGCTTGAGGAGAGAGAAGGAGGAAAGGTGAGGTGCAGAGGTCGAAGCCGTCTGAGACCAACGGACACAACAGCATGGGATCTTCTTAGTGTTTGGGTAATTGCCAGGTTCTTGTGGCCCTGGTTTGGCCTCTGTTGGAAACAGGATGCTGGGCTTGATGGACCCTTGGTCTGACCCAGCATGGCAATTTCTTATGTTCTTATGTTCTTAAGTAAGATGGGAAAGTTAGAGTGTAAAGCAGTGAATGATGCGATATATATAATTGGTATCTCAGAGACCTGGTGGAAGGAGGATAACAAATAGGACAGTGCTATATCAGTGTACAAACTGTATCACAACAATAGGGAGTATCAACTTGGTGGTGGTGGGGTGACACTTTATGTCTGGGAGGGTATAGAGTTCAACAGAATAAAGATCATACAAGAGACTAAATGCACAGTAGAATCTATATGGGTAGAAATACCGTGTGTGTTGGATAAGAGTATAGTGATAGGAGTATACTACTGTCTACCTGGCCAAAACGATGAGACAGATGATGAAATGCTAAGAGAAATCAGGGAAGCTAACCAATTTGGCAGTGCAGTGGTAATTGAAGATTTCAATTACCCCAATATTGACTGGGTAAATGTAACATCAGGACATGCTAGAGACATAAAGTTCCTAGATGGAATAAACAACTGCTTTGTGAAGCAATTGGTTCAGGAACTGATGAAAGAGGGAGCTATTTTAGATCTAATTCTTAGTAGAAATCAGAATTTGGTGAGAGAGGTAACAGTGGAGGGGCCACTTGGTATTAGTGATCATAATATAATCTACTATGAAATAATGACTGGAAGGAGGACAATATATACATCTACAGCTCTAACATTAAATTTTCAAAAGGGAAATTTTAATAAAATGAGGAAAATAGGAAAAAAACTGAAAGGTGCAGCTGCAAATGTTAAAAGTATACAACAGGCATACCATCTTAGAAGTGCAGTCCAGATGTATTCCATGCATTAAGAAAGGTGGAAGGACAAACAATTACCAGCATGGTTAAACAGTGACGTGAATTAGGCTATTTTAGCCAAAAACTGTCCATCAAAAATTGGCAAAAGGATCTATATGAAGAAAATAGGAAAAAGCATAAGCATGTCAAGTTAAGTGTAAAACATTGATAAGACAGGCTAAGAAAGAATTTCATAAAAGTTGGCCAAAGAGGCAGAAACTCATAATAAAAACTTTAAAAAATATATACAAAGCAGGAAACCTGAAAGGGAGTTGGTTGGACCATTAGATGATCTAGGGTTAAAGGGGCTCTTAGGGAAGACATGGCCATCGTGGAAAGGCTAAATAAATTCTTTTCTTCTGTGTTTATTAATGAGGATGTTGGGGAGATACTGGTTCTTGAAACAGTTTTCAAGGATGATGTTTCAGATGAACTGAACAAATCACGGTGAACTTGGAAAATGTAGTAGGCCAGACTGACAAATTAAAGAATAGCAAATCACCTGGATCAGATGGTATACACCCCATGTTTCCAAAAGAATTCAAAAATAAAATCTCAGATCTATTAGTAAAAGTTTGTAACCTATCAATAAAATCATCCATTGTACCTGAAGACTGGAGGGTGGCCAATGTAACCCCAATATTTAAAAAGGGCTCCAGGAGTGATCAGGGACACTATAGACCTGTGAGCCTGACTTTAGTGCCAGAAAAAATAGTGGAAACTATTCTAAAGACCAAAATTACAGAACACATAGAAAGACATGGTTTAATGGAAAACAGCCAGCATGGATTTACCCAAGGGAAATCTTGCCTCACAAATCTGCTACATTTTTTAGAAGGGGTAAATAAACGTGGATAAAGGAGAACCGGTAGATATAGTGTATTTGACCCTCAGTACCTGTTTAGCCTTTTTTTTTTATAGGGGATCTGTTCCATCCCCTTTATCATTTTAGTCGCCCTTTTCTGT
The DNA here is from genome assembly GCF_901001135.1 of Rhinatrema bivittatum. Lineage (NCBI taxonomy): Eukaryota > Metazoa > Chordata > Amphibia > Gymnophiona > Rhinatrematidae > Rhinatrema > Rhinatrema bivittatum. Next base: position 766,224,217 of record NC_042616.1, read on the forward strand.
ATTTTCTCCAGTGCAGCTATATCTTTTTTGAGATGTAGCAACCAGAATTGCAGACAGTACTCAAGGTGCAGTCTCACCATGGAGCGATACAGAGCATTATATCTAGAATGGGTAAACATGAATCGGTTGTTTACTCTTTCAGATAATAGAAGGACTAGGGGGCACTCCATGAAGTTAGCAAGTAGCACATTTAAAACAAAGCATAGAAAATTATTTTCACTTAGCCCACAATTAAGCTCTGGAATTTGTTGCCAGATGATGTGGATAGGGCAGTTAGTATAGCTGGGTTTAAAAAACGTTTGGCTATGTTTCTGGAGAAGTCCATTAACTGCTATTAATCATGTTGACTTAGGGAATAGCCACTGCTATTACTGACATTAGTAGCATGGGATCTAGACAGATAACTTTTGAGTTATTCTTTGAAATGTCTTTTGAATATGGATCTCTTGGCTACTCCTATTTCCTTGTCCTCCCCTTGGTCATCTAGCAGCTTAACTAACTTCCTCATAGTCTTTTAGCTTTGAATGACTTGAAAAAGATTTATTATTATTTTTTGCCTTTCTGGCAAACTTCTTCTTAAATTCTCTCTTAGCCTGTATTAATACTGTTTTACATCTAATGCTTATGCTCTTGCCAATTTTCTTCATTTGAGTCTGCTTTCCATGTTTTGAATAATGCCCTTTTGACTTTATCTGCTCCTTTCACCTCACCATTAAATCATGCTGGCAGTCATTTGGGCTTCCTTCAGCTTTTCCTAATGTACAGAATACCTTTATCTTGGCTTCCAATGTGGTATTTTTAAACAATGTCCACCATTCATGCAAACTTTTAACTTTTACAACTGTTCCTTTTATTTGTTTTCAAACAAATGTACTCATCTTATCATAACTTCCCTTTTTAAAGTTATATGCTATGGCAGTAATTTTACTTAATGACCTCCCTCCAATAATTATGTCAATTTGATTGCATTATGATCATTATTGCTTAGCAACCAAATCACAGAAACTCCTTGCATTAGATTGTACATTTCACTGAGGTCTGCCTGCTTCTCTCTCCTATAGGCTAATGTGATTTTGCACTAAAGTTTGGTGTGATGCAGAGAGAGAGAGAGAGAGAGAGAGAGAGAGAGAGAGAGAGAGAGAGAGAGAGAGAGAGAGAGAGAGAGAGAGAGAGAGAGAGAGAGAGACTAGACATAATACCCTCACACTACATAAGTATTTATATCTCTATGGGAGACCCACCAAGTCACTCGAGGTGAGGTTTAGGTATTAGTTTAGGGGTTAGGGGCCACTTTGGCATTCAAAGTGAGAACAGTGCTCTTTTGTGAAGACTTGATGACCGGAGTGAGGAAACTCACCCAAAGATGAGATTTGTGCAATGTTCTCTCAACCTAGCTTGATGGACCTGGGTAACATCAAGCTAAGTTGAGAGAACATTGCACAAATCTCACTCTCTCTCTCTCATGGTGGTATGTAGGAAATACATCAATTCTGGCACTTATCACAAAGTGTGAAAAAGTTAACACAATTTGCACTAAGATTTCACATAGGTATTATTGCAATAAACTGCCTCTTACCATAAAACACACCCCTTTTCCTATCATCTTGTGGAGACCTGAGAAAGGGCTTACTTGATAGCTGCCCTTACTTTCTGGAACACATTGCCTGCTGATTTGAACTTGACTACTTGCACAACATCATTTAAAAAAATGTTACATTTTTTGACTAACGTTCTCCTGAACAGTATCTGCAGTGTTGCCTGATTTCTGAACTTTGTTTTGGCGGTTTTATTTGTATTTTATGAGTTTTTATTGAATTTTATGTGATTGTGTTAGTTTTAAGAGTTTTTAAATTTTTTTTAATGTTTTATGTCATTTTTGTTACTCTGTACATAACCCTTGTAAGTCTCCTAGAGCTTGTCACCAGGTGACAAATAAATAAATAAACAAATAAATAAATAAATAAAATGAAGCAGTTATATATGGCAATCCAAAAATTTAATGTCTCTAGCATGTCCCAATGAACTTGTTTGAGTAAGTAAAATCTCCCATTATTATTGTGTTGCCAAATATTATTAACTTTCATCGAGCATTTCATAATCTGTTTCCCTTCATCTTGGCCAGGTGGACATACTATACACTCACCTGTACACTTTTATCCATCACACATGGAATTTATATCCATAAGGATTTCACAGTGAATTTTGCTTCCTGCTTGACTCTATGCCATCCTTTACATGTAGTGCCACTCCAAAAATTGGATCTGCCCTGTCATGTTGATTTAATTTATATTCCAGTATCACAGTATACCCTTGGTTATCCTCTATTCACTATGTCTCTGAAATGCCTATAATGTCTATATCCTCACATAATGCCATATATTCTATCTCCCCAATCTTACTATTCAGATTTCTTGCATTTGCATACAGACATATTAAAGCATGTTTTTTTATTTGTAGTTTTATTTCTGTTTGAATTCACAACCTGCTTATTAGGAGAAGATACAGGCAATGTAGTGTCATTCACATCACTGTGATCTTTATCTATGTCCATTTGGGCTTTTTCAGCTATAACCATAGTGGGATACTCATTTCCCATTTTGCAAATATCCTTGGTAGATACCTCCCTCTGAACCATGCTCTTCTGATTGGCCATTGGCTTTCCCCATGGTCTAGTTTAAAAGCTGTTTAATGTCCTTTTTAAATGTTAGCACCAGCAGCCAGTTTCCAGCTTGGTTAAGGTGGATCCCATCCCTTCAGAATAGGCTCTCCCTTCCCCAGAATGTTCCCTAGTTCCTATTCCTAACCAATCCTCTCTTCCCTGCACCAGTGTCTCATCTATGTTTTGAGACTCTGGATATGAGCTTGCCTCTGGGATCCTATGTGCAGAATGAACATTTCTGAGATTGCGACCCTGGAGATTCTGTGTTACAGTTTCTCCCTAAAAGCCAAACCTCTCTCCTGCATGTTCCTATATCATTGGTACCACGTGTGCCATAACAGCCGGTTCTTCCCCAGCACTCTAAAACCTTATTTAGGTGACGTGAATTTGGCTACATTTGCCCCGGGCAAGCAAAATAACAAATGATCCTCACATTGCCAGCCGCCCAGCTATCTAAATCCCTAATGATCAAATCACCAACTGCAATGACAGTCCTAACTCATACCTCCCGAGCACACATCCTTGGAGACACATTCTCAGTGCAAGAGAATAAGGCATCACCCTGGAAGGCAGGTCCTAGCTAGAGGTAATGATCTCCTTCCAAGTGACCTAGCTTCTCTATAGCTGCAGAAGGACTACTAAATTGGAGCTATGTTCTTGAAGGTCTCCTCTATATACATCACTGTCTGCCTCAGTTCCTCTAGGTCTACCACACTGGCCTCCAGATATCAGACACATGCAATATCTCACCAAGAGGTAGAAAGAGGTAGATAATCTTACATGTGGCATTCAGTGGAAAAGAGTGGATCGCCCTCATTTTGTTGCTGGACTTCTGTCTGCATCTTAATTTTTGTTAAAGTTTTTAAAGTTATTTAAGGAATGTTTAAATTTGAGAGTTTTTAAATCTGATTATTAAATGCACTTTTTTTTTTTTTTAAATCTAAGAAAGCCCTTTGTATGTTCTATGTATTATTTATTGTTTAGGAATGTACATTAGTTGCAAAACATGAAAACTTTGGCAATATTTGTTATATTGTAGTGAGTCATTTCCCATCTGTAAAGACACAAACATTTGTCTCAAATACAAATATAGGATCTGATTTACTAAGCATTTTTACCATAGAAACAGCATAGGAGAAAAGCTTTAGTAAATAGGCCTCATAGGGCAGTGGTTCTCAACCTTTTTCCCATCATGACACACCTGACAAACCACACTCACATGTGACACACTGCTCATTACAATTCAAAGCGGAAATAAAAAATAAAGTCCCAGTATTATTTTTATTGTTAAGAATGACACAAGGAAAAGTTACGTATTCTGTCTGAACAGAAATTGCATAAAATTAAATAGTAAACATCCCACACCAAAACAGCACCGATTTCCAGCATTTAAACAGTAACCACTTTACCTAAGAAAAGGCAACACTGAAAATATTACACCAGGCCTTAAGACACCAATACATCTCCTATTAGGAAAACAGACCAAGTCAGACTGCTATAGAGCCCGACATAGAAAGTACACGCCAGCAGAGAACCTCACCTGAATCACATGTGCTGACCCTCACCTAACAAAGAATAAAGAGACCAAAACGCATAATTAGAAGCATGCAGACAAAACTGAATTGGAAACCGCAACAAACCTGAGTCTCTGTATGCAGTGTAACAAAGGAAAAAAAGAAACATCACCCATCCTTGTAAAACAAATCAAGAAATATAAAATCAGTAGCAGTAAAACCATATTAACAAAAAAAACAGATTATTTCAAAACAGTGGATGAATGGAATATCCAATAATTAAAAACTCATATCAAAAATGTCTAGATACCAATAAAATATTTCAAAATAGCAGACACAAAGACCCAGTAATGAAAAATAATAAGGATACAAACATTTTTTTGCTCTGCATACCTGGGAACGTTTGATATTCAGGTGCCCTGAGATTGTTTTGAATTAGCAGGAGGGAGGAATGGTTTGCTTGCAACTTTCTCCTCTCTCTCTCTCACACAGGCTCTCAATTGCTCACATATCATATACACGTGCTTTTTCTCTCTCACTTATATAGGCTCTTAATTACACATTTACACACATGCTGTCTATCTTTTCACGCTTACACACACAGGCTCTCAATCACACACATACACTTATTTATTTATTTTTATATACCGACATTCGAACTTGTATATCACATACATGCTGTCTTTTTCTCTCACACACAGACTCTCATTCACATGTTTACAAACATGCTCTCTCTCTCATTTGCACACAGGCTGTCAATCACATACTCACATGCTCCCTCACCTAAACCAGCTCTCAGTCACACACAGACACACATGCTCTCTCTCTTTGTTTCACTTTCACACATGCTCTCAATCACATAATCACATGTTCCCTCACCTAAACCAGCTCTCAATCACACACATACTCTCTTTCACATGTACAGGCTTTCAATCATTCACATACATACAATCTCTCACTCACACACACACACACACAGGATCTCAAACACACATGCTTGCTCATTCACTCACTTCCCCCCTCCCCCGAACTAGCGTCAGCAACAGCCTCCTCCCAACCCTAAAGGCAGCAGCAACCTCCTTCATTTTCAGCCCTCGCGGAGAGAGGAGACCCATCGGCCGCGGGGGTTGACGTTGTTCCTCAATTTACTCCGAGCTGCGCTGCTCATCTTTCAGGCAGCACCTCTCTTCCTTTGTTCGGGCCGATGCTGCCCACGCTAGCATGGTCTCTTCTTCCCGCGCATGCACCTGCTGCTCACCACTTCCTCTTCCGGGGGCGCGGGAAGAAGAGAACATGCCGGTGCCGCTGACCCCAGCTGTCCTGCCGCATTCCGCCCGGGCTGACAGCATTTTAAGCCTGGGCGGAGGACGTATTTCCTTGCGTAGGGAGAGCAGCTGGGTCAGCGGGGGACCGGGAAGTGTGGCGACACACCTGCGTGTGCTTGGGGACACACCGGTTGAGAACCTCTGTCATAGGGCCTGATTCACTGATTCACTAAGGTCCTTAGATTGAAAGCCCTTCGGGGGGGCCTGGAACTCCCTACAGTACCTGAAGGTAACTTGCTTTGAGCTACCAGTGTAAAGGCATGAGAAAATAAAGAAACAAACAAATAAGTAAATAAAATATCATTTAGAATCTTTATGTTGCTTTGGGGCATGCTATTTGCAAAATTTAGCAAATAGCATGCTCAAAAGGACTCCAAAGACATCAAGGTCCTTTTCCTGAGTGGTGACTCCCAATACAGAATCCGGCATTGTGTACCTGTAGTTGAGATTATTTTTCCTTTTGTGCATCACTTTGCACTTTTCCATATCATATTTCATCTGCCATTCAGAAGCCCAGTCTCCCAGACTCACAGGGTCCTCCTCCAGCAGTTTTTCGCAATCCACTGCTGTTTTAACAATGCAAACAATTCGCTTCCCCCACTGGTTTTAATGCTGCTTTTCCACTCAGCGCACTCGTTCCAGCTATGGAATCTCTTGCCAGAAGACGTGGTCAAGGCGACTAGCACAGCAGGATTTACAAGAGGTTTGGACAAGATCCTGGAGGGAAAGTCTATAACACATTAGCAGCCAGATAGACTAAAGGAAGCTATTGCCATCCCTGGGAGTAACAGGAAATACATCTGCTTGTGGGATTTGCCAGGTACTTGTGATCCATACAGGAAGAGACAGGATGCTGGGCTTGATTGTCCTTGGTCTGACCCAGCATGTCTTAAGTTATTATGCACTTTGTTTTGCTTTATACAGCTCTCCACTTGTTGCTATGTGAAAAGCTGTTTTGTGAGCTGAGCCAGTTGTGGGGGAGGGGAGGGGGCAGACGGAGGAGGGGAAGGAGCCATGATTACACGTTCTTCCTTTGGACAGGAAATGTAAATAGAGCAGATATGTTGTTAAAAAAAAAAAAAAGTATGTGCACTGTAAAATTATAGCTTGCACTGAAATGGAAAAACAATGGCTGTTGGGAAAAGAGAATTATATAGACAACGCACATCTGAAATGGGACGAGAAATAACGGCACAGAACTCCATTTTTTAAAAATATGCGTCCTTGTTATTTTTTTTTTTTTTGTCCTACAGAGAGTTGCGATGGAGCGTTAAATACTTTGGTGAAAGGAAGGGGTGCATCTCCCAGCGGAGCAAAGCTGACGAAAATCCCCCTTTGATATGCAACCGGCAGCTGCATCACTGACTGTGTAAGAACCAGCCAGCATGGTACATCCCCAGGGCTCTTCCAGTGTGTTTGCCTGTGGGGTGGTTGCATCTCATAGGAGCAGTTTTCAAAAGCCGTTTGAACCCAGGGGAATGGCTCCTGGACAGCGTAAAACTGGCTGTGCGAAAACCATCCACCTGTTACGCGAACAAAAGCATGCATGTTGCTCCACAGTGCGCCCACATATTCCTGGAGGCATTCCCGGGGAAGGGGGAGGGGGGCAACAACATAGGTAGTTTTCTATTTTCTAAACTGCATGCGTTGCTTTGGCCGCAAAGAAAGTGGGGGTTGCAAATCTTTCTGGGCACTTTTTCCTTTGGCAGTTTTCAAAGGAAAAGTATGTGGGCACTTTTCCTTGGGAAACTGGTGCACACCTCAAAGGTATAAGCAAGCACCGACAAACTTTCTCTCAAAATGTATAATTTTTGACAATTGGCCCCTGTAAGGCCAGCAGGATCTCAGTTGCATTCCTGTCCTATGTTTCAGCAGGATTATTCTGTGGAGGCTGGGAGGGGGCATTGGGATCATGACTGTGGAGTTGAATAAATCTATCAGCGCAAGCTCTGAATCTTCTAAGTACCTAAGCTATGCTTCTGCCAGAGGTGGATTACCCAGCAGCACTTTTCTAGGGCTGCCAGGGTAGTGAGGCGAGAATGATGAATGTATTACTCAATTAGAATTGGGCAAACTGAGGCACAAGTTAGATGAAGTCATTTGCCAAAGAGAGTCAGCAGTAGATGGGGCTTTGAACTTTTCCCTGGCAGATAAAAGACCAAAAAGGCCCATCTTCAGCAGAGATTTTAGGCGCATCTACCTATAGAAGATGGAATTGCCACATGGGCTCTAACCCTCAATCCCGTTGTGCCCCTTTTAGGGCTGCTCTGTACAGGTTGTCCCATGCCTTCCAGGAAGCACACTGCAGCCTTGGACTGCAACTGTTGCTCAGTGAAGGTTGCCCAGTGCTCCATCACTGTGCTCTTGCCACTAGGGATTCTCTGAGTTTATCCTATGGTTTTTTTTTTTTTGTTTTTTAAATCTATCACTGTCTTTGTCGTCACTTGGGAGGGCATTCCAAGCATCCGTCACCCTCTCCGTGAAAAAATACCTCCTGACATTATTCCTGAAATACCCCCTTGGAGCTTCATATTGTGACCCCTAATTCTACAGCTTCCTTTCCATGCAAAAAGCTTGGCTTCCTGTGCATTAATAGATTTCAGGTATTTAAATGTTGGTTTCATATCCCCCGTTTTGCCTCTCTTCTAGGGCATACATCTTAAGTGCCGACAGCCTCATCTCACAGGCTTTGAAACAAACCTTGTGCCATTTTGGTTGCCTTTCTCTGAACCATCTCTAGCCTCTCTCTATAGCCTTTCTGAGACTTGGCCTCCAGGATTGAATACACTACAGTACTCCAGGTGAGTAATTGCTAGATCGTGCCATCTCCATAATGAGCAGATAGGTAGGAGATCGCTGAAAAGAGCTGATGCTTCAATGCTGCTATGTGCTGTGCTTCTCAGGAGACATTTAACTGTGTGGAAACAGATCTTACTCTATTCAGCCTGATAATGGAATTTGAGCACTTTTGTAACACTGGTTTAATCTCATATTCTTGTTTGTGCTACAAGGTATAAGTCCCTTTTGCACAATCCTTAAACTTATCCATTAACTGCACAGTAGGACACAGATGTGAAAAAAATATTCTGTATAACCAAACTGGGAAGTATTTTTATACTTTTCGGACAGCTTGCTAATATAATAAGACCCTAAATTCTAAAGAATAAAAAGAACCCCTTTTTAGGAAGTCAGTTTCTGTCATACTAGTATTTGGAAACTTTTACACATTTTTGTAAGTAAAATACTTCCAACTGGACGCAAGCTGAAACCTTGTGCCTACACAAATAATCAAAGCACTGTATGTTTGTGGGAGGAGGACGTGTTAGTCTTCTTCAAATATTACATCTTACAGGATACTTACTAGTAACATCAACGCCTGCACACACACACACTGGAAAGGGAGGTCAGAGCAGAGCAGGAGTGATGGAAGAGGTTTGACACTCCTCGCCAGGAGGTGTCATGAGTTTAATAAAACTCCTGCACCCTTGTTTTTTAGGGTTCTTCGGGGTGTCTCTTTCTAAGAGAGATGTGCATGAGGGTCATCTCTCCACGAGGAATGGACTTCCTGTCCTACCTCCTGTTCTAGAGGGACGGCTGGGGCCCAGCATTGGAGTGTCCAGGCCTCCTGGTCTAGGGTGGTCTTCTTGTGGAGCCACTCCACTCCCAAGTTTTCCTGAAGATCCATTGCAGAGGGATTTCTTCAGAGGCTGAAAGGAGTGGGCTTCTGAGTCTGTGCTGAGGAACCAGAGAAGAGCCCTGAAAGGAAGAGTAAAGCTACTTCCATACTTCTCGCCTTTCTGAGGTGGGATTTCTTCATGAGTGGCTTCCAAGGGAAAGGTCCACAGGGTTGTTGTCCGAGAAAAGGAATCAGCCATAGACTCATCTTATCTTTGTCTAAAGAGGAGCATTGTGTTCCTATTCCACTGGATTATAGGAGAGTTGAATCTTGAAGCTTGATGGTACCCTGTTATAGAGTCCATCAAGCTAGGGTGAGAGAACATAATAAAAATTTCATCTTTGTGAGACTTTTCTCACTCCAAATGATGTCAAATCTTCACCAAGGTGTACTGTGCTGTTTGTACGTTTCACTCTACATGCAAAACTGGCCCTTAAACCACCACCAACACCTCACCTCAGCCTATTAGATGGGCCTCCTATAGAGATATAAATACTGAACTACTATGAGATTGTGGGGGGAATGTCCCAAACCACTTTTTCCCGCTGTCTGGACCAGGTAATCGCCTCATAGCATTTCCTCGAGACAGGCAGGAATTGATGGATTTGAAGAGAGGCTTTTATGCCTTTGCAAAATTTCCCAATGTTTTTGGAGCTATAGATTGCACTCACGTGGCTATCATCCCACCCCGTGACAGGCAGGAGATGTACCGCAACAGGCAGCTCCTCTACTCCATCAACATGCAAGTGGTCTGTGACACTCGTATGCGCATCCTCAGCGTGGTGGGCAGGTACCTGGGAGCAGCGTACGATTCCTTTATACTTAGGCAATCGGGCCTGTGTGAAAATTTTGAGGATGGCCCATTCAGTAATAGTTGGCTCATAGGTAAGAGAGACGCTTCTTTCTATATTCCATCTCTGGCTATGTGTTTGTGGCAAACAGCACAGATATGTGGGGTGGCTGGAGGGGGTGGGGGTGGGGGGGGGAGGTAACGCATCGTTTCCATGACAAGTACAGTTAGGTCTGTAGGCCTTTGCCCCAGGGCCTGGCTTTTTTGTCCCCATGCTACACAGGCCTGCTAATTTTGTGAGGGCAAACAATGCACCGGCGCTAAAACTTGGTATATGAGCAGGCACTAGGTACTTTCAACATGTTCATTTTCAAAATGGCCCTGTTCCTGTCCTCCCATTGGGAGCTATTTAAATCTCACTGGTTAATGACAAGCTTGAAGTCTCCACACTGCTGGTACTGCACGATCACTTGTGGCCAGTCGGTGATGCGTAATCCAGATTGTTGGCCACAGTTTATTTTGACCCTCGCACGGCTGAACCAGAAGCAGAGTCCTGTGCATATTGATGGCCTGGCATATTCCCTGTGTTGGGGCTCACAAATGGGTTTCTGTAGGGGAGGACATACTGCAGAGCAGTAACTTGCGCGCAGTGGCGTGCCATCCCCCGGCAAGGGCAGCTGTGCCGGAAGACTTGGGATCGTCCCCGGACTGCCCTGGACCACCGCCACGCCCCCGGACCTGCCCTGGACCGCCCCCTGCCCTGCCCCTACCCCACCCCCGGACCGCCGCCACGCCCCCGGACCTGCCCCCTTCCCACCCCTTTTTCGAAGCCCCGGGACATAAGCGCGTCCAGGGGCTTGCGCGCACCGCCAAGCCTATTCAATTGGCGAGTGCAGGGGCAGATTTTCTCAGCTTACGCGCGTATCTTACGCATGTAGCCTTTGAACACCTACCCCAATGTGTTCTGCCTGATAGTGACACTAAAAGAGGCATGTGTGGCACATGAGTTTGTGAATGACTGCCAACACAGTGTTCATAGTTGGCCTAGCTAGCACCGTGTGGCTTGCCGGCCATCCCCAGTGGACCCTACTCTTGCGCTCATATGTGGATGAGATAATGCCACAAGTCTGATGCCACCCCAGCTGGCCCTCGAGCACGGAGAGCTTCAGCTCTAGAAATGCTGTAAATATCAAATAGCTCTGAAGCTTAAAGGCATAGTCTAAAGGTACAGGTAGATAGTTAAAGGTTTCAATGACAGAGATACCATTTTACTGCCTCATTCTGTAGCTGAGAAACATGTGCATGTGAAATTATACACCTGTACTGGGTTGGCTTACTGTCACAAGGGCATGCCAAGATATGGCTGACACAACTGCATCATCAGTTTCAGAGCTACTGCTGACTAGGTTTTCCAACTGGATCCAGATTTCCAGGATATGTTGATCCATTCCTGACCATACTCCCATGCTCTTAGTTTTGCTAGGAAAAACTGTATGGAAATTTGATAAAATTCCTCCATGTAATGTGTTCCAAACCAGGACAGGATTTACTTGTCCTGAAAGTTTGAGGCAGTTGGTAACTGTATCGCAGAACTCAGAGTGCTCTAGTAGCACACCTTCCCTTACAGCCTTGGGTAAAGCGCCTGTGCTACCTGGTGCCATTCCCACAATGTGCACAGATCCTTCCAAGGTAGCATACCCTCTTGGTGGTTGCATGCACCCTGACACACATGCAACGTACTACACCTACTTAAGCAATTTGTAAATGATAATGTGCAGAAGGTGAGGGCCCTGGTCATTATGATGTCATGTAGGTCCGGTTAGCTTCTTGGAGAGCCTTCACCAGGATGCACATCCGGCTCTGTGAAGGCAGGATTGGGAATCAGATGATGTCCTGCCTTCACTTGTATTTTCCTATGAGCTCAGAGATGTCACTGTCACCACACAGTTTCTAATGACTCTAAAAGAACACACATCTCTCCGAAGTGCAGCATGGAGGCAGGAAGCCCAGGAGATGACACAACAGTATGGAGGCAAGAGGCCCAGGAGAAGATTCAGCAGCAAAGAGGTAGCAGCAGCATGGAGGTAGCAGCAGCATGAGCTGCGATGGGAAGAGACACAAGCGTCTGGAACAGGAGATGAGACATGATGACAAGAGGCAGCAACTGGACCATGGCTGGAGGCTGAATCAAGGAGGGTGGAATATGCGCAGAGCATCAAGGAGGGCTTTATATTTAGGCTACTGGACCTCAATGGCTGACAGTAGTCCATTTCTTCTGCATGCTGGCACAGGAACTCTGTAGTGAGGATGGACACAGCAGGTTTCTGCCATCTAGCCGGCAAAGATACTTTGTAGAGGGGCCCACCAAGGATTGTTGGTACAACTCTTCTTATTTGGCATTCAATGCCACTAGCTTTGGTTCTTTATGGCCCCTTGCTACATCGTGGATTGCCACTTGGGGTGGGGGCATTGTCTTTTGGGGGCCTACCCTTCGAGCGTCTGTCAGCCTGGGGACTGCTGAGGGGTGTGGACTCAGTGGATGCTGGGGAAGACTCGGATGGCTGCTCAGGCATCCTGTGCAGGATCTGCGTCAGCACGTTCGCCATGCTATTGACTGCTGTGGCCAGCGTCTTAACATTCTGCATGTTTGCGGCAGTCTGATCTCACAGGATCTGGTTCTGCTTGTTGACAGCCCTCCTGAGGTGCACTAGCTCTGCCTGTATGTGTCAGAGGTATACCCCATGCCTCCTTTCCAGCTGGTCCAGCTGCTTTCGCATGGACTCCTTTGTTGGTGGCGGGGATGTTGGTGCTGATGTTGGGCCTGGTGGCGGTGCTGTGATGGTGGTGAGGAGTGCAGGAATTAGGGCCTCCAAAGTGATGGGGCTTTGGGACTGCTCCTGCCGAGGGCATGGTGCTTCAGGCTGGCACTGTGGTGTGCTGGCTTGAGGTTGTGATGATGCCCCTCAACCTCTCTGGCTTCCTCCATGAAGCCAGAGAGGTTGAGGGGCACATTGAGTGGGCTGGGTGAACCCAGGGATTGCAGCATCTGCAATGCCTCCTAAGCCTGTGGTTGCTGCTGCTCCTCCTCCTCCTCACTCACCTGGGTTTGGGCATCCATCAGGAAAACCCTGTGAAAAAGGGCTGCTGCGCTGCTGGTTCCTGGGACCGGCAAGTTTGTGGGCGAGAGCAGTGGAAACAAAGCACAAGACATAAGTACCAATGGCAGCAAGTATCCTTTGTTCATTTGGCATCAGAGGTGCACTTTGCTTCTTAGCATTGTAAGCATCTTATGCCAAATGATGTGTTCACCCGTTGCAGCCTGCCCATTTACAGGTGAGGTGAACTTACTGGCTGTGGCTTGCGAGGTGTCCAGCTGCTCAGCCATGCCCTTGAAGACATCCAGTCCCAGCCTTTGCACGAGGCGCTCCTCCATGGGGGTGAGGATGATGGGACCAGGGGCTTCTCCTCTGGTCCACTGTATATATTTATTTCTCGCTGCCACCTTGGCTTTCAGCTTCACCTTGATATCCCGGTACCTGTGGGCCACCTGCTCCCCACTTTGTTGGACTCCACTGTGCCTGGAGATGCCCTGGGCTATGTTGTACCAGATCTTGCCCTTGGATGCCTTTGAAGTCTTGGCCGCCTGGTTGCCAAATGGCATGGTATAATGCCCCAGGACTCCTGCAATGACCACTCATTATTCTGCAAACTGAACTTGATAGCCCTGAGATGAGGGCATCCTGTTGCCTGCCTACCAGAAGGGGATGCCACTTCTGCTACCAGAAAGGTGTCCTCCCTCTCCCTGCCACTCCCCTCTCCCCTCCCTTCCTCCCCCCCTTCTGCCCCTGCCCTGCCAACTCCATACCCCTCTACCCTCTCTGTCTATCCATAACTTGCTGTCCTCCTCCCTCTGTCCTCACCTGCCTATCCTCTTCCCCTTCCCCCTCCTCTTATCCCTTCCCTCTTACCTATCTCTACTCCTGTTCCTACTCCTCCTCCTCCTAGCACTCTTGCCCTCGTTCTCCTGCCTCCTCTCCTTCCTTTCCGCCTCCTCTCATGACGCCTCTCCTCTCCTCTCTCCCACTCATGTTCCATCCTCCTCACTCCCCCTCACTCCCCCTTACCACAAACACCACTCCTCCACCAACACCAAAACGTACAATGATGCAAACATTCACACCACTCCTCCTCACTCTTCCACACACCACCACCACCACTCCTCCAACACCACTCCTACACTCCTTCACCACCACTGCTCTACACCATAAGATAGAGAGACAAACTGGACTAACAAACAAAACTTTCACTCCAACAAAGAAGACAAAAGACCAAGGTAAAGGGAAACAGATGGCAACAGAAGACCACACAACGCACTCAGGTAATTGAATCTGAAAAAGATCCAACTCCCACTAAACCACTCACCAACTCTCCTCTCCCCTCTCTCCCATGCCTGACACAGCCTCAAAGAGGCAGCTGCAGGAAGCCGGGATATATAAACTGAAAAATAACAGACCACGAACTAATTAACACTAGCCCTGTAAAATGACGCGGCACGCGGTGACACAACTCGCTGATGCAATGCACCGTGTGTGACGCAGCACACCGGTCGTTATTTACATATGCAATGTAGGAGCCTGCAAACTAGCCTAACCATGCCCTTTTTTAAATCACGGGTGCTCTTTTTGCTATATTTATAGCTTTCTAATGAATCTAGGTCTTAGCTGGCTAATTTAATGCCTCCCCATTTCACCCTGGAACACCCCTAACTTATCCAGCCAAAGTTTAGACAGATGTTAAGTTACCCGACTAGAAATTAGCTGGATAAGTGCCGAAATATCCATTTAACCGGCTAACTGCCAAATTATTTTTTTATTTAAAATTACTTTCCTCCCACGGCCTCCAAGGTTCGGGGCAGGTTACATAGTATACATACACATTTAAAATATTAAATAAAATAAAACAGTAAACAAACACAGTTTAAAACATACAATGATGCAAAAAGGGATCGAACAAGACTTAAACCATTGCAATCAAGGTTCAACTAAGAATAGAAAAGTGCAATTAGCTGGCTAAATGCTTCTGAATATAGGCCTCATTGTTTATTATGTCACATTGCAATGGCATTTTGCTGGATATGAAGTTCCAGATGAGTTTTGATTGTGGGCTTGTCTTCTTGAGAGGCTTTAGTTGTGTCCAATAACAGTGACCCACATATGATGAAATTTATAGAGAGGAGCAAAGGCGGAAGGGAGGAGGGGCCTTAACCATTGTATGTACTCGTATACTGTGCACAGTCTCCTATGAGCCGCAAATTTCAATTTGATTATTATTGTTTTTTTTAAATTTAACTCTTGGTTGCCTCAGGCTTTGATTTCTTCCCGTTTGCTGTACTTTATTTCACCAGCCGATAAATCCTAACCCCAAGCACCACCGTGTTAATGCTCAGTGCTATCTTGACATGCAGAACACCTCAGTATTGATGAAGGATACTTGTCCCAGTTAGAAAAATAATAATTATGTTGGAATGCACATATAGGAAATGTTTTCCAATGCTTTCAATGATTCCCTTAGATTTTCTGATATTGACCTTTTGCTCATACTGTTCTGACCTGAGGAAGGGCATACTAGTTCCAGAGAGTCAGTCAAGAAATGTGTTGTTAGTCCAATAAAAAAAGTATCACGATTTATTATTTTTTGTGCTTTTTATTCGTTAATGTATACTTCTGTGCTTGCAGGTGAACTAACATGCAACTTTATCCACTCAGCCATGGAAGTAAGAGGCCCCTCTGCTATTATATATTGCTTACACCTCGGAGGACCATTATCTATTCTGCAACACTGCTGCTGACATTTAATGTAGTGTCCTGGGTGAAAGACCAGCATGGACAAAGGTAAGAGCATGACTCTAATTTCTATCCCAGGCAACAGTTTAATTGCTGCCTTGCTTTGTTTGTAACTATGGTAACAAACAATGGGGAGAAGGGTTACAGGAAGAATAATAGGGAGGGAGCACTATTCCTGTGCTGTGACCAGCGCTCTGGAGACCTTTCCTGTCACTTGCTTTGCCACCTCTGCCCGGGGCCTGTATTTTGAAGAGTTGCCTATGTGCTCATCCGTACAACTTCTCTGGGCGCCATTTTTATTTTCTCTCACTCAGAGGGCAATAAAGAAACCCTGTTGCATTTCCCCCCATTGAAGCTTTTCTTGCGTTTAAGTGTAAAATGTTCTTTAACTGAAAATGGTGCTTTATGTGAGAGTGATTTACCACAAATTGTTCTCATGGACACAGGTCGGTAGAAAATCTTTCATCAGTTTGATCCTGCATGACTTTGGGCACTAGTGTTTGAAAAATGAAACTTGACAATTTGCAATAGGGTTTGTTTTGCTCCAGAAATTAGGGGCAGATCAGACATTGCTGAAAAACAAGGATACCTGCTTCAGGATGTGCAGATAGTGCCAGAGACCTTTTATCCAGTCCTTTAATTCAGCTTTAAATCTCACATAAATGGCATTAAATCTCAGCCAGGATCAAGGAGGATACTATGGGGACAATTTTCAAAGCGATGCGGAGGATAGTCGCAAAGGTCTGGTTGCTTTCTCAGTGGACTTTGCACCATTTCTCAAAAGGGAAAGTACATGTGTACTTTGAACATGCACACAGAGATTTGCAGCTGCTTTTTTTTTTTTTTTTGTAAGGATGCTTTTTCCCTGACAAAATAGCACGTAGCTTTGAAAATGCAAAACTATCTGCATTGTGTCCTCCCCGGGCCTTATTCTGTGCTCAGGAACATGAAGATAAATTCATGTGTAGGGGAACAGTGCGCGTTAAGCATCACTCTCATACTGCTTGAGCAGGTTTCATAAATTCCTTTTACCACTGATAAATGGCTTTTGAAAATGGCTCTCTCTATCTGTTAAATTGGTTGTCTCTTTAAGAAATCCCTATGTATAGAAAGCCTTCTGAGTGCTGGACCCTTTCAGATAATGTTGTATTATTTTAGTTTCTACTGGCCAGCTGAAAGAAGCTGTTAGGTGCCACGGTCTGGCATGCTGGATGCGGGTATTCCCCCAGCAGGGATCTATGGCAGGGCAGGGCAGGGTCTACTGCCTGGCTGGCCACCTCTCCCTTGGGGTGAGGTGGCCAGCCAGGACTTCTCTGGCAGGGCACATGGCAGACTGTGGTCAGGGTAGGCAGTATTCAGGCAAGGTCGATGTCCAGGGTAGAGGTCAAGGCAGGCGGAGAACAGCAAAGCAAGATAAGTCAGTTCAGGTCAGCAACAGAAGATCAGTCCAAGGAAGGCTGACTGGGAGGCAAGGCAAAGCAGGACAGGGAAGCAAGGCTGGGTGGAGAGGCGAGGCTGGCCAGAGCAGGAGCACGGAGAGACAAGGCAAGAATGAGGTAAAACACACAGGCAGGAACAAGGTAAAACAAGGGTTAAACTGGAACAGGAGTGCAAGGCAAGGTACAGACAGGCTAGATAGGCCACCGGGAGGTCTGGGCAAGACAAGGGTAAGACAGAGAACACAGAGACAGGATAGGCGGGCCACTGGGAGGCCTAGACAAGGCAGAGAAAACATATAGTAACATAGTAATGTCAGCACAAAAGGACCAGATGGCCCATCCAGTTTGCCCAGCAAGCTTCTTTTGATAAAGGTAGTAATATTTACAATCAAAACCAAGCAACTGTCAAACCCATAAATTACTGCTAGCAACATTTTTACTGGGTGAAGAGTCTTCTTGATAATTCAGACAATGCTGCTTGACATTCTTTGCTTTGGGACTGCAGCTTTGTCTGAATTATCAAGAATTAATAATCAGAAAAGGACCAGATGGCCCATCCAGTCTGCCCAGCAAGCTTCTTAAGGTAGTATCTGCCTTTATGTGCAAGATACCCCCATGTTTCTCTCCAGGAGCCTTCTTGAAAATTCAGACACTGCTGCAGTCCCAAAGCAAAGAATGTCAAGCAGCATTTTTGAGATAAATGAAGCAGCAGGAAAAGAGAGCATATGGAAGGTGACTTTCAAAAGACATTTGTCCCTATAAAAGAGCTTTTTAAAAACTGGCCAGCCTGTATGCTGGTAAAAGTACCCTGTGTTTTTCCACTATGTGCATGCTTTTGCCAGCATTTTCATGGAGGTGTTCTCAAAGCAGGGTTTTTCCTTGGGCAATTTTGAAAGAGAAAGAACAAACCAGCCTTTGACAGCTGCAAAATCCACCAGCAAAAGTATTGCTGGACTCTCCACCTACCTAAACCATTTTTAAAAATGTTCCTAATTATGTGTGAAGATGATATAAACATATATATTTTTAAGAGGATTTTATTTGGATGCTTGCAAACAGGATGGGGGATTTGAACCCTGAACTTTTCTGCTTGTTAAGGTGGGGTTTTAACTACTAGGTGGGTCTTCCACCATGCTGGGAGCTCATTCTGTTGTTACCTATTCTCCATGATAATAAACACCTTCCAGCAGTAGTTCACAGCAAACTACTTGCTGCATAATAAAGAAGCTTTTATATTAATCCTTCAGTGTGGTTTGGGTGTCTTAGTTTTGTCAAATTCTTTAATTAATTTATTTGTTTTATATTCGGCCCTTTCATAAAGAAGCTCAACATGGGACAACATGATAAAACCTAAATTACAGCATTGAACATCAGAATGACTATACAAAGGGTAAGAGACAGATTGACAAAACGTGCATGTTGCTTTATAACCTGGTGAGAATACTTATTAAGCTGTGGCTTTCTAGTATGTTGCACAGATATAAAAAATAATATGAGCTGATACTTTTTTATTGGACTAACAATACATTTCTTGATGCTTAAATTATACGTGCTCTGCTCTTTTGCTACAAGCATGCTGATATAGTATCTCCCATTTCCTCAAATATTTTTGCTCTCAGATCTTATAGGGCAACATTGGCCATGACAACCAGGAGCAGTGTGCTTGGTTTCCTTTGAGCTTAGGCCCTGGATATGAAGCAACATTGCTATGTCTACGTGACTATTATAGACCTTTGATCTTTGCACAACAATGAACTGCTGGAGATTTTTATCACCTTCATCACGATATTGTGGAATGAGTTCTTACTCCATTTAACATTGCTTTCATCATCATTTTTATTGCTGTTTAAATGACTCCTGTTGCAGGCAGTGCTGCCAAAACATGGCCATGTCGGGTCTTTTATGTGATCAAAGTTCTTATATTGTGCTTTTTTGTTATATATTGATAACTTTATGTTTATAGGACTGCAATTTTGTACATTTTGTTGGTTTTGGTATTTTGCTCACTTTGTTTTTACAACACTTGGTTACAGCAATGACACAATTATTTATCCTGCCCGTATTATCCACCACACATTCAAACTTGAGGTTCTATGAGGTGTTCCTTGTTCCAAGGGTGACAGAAGGAAAGAGTGCCTGCTTGTAGAGCTGATACAACTACCAGGTAATTTGGATGGCTTCTGTCATGTCCATAACCAAGCTCTTCCCTTTGTAATGGTAGCCTTTAGTTTACACCTGCATCGATATTAGACACCCCCCCCCTTACTTTTCTTCAAGAAAACCTATAGCAGGGGAGGCCAACTTGTGGCTCTTTCAGGTGCAAAATGTGGCTTCTCTCCTCTTGTCCCCAGGATGCCCGGGCAGCATTGCAGAGGAAAAGGCAGGGAAGGGCCGGAGCACAAGAGAAGAGATAGCTAACTCCCTCATTCAGTCCCTCTTCCCAAATCGATCCTACCTGCTGCCTGGAGCTGGAGGGTTGCATGCTGGGAGGAGGAAAGGAGGGAGTGAATGTCACCTTTTTCTCTTCTCCTTGAAGTCAGCAATGGAAATTTGACTTTCTGGAAGCTTATTCCTTTCTCAGGTCCCTGCTGCCATTTGTTCTGCTGCAGGTGTGAGGGAACCAGGGCCAGGGCAGGGAAGCAGAAGGAGGTTGCATGACAGCCATGTAAAAAAGGGAGTTATATGTATGAAACAGGGTGGGGGAATAGAGGGGGGTTGAATGGGGTTGAAGGGGTTTGAAAGAACTGGGGGGAAAAGCAGTAGAGGAGTACAAGAAAGCCAGAGAGGAAGGGTGTATGTGAAAGAAAACCAGAGGTGACAATGGTGTGTTTGTGTGAAAGAAAGAGTGAAGAATGGTGTTGGGGTAGAGATGGGGTAGAGATGGTGTTGATCTATATCTGGAAGAGAGCCAGAAATGGTAAAGTGTGTGTGTTTATGTATGAGGAAAGATGGGGGTGATGGTGGAGAGATGAAGAAGATACTGGGGGTAGAGAGAAATGTGGGCAGGGAAACAGAAAAAGAGAGTGGCAGAGGCAAAATGAGAAATAGAGCAGGAGAGGGCTTGGGGATACTGGTGCTGGACAGAAAGTAGGAGAGACGAGAGTGTGTGTGGGAGAGCAGGGAGGAGACAGAGGGGGTAAGGGACAAGGTGAAAAAGAGAGGGGATTGGGGGGACATTGGTGGTGGGCAGAGGGTAGGGAGATGAGGGATAAAGTATCAGAAGATATGAGGTGGAAGGTGTTCTGCTGAGTCCACTAAGCTTCCGTCTTTGTTCTTGTGGTGGGTGGAGGATGATATGCTGAGGCTGCCAAGAGAGAAATGGGGGAAAATAGTGGGGCCATTGAGAGACTGGTGGGGACAGAGTGGAAGGACTGAGACAATGGTTGGGAAAGATTGAGGTTGAGAGACTTGAAAGAGAGAAAGAGACATAGAGACTGGTGGGCATAAGGTGGTCAAACAGAGCAAGAAAGAGGTTGGTGGGAGGTTTGAGAGAAACTGATGGGAACAGGGTAAGGGGACTGAGACAGAGAATCAGATTGGAGGATGAGGCTGGTGGAAACAAGAAGTGGGGATTGAGAGAGAGTGTTGGGGACACAATGGAATGTCCTCTGAGTATATGCTGCTATTCTAACATGTTGTACCCCTTTTCCAGTGAATTTCATATTCACAAAAAAGAGTAATATATCTAAATAATAATAATTGATTGAAAGAGAGAGAGAAAGAGAGAGAGAGAGATAGGGTGGAAGGAATGAGTGAGAATGGTAAGAACAGTGTAAGGGAATTGAGAAAGAAAGACTGGTGGAAGGATTGAGAAAGACTGGGGGGGACAGGGTGGAGATAGAGAATCCTCCTAAGGATAACTTTCCTCCCACCTCTGCTCCATACACACACACACACACACACACACACACCCACCCACACCCACACATACACACACACACCCACCCACCCCCAGTCGTCTCTTTTAAACATGAGGCTCTATGATACTCTTGATGTATGAAAGGTTGGCCATCCTTGACCTATAGCATTTTAGCTGCTTCTTACTCAACGGCTTCTATTTTGTCCCTAATTTATGTAATTACTCCTTTTCCATTTCCGTATATTCTATTCTTTCTTAATATCCAGGTATGGTCCTGATTATCACTGAACTATGATTCAGTGACGGCAATCATATCATCACCCTATTCCACTATGGTGGCTTCTAGGTTAATGACTTTGTTTAGACATTGAACACTTGCACTCATGACTTTCCAAGTGTTTTTTTTTTGCCTTCATCTCTTCTGTTTCCTCTCAGTTCTTTCCTAGAAAATTGCACCAATCTCCCTACCACTTCCTGCAGCTAAACTGAACAAAAATATTTTACATCCTAACCGAGGGCAATTTTCAGAGTCATTTACCAAGGAATTAGGGACTTACCCAGGTAACTTGGCATGGCAGAAAGCTGTGATCTAAACTCAGAACACATACTCTAAGCCTGATTGTGATGAGGCGCTCCTGGAGGCCTTTCAAACAATTCTCACACTATTTTTATCCTCTTCAGCCCTCCCAGTGCAAATCACTTCGGCACTTTACACTGATTTTCAGAAAGAAACTACCAGTGTTTTTCTTTGAAAATTAGCATTGAGTTTGACAGCTAATGCGCCTGGGTATTTTACAACTATTTGAAAACTGCCTCCTGAAGTGCAAGAAACATTTTTTTTTTAAAGTCGAAAAGCAGTGTTGATCGGCAATGAAATAAGGGCATTTGACTTCGAAAATCCTAGACTATTCTCTAAAATAATCATCACTTCTGGAGTAATCACTGCCAAAACGTAAACTCATCCTTTTAAGTAGGGCTGATGAAAATATTAAGACCATCTGGGCAATTGGAAAACATTTCCTGACGTTGCTTTTATCATGTATGATATGGGCATATAATGCTGCTGTGTTTTACCAACATTAGAAATTATTCTTCTGTGCAGTCTCAGCCAAAGTCACAACAAATGCTGTTGGATTGAAGAGTCTGTAGAGAATGTTTCATATTTAGGATCCTAAGTGCTAAGCATTTTTCCCAGTGACATAAAATGGGGAAAACCCTTCCATATATTTAGTCACTAGTAGTTCCTTAATCTCCTCAATAATGCCCTCTTGTGGTACATTAATAGAAGTGATTCCGTCCCACACCAACACAAATGGAACTTAAGTTGTTGGCATTATTGATGAAAGGGATATAAAAAGGGGACTCCTGAATACATGATATTTCAACAAAAGGTTTCAGAAAATAAGTCAAGACAGAAGACGTCCCTGGGACAATCAGAAAGATATATCAGGTTTCCATGTGCTCTTGGCAACACATACATTGGAAGAATCACAGGCAGATTTTGTATAGAAATTAAAATGCTTTTGCCTTTGAAGTATTCCAACTGTAAACCACTTGATAAAACACTGTTGAGCCCTATTTAGTAAAGCGCATTACAAAATGTGCACTAATGCACGTTTTTGTCCAGAAGGGGATGTGGGATTTACTAAAGTACGCTAATCCCTTAGTACGTCCCATGTTCATGGTTCCCCCTTTGGTAGCACATGTATATTACCAGAGGCAATAACATATGCGCTTTACTGATCTTGGTAAAGAGCCTTACTGGCCCCTTACCCAGTCATGATTAGCAAAGAGGCATATAAACCTGAGTGTGCTGTCCACCTCAAAGTAGATACCCTTGCTTTGCTTCGCTTCTCCCCCAAGCAGAAAACCTCCTCTGGCAGATTCACCTTACCTTTGGTATCAAACCCAGCCTCCTTGTAAATAAATGCCACCCCTAGCTGAATAAACAAAAAGCCTCTCCAGATCACCTCCCCCCATGGTCACTCATACCTCACTGGCAGCAAAATTCAAAATGGCGCCAGCTGACCCAAGAAGATGGCAAGGTACAAGAGGTGGGGCTTCATAATAGGAGGATTCTCCTGGGGGGGGGGGGAGCTATTACATTCAGAGTTATGTGGTGGAGGGGGAGGTGAGATGTAGTTAACTTGTTAACTTTCAGAGGCCTAACATAAATCTTATGATCTAATGTATTCTGCAATAAGCTATTTTAATATTTATGAGCAGTTTTGCATGCATTTGCATGCCACGCAGCTTAGTATTACTTTAAGTGTAGTAAGGGCAACATTTTGGTGTTGTCGGTAATGTTATGCATTACTAATAATGTGTATTAACGTGTTTAAGATCATTGAAAGTGACAAATTTGGGGTTAATCCAGCTTAGTAAATAGACCCCCAGTATTTATCTTTGGGGAATTATCACGGGATTACTTTCTGGATGGATATAATAAGCAGTTCTGGGGAAGGACCATTGACATAATTCTATGAGCTTGAATCACAAAACCTCTGTCGCTATCAATGAACTTGATAATCAATTCAAGAATACATAAAAAGGTTTTGAGATTTGCTGATATCTTCCAGAGGAGGGAAGGGTAAAAAATATTGAGGAGCAATGGGCTCTGTATTGCACATACTCTGACTCACTTCTGGCACTCACAAGAGCATAGTCTTGAGTGTAAGTCCTATGAACTGGGAAGAATAAATTTAGAAGGCTAAAATGGAATATGTTCTGTATGAATAATGGATTTTCTGGTAAAAAGAATCCAACTTTTGGCTAAACTTAAACAAATCAGATTCTGCTCTGAATATTCTTATTAGGTGCAACTGGGTTTGAATAAGTAATCCTGGAGGTACAGAGGCAGGCTGTTTAACCAACAAGCTCCCATGCTACTGGAGATGGTGGAAGGAGGAGGATCAGCAACTTAGCCTGCAAGTACAAGAGGAAGGACAGGCTTCCAGTGGTGCAATAGGGGAACCAGCTAATTTGGCTAGAGTATTTAAAGCTCAGCATTTCCAACTTCCTTACTGATGCAATCAGAATACTGGGACTTCCTTTGTGTTTTTGTGATTGACTGCCTGGACTTCTGCCTTGCCCATGCTCGCCTGGCCACTCCAATTCAACCAACTTCTCCAGACATCTGCTGACAATGCAGCTCTCTGACCTCCACACTAGGGTACCCTGGATATTCATAGGTACTGGTGCTTTCTCACCTTGTCAGTTGCCCATGTATGCAACCATTCTTGAAAATACTGTAAACAAGAGAAGGGATTGGGTTACCAACTAGCTCCATTTTTCCAGGGCAAGCTGATCTAGCCCTGGTTTTATCTTTAATTATGTATGGACTTGTAGGGGACAATATTCAAAGGCATTTAGCCAGATAGCTCACAAATAATCCAGCTAAATGACAGCTATTTGAATATTGGAGCACCTATCCAGCTAAAATCTAGAAGAATAAAAAGGAGGCATTCTGGAGGTTTTCTAGGACAGGGCTAAGTTATCCGGCTAACTTAGCCAGTTTACACCTGTATCAGCACTGTAGGAGAGTACATGATTCAATTCTGTACCCTTGCTTCGAGTTACACTGCAGAGAAGATAGCTTGATGGTCATCTTCTGTCAGGGGCACTCAGGTCGGATAAAAGATGAGCAAGCCAGTTGCAATGTCCCATCCACCTTGGATGCCTTGATCACTCTGGCGATCCAAGTAGACAGAGATTTGAAGAGCCCGCTCAGGAATGTAGGGCCTCCCAGCGGTTCATCTAACTGTCCTCGTGATTTCAGCGCCCTCCTGTGACCCCACCCAGACTGGAACCAAAGTCAGTAGAGGAACTCATGCAATTAGAATGTTTGAAACTTTATCTGGAAGAGAAAGAGTCAATGACAGCTCAGACTGTTTCTGTACTTTGCTAGTCGGGGAAACTTCCGCACCTAGGGTTGGTTGGAGAGGTAACCCTAGGTTGGATATCCTCTTCTTAACAGCTGCTGGTACCTGTTTGCCTGTTCACAGAGAACTCCAGTATCTACACTGAAGCTTTCCTTAACTCCGGGGCAGGTGGGAACTTTATAAAGAAAACACTGGTCCGCCAGCATGGCATACCTACAACCTCCCTTAAGAATGCAGTCACCATTTCCTCTGTCTATGGGGATCCTCTTCTGGACTGACTCACTGAGGTCATCTTGCCACTGACATTTCAGAGGGGTCTTTTTCATAAGGAGAATCTCTTCTTCCATGTAATACCCAGGGCGGTCAACCCCATCATCCTGGGACTACCTTGGCTCCAATAGCACCAACCTGTTATCGATTGGGACACACTACAGCTGGCACACTGGGGTCCTACACTTCTGCCCCTGCTCACCTTGACTATGGCTATGACTATGCAGGACCTACCAACCCAATACACTGATTTTGCAGATGTATTCAACAAGCAGAAGGCAGAGACCTTGCTCCCTCATAGGTCCTATGACTGTTTTATAGATCTCCTGCCAGGAAAAATGCCGTCACGGCGTAGGGAAAATCCCCTATAAGTTCCAGAGACCACTGCCATGTCTCAATATATAAAGGAAAACCTGGAAAGAGGCTTCATCTACTCTTCCTCCTTGCTGGCTGGGGTGGGTTTCTTTTTCATTGGAAAGAAAAACAGGAGTCTCAGGCTCTGTATAGATTACAGGGGCCTTGCCATCACTAAGAAGAATTGTTATCCTTTGCCGCTTATCTCTGAGTTATTCAATTACCTGCAAGGATTTTCACGAAGTTTGATCTATGAAGAGCATATAATCTCATATGCATATGTGAGGGAGATGACTGGAAGATGGCCTTTAATACAAAAGATGGCCCCTATGAATACTTAATCATACCATTTGGGCATTGTAATGCTCCAGTAATATTCCAACACGTGGTTAATGAGATCTTGAGGGTAGTCTACCATGACAATATTCTCATATTCTCTCACTCATTGAATCAACAACGGGAGCATGTCAAGCAAGTATTACAGAGATTGCGGGAGCATCATTTATATGCAATATTGGAAAAATGCAAGTTCGAGCAGGAAAAGCATCCCTTCTTGAGATATATCATCTCCCCGGCATAGGTTTCACATGAACCCTGCAAAAGTAAAAGCCATCCTGGACTGGCCCCAGCCTGTCAGACTCAGGGCACTGCAGCATTTCCTAGGATTTGCAAATTATTATAGACAATAGCTGGAAATTCCTCTATTGCAACTCCATTTATTGCCCTGACCAAGAAAGGTATGGATACTAGACACTGGCTGAAAGAGGCCACCTGAGCCTTCCAGTCCCTCAAGCGGGCATTCTCACAAGGACCTTGTCTAAGACATCCAGATCCCACTCAATCCTTCATCAAGGAGGTTGATGCCACTACCCATGTTATAGCAGCTGTCTTCACCCAACATAATGACTAAGGATCTCTCCTACCATGCTCCTTCTTCTCCAAGTTTATGACAGCAGAGAAAAACTATATGATCGGAGATCGGGAGCTTCTCATTTTGAAGCTTGTGCTAGAGGAATGGCTCTATGTCCTATCACTATTTACTCCAATCACAAGAACCTGGAATACCTACCAAAGACTCAATGCCACAACCTGCGACAGGTTGGATGGTCCCTGTTCTTTAACTGCTTCAACTTCAAGCTTCGCTACCAACCTGCAGAGAATAACCATTGAGTGCCATTCCAGACTGAGGATGTCCCAGAGTTGCCTCGCCATATTATAGATCCAGCAAGGATAATCACTGTCATAATGACACCGGTCCCACCCTGAAAGACAATAGTCCCCAAGTGAATCCATGAAAAGATTCTCAAATGGGACCATGACTTTCGGGTGGCAAGACATCCCAGGGCCATGTGAACTCTTAAACTCCTCCTTCGCCACAACTGATGGTCTTAGGTGAAGACAGACATAAAATGCCACCTAGAATCCTGTGCTACCTGTGCCAAAAATATGCCCAACCTTAGGGGCTGTTCAGCTGTTGCAGCACCTAAAGAACCTTGGACTCACCTATCCACTGGCTTCGTCATGGGCCTCCCTGTCTCTAATGGCCATACCATGATATGGGTCTTGGTGGATCAATTTTCAAATACTTCACTTCACGCCACTCCCTGGCTTGCCATCTGCACCAGAACTGGCCTATCTCCTTGACCATATCTTTTGCCTTCATGGACTTCCCTCTCACATCCTTTCAAACCATAATGTTCAATTCATGACCCAATATTGGAGGAGCCTCTGAAAAAAATTCAGAATCACTTTGGACTTTACATCATTTTACCATCCGCAAGGAAATTGGAAAACCGAATTAATCAGGTCCTCAAGAACATTCTAAGATTATACGTCAATGAACAGCAGGATGACTGGGCTACTCTCCTCCCATGGGCTGATTTCTGCCATGACAGCCACTTAAGAAGTTGCACAGGC
Organism: Rhinatrema bivittatum; assembly: GCF_901001135.1. NCBI lineage: Eukaryota > Metazoa > Chordata > Amphibia > Gymnophiona > Rhinatrematidae > Rhinatrema > Rhinatrema bivittatum. Next base: position 766,251,744 of record NC_042616.1, read on the forward strand.
TCATCACCATTAAAGATCATCCACAGCAAGGATCCTCAGGTACTTCTTCCCATCCTACTCTCTGTAACCTGCCTGGCAGTCAATATCACAATTCAGAAGCTCAAGAACCTCTGGCAAAGGATCAACCAACTGCTCACCATGGCAGCCAGTTGAGTCAAAAGTCAGGCAAATAGGAAACGAAGACCAACTCCACAATTTAAACCAGGGGATTTAGAGTGGTTAAGCACTCAAAATGTAAGACTCAAAATACCGTCAACTAGATTTGCACCCTGATTCATTGGGCCATTCCCCATTCTATAAGTTGGAGCTGTGACTATCAAGTGAAGTTACCATCCATGATGAGAAAGAATACACAGTGTGTTTCATGTCTTACTGCTAAAACCTTTAATTTTCTCCTGGCTGTCATGACGACCTCCCAAACCCACAGAAACAGTATCCAAGGGAGACATAGAATTTGAAGTGCAAGAGATATTGGATTCCAGGAGATGATGGAACCAAGTTGAATACTTGATTTCCTGGAAAAATGTAAGTCGAGAGGAAAGCTTCTGGGAGCTGGCATCCAATCTTCAGGCCACCCCAGTTGGTGAGAGAATTTCATTAATGCTTCCCCCGGAAGCCAAAGCCTAGAGGCCTGGAGAGGGGGCTTAAGAGGGGGGTATTTTAATATTGGCTGCTCACAGGGACATCCTACGACCAATCACACTCACCCCAGGATGCTCCCACCAGCTGAGAATGATGCCTTCTGCCTCACACGGTATGGACGCCGCCAACCCTTCTTCCTCCATCATGCTATGTCAGCCCTAGGCATGTGCGCAATGCACTGAGCCTTAAAGACCTTACAATGGGAAAACACAACATCAGAGCCTCTTGATGATGTTATATGGTTGGGTATTTAAAGTCAGCCACTACTCCAGCTATTTCCCTCAGCAACAAGTCTCCCATCCTAGTGCATTGCATGTTGCTCGTGTTCCTGTTCTTCCTTGCTTCATCTTGTCGTGCCTGCCTTGCCTCTCCAGCCTGCTTTGCCTCAACTCATCCAGCCTGCTTTGCCATATTTTTCCAGCTTGTGGAGGAGTAGCCTAGTGGTTAGAGCAGCAGGCTATAAACCAGGAGACCAGTGTTCAAGTCACACTCCTACTCCTTGTGAGCTTGGGCAAGTCACTTTACTTTCCATTGTCTCAGGTACAAACTTAGGCCTGGATTTATCAAAATGCACTCAATAGGAAAAGGGATGTGTTTTATGGTAATAGGCAGTTTATTGCAATTTGCACTAATACCTATGTGAAGCACTATCTTTGCGCAAATTGTGATAACATTTTAGCACTTTGAGATAAGTGCCAGAATTGATATATTTCCTACATACAACCACTGGGGGGATACCATATTTAGTAAGTTTAAGCTCCTGGCCAGCCTAGGGGAGGGAGAGAGAGAGAGAGAGAGAGAGAGAGAGAGAGAGGGGCATTTTTATGCATGCGAAAACACCTTAACACATGCGAAAACACCATATACCACTTTGATAAATGACCCCCTTAGATTGTAAGCCCTCCAGGGGTGGAGAAATGTCCACAGTACCTTAATGTAATCTGCTTTAAAGTGGAATATACAAATCTAAATACATTTCATTCAGCCTGCTCTGCCTCATTCAGTCCTCCTTTTCTTATTCTTACTTTCTCCTTAGACTGACTTCTGGAACTGACCCTTGCCTGGATCTTGACTACACTTTGCTTGTCACCTGTCACTGACCCTTGCCTGGAGCCAAACCTCGTTGCTTGCTGCTTGCCCTGACCCAGCTTGGCCCCGGACTCTCTATTCTCCTTACCCTGTGGGACTCTTGCCTAAGTCCTGCCGGCCCCGAGAACTCAAGAGCTCTACCAGTGGGGAAAATTGGTAAAGGTGAAGCTCCTGACCAGTCCCATCCCAGGGTACGTTCGCCAGCTGGCGGGTCGGGCCGACCACACCACAGCACTAAGGGCCCAGCTTCCTTACATTTTCTCACTCTTTTCTACTCCTTTCTTATCCTCTCCCTATCACCTTGCCCCTTTCCTCATTCTCATTCTCTCTTCCCTCTCCTTTCAGCCTCTCAGGGCAGTAACCCCTTTTATGTTCTCTCACCCTTTTCCAGCCCCTCTGTCAGTGCCTCCTCCACTCTCCCATCACCTCTCAGCTCATCTCAGACCTTTTTTTTCCCCTTTCACAGTGTCTCTCTGCTCCAGTTCTCCGTACCACCTATTTTTCCTGCTCTGCTGTTGCTTCCTCCTCCCTTCGCAGCCAATTGGTTAGGGATTCCTTAGCCAGCCAAGATGCTGCAAGGAGAGGTGTGTGAGCAGTAGCAGAAGAGACAGAAACCTTTCCTACATTCTCTCCCCTGTGACCCTGCAGCTCAGAGATCTGGGCTCCTCAGCACTATTTGTTTTATTTGCTTCTTTACAATTATTTATTAGCCTCACACTTCAAAGATCAAGGCGGCTAACAAAATAAACATTCATAGAAATAAAAACAGATTCGCACCGCATAAAACATGTTAATCATCGCATAACTATTGACACAGGCTAAACATAAAGTGCCGACATCTAATTATCAACGCTGCTGGAAATGATTAATCTATTCCTCTTGATCATAATCTATGAGGTCTAGTATCACTAGATTTACTAATTGTGCCATATGCTTGCTGGAAAAGACAAGTTTTTAATGTTTTTTTTTTAAATATGCCAGCAGGAGTCCAGCTGATATTGGTGGTGGTGGTGGTGGTCGGGAGGTGTTCGACTTGGCACCTATGCATTACTTTTTGGCCTCCATGCCAATTCACTGGGGTTATCACACTTTTTGCATAAGATTAGTATTTGAGGTACTTGGGGGATATCAACGTTCAGGTGACTTCTACTCACTATTCCCATATACGGGCCGATTCAGTAAAGTCCGCGGGAGAGCGGGCGTTCACCCGCTCTCCCGGCATGTGCACAGGCCACTCACCTGTGCGCGCGATGCAGTATTTAAATTAGGTCTGGCGGTAGAAACAGGCAAAAGGAGGCGCTAGGGACACTAGCGCGTCCCTAGCGCCTCCTTTTGGCCCGGAGCGGCGGCTGTCTGCGGGTTTGACAGCCGATGCTCAATTTTGCTGGCGTCGGTTCTTGAGCCCGCCGACTTCAAATTTTTTTTTTTACTTTTTTTACCCTTTGGGACCTCCAACTTAATATTGCCATGAAAAGTGTTAAATAAAATAAATTAAGTCGGAGGGTGCACAGAAAAGCAGTTTTTACTGCTTTTCTGTGCACTTTCCCGGTGCCAGAAGAAATTAGCGCCTACCTTTGGGTAGGCGCTAATTTCTGAAAGTAAAATGTGCGGCTTGGCTGCACATTTTATTTTCTGAATCGCGTGGGAATACCTAATAGAGCCGTCAACATGCATTTGCATGTTGAGGGCACTATTAGGTTCGGCGGGTTGGACGCACGTTTTCCGCCCCTTACTGAATAAGGGGTAAGGGAAAACGCGCGTCCAATGACAGGTTAACAGTGCGCTCCATTGGAGCGTACTGTCCTGTATCGGCCTGTTTGTCAGGTGAAACAGTTCTTAGTAAACCTATCAGACTGTTTTCAGTCTATCTTTACTAGCCCTATTTCTCAGTGCAACTGCCAGAATGAAGGTCCTGTATTGGGAGCTGTATCAAACAGTCCATGAGCCTAAAATTCCTCCACTCTTCTGGCACCTTTTAACTCACAGAAAATGAAAAAGACTAATGGAACTTACTTCTTCTGCTTCTGTAGTAAAAAGCCCGTCTCAGCCCATGCACTAGTGCCCCATTTGCTCACTCTATCCCAACACATTCTCTTCTGGAACTTTTAGAACTCTCTAATTGTCTCTCAGAGATCCCTGTACTAGAGTATGGCATATTTTGTTTGTTTTAGGGCAAAGCATTTTTTGTTTTCTTCTTGCTTTCCTTTCTTTTATTTCATTTATAAGCATTTGATATTCCATTTTTCCTAAAAGTAGGCACAAGGTGGATTGCATAAAGCAACAATGCAGTGCATCCATAACAAATGGATACATACAGACATGATATACAGACATGAGGTGGATTGCAAATAAATAGATCAGTAGGGGACATTAGGTAGGAAAGAGGAAGTGGGTGCAAAGGGTACAAATTGCATCTATTTATAGAGTTTGGTGTCATGTAGATGTAGGCTAAACTCCAGATGCACCCCAGCTAGAGTAGGGCAGGACCACAGGGCAAGCCTTAGGTTTACCTTCTACCTAGCTAGCCCACCCTCCCTTGGGTTCTGGGGGCTGTTAGGGCTTGGCTGCTTCAACAGAACATCATGGCGAGTCAGGCTGGGTGAAGCAGGGCAGGAACGGGCAGGAACTGAGGACTGGATACTGGGTATGGGCTAGGACAGGATACAGGCTCAGGCTGGGGAGTAGATACAGCGTACAAGCTAAACCAGGGACAAGGGCAGGGACTGGGAAACAGATAAGGTACTGGACTGAGTAGCACAAGACAGAACAAGGTTTGGACAGGGTGGCACTAGACCGAACAAGGACAGGATAGGACTGGACTAGATAGGGACAGGACTGGACTAGACAGGACATCAATGAATAGGGAAGCCCTGTTGGGCTGGGTATGAGAACCTAGCTAGTTCATAGGCTGTAAGGTAAGGCAGAGAAGCCCAGGGTCCAGAGATCAAGGCAAGGAGGCCTAAGAGGCCAGATAATAAGGTGAGAAGGCCTGGGAGGCCACAGAGTGAAACAGGAGGCCAAGAGAGGCCACTTGGCAAGGCAGAAAGCCTGGGTAGGCAGCAAAGCAAGAAGGAGGCATGGTTAAACAGCAAGACAAGACAGGAATGAGAGACAATGTGGCCAGGTCAGGGAGCCAAGATGACTCGATAAAGAGGCAACTAGGTAACGACAAGGCAGGGTTAAATTGGGCTGAGACTCAGGTGTGGTGTAACCAGTGAGGATGTCCTTGGCAAGGCTATAGGCAAGGTTCACTGAGGACTCCTGGAGGAGGGAAGATTACACAGCAGGCAGAGCCTTGGCATGGAGAGCTGGTGTAACAGGCGAAACCATGACATTAGGAAGTATGTTAAATACCATCACTGTGAGAGATATTAAGAGCCAGTTAGTCAGAGGTAGTGCGGAAGTGGTCGAACCTTGTGGAATTCACATTCCGGAAGATTTCCAGTGGGCAGGTGCTAGAGGATGAGTCTCTGCTGTGGAGTTTAGGGGAAGGCCTAGTCTTGGCTTTTTTTCTGTTAGATGCAGCGTTAGAGGTAACTTATTCCATATTTTAGGGGCAGAGCCTTGTTTGTGTTAGTCTAGCTGAAGCCAGTGGAGGGGAGGAATGAAGTTTTCTTGTGGGGGAATAGGAGAGCAGAAGTTAAGAAAAGATATTCAGGGGCCATTTGATTCAGGCACTTGAAGAGAAGGCAGAGTGTGTTAAATTTTATCCTGCTCTCAGCTGGGAGCCGGTTAGTGCTTTCTGTTGCCCTACTACATTCCAGATGGTCTTGCCTGTGTGGCCAGGAATCTCTTGCCTGCCTCGAGGCTGGAATGCCATCTACTCCAAGGTTCACTCTTGGTGCCACTTTTTTGTCAATAGGGGCTCACTATTGTATCAGCAGCTTTCTTCCCTCCCTCCCAGAGCCTGAGTGTGCCATCTCCATATTGTACTCATGCCCCACTGACTCAGATGGGCGGATTTGGAATCTCTGTTCAGATTGTTGTAGCCTGATCCACATAACCTGTCCATAAAAACATTTTAGCATTAAGAATTGCAGATAATAATTATAAGTGGTACATCAGAAATGCCTCTCTATATAGATCTGATGCAAAGTTGTTAAACTAAACTATTTTCTGGCACACTTTCAAGTTGGAACAAAGAGCCACTGATAATAACATTGTTAGTTATGAGTATATTCTGTGCTATATTTGTCTCCTAATATGATGATTCTGTAGGGAGATGACAGAATGCTGTGTGCAGCAAAATATGAATATAGACTCCACAAGATAGACACTGACATGTATTTCAGCAGAAATACAAAGATGAGAAACTTTGGCCAGAATAACAATACATGGCTTAAGTTATCTGAACTTCTTGTTTAACTTAAGGTATATAGTTTCTCTCCATAAACAATGACCAAAGAACAGCCCAAGTATGTGTCAGGAACTGGTCCTAAATCTGCCTGGAAATGAGAATAACCAATCCAAGGAGAACGTGTTTATCAGGCAGGTGAACTGCTGTGACCAGGTCTGCTCTCGGGTCCAAATATCATAAGAATTAGGTCACATATCCTGGTCTGGAGTTGCCACATGGCAGGAGCAGTGACCACACTCAATGGGAAAGGAGGGCCAACAGGCTGAAATGAGGAAAAGATCCCTTTTTCATGCTCCTGTTTGACAATGCATGAGCTCTTACATATGCATGTCCTGCCTGTTAAAATCAGCAGGGGAGAGAGCTCAGAGAGGTGGCTGGCAGAAGAAGTCCATTCACAGCAGCAGAAAACGACACCCGAGAGATCACCCCTGCCTCTTCCTGTGACAAAGCAGAAGAGCTCATGCATCCTGGAGGCCTGCATGTAAGAAAGTCTTGCCTGTTACCTGGCTGCTCGTGTCAAACCTGTCTTTTCTTCTCCAGGGCTGAGACGAGCCTTCTTAGCCCAAGCAAGCGACAGGGTTCAAGAGTGGATGCCCCCTTCGCGGAGACTGCTCCAGGGTGAAATGGAAGGTAATCTCCTAAAGTTATGGGAGTAGTTAGCTAGCTACATTTATTGATATACCCAAAGCATATCAAAGTCCTAAGTTCACCAATGATGCAAAAGTTCTACTCAGTATAAGCCTAAGCCATATTAAGGGCTGTAGAGGCATGTGTTGTCTATTGTATTGTGTCTGGTAAGCCTGAAATGTCTGATCAATAAAAGTCTGATTCTGAGATCGACAGTGTCCTTCCTGAGCTGCTCAGATTGAATATATCGGAGGTAATAAGGGGTCAATTTATGTGGTCCTGCCCTTCCCCTCACACTTCACTGAAACCTGGAGTGGGGAGAAAGCAGACAGCAATCCACAGGTTACAGAATACACTTATATTTTCCTACAATCACACCTCAATCTTAGGCGAACAAGCAGGCAAAAATTCCAAATAAAGAGAGGCCATTCTCTTTCACCTAAAATTCTGGAAAGTGCTACTTTTTTGATACAAGAAAATTGGCTTTAAACTGCAATCAGCATACTTATGATCTGAGTCATAAAAGAATTAATACTAATAGGTCACTTTTTTTTTTACTGTTCACTCAGAATATATAACATTCATCTGAATCATAGATGTTTGCTCAAGTGTTTCCTAAAGCAGAATGATGTAATCCTAAGCATTAGATTTATTCAATCCCACACAAACTGTAAATGTTAGGGAGGGGGCAAGTTGCAATGAGTAGTTTACAATGCATTAGTGGGATTCCTATGAAAACATTTTAGTGTAAGTGTCATGCTGTGTACTGTAGTGTTCAGGGTTTGTATCCCATTGTACGCACTCCTACACATGCTCTTTGTTGTTTTCACTTCTACTGCAACGCCTTTGGGTCAGATTCACTAAACTGCATGGGAGTAACATCTGATGCTTTGCATTAAAAACCTCACCCCTTGATGTGGTATTTTCCCCACACAAATGCAGTTTGACACATTTGCACCATAACACTCTGCACCCGCATCTTAAAATGAGGAATGAATTCTGCAAATGAATAGTTCTGCATGCTGAGCAAATTAGTGTGCTGTTCCCTAATTTGCACAAACCTGTGATGCTGCTATCGTTGGGGCATTTTTGCTCAAAGCAATTTTGCACCACCTTGCAAGTTCACATTTGAGGTGGAAAGCCACGCTCGCCTGCTTGCCTGCCTTTAGAAAACAGTGATAAACACGGCTTCCCAAGGGAGTAGGTTGTTCTTACCGGAATTTCTATGATGGAGAATCTTCTGAGTGCAGGAGACGGAGCTGGTAGATGGCAGAAGGTTGCTGGTTCCAATAACTTTTGCTTTATTTCATCAACAGGGACAAAACGTGAACCCAGTTCTGAGGTTGATGGGACTTGGTACAGTCTCATTTGTTGCACAATGTGGGGCAGTGTAAAGGCTGCGTTTACCCTCCCTCCCCCACCCACCTTCCACTTCCCAAATACTGCACAATTTACATAACTTCTTCCGAAAAGCAGATTTTATTGATTGGACAAAGATGGCCGCAGCCCATAGACATTGAATAATCAGCAATTAGCAAACATATCAATAACATCATCATAACTGTACAAAACTCCATAACAACTCGTAACTAAATTAGTGACCAGTGAGTCCCCCCATCCCCCCCGCTTCTATGTGGTAAGTATAAAAGTCAGCTGAGGCGGGCGCACACCCCTTGGCCGTATAAGCCGTGGAGCTGTCCTTTGACACCTGGCCGTTAAAGCCATAGCGTCCGGCGACCCGACTGTGGAAGTCAGGAACGTTTGTTCTAATCGCCCCAGCATTTCCTTCTTCTTCCCTCTTGGCCGTTGAAGCGTCGAGGGACTGCGCCAGATCTGTTAGGCCGCTTGCCCAGTCCGAACCGCCTGTTCGATCCTCCTAAATGCGGGGGGGGGGGGGGGGGGGGGTTGTCGCTTCTGCCAGTCACCTTGCCATGCAACGCCAAGGGCTGCGACAGGACCAGAGGATCTGGCCCTCTAATCTGGATCTAGCTACCCTTATAGATGGGAGGGTGGGAGGGGATGAAGCTGCTCTGTGCCTGGCCGAAATGGGAGGGCCGCCCACGCTGGCTCTCCCTTTTCTACCCGCCCCCAAACCCCCCCCACCCCTCCCCTGGCCCCTGCCTAGCCCTGCCTACCTTGCCTTCCACGCCCCCATTGTGTCCTTCTTCCTTAGCTTTGAGTCGCAGGCTCTCAATGTGGGGCAGTGTAAAGGCTGCGTTTACCCTCCCTCCCCCCCCCACCTTCCACTTCCCAAATACTGCACAATTTACATAACTTCTTCCGAAAAGCAGATTTTATTAATTGGACAAAGATGGCCGCAGCCCATAGACATTGAATAATCAGCAATTAGCAAACATATCAATAACATCATCATAACCGTACAAAATTCCATAACAACTCGTAACTAAATTAGTGACCAGCGATTTCCCCCCCCCCCCCCCGCTTCTATGTGGTAAGTATAAAGGTCAGCTGAGGCGGGCGCACACCCCTTGGCCGTATAAGCCGTGGAGCTGTCCTTTGACACCTGGCCATTAAAGCCATAGCGTCCGGCGACCCGCCCGTGAAAGTCGGGAACGTTTGTTCTAATCGCCCCAGCATTTCCTTCTTCTTCCCTCTTGGCCGTTGAAGCGTCGAGGGACTGTACCGGATCTGTTAGACCGCTTGCCCAGTCCGAACCGCCTGTTCGATCCTCCTAAATGTGTGTGTGTGTGTGTGTGTGTGGGGGGGGGGTTTGTCGCTTCTGCCAGTCACCTTGCCACGGTTCCCCGGTAGCGACACTGCTTACCGGGGACCCGCCAACAACCCAACTGGGCTGCAGCCATAAGGTGCAACACCGCTTGAAGACCATCCTGCAGATGAGAATTATAATGTCCGAGCCGACGTCCGATAGATGCACACCACCAGGTCGAAAACATCCCTGGCGAGGTAAAGTTAAAGCAGTTTTCCGCCAGCTTCTATGAATTCTGTCTACTCATTCCTCACTGGAGGTCTCACACCCTCTGTTCTCACGGGCACATAACAAAAAGCACAACTAAATGGCAAACTGACCTTTGGTGACTGAACAAAGTAGAAACATTTTACAAGGAAACAGAGGAATTGTATTTGTAAAACATGGTTGCTATGGAAGTACTGTTGGAGCAAATTGCAGAGAACATCGCATCAGCAAATGTAATAGGAGTGGAGGGGTAGCTTCATGGTTAGATCAACGTGCTAATAACTAGGGAAGCCATGGCTCAAATCCTGACACTCCTTGTGCAAGGATCTTTAAACTCCATTGTCTCAGTTAAAACATGAGGGCCAAGGGCAGCTCAAGGCAATCTGCTGCCTGAGGCGAAGGATGAGATGGCATTTCCCTACACCCCCATCACACACATAAGGTATGGTCTAGGTCAAATAATCATGAGGTACAAGAAGGGGTGGGGGGTATGTGCGTGTCCCCTTGGAGTCTGATCCTTTCAGTGATTTGAAATGCTGCAGAAGGGGGAAAGCAAGGTTCAGAGCTCCCAGAGCTGTGACAGATAGAGTGTCAGTGATAATATTTCTAGGAACCTGACAACCTTGCCACACTCCCAGGAACCCTGTGACCTGCTTCCCATGTTTCCAGAGCATTTACTCCCTGGAGAAGTAAGGGGCCGATGCAATACAGTGCGCTCACATGAGCGCACTGTTTAACCCGCTGTCGGACACGGGTTAAATAGGCTTTAATCCACCCCCTAATGCAATAGGGGGATTAGTGCCTATTTAACCCGCGTCTAATGCGGAGTGACTGAGATAGCGCTCATCACATGCACAGGCGTTAATAGCTGAGCACATGTACAGAAAAGCACAGAAAAGCAGAAAAAGCTGCTTTTCTGTACTTCTTCAGTAAAAAAACAAACAAACAAAAAAAAAAACCTCGGCAGACCGCCGAGCTTTGAAGACCGACGCCGGTAAACCCGGCGTCGGTTTTCATAACCGGCATCCGTTTTCATTACTGGCAGATGGCTTGTTATGAAAACCGATGCCGAGTTTACTGGCGTCGATCTTCATAACCAGCAGCCGCCGCGGGATCGGGTTAGCAAGGAGGCGCTAAGGTCGTGCAAGTGATCCTAGCGCCTCCTTGCTAGCACAACCCCCTAATTTGCCTATTGCATAGTGCCCCCCTTGCGAGCACCATGTGTGCGTTAAGAAAGCGGGCGCTGAAAAGTCAGCGTCCACTTTCTGCGAAAATTATTGCATCGGCCCCTAAGAGAGGGTGACTAGGGGGATGTCTGTGTGTGACAAACTCTCTCCAGGTCGGTGCAAGGGTATTAGGTGCTCTAGGCTAACCTTGTAGCCTAGAGCACCATACACAATTAAAAATTATGCATTTATAAGAACAGATTTTACATAAAAAAAGGACATTCATAGTCTTCTGTTGTAAAAATATGACAACATGTATATTGCTTTTTCTTGCACTGCTGTGGTGCCAACCAGAATACCCTGCAAAACAGACACTTGGAATCAATATGGCATTAAGTCTATTGTAAAGTATGTTTGATGTGGGCTTGACCCACAGAAAGCAATGAGTAAACCTAATTGCAATTATAATATTGTAAACCTCCCATAAGAAAAGAGCACTAAATGCCAGCAC